>NW_020837976.1:0-606436 GCF_003676395.1 Aethalodelphis obliquidens
GCTCACCCTAAACCGTTGTCGTACCCTAACCTGTACCCTAAACCATCACCGTCCCCGTCCCCTAACCCTGAACCTAACCCTACCCGTAACCCTTACCTGAAGCCTTACCCTAACCCATCCCCTAATCCTCAACCATACGCTAACACTAAACCGTACCCTAACGCGTACGGTTACCCTAAACTATTGTCGTACCCTAACCTGTACCCTCAACCATCCCCGTCCCCTAACCCTAATCCTAACCCTTACAATAACATTAACCCATACCATAATATATATCCTAACCCTAAAACATTCTCGTATCCTAACCTGTACCGTAAGTCATACCCGTCCCCTAACCCTATCCCTAACCCTAAGTGTAATCCTAACCCTTAGCTGAAGCCTTACCGTAACCCGTACCTTAGTCCTAACCTGTGCACTAACACTAACCTTTACCCTAACACTCACCCTAAATCTTTGTCGTACCAGAACCTGTACCCTAAACCTTACCCTTTCCTGAACCCTAACCCTAACCCTATCTCTAACTGTAACTCTTACCCGCAGCCTTACCCTAACCCTTACCTTAATCGTAACCCGTATACTAACACTAACCCATACCCTAACACGTACGCTAACACTAAAGTGTTGCAGTATCCAAACCTGTACCCTAAAATCGTACCCGTCCCCTAAGCCTAATGCTAACCCTAACCCTTCCCCGAAGCCTTAGCCTAAGCCGTACCCTAAAGCTAACCCTTACAATAACACTAACCCATACCCTAACACGTACGCTAAAACTAAAACATTCTTCTATACTAACCTGCAGGCTAAATCATACCCGTTCCCAAACCCTAACCCTGACCGTAACCATAACCTTAACCCTTACCCAAAGCCTTACCCTAACCCGTACCTTAATCCTCACCCGTACACTAAAACTAACCCATATCCTAACACGTACACTCACCCTAAATTGTTTTCGTACCCCAACCTGTACCCTAAGCCGTACCCGTTCCCTAACCCTAAACCTAACCCTAACCGTAACCGAAACCCTTACCCATAGCCTTACCCTAACCCTTTTCTTAATCCTAACCCATACACTAACAGTAACTCGTACCCTAACACTTACACTCACCCTAAATCGTTGTCATACCCTAACCTGTACTCTAAATCATAACCGTTCCCTAACCCTAACCCTAACCATAAACCTTACCCGAAGCCTTACCCTAACCCGTACCTTAATCCTTATCCGTACACTAACATTAACCAGTACCCTAATATGTATCCTAACCCTAAAGCGTTGTAACCTAACCTGTCCCCTAAATCATACCCATTTGCTAACCCTAACCCTAACCGTAACCGTAACTCTAACCCTTACCCGAAGCATTACCCTAAGCCATATACTAATCCTAACCCATACAGTAACACTAACCCATACCCTAACACGTTAGCAAACCCTAAACCACTGTGGTACCCTAACTTGTACCCTAAACTGTACCCATTCCCTAACCCTAATCCTAACCCTAACCCTTCCCTGAAGCCTTACCCTAACCTGTAACCTAATCCTAACCCATACACTAACACGAACCCGTACACTAACACGTACGCTAACCCTAAAAGCTTGTCGTTCCCTAAACCGTACCCGTTCCCTAACCCTAACCCTAATCCGAACCCGAACCCTTACCCTAACCCATAGCCTAATCCTAACCCATACACTAACTCTAACCCGTACCCTAACACGTATGCTAATCCTAATCCACTGTCGTACCCTAACCTGTACCCTAAACCGTACCAGTTCCCTAACCCTAACCCTAACACTATCCCTAACCTACCCCTAACCCTTATCCAAAGCCTTAACCTAACCCATACCCTAATCCTAGCCCTTACACCAACACTAACACGTACCCTAACACGTATGCTAACCCTAAACCGCTGTCGTACCCTAACCTGTACCCTAAACCGTACCCTAAACCGTACCCGTTCCCTAACCCCCACCCTAACCCTAACCCTAACACTAACCTTTACCCTAGTCCTTACCTTAACTCGTAGCATAATCCTAACCCGTACACTAACACCAACCCGTACCCTAACATGTACACTAACACTAAACCGCTGTCATACCCTAAACTGTACCCTAAACCGTACCCATTCCCTAATCCTAACCCTAACCCTTACTCTAACCCATACCCTAATCCTGACATATAAACTAACACTAACCCCCCTGTTTTCCACAACAGGAGAGTTCGCGACAGTGAGAGGCCCGTGCACCACGATGATGAGTGGCCCCCACTTGCCACAACTAGAGAAAGCCCTCGCACAGAAATGAAGACCCAACACAGCAAAAATAAATAAATAAACTCCTACCCCCAGCATCTGAAAAAAAAAAAGCCCAACCAAGTACTGATCAACTTAAATGTACTTAGACTTATCACTGTAAAGTTTATTTACATCGTGTCCTTATGATTTCCAGAAAGAAATGGATTTTTTAAATGTTCTTCAAAAGACTCGGAATCAAATTGGTGTCAGACTTCTCATAGGTAATATGCAATGCTTGCAGACAACAGTGTTTGAGGGAAATGACTTTCAACCAAGAGAAGTATACTTAGCAAAACCACCAATCTACTGGGAGAGGGACAAATTATATACAATCTTACCATGCAAAGATTTAGACAATTACCTCCCTCCCTCACCTTCATAAGAAGTTACCTGAGGATGCATTCTAATAAATGAGACAAAAGAAGAAAGAAGAATACAAGCGATTTGGGAAATGGTACATCAAGACCCAGGGCAAGAGTGAATGAAAGACCCAGGACTGCAGCTGCAGAGCAGATCTTGAAAGCAACCAGTCCATATTGGAGCAGGATAATGTAAAACTCCAGGAGAAAATCCTCTGGATAATAAAGTGGAGACCATACTACAGTTACTATGAGTGAGAGACCAGAAATACCAAGAATGGGGAAAAGGACAAAAAATGCAAGGAAAAAAAAGACTACTTGAATTTCAAGAAACAAAATCTGTGCAAAAAATGTATAGTACATCATTGTATGAAGCAAAACACCAGTGCAGAATTGAAAGTCAGTGGCAGTCAAGTGATAATGCACATATGTAAATATGTGAGAAATGAGTCTAAAATTAAAACAAAAAGCTTTCATGTGCTCTTTCTTCATATGTATTTCACAGTCATATTTTTGTTGCCCCTCTCCTTTCTTCCTTTTACATTTCATGTAGTTAAGTTTTCTCGGTGCCTTATTTCTTATTTAAATTTGAGGCACCTGGTCTCGTATTTGTGACTTTTTCTTTCAATTTTTTAAAAGTAATTGTATTACACGATATTTTACATACATACACACAATACAGATACATATATATGTATGTATGCTTGGGAAACCACCACTTAACCTAAGAACTAGAATATTACCAACATTGCTGAAACTATCTGTGTGCCTCTCTAATTTCATCCTCTGTTCTTCTCTTTCCCACATCTAGTCATAAACACTATCCTGTGTTTTTAATAATTATCCACTTTCATTTATTAAAATATAATTTACCATATTTGTATATGACCAAAACATATAGATTGTTTTGAATTTATATAAATGGAATCATGTTGTACACATAATTAGAGACAGCTTTTTCACTCAATATCATGTATATAAGATTGACCCATGTAACTACCCATGCGTTTCTGGTTCATTCATTTTCACCAGCATGTAACATTTCACTTTGTGAATAAATCCAATTTTATATTTCCACTTTTTTCAAAAAAAAATGAAAATGGGAGAAAAGGAACTGATATAACAGAATTAAATTCCATTCTATCACAGAAAGAAGTCAGTATATAATGTCTAAAATTGATAACAGAAACAGACTCACAGATAACAGAGAACAAATTAGTGCTTTCCAGAGGGAAGAGGAGTGGGGTAGGGCCAAAATAAGTGAAGGGGATTAAGAGGTACAAAATAAATAATTTACTAGGATGTAATGTACACAGGACACAGAGTATAGTCAATATTTTATAATAAATTTGTATGGAGTATAATCTATAAAATATTGAATTACTATGTTATACACCTGAAACTAATATTGTAAGTCAATTATACTTCAATTTGAAAAAAGATAATCAGAATAAGATTGTAGTATGTTATTTATCAATAAGGATAGTACCAACAAAAGGGCTTTCTTTAAAAAAAAACTTTAAAAATGAAGTGAAAGTTCTAAAGAAGAAAAAGAACAAATGTTAATACTCATTAAATCTCAATGATAAATATACAGATTTACTATCCTCTGTATTCCTCTAGAATTACACACACACACACACACACACACACACACACACACAAAGGTTGTGGAATCAAAAAGACTCAGTCAAACCCATAGCACTCCCAGAACTAACTAGCTGTGTGACTTAGGATAACTTCACTTCTCTGAACATCCTGGTTTGAAAGGTGGGTAATACTATCTATGACATATAGCACTGTTGTGAGAATTAAATGAGATTGAATATTTAAAAGGCTCAATATAGTTTCTGGCAGCAGAAATCTAAATTAACGACAGCTTCCTTCCAAAGTCCCTTCCCCTGGTGTTGATAATATAAAATTAGAACCTGAAGTCTACTCATATTAACCCCAAAAGCAGAATTTCAGAAGACAATAAAAAGAGTCTCAAAATTTGTTTATTATCTAGGCTTTATAAAACACGGCCAAGGCAAGCTAAGCGTGGGCCATCCTGATATAAATTTGTGAAATAACTAAGACAATCATTCAAGGAGCTCTTCATCAAAAAAGTACAAACGATTAGCCCCTACCAGTGATGTCATAAATGTTTCTGTAATAACCCTTGTTAGCTATTTTTAAAACTCCATGATTGGGCTTCCCTGGTGGCACAGTGGTTGAGAGTCCGCCTGCCGATGCACGGGACGCGGGTTCGTGCCCCGGTTCGGGAAGATCCCACATGCCGCAGAGCGGCTGGGCCCGTGAGCCATGGCCGCTGGGCCTGCGTGTCCGGAGTCTGTGCTCCGCAATGGGAGAGGCCACAACAGTGAGAGGCCCGCATACCGCAAAAAAAAAAAAAACAAAAAAAACCCCAAAAAACTCCATGATTCTACATAGCATATGTGCCTATATAAAGTAATTAATAAACTTCTACTAGACACCTACTAAACGCTGAGAACTACAAAATAGTGTCCTCCAGGTTCTTATGATATGGTGGAATATATACAAAAAGGTGCATACCACACCGTTCCTGTTAAGTTCCAAATGACCATCTTCAGCCTTAGACTTGTCCTATTGAATTATAATTAAGATCTCCACTGTTAACAAATACAGCCAGATGTTACAATGGAAATATCACTAGGATTGATGTCAAGAAACCTGGTTTATAAGCCAACTCTTTGGGTGACTATGTTACATCACCACTTAATCTCTCTGAAATTCAAGTTCACTAGTAGTATACCATGTAGCCCGACTACCTCAGGTGCTGTTGTGAATGTTAAAATGAGTTGACACATGAGAAACTGCTCTTGAAGAAAACAGACTCCAGCTGGGAAGCTGCTCCCAGCTGTGTCCAAAACAGTTGCTAAATGTTCACTGATTTCCCCAGAGCAGATCCTCCAGTTTTCCTGTTCTTATTTCAGAAACTGATTTTAACCTTCTTTTGTCTTTCTTTAACCTTCTTTTCTCTTTTAGCCACCTCTCCTCCTGCAGTTACAAAACACAAGATCAAATCAGCAGCATTGCCTTTCTTTCCATGGGACAGAATTATCTTTACTTATGTGCGTAAATGCCTGAGGCCAGAAATATAGCCTAGGACTCCTGACTCCCAGCCCATTACCCTTGTAATGTCATACTGCATCTCTCTCTGCTCACAAAGACTAGAGCAAGGGGAAAAAGGCACCTCCAAGTAGAAATGTAATACCCTACTACCCAGCATTACCACAGCACCTCTACTCACCCACATGTCAAGAGGTCAAAATTATCTTAATTCCATATTTTGATGATAGTGGTTTATCAAGTAATCAACTTTTCCCTATTCTTTTCCCTTTCCTCTATATTCTAATGTCTAATGTCATTGTTTAAAGTCTGAAAATATTTATGATATATCAGTAAATACAAAGCAGTTGTATCATTGGTCTTGCGTGGTTACTTTACATGAAGAATTATTTCCTTTAGGCTAAGTGCACATGCTGGTACTACAATGAAACTTTGCAAACGTGAAATTATCAAGACCACATTGTCATCTGAAGCTCTTTAGAACTGATGCCTTCAAATCCAGAGAGTTAGGCTGAACTTTGCATAGATGATCTTATTGGTACAAGCTCTTACAGCCTCATGTAACTTCACAACTTTGTTTCTAGGCAACCAAAGAGTCAGAAATATGACAACCTCATATTTGTAATGTAGAATCATGCTGGCTTCAAGATCATTTATTGTAATATTTCAGTACTTTATTTAAGCTTATAGGCTTAAATTAGGCCCTGGTTGATTTAAAAAAGTAAAAAACTATAGTTTACTTCCCTTTCAACCAACATTTATAGGATTCCAACTATATGTCCAGTACCATTTAAGGAAGAAAATTAAGTCAAGGTCCCTTCCCTAAAAGATCTTACAGTTTAATGGGGAACTCTAAAATACATATAAATATCTAAATCAGACAGTTATAATAAGTGTTATAAGGTAGGGATTTCCACACTTGCTAATTTCTTCATTTATTTATTGTAATTATTGGGAACCTCCTGCTATATGCCAGAGACTGTATTAAGTATAGGGACCCAAACATAAATGCTGTATCTACCTTCCAAGCTTACAAGGAAGGAAGGAAGTTGGCAATAAGAAACTGATTTTACATCACTATACGATAAGTACTGTATTAGATGTTCAGATAAAATATATGGCAACACGTAGGAGAGATATTTAGGCCTTGTCCCTATGCTTGAAATGCGTTCTCCACCCCTTACTTTACACACATACTCTTTTGTCATCCTTGTAATCTACTTACTCTAGAGGACTAAGCTCAATTCTCAACTTCTCTGATGCCACTTTTGCTACATACCGCAGGAAAATTAGGTTGTTCTATGCCCCATACACCTACCTAATGCTTAACGGTTAGGATATCTGGAACTTTTTCTTAAAGAATGGCTTTGCAGTGAGAATACTAATGCTCTACTGTATCATTTAATTTGGTATACCATGCTCTACTGTATCATTTAATTTGGAGACCTATACATTCTCCTTAAAGAACCAAGAAATTTTGGCTACTCACCATATATGGACTCTGATATTTAGTAGTCATTACATTCAATTCTTTACAATGTCTAAACTACATAAATTATATCTGACACAAGTACAGCTTATTTCCAATTTAGACTCTTAGTTTAGCAAGTTAATACACCCAGTTCAAAGGTTGGAGCATCATGCCTTGTAAGATCCTAAATGAACATCAAGTACTTAGGAGGTTAACACTAAATGTTTGGTTTTTTCCAGTTCTCTGAATTTAAAGAGAGAACCCTCTTCATGCTATCATACTACACATCTGTCAGGCTTACTGACTCACAGGAACTTCACATTCTTCCCATAAATTAGATTGTTAATTGCCCTAAAATATCTGATTATTGAGAAGTGACATTAAGCATCAGTTGCCTATAGAAATATTAGTCCTAGAGCAATATCCCTCTCACCAACTCTCTCTTTGCTAAATATTTTTTAAGGAGTCTATTTCTAGTTCTCTTTCCTTTGTTCCTCTTTTTCTCTTCAATAGACTAGCTTTATTACCTTTAGATGTTTCAGTGCATGCAGTCTCAAAATTATATTAAATTACCAAATGTATAGCAGAGTTGTTGCAGATCAAAGTATTTACTTAAAATATTCAGAAGCAGTTTCCCCTCTCTTAGAAAGTCAATTTAGTTGCTCTTCGAGACCCATTTATATCACAGAGTGAAACACACACACACACATGCACTTTCTGAGCTGAGAATTTTATATACAAAACAAAAACAGCAGGAATATCGATAAATGCACAAAATTTTAAATGCAGATTTTATCTAGAAGCAACGGAATGTTATGACTAAAAATGAAACCAAAAAGCAAATAGCCTATATCTGTGTTTTGGTTACCTGCTGCTGTGTAACAAAATACCCCAAAACTCAGTGGCTTAAACCAACACTCTAGTATTCTCTCTCATAGTTCTGTGTATTCTGGGTTCAACAGGGTGGTTCTCACTTCGAGTCTCTCCCTGGATTCAGTTAAACAACATGCTGGAGCTGGGATGGAGCTATCTGAAGGCTTAACTGGCCTAGACAACACCTTCACTCACACATCTTTACCTCAGGTGGGCTGAGTGGAATAGCTGAGGAATATCCATACATCTCCATTTCTCCATGTGGCCTCACTTCTGGATACCTTGAGAGTTTGCTTATAGCATGGTGGCAGTCGGCTTCTCCCAGAGCACTTGTTTCCAAGAGACCTAGGTGAATGCAAGACATCTTATGACCTTGCCTCAGAAGTCAGGCAGCATCACTTTCACCACATTCCACTGGTTAAAAACTAGTCACAGGGCCATCCCAGATTCAAGGAGAGGGGACTGCTCAAGAATGTACACACTGGGAGGCATGGCTCAAGGGTGGGCCATCTGTGGAGACCAGCTAGGTCAGTCTCCAACAGTATTTGTTTAACAAGTGATATTTTAATTGAATTCTAAATTTTATGTCAAATGGGTGGTGCTCCAAGAATATAAAGAGACAGATAACTCAATGGATTTTATAAGATAATGTCTCACAATGATAGTTAACATTAGCAAATGAAAATGTGTTTGACTTCTAATTTTCTGTATTTATAAATAGTTCATATAAATAAAATTTATAGGTAATTCTTAAATCTTCATTTATGTCAGTATTAACAAACCCTATTTCTTTAAAAAAATAACTTTATAAAGAAGGTAATAAAAAGCATTTGTTGTATACTTCAATACAAAGGCTGTTTAAAAAAAAAGAGCACCTAATGCATTTGAGTTTTCTCTCTTTTGCTTTGGTACACATTCTAATAAGCAGTAGGCCGGCAAAAAAAAAAAAAAAAATAGCATTAAACAATAACATGCCTAAAAGATGGCACAGAAAAATGAAGAGAGCTATTCCTTCCTGTTACTACTAGAAATGTAACAAAATGGGCTGCTAAGACTTGAGAGAGCCACGGATGTCAAAGAAAAACAATCTCTTTACCACAATATAAAAAGACATTCTTCGACTGTAAATTTTTATATCTCCCTCCTGAAAAGGCCTATGTTGCTTACAGTTGAGAGCAGGATGACTATGCATGCTAATAATATGCCTTATTCCAGAACTCACTATTTGGTTAGAATTTATAACTTGATTTGGACCTGACTAGGGATATGATTCTGTTGACTAATCCATTTCTGTCTTAAAACAAGCAGATTATGTTTGTCAGTTTTTGAATACTATTAGGTTAATTCAATTTAGGAAAGCAAATTGGTTTAGTGTGTTATTTTTAAGAGGAAAAATTATTCCAAACCTAAGATACAGAGTAGATGTGTGCCTTCCTGAAGTGTTTAGAGTCAATGAAGTTTCCTTTCATAGGATGTACCATGACCCCAGGTGTAAATCGAATACCCCCAAAGTTTCTGCAGTTTTGAAAATCTGATGGGAGAGCAGAGTTTGTAGGTTGCCTGAGAATAAAGATAATAATTTTTTTCTGATTATGTTAGAAAAAGAAAGAATAACTTCTTGAACTAGGTAAGATGACATGCTTTCTGCTGGTCTATGTCTTGGTCCTCATTAAACCTAAAGATTACTCATCATACTGTGAGTTTAAATTTATCTTTATAAAACTTTTCAAGATGTCAGTTTAAACATGTAAGTGCGTGGTATTCCAAGAAATGAGAGTTTAAGAGTATTGATTATTCTGTCATTTTCAGGAATTCAGATGATGTTTTCAGTCTCTTGTGCCTCAATAACTGATTTGTGTCTAAACTGTATGGACATCATTCTGTTTTCCCAGTAACTATATAACATGGACAATAGTGTTTCAACAGAGGAGATAAACCACAACCCAGATAATTTGTTGCATTATATTTTATTTTGCAAATTTTCAGGAAAAATAAATGTATATTTTCTCTTTTCTGACATAGCCACTTTCAAATTAAGTAACAGTATTCAGATATTTCATTAGCTATAGTAATAATCTCACCTCAACACATGATGCTTTTTATTACTGGTTATTTGGGGGACAGATTGTTGTGTAATATCAGAAAAAAATTGTATTAAAAGAGACGAATGTATCAGGATTAGTTTGTAGAAATGGAGTCTATTAAGCCAGTGAACATTTACAAGTCTATGTCACTCTGGAGGAACAAACAGTTAAGGACAGGAAGACTGCAGAAATATTTACTTTCTTGTGACTCTGTGTGAGTTAAGCAAGGAATGAAGTAGGAAATTGACAGTGGAACAGAGAATTTATCTTGCAATAAACCATACAGGCCTAATTCTTGGTTGTCCTGGTAACAGTACCACCTCCTCGTAACAAGGGTATGACATTGAGAAAAGACTTAAGCAAATGAAGTAACTACAGATAAAAGGTAGAGCAATACATGGTCTGGATCAGGGTTAGCAAATTACTCACCGTGGGCTCTTCTTATGTAGCCCTCAAGCTAAAAATGTCTGTTACATTTTAAAAGGGTTATAAAAAGAAAACAAAAAAGAGAGGACAAGGAGACCATATGTGGCCCGTAAGGGCTAAAATACTTTCTGGTCCTTTGCAAAAAGAGATGGCAGACTCCTAGACTACATCACTGTACTTGAGGGACACCTGCAGGGAGGTTGAGGAGAGGTATGCGTGATAAGTAGGACATATGCATGATAATAGGAACACAAGGAGTACGGGCTTAGATTTTGCTTCAAGAAGTTAGACTGCATCTTTGTGCTTGCAAATAACTTAGGTATTGCACACCTACTGCATCTCTGGATGAACATGATTGTAGTCAATTTAAATATTTATTTAAGTATTTGCAGATATACGTTGCTCAAGCATAATAGTCTTGTAGCTACTGCAAATTATTCTCTTAAATTAGTTCTTCATTTCTTGTCTTAGGAAAAACCTAAAGACCTATAAACTACCATGCCCAGGCTCCCTTGCAGCTAAGGTTCTGGATGTAAATTAGGTTTCACTGCTTGGATACTCTCAGATGAAATTTGAAAAACAAAAACTATTGTTACTGGCAAGCCAGGTCATGGTGACATGATGGTTAAGACAGTTCTGGTGACTGGAATAAGTGCCTGAGTGTCCAGTCACCAGTTTGGTAAGTGTGAAGGCAGTTGTGAGAACAGTAATCACGGAAGCAACAGTGGCTAACAGAACTCTGTGTATTTTGTTCACAGCTATAATGATCTGCTCTTCTAAGTCCTTTTACACACTTAAATCCCAGTATTGAATCTCTTTCTATGTGAAATTGGAGTGACTTACGTTTCACGCACTAAACTCTGATTGTAATAGTGAGTCAGCTGCTACTATCTGACTACACTTGCCTCTTCACTAATTTCGATGATGAGAATGATTAAAATACCCTTTCATTCCTCTTCTCTGATGATTTTCTTCAGTCAAAAATACCTTTTTGGAGACCCTGGCTTTTAAGGTTTCACCTTGGGCAATAATATCTGTAAGCCTCCTCTTGTGGCAGATAATTGTACAGGCATCATTTTGAAGTTCATACTAATATTTAACATTAGTATACTAACATATTATGAACATTTCAAATTCATAACTCCAGTACAAGAAGTTTCCTACGTTTCTCTTCAGAAACACTCTGAAAATACAGAGCACATTGATGTGTACAATCAAATAAACTGCAATCCTACAAAATGCACACCAGAAAGGAATGAGAAACATAGGTCAAAAACACATTAGAGCAGAGTATGAGGCAGTGTGCCATAACCCCAAGTAGAAAACGTAAGCAATAATGTTTAGCAAGTGTCCCCATTAAAAAAGCTGAATGCACAGCAGCAGAAGACAGATAGTCCCTGGTGAGAAGCAGTGAGGAATATATCAGTGAGCACGAAGCAACCATGCTCTTTGGAAAACTAAGAGGCAAAAGGAACAGAATAAATCTCTTACCAACTAACAGCTATTGTCATTATCTAAAAAACATCCCATTTAAAGAGCCAGCATGGAAACAGCTATGGGTCATTCTTCGTTGCTACCTTCATACACTTGGGAAATTTTTTCCCAATAGATGACAGTACCCAATCATCTGTAAGATGCATATATGCTCTTAGTTGAAACTATTTATAGTAGAATATATAATCCCATACATCTGCATTCAGTCCCTTCCCATTATTCTCTATAAGAGCTTTAGAACCAAGATATGTAGGAGAATGACTGCTAATTTGACAATGACTTACTTTAAACTAAACCATATTAGGATACCTCTGAACTCAGATGACAGAATATTAAAATCTGAATTATGCTATGAAGCCATGTGAAACAACAAATATTAGTCTTACCAATAACACAGAGGAGAAAAACATTAAATTTATCCCTTAAGATAAGGAGTTAAAAGATGTAAATTCAATGAAAAGGTGATAACTTCCAAACACCATCAACCTGTATGGGATCTCATCTAACAAGTAAAGTGGTTCATCCTACTCCCCAAAACTAGATCACCACTCTTACACCGCATTCAACTTTTCTTATTTCTATCACTAACACTGTAATTTATTTAGCTTTCATTTATTCATTCAATAAATATTTATTAAGCACCTACCTTATACCAAGAACTGTGCTAGAAAATGAGAATACAGCAGAAAAAAGAATAAGAAAAACATGGTTGCTCTGCCTGGCTAGCAGATCTTGACACATTGTTAATGGAAAACCCACCCCATCTGCACACCCCCTCCCGAAAAAAAAAAAAAAAAACCTTTGCTCATGACTGAATTTTTGCCAATGTAATAGTAGTTCCTTTTAACTTCTAGGTTTATGGAACTTGCTTGAAAATAGAGTCAATGGCTAATGTTACGAGGTTGGAAACAGTGCACTCTGCCCACTTTACAATAAGATTTTTCCATTATGCTGCATTTTCTATAGCCTTGTTTATAAAAACAAAATATGTACCAATTATGAAGCTTAACAACCATCTCCCTACTGTATGGAACTTTAGTAGGGGTGTCATTTTCCTATTTGCCTCATTAGTACCTCTAATCACCATGACTCAGAGACTACAATTCCTAAAAACAGAAACTGGAAAGAAAATACTATTGTTCAATAAGAACACATTTTATCTTGGTCAATATGTCCCACAATCCAGATGCTGGAGGTTAGATATTTCCACATCTTAAGTGAATGTAATAACTCAGAGCATGCTAATGTCCCTGCAAAGACAACTAGAAAAATCTAATAAACTAGAATTCTAGAGAAGAGAGAACATTTCTTAGATGAGCTTACAATCACCCAGGGGCATTTACCAATTCTGAGAGTGGGCTGAGGATCAGGTTTAGCCCAAGAAAAAGTCTCTTCTGGAGGTAAAAGAAAAGTATAAAGACCTTAGTAGCCATGTGGAGCTGGAATAATAAATTCCAAACTTGAGGGGCCTCAAATTCACTGTATGTTTCTTTCAAAGAGTATTTGTTGAGTTTTGGAGCTGTGTCAGAGGCTAAGAAGTCAGAATGAAAGCTTATAAAGGTAATAGTAAATCTCCTGTAGTCTCACAGTACAGATAAAGAATGTTTTGGAAAGAGGGCCTTCCTCATTCACATGCCAGTCTCCCCATCAAGATATTTGCCATATTCTGAAGCTACATGGGGCTGGACTCTGGAGCTCTGGCCTAGGAAAATCAAAAATACAGAGTCGAATCTCCTAAATGCTTTGAAGAACATAGACACAAACACTTTAAAAACATTTAGTCAAAAGCCTAGAATGTTCCTAAAAGAACATGAGAGAAACAAAAGTAGACTAATCCATATGAAAACTATAATCCCTCTTAACTCCAGTTCAGTCCTTGATGGGCTTGAAGTGATCAACTCCTAAGTCCTAAATGCCTAGCAGAGGAAAGTGAGGCATCTCCCTGATGGAAGATCATAGGGCAAACTACCGCCCAAAAATTGGAAACATAGACAGCACGCTAATGCTCCTTCAAAGACAACTAGAAAAATCTAATAAACTAAAATTCTAGAGAAGAGAGAACACTTCTTAGATGAGCTTACAATCACCAGGAGCATTTACCAATTCAGAAAGTGGGCTAAGGATCAGGTTTAGCCCAAGCAAAAAGTCTCTGCTGGAGGTAAAAGAAAAGCATAAAAACTTTAGTCATACTAGGAATTCTAGATAATGCAATAAGACAAGAAAGAGAAGTGAACGGTATATAGATTGGAAGGAAAAAACAAAATTATCTTTGTTCACAAATGACATGGTTGCCTATGTATAAAGTTTAAAAAGAGTCAACAGGGCTTCCCTGGTGGCGCAGTGGTTGAGAGTCCGCCTGCCGATGCAGGGGACACGGGTTCGTGCCCCCATCCGGGAAGATCCCACATGCCGCGGAGCGGCTGGGCCCGTGAGCCATGGCCACTGAGCCTGCGCGTCCGGAGCCTGTGCTCTGCAATGGGAGAGGCCACAACAGTGAGAGGCCCGCGTACCGCAAAAAAAAAAAAAAAAAAAAGTCAACAGAAAAACTCCTGAAACTAATGAGTGATTAAAGCAAGTT
The DNA here is from genome assembly GCF_003676395.1 of Aethalodelphis obliquidens. NCBI lineage: Eukaryota > Metazoa > Chordata > Mammalia > Artiodactyla > Delphinidae > Aethalodelphis > Aethalodelphis obliquidens. The sequence goes on from NW_020837976.1 coordinate 14,665, forward strand.
TTCAAGGTACAAGTTAAATATTTAAAACCAATTACTTTCCTACATATCATCAATAAACAAGTGGAATTTTAAATTGCAAAACATACCATTTACATTAGCATCCAAAAAATGAAATATGTAGGCATAATTCTATCAAAATATGTACAAGATCTATATAGGAAAATTATAAAACTCTGAAATTATAAAACTCTGATGAAAGACATTAAATAAATGGAGAAATATTTCATGTTCATGGATAGGAAGACTCAACATTATAAGAATATCAATTCTTCCCAACTTTATCTATAGACTCAATGTAATTCCAGTCAAAATTCCAGCAAGTTATTTTGTGAATGTCTACAAACTAATTCTAAAGTTTATGTGGAAAGGCAAAGACTTATAATGGCCAACATAACACTGAAAAGAACATAGTTGGAGCACTGACACTACCTAACTTCAAGACTCTCTATATGGTAATCAAGACAATGTGGTATTTGTGAAAGAACAGACAAATAGATCAATGGAACAGAAAACATCCCAGAAATAGAACCACATAAATATAGTCAACTGACCTTTGACAAAGGAGCAAAGGTAATACAGTTTACAGGAGAAAGGATAGTCTTTTCAACAAACGGTGCTGAAACAGAATCCACATGCAAAAAACAATCTAGACATATAATATCTGCCTTCCACAAACATTAACTCAAAATGAATCACAGACCTAAATATAAAATGCAAAACTATAGACTCCTAAAAGATAACAGCAGAAAATCTAGGTGACCTTTGTTTGGTGATGACTTTTTTTTCCCCCAGACACCATGTTTTTTTTAATTTTTATTTTTTACATATACATGTATCTGTTCTTTTTCAAACTCTTTTCCAATTTAGGTTACTACAGAGTGTTGAGCAGAGTTCACTGTGCTATACAGTAAATCCTTGTTCGTTATCTATTTTAAATATAGCAGTGTGTACACGTGTGTACATGTGTGTACAATTGTACAATTGTGTGTACAATCCCAAACTCCCAATCTCTCCCTACCCCTCCCCCTTTCCTCCTGGTAACCATAAGTTCGTTCTCTAAGTCTGTGAGTCTGTTTTTATTTTGTAAATAAGTTTGTTTGTATGGCAATGACTTTTTAGATACAACACCAAAATCACAACCCATGAAAGAAAAAATTGAGAGTTTGGACTTTATTCAAATTAAAAACTTCAAACACACTGGAGAGGATGAAAAGACAAGAAAAAAAATACGAGAAAATGTTTGCAAGCATATAAATGATCAAGAATTAATATCAAAAATGTACAAGGAGGGCTTCCCTGGTGGCGCAGTGGTTGAGAGTCCCCCTGCCGGTGCAGGGGACACGGGTTCGTGCCGCGGTCCGGGAGGATCCCGCGTGCCACGGAGCGGCTGGGCCCGTGGGCCACGGCCACTGGGCCTGCGCTTCTGGAGCCTGTGCTCCACAACGGGAGAGGCCACGGCAGTGAGAGGTCCGCGTACCACAAAAAAAAAAAAAAATGTACAAGGAGCTCCTCAATAAGAAAACCAAAAACTCAAGTAAAAACAATAGCTCGGTATATGTATAACTGATTCACTTTGTTATAAAGCAGAAACTAACAAACCATTGTAAAGCAATTATACTCCAATAAAGATGTTTTAAAAAACAGAAAAACAAACAATAGCTCGTGATCTGAACAGACATCTAACCAAAGAAGATACACATATACGAATTATACAGATGGCAAAGATGCTCACCCTCATGAATTATTAGGGAAATACAAATTAAAACTAAATGAGGGGACTTCCCTTGTGGCGCAGTGGTTGAGAATCCGCCTGCCAATGCATGTTCGAGCCCTGGTCTTAGGAAGATCCCATATGCCACGGAGCAACTAAGCCTGTGCACCACAACTACTGAGCCTGCACTCTAGAGCCTACAAGCCACAACTACTGAGCCCACGTGCCACAGCAACTGAAGCCCGTGTGCCTAGAGCCCATGCTCCGCAACAAGAGAAGCCACCTCAGTGAGAAGCCTGAGCACCGCAAGGAAGAGTAGCCCCCACTCGCAGCAATGAAGACCCAACACAGCCAAAAATATAAATAAATAAATTTATTTTAAAAAATAACTAAATGAGATAACCAATATTCTGTGATAACCTATATGAGAAAAGAATCTGAAAAAGTGAATATATGTATATGTAGAACTAAATCATTTTGCTGTACACCCGAAACTAACACAACATTGTAAATCAACTATACTCCAATAAAATTAAAAAAAAAAAGAAACTGAATGAGATACCACTACATGACTGTTAGAATGGGTAAAATCCATAAAACTGACTATATCAAACGCTGACTAGAATGTGAAACAAAAACAACTCTCATTCTTTGATGATACAAATGCAAAATATTACATCCAACTTGGAAGGCAGTTTGGCAGTTTCTTACAATGTGAAGCACAGTCTTGCCATATGATCCACACACCGGGTTCCTCGGTATTTAACCAAGTGAGTTGAAAACTGATGATAACCCAAAAACATGCACACAAATGTAAAGAGCAGGTTTTTCAAAATTGCAAATGACTGTAAGCAACCAAGATGTCCTTCAATAGGTGAATGGATAAACAAATTGTGGTACAGTCATACAATGAAATATTCAGTGAAGAAAAGAAATTAGTTTCCAGGAACCAAAAACAAATGAAAGAACCATAAATATATATTGCTGAGTTAAAGAAGCTGGTCTAAAAGGCTACCTATTATATAATTTCAACTAAGACATTCTGAAAGGGCAAAACTATAGAGACAGTAAAAATATGAGCAGGGGCAAGGGCTCAGCAGGATGGAAGGAGGTAGGGTACACAGGGATGCATAGGTGGAACACAGGAGAGTTTAGGACAGCAAACTGTATGATACTCTAACAGCAAATACACGAAATCATACATTTGTCAAAATCTATAGACCTGTGCATCACAAAAACTGACTCCTAATGTAAACCAATCAATATTGGTTCATCAATTGTAATAAATGTAACACAGTAATGCAAGATGTTAATAATAGGGGAATCTGTAAGCTGGGGGAAGAGGGAGTTAAGGGAATACTATGCTCAGTTTTTTGTAAACAAATTGTTGTAAAAATTAAAGCCTATTAATTACTGAAATACTCATTCTAAAGTAATCTGTTAAAAAATTAATTATTACATATCCATTTGGAGTTCATATTATTTAGAACTTATGAATAAATGATGTATGCACCATATGTATACTTGGACTTTTTTTCTTTTTAAATAAACTTCAAATTTTTAAATACTTGGATATTTAGATCCTAACCCAAGGAACTAATATAGCATATACTGTCTCATAGCTCTGATATTTTGGCTAGTAAATATTATAAAAAGAAGTTATTATTACTGATTCAAAGTGAATAACATCATTTCTTACAAAATTAAAAATCATCTACACTGTTCCAACACCTAGGTATTTGAAAACACACCCAAAGATACTAATCATCTCACATGCATAATTGAAATTGCTGCAATACATAATTCTGACAAATAAAGCTCAGAAGAGTCACAGAAACTGCTAGAGACCTGAAATTAAAGACATAAAGAAAATCAAAACAATCTAAAAATGTATACTGTTGGTGAAGAAGGGAGAAAGGGCATTTAATCTGTGAGGGCAAATGATTTAAGGGAATTGTCATTTTTAACCAACTGACTCAAAACATCACACATTTTTTTCATAACCATAAAAGGAGGAAAAGTAACAAGGGAGTTTTTTCTTTTATTCTCTTTTTTTAATTGTTTTTATTTCAATCTCAAATTTATAGAAAATTTTCCAGTACAGTATGAAGAACTTCTTTGCTTCAACGAATTGAGACTAAGTTGGAAACCTGATGCCACATCAGCCCCAAAACAGTGTGTACTTCCTACAAACGAGGACTGTTGCTTTCACAACTACCATACAATTACCAAAATTCAAGAATTTGATTGATCTGATACTAACATCTAATTGTCAGAAACTATTCAAGTTTCACCAATTGTGTCAATGGTGTACTTTATAACAAAAGGATGTTGTATCTACTTGCAGTGTCATTTCAGAGTCTATCAGTCTGGAACAGTTTCTCCACCTTTCCTTGATTTTTATGACAATGACACTTTAGAAATCCCAGGCTGTTTCATGGTCTGTTCTTTAATTTGGATTTGCCTGATTTGTCCTTATGATTTGATACCAATAATACACCTTTGCCAAGAATATCACAGAAGTGAGGTGTTCCTCTCATTGTATCCTATCAGGTGGCACTTGATTTTGATTTATCCCATTACTGATAATGTTATGTATATTTTATCACAATAAAAATATAGAAAAATATATAACATGCATTGATTCAATATTTAATATTTCAATATACCTAGTAGATTTAAATGATGTCACATTACATAAAAGCTTTTCATTTTACTAAAATAAAAAAGTCACTTCTTTTCCCTTAGTTTTTCCTATAGCCCTTAGTTCTTAACTTCATATTATACCAATGTACTTATTTCATAATTCATCAGATAATATAGCTACTGTTAAAAATCCTTTAAAGATCTTAATAAGCAATGAATAATTTTATAAAAGTCATTACCCCACCATCCCCTACCCCAACTAGTCTATTTTGAAATTATTGATTTTCACATGTGGAGTTTCTTAAATAAACACCTGTGTTGTAAAAACATTTTGTTTCAGCTGCCTTAAAAGTGGTGATTCAGTTGTTGGCTTGTAATCTCCTAAAGTTTTTATTCACAAAGAAGACTCATCATTTTCAAAACAAAAAGTCAGTATATGAAATAGTCATCATTCTGACTAAATAAAGATTTATAAAGGCATAACAGATTTTATTTACTGCAATTACATGAGGGCTATTTCTCACAGAAAACAAACAGAAGGTATTGCCTCCTTCACTATTATAGCATTAAGTTTTTACCAAGAAATAATTTTATTTCATGTAGCTTCATTTATCAATGCTAAAGTTTACAATGTCCAAATAAAAGAGTAATGATAATAATTTCCACCTGTAGGTTTTAAGTTTCCAAAGAGTTTCCATATGCTTGCTTCTTTTGATGAAGACAATCTTGTGACACAATTTCAGTAGGTTTTATTCATATATTTTATACATGAGATAACTGAGGTTTAAAGAATTCTAATTGGTTATCTATGATTTCACACTAAAAGACCTCCATCTTAAACCAGGATTCTGTTCACCACCTTCACACTACCTCTCACGGCTATGATGACAGAAAACCTTTATCCCCAGCTTACCACTACTTACAACCTGCTTCATTAGCAATAAAGAAGGCTGGCAGGAAAAGTGTGTGGAATTGTGTGATTCCAACATTACCAATGAAGGAACATCTCAAAGAACATATCTTATAGTAGCCATTGACATACTTTTTACATAATAATAAAGAGTCCAAAAAAAAAAAAAGAAGAGTCCACAAAAGGAGACCTACCACTTCTGCAGGCATCATCCTATTTGATCGTTACAATATACATGTGAGGTAGCAGGCAAGACAGATGTTAACATGCCTGCTTATTTGGTAGACAAAGAAACCAAAACACAACCAGTCAAGTGTGTGGCATGGCTGTGTTGGGATATAGTGCTCATGGTGCCTAGATTTTCTCAGTACAAATCCTGGGTTATTTTACTTCATTAACGTGGAAGATGAAAAAAAACAGAGTGGATTTTATTACCTACATTATCTAATATTTCTGATGCCTAATGATGAACTCCCATGTTTAATGAATATTTTCCAATCTGAAGTTTTCAATTTTTACTTTTAGAAAATATTTTTCTATTAAAAATTATTCCCAAATAGTTCTGCTTGTTTTAAGATATTCAGCTGAATTCAGGAAATCCTTCATTTTCACTGCAGACATCTGTAATGCTTAAGATCTCAAGCCAGTTAGTGAGTAAAGGAACTTGTTTTTCTAGTTCTTTTTTTCCAAAGGATAAAAATGAAGAGTTTTCTCCTGAGAAAAGTGAGAAGCTGAAATATTTTCAGCCAAAAGGAACACTATTGAAAAGGTAAGATGTACACAACAAAATCCTGAGGTAACATCCTATATAACTAGAGATCGAATTCCCCCCTCGGTAATTACATAAATCATGTTTATGGGATGCTGCTTTTCACTAAATGGATAAATCATGGTTGCTAAGGGCTGAATGTACCCATGTTCCATGTACTCCCTGTGCTCCCTCTTGAAATCCTGTTTTCTTGAACCACGAATTTCAGCCTCTGGCTGCCAAGTATTTTTATGTCTTCAATAAACTAAACTGAACCAAGCTATTCTTACTGAATTGCAAACTATCAGAAACCAAATGTAGCTGTTGGTGTATCACCATGGGAAATAAAAACTTATTATGTTCATTTTGCATGTAACCTAGGCAGTTGCATTTGCAAGCCATCAACATTTGCAAGGGCTGTTTCAGGTCTGGAGAGATTGCATAGGAGGCCTCATCACAATTTCTGTACATGCTTTGGATTCCTAAGCCACCTGCCACAGAACTCGTTGTGCAGGAATTGAAGAATCAAAGTCCTCTTCCAGGCTGCAATGATATTTGCTTCACTCGTTTAAAGTAACCGTGTCCTTCATGCACACAAAAGTGAGCCCTATTTTTAAAAAATAATAACAATGTATAAAATAAAGCAATGAAGGGTGGGCAATAGCAGCATGGATGGACTGCATGAGGTGAAAAGCACCAACAGATTTCATGCCATAAGCATTCCATCACCAAGGACACCATAAAAGAAATACAATTTCCAGAAAAACAATGACTTTAAAACATCTTGCTAAAGAGAAAGAAAACAATTGTTTTTCCCAACACAATATCTACTGAACAAGTAGTATGACTATTAGCTAATATCTTCAGTGGAAGCCAGAAGTAGGTATAAAGGCCAGACCCAGATTAGAGCAATTATCTACTTAATTATCAAAGTTTCTCCTAGCCAAAGAGCTAAACCATAGCTGAGTAATCCAATACAGCATGAGATTCCCAAGCTTTATAAAATGTTTCAGAAGATAAATACACAAAACTTGGAGGCTTCCTCAAATTTTATCTTACTCTCTGGTGAGAGAATAAAATTAATCTTTTCATTAACTATTTAAAGAAAGAAGAGCATTAATCTTCCGCTAATATATTTTACACATTATACAGTAACAACACATTATTCTAGTTAATTTTTCTACTGCTTCTGTGACCAAATTCATCTACTTCAGAAAGGACATGAAGTCCATGCAATAAAGCTTTATTTTTTCCAGATAGAAATGAGTTTGTATTCAAGCCTACTGACAATGATATTAGAACAATCTGAATCTATCACTTACAATATTAGGTTCTCTCCAAAGGTCTTTTTCAAAACAACTAGGCAAAAGTCAACAAATCTAAAGGAATAGGAAATCTCACTTTCCTTTTATTAAGAAGATAAACAATATTCTAAAAAGGAAACAGCCAAACACAAATAGAAAATTGAGTGTCTAGTCCATACCAAAAAATTACTGGCGTTTTCTCTTCTGGGTTATGCATGTATACAGAGCCCTCAGAGGTATTTCCAAATGATTTTAAAATGACAATTCCTCTCTTAACTGTAGTAGGCAGAATAATGACTCTCCAAAGATGCCTACATCTCAATCCCTGGAAACCCAGGAATCTGTTACCTTACATGGAATTAAGGCTGCAGATGGAATTAAATTTGCTAATCAGTTGATCTTAAAATACAGAGATTATCATGGATTGTCCAAGTGGGCTCAATACAATCACAAGAATCCTTAAAAGTGAAGAGGGAGGCAGAAGAGTTGGTCAGTGATATAATGTAAGGACTATACCTGACGTTTCTAGGTTTGAAGATGGAAGAAGGAGGCCACGAGTCAAAAAGACAATCTCTACGAGATGTCTCTACAGATGACAGCTTGCCTTGGAAGAGGCAAGGAAATGGGGATTCCCCCCTGGAGCCTCCATAAAGAAATACAGCCCTGCTTACACCTTGATTTTATCCCAGTGAGACCCATGTCAGACTTCTGACCTACAGAACTGTAAGAACATAAATTTGTGCTGTTTTAAGCCACTAAGTTTGTGATAATTTGTTACAGCAGAAAATAGGAATCTAATACACCAACCAAATTAAGATATTTTGAACATTTCCTTCTCTAAATTGCTATATATAATCAGAGGCTTGGAGTTTTTTTGCTTGTTTTTTTGTTTTTTGATTTTTTGCTGAGTTTAACGTGAAAAAATACATCTGTTTTTGGTTAAGAGGCTTTCTGGATGGGTCTCTATCCTGAGCCTTCTATCACGTTTCCACCATTTTCTAGGGCAGTGTTGGCAAATTTGTCTCTGTTAGTAGACAGTAAATAGTAAATAGTAAATAGTTTGGGCTTTGAAAACCATGCGGTCTCAGTTATAAGTACCCTACTCTGCCATTATAGCACTGAAGTAACCACTGACAACATATAAATGAATCGATGTAGCTGTATTCTAATACAACTTTATTTACAAAAAAAAAGGCAGCATCCAGATTTGGCCTCCAGGCCATAGTTATTCAACTTCTGGTCTAGGGCCTTGGAGTTATTTGTTTCCTGTCCACTTCTAACTGGCCAGAACTTAATCCCATGTTCTAATTTATATATGGCTGTGAGTCAGTGAGAGACAGCTAAAAAAGTCAGTTTAACTGGGTGACTACCAAAGAACTAACTTGGTGAACTATAGAAGTCTCTTCCATACCTTATTCATGCTTTGAGAAATTTTTTTTGATATTCCCATATGAGTTGTCTCACAGGCTCCACTAATCTTTGTACATACTACACGGCTATAGCACTCAATCAAACTCATTTAATTGTCCATTTGCCTATCTTCCCTACTGAACTATAAGCACCTACAGAGCAAAGATTCTACCAATTTACTTTTGTCTATTCCTGGACTACATCAGAGACATGAATAATTTTTCAAGGAGGGGCAAATTACCCAAAGCCTGAGGAAGACTGAAACCAGAACTACAAAGCAGAGATTTCCAGTTGGCATTTTTCTGTCAGTCATTACTTAATTACATAGCTCTATGTACAAACACCTGATAAGTCTCTTCACACAGCTACTTATTACTGTATAAATATGCACAATCTCATACTGTTAACTCCTGCTTTTTCCTATTAAGGATGTCATTTCAGACCTACCTGCCTTATTTTTTAAACAGTTCTTAACCACTTGTAACTCTGGTTTATGCAAGCTCAGAGGCATGTCTGCTTAGTCAAGCAATTCACAATGCCTTTCAATCAAAAGTATTTAACATTCACAAGCTGTGCATCTCTGTTTTTTCCACGCTGGTTATCAATCATGTCTACAGCTCTAGAGCAGATCTCTGGATGCATCAAAACTAGAACACTGCCCAGGGGACTTCCTTCTCCTCTCTAGAGACCAGAGCCCTCTAGAAGAACACAGGGCTTAATTCATTCACTCAAGAAAGCTTGCTGAGCATCTTATTATGTGCCAGGTACTGTGTTAAATGCTAAGGATACACAATGAACAAGACAATCACAGCCATTGTCCTCAAAGAGCTGCCTATATGATGTCTAGAATCTCCATCTACTGAGTGTAAGCAAGCCCTTAGCACCTCCTGCCACTGTTCCCTCTGAAGAAAAAATATCCTGACGGGAACTCATGGTAAATTCTCCAGTGATCTCCTAACATCTCATCACTGTGATATCTGTACTGCAAAGATAAGGATACTGTTGTGGCCAAACTTTGGTTCAGATGTCAAGACTGATAAGACCATACAGGCACCATGAAGGTATTAAGATATTTATTACTCACAGAATGAGGCTTTCTGGGGAGAGCCAGGTCAAGCAGGTCTGAAAATAGCTTGATAGCAAAAAGGGGTAACTGACTTTGGCTTTTACTGTGGTTAAAAAGGTAGGGTTCACTAATGGTTCCCATAGGTGTGATGGCCTTGAGTGGTTTGAACTTCCCACCCACAGCAAAAGTGAGTGTTCACTCTTTCTTGTCCAGATATGGGGCAAGAGGGAAGGAGGGAGGTGTGGGTCTTGAACACTGTCAGAAGTCAAATATCAAAAATGGAATCAGAGTCTTTATTACAGATATTGTCATTATTTTGTCACCATGGTGATTGCCCTAGTAACAAACAAAGCCTCTGGTAGCAAGGCAGTTTTTAAAAAGCCAATCTACAGAGATTGGAGAAAGAATCTTATGTCTCCACAGTGAATCAGTAAGTAATCATTTTGGCAGCCAAGAAAAAAAAAGTTAGTAGCAAGGATAGGGTCTGTCTGAGGAGAAGGTCAGTATCCTGGTGGACAAAAAAGTGCTCCCCATTTACACGTGTCAAGGCATAAGTCTGGTCCTAAATAAGCCAAGAAGGAACACACACACACACACACACACACACACATACACACACACACACACACACACACACACACACACACACACACACACACACACACACACACACACACACTGATACCAGTGAGAGCTTAGAAAGATCACAACAAAACCTACCCCATCTAGAAGGAAGCAAAATGGAGAGTATATCCTAGTTAAATGATGAGGAGACCTGCCTCTAAAATACTGTTGTGCTTCCATAATTGATACTTCCAATGATTTCATTCTGGATCAGAGTTTCAATGAAGTGACTATTTTAACTACTGAAACTTTAAAACATATGTAGCTCACACATCTTTGCCATGTAGCTATTGGTTAGCATTAGAATTCCATAATTTAATATTATCTGGGTTATAAGTAGCAGAATAGCCAATTAAAAAGGTTTAAACAATAACGTTGAGACTTCTGCTTCCACTCAGATGAATCTCTCCTCCTTAAATTTAAAAACCCTACATAAGTCAAAAAGCAAGCAAAGGAAGGCTCCAAAAGGAGGAAAGAAAGGAACCTTGACTTTGAGGAACATCATGGTGGTGAATTCTCTGGGTTTCCTTATCACCCTATATATCCTAGACAGGGGACTACAGAAGTCTCTGATCCAGAATTGCCAACAAGCACATACAAAAAGGAACTCTAAGACATACCTGTTTCCCCTAGCCAAAGAACTGAGGAAAGGGTACCCTAATACCAGAAAACCTTTTTGGCAATACCTAACCTACTCCAACCAAATGCCAACAGAAAAACCACATAACCCTTGCCTAGCAGTTTCAAAGGGGCCAAGGAGGGGAGTTGATCTTCATTTCTTTGCCCAGTGGAAGCAGGCGATGATCTAATTCTCCATCAGGGTGGTGTAAGAGGGGTCCTGGGATGAGCTGAGCCTCCACCTCCAGCCAATAACTAAAAGACTTAACAAGGTGGTGCAAGGCAGAGCTACTTATCCCTGGGCTTCACCACCACTCCCCCACTCCAATGTCAGCAAGGCCTAGTGAGCCTCCACCTGACATCCACGAGGTGTCCAAGGTCATGCAAATCCAGGTGAGAAAACACTCCACTTCCTCCTCTTCTGGTGTCAGAGAGGACCACTGCCATTCAGCTCAATTAAACTGAAGAAGCAAGAGGTCCCCCACATCTCTGGTGGGTAATTTCTCCTCTAAAGAAATTCAGACTAGTCAACACCAATTTCAGTGAGTTTTCTGAACTGCACAAAAGGGATATCCTGTGAGTAGCACTTCATAGGTCCACTCAATATATCACACAATACTTCTTGCACTATTCCCATTTGTTTTTTAAAAAATTCCCTCCTTTTCTTTCTCCTTCTTCACTACAGTTTCCATCAATTGTTATTACGTATTACATCTATTATTATATGTGTTATTATGTGTTATACTGAATATCAGTTATAAGTGAAAAGTCAATACCATGAACATCAAGAAGAAACAGTGATTTATCGCAAAAAATATGCCACACTTCATTTTTTAAGATCTCATGCATATCAGCCCATATGTTCATTTATTCATCCAACAAATATTTATTAGCTGCCTACTATGGATTGGCATGTAAACTTGTTCCCAGTAAATGAGTCAGCTGAGAATGGAAATGTTAATATATTTAAATGTCAATATTGCATGTCAATATTTGTCTGAATAAATGTGGTCCCAGTACAATCACTGTTGTCACAAAGCATGTGTATAGACATCAAGAAACAGACCTAGGAGGGAGGCTGGGACATACATCTACCCTGTTCCTCAGTAATCTTAAGCCCATGGAACCGGGGCTCTGTGTTCCTCTGCTATACTCCATAAAGGTTTGAAAAGTGTCTTGAATGCATCTAACACAAAACAAGTGATGCAGATTGAACTTCTGACATTTTTTTAAAGGTTTTTTATTATTCATAGCAAAGATTACGTATAATATCAGATTTATTAGTAAACAAAAACTAAACAATACAGTTTGGACAAGTACCCTGATATTTACGGGTTTAAACACCATAGACAAATTTTCACATTTAAGAATGTGAAAACGCTGTCTACCAAATTATAGACCAAATGTCATATGAGGAAAGAAATGTACTAGGTTACATTGACAGTACCCTCGGCATGGGTTTTAAAGAAAATACTATGAACATTGCCAGTTTGAAGCAGCCTCAACCAGTTGCCCAGAACAGAGTTAAAGATGTAAATATAATGAGTATTCTTGATAGTCTTTCCCCTACAAAACTAGAAGACAGTTTTCTTGAAAGAATTAATTACCATATAACAGTAGTCATATTTTAAGGTCAGAAATCCATGTTTAAAAACTGTAACTTTATTTTCTGAATCTCATCTTGCTTTGGGGTTCCAATGCCCATGACAGCAGCAGGTAAGCGATGGAATAGGGAGAGGAATTTAAAAATTGCCTGTTAAAAGCAATTCAGGGTGCCAGGGGAGGGTGTGCCAGAGAGGGGCGCACAAAGACTCATTTCCGTGGGACCAGGCACCCCGACAACCTCTCTGCCACTCACAGCCCGTCCTCATCCCTGCATCACTGCTGCCAGTGGGGCCCGAGGGCCCGCAGGTGCCATGCGCTGTGCCAGGCGGAGCCTGTGCAGGTGACCCTCAGAGGACCGGGGCTGCCTGGTGGTGGCGGCGGGGACAGGCGTGCCTTTTGAGGCCACCGCGCTACCCGAGTCTGCGATCGCTCTGTGTCAGAAGCAGGGCTCGGTGTGCACCCCATGCACCACCGTGGAAGGGCAGTGGAGCCGGGGGCATGGGGAGCCGGAGGGGAACTTCCTGGGGCCAGTGGCCGCCAGCTAGTTTATCCAAGCATTTCTCAACCATTCCAGCCTGCCCTACAGTGACAAACTCATTTCTATGCTTCTGTACACCTACCATTTAGCCATGTGGATGAAAGGCTCTTGGTGCTCCAGCCAGGAGTCAGTGCTGTGCCTCTGAGGTGGGAGAGCCAACTTCAGGACACTGGTCCACAAGAGAACTCCCAGTTCCCCGTAATATCAAACGGCAAAATTCTCCCAGAGATCTCCATCTCAACACCAAGACCCAGCTTCACTCAACGACCAGCAAGCTACAGTGCTGGCAACCCTATGCCAAACAACTAGCAGGACAGGAACACAACCCCACCCATTAGCAGAGAGGCTGCCTAAAATCATAATAAGGCCACAGACACCCCAAAACACACCACCAGACGTGGACCTGCCCACCAGAAAGACAAGATCCAGCCTCATCCACCAGAACACAGGCAGCAGTCCCCACCACCAGGAAGCCTACATGACCCACTGAACCAACCTTAGCCACTGGGGGCAGACACCAGAAACAACAGGAACTACAAACCTGCAGCCTGTGAAAAGGAGACCCCAAACACAGTAAGTTAAGTAAAATGAGAACACAGAGAAACACATAGCAGATGAAGGAGCAAGGTAAAAACTCACCAGACCAAACAAATGAAGAGGAAATAGGCAGTCTACCTGAAAATGAATTCAGAGTAATGATAGTAAAGATGATCCAAAATCTTGGAAATAAAATGGAGAAGATACAAGAAACGTTTAACAAGAACCTAGAAGAACTAACGAGCAAACAAACAATGATGAACAACACAATAAAACAAATTAAAAATTCTCTAGAAGGAATCAATAGCAGAATAACTGAGGCAGAAGAATGGATAAGTGACCTGGAAGAAAAAATAGTGGAAATAACTACTGCAGAGCAGAATAAAGGAAAAAGAATAAAAAGAACTGAGGACAGTCTCAGAGACTTCTGCGACAACATTAAATGCACCAAAATTCGAATTATAGGCATCGCAGAAGAAGAAGAGAAAAAGAAATGGACTGAGAAAATATTTGGACAGATTATAGTTGAAAACTTCCCTAATAAGGGAGAGGAAATAGTCAATCAAGTCAAGGAAGCACAGAGAGTTCAATACAGGATAAATCCAAGGATAAACACACAAAGACACATATTATTCAAACTATCAAAAATTGAATACAAAGAAAAAACAGTAAAAGCAGCAAAGGAAAAACAACAAATAACATACAAGGGAATCCCCATAAGGTTAACAGCTGATCTTTCAGCAGAAAGTCTGCAAGCCAGAAGGCAGTGGCAAGACATATTTAAAGTGATGAAAGGGAAAAAGCTACAACCAAGATTATTCTACCAAGCAAGGATCTCATTCAGATTCGATGGAGAAATTAAAACCTTTACAGACAAGCAAAAGCTAAGAGAATTCAGCACCACCAAACCAGCTTTACAACAAAAGCTAAAGGAACTTCTCTAGGCAGGAAACAAAAGAGAAGTTAAAGACCTACCAAAAAAAAAACCCAAAACAATTAAGAAATTGGTAATAGGAACATACATATCGATAATTACCTTAAATATAAATGGATTAAACGCTCCAACCAAAAGACACAGACTGGCTGAATGGATACAAAAACAAGACCCATATATATATGCTGCCTACAAGAGACCGACTTCAGACCTAGGGACATATACAGACTGAAAGTGAGGGGGTGGAAAAAGATATTCCATGCAAATGCAAATCAAAAGAAAGCTGGTGTAGCAATTCTCATATCAGACAAAGTAGACTTTAAAACAAAGACTATTTCAAGAGACAAAGAAGGATACTCCACAATGATCAAGGGATCAATCCAAGAGATATAACAATTGTAAATATTTATGCACTCAACACAGGAGCACCTCAATACATAAGGCAAATACTAACAGCCACAAAAGGGGAAATCGACAGTAACACAATCATAGTAGGGGACTTTAACACCCCACTTTCACCAATGGACAGATCATCCAAAATGAAAATAAATAAGGAAACACAAGCTTTAAATGACACATTAAAAACATGGACTTAATTGATATTTATAGGACATTCCATCCAAAAAAACAGAATACACTTTCTTCTCAAGTGCTCATGGAACGTTCTCCAGGATAGATTATATCTTGAGTCACAAATCAAGCCTTGGTAAATTTAAGAAAATTGAAATCGTATCAAGTATCTTTTCCGACCACAACGCTATGAGACTAGATATCAATTACAGGAAAAAATCTGTAAAAAATACATGGAGGCTAAACAATACACTACTAAATAACCAAGAAATCACTGAAGAAATCAAAGAGGAAATCAAAAAATACCTAGAAACAAATGACAATGAAAACACGACAACCCAAAACCTATGGGAGGCAGCAAAAGCAGTTGTAAGAGGGAAGTTTATAGCAATACAATCCTCCCTCAAGAAACAGGAAACATCTCAATAAACAACCTAACCTTACACCTAAATAATTAGAGAAAGAAGAACAAAAGAGCCCCAAAGTTATCAGAAGGAAAGAAATCATAAAGATCAAATCAGAAATAAATGAAAAAGAAATGATGGAAACGATAGCAAAGATCAATAAAACTAAAAGCTGGTTCTTTGAGAAGAAACAAAATTGATAAACCATTAGCCAGACTCATCAAGAAAAAATGGGAGCAGACTCAAATCAACAGACTCAGAAATGAAAAAGAGGAAGTAACAACTGACACTTCAGAAATACAAAGAATCATGAGAGATTACTACAAGCAACTCTATGCCAATAAAATGGACAACCTGGAAGAAATGGACACATTCTTAGAAAAGCACAACCTTCTGACACTGAACCAGGAAAAAAAAGAAAATGTAAACAGACCGATCACAAGCACTGAAATTGAAACTGTGATTAAAATCTTACAACAAACAAAAGCCCAGGACAAGATGTCTTCACAGGCACAATCTATCAAACATTTAGGGAAGAGCTAACACCTACCCTTATCAAACTCTTCCAAAATATAGCAGGAGCAACACTCTCAAACTCATTCTCTGAGGCCACCATCCCCTGACATCAAAACCAGACAAAGATGTCACAAAGAAAGAAAACTACAGGCCAATATCACTGATAAACATACATGCAAAAATCCTCAACAAAATACTAGCAAATAGAATCCAACAGCACATTAAAAGGATCATACAGCATGATCAAGTGGGGTTTATCCCAGGAATGCAAGGATTCTTCAATGTACACAAATCAATGTGATAAACTATATTAACCAGTTGAAGAAGAAAAACCATATGATCATCTCAACTGACGCAGAAAAAGCTTTTGAAAAAATTCAACACCAATTTATGATAAAAACCCTCCAGAAAGTAAACAGAGGGAACTTACCTCAACATAATAAAGGCCATATATGACAAACCCACAGCCAACATCATTCTCAATGCTGAAAAACTGAAACCATTTCCTCTAAGATCAGGAACAAGACAAGGTCGTCCACTCTCACCACTATTATTCCACAAAGTTTTGGAAGTTTCAGCCACAGCAATCAGAGAAGAAAAAGAAATAAAAGAAATCCAAATCGGAAAAGAAGAAGTAAAACTGTCACTGTTTGCAGATGACATGGTACTATACATAGGGAATCCTAAAGATGCTACCAGAAAACTACTAGAGCTAATCAATGAATTTGGTAAAGTAGCAGGATACAAAATTAATGCACAGAAATCTCTGGCATTCCTATACACTAATGATGAGAAATCTGAAAGTGAAATCAAGAAAACACTCCCATTTACCATTGCAACAAAAAGAATAAAATATCTAGGAATAAAGCTACCTAAGGAGACAAAAGACCTGTATGCAGAAAATTATAAGACACTGAGGAAAGAAATTAAAGATGATACAAATACATGGAGAGATATACCATGTTCTTGGATTGGAAGAATCAACATTCTGAAAATGACTCTACTACCCAAAGCAATCTACAGATTCAGTGCAATCCCTATCAAATTACCACTGGCATATTTCACAGAACTAGAACAAAAAATTTCACAATTTGTATGGAAACACAAAAGACCCCGAATAGCCAAAGCAATCTGGAGAACGAAAAATGGAGCTGGAGGAATCAAGATCCCTGACTTCAGACTATACTACAAAGCTACAGTAATCAAGACAGTATGGTACTGGCACAAAAACAGAAAGATCAATGGAACAGGATAGAAAGCCCAGAGATAAACCCACCCACATATGGTCACCTTATATTTGATAAAGGAGGCAAGAATATACAATGGAGAAAGGACAGCCACTTCAATAAGTGGTCTTGGGAAAACTAGACAGCTACATGTAAGAGAGTGAAATTAGAACACTCCCTAACACCACGGACAAAAACAAACTCAAAATGGATTAAAGACCTAAATGTAAGGCCAGACACTATCAAACTCTTAGAGGAAAACATAGGCCGAACACTTTATGACATAAATCACAGTAAGGTCCTTTTTGACCCACCTCCTAGAGAAATGGAGATAAAAACAAAAATAAATGGGATCTAATGAAATTTAAAAGCTTTTGCACAGCAAAGGAAACCATAAACAAGATGAAAAGACAACCCTCAGAATGGGAGAAACTATTTGCAAATGAAGCAACTGAGAAAGGATTAATCTCCAAAATATACAAGCAGCTCATGCAATCAAAAAATGCGCAGATCTAAACAGACATTTCTCCAAAGAAGATATACAGCCTGCCAACAAACACATGAAAGGATGCTCAACATCACTAATCATTAGAGAAATGCAAATCAAAACTACAATAAGGTATCACCTCACACCAGTCAGAATGGCCATCATCAAAAAATCTACAGTAAATTTTTTTTACAGTAAATACAGTAAATGCTGGAGAGGGGGTGGAGAAAAGGGAACCTTCTTGCACTGTTTGTGGGAATGTAAATTGATACAGCCACTATTCAGAAAAGTATGGAGGTTCCTTAAAAACTAAAAATAGAACTACCATACGACCCAGCAATCCCACCACTGGGCATATACCCTGAGAAAACCATAATTCAGAAAGAGTCATGTACCACCACAATGTTCATTGCAGCTCTATTTACAATAGCCAGGAAATGGAAGCAACCTAAGTGTCCACCAACAGATGAATGGATAAAGAAGATGTGGCACATATATACAATGGAATATTAGCCATAAAAAGAAACGAAATTGAGTTATTTGTATTGAGGTGGATGGACCTAGAGTCTGTCATACAGAGTGAAGTAAGTCAGTAAGTGAAAACCAAATACCATATGCTAACACATATATATGGAATCTAAAAAAAAAAAAAAGGTTCTGAAGAATCTAGGGGCAGGACAGGAATAAAGATGTAGATGTAGAGAATGGACTTAAGGACACGGGGAGTGGGAAGGGTAAGCTGGGATGAAGTGAGAGAGTGGCATTGACATATATACACTACCAAATGTAAAATAGATAGTGAGAAGCAGCAGAGCACAGAGTGATCAGCTCGGTGCTTTGTGACCACCTAGAGGGGTGGAATTAGGGTGGGAGGGACATGCAAGAGGCAGGAGATATGGGGATATATGTATATGTATATTTGATTCACTTTGCTATAAAGCAGAAACTAACACACCATTGTAAAGCAATTATACTCCAATAAAGACGTTAAAAGAAAAAGTTAATCTCATCCAAGAACACCCTCACAGAAACATCCAGAATAATGTTTGGCCAAATCTCTGGACACCCTGTGGCCCATTCACACTTACCTAAGTACTTACCCCAAATAAATAAATAATAAAGATACCTGCCCATACCAAAAACTTTATGTAATTTTTTATAGTAATTCATTCAGTCATCTAAACTAAAAACAACCCAATGCCCATCATCTGTGAATAGATGAACAAGGTGTGGTATAAATACAATGGATTACTGTTCAGCAATTTTTTTTAATATACAGACACATGCTACAATATGGATGAATCTCCAAATCGTCATGTTATGTGAAAGCATTCTGCCACATTCAAAAAGGTACATATGATCTATTTATATGATATGCTGGGAAGGGTAAAATTATGGGAACAGAAAAGAGATAAGTGGTTTCCAGGATCTAGGAAAGGGAACTGACTACAAAGGGACACAAGGGAAATTTGGGGCTGATGTAAATCTATATCTTGATTGTGATCGTGGTCACATTTGTAAACCGTGTATGTTTGTAAAATTTTATCAAACTTTAACATGTAATCAGAGTAACTTTTTTCCCTCGTGTAAATTATACCTGATTTAAGTGGCACAAACTTTGAAGGGAAGGAGATCCAATTCTGTGATGCTAGCTGGTTTCTTAGGAATCTTCCACCAGTTGATACTTCCTTTACCTTTGCACTAAGCCTGTAAAGGACATTCCTTCTTCTAAGTTCCCTTCTCTCCCCAAAAGTGGGGCCTTCCCAATACTTCACCTCTGATGCCACTTATCTGCCAAGGCCCCTCATTTTGATTTCCATGTAGCCCATGCTCTGACCAGACCTGTTCTGAGTATTTCCCTTCTGAGAGGGACCCTCTCCTCAGGCAGTTAGTTCATCAATGCTGGGAACTGTTCTTTCCACTCCTCTATGAAATCCCCCAAGACTCCACTCCAAGAAGGCTCCAAGATGGATCCTTTGGTGTTCATTCATTTCCAAGCTCATACGAAAATTGAGGTTATAGAACTTACTGTCTCATTTTATAGGTTATATACAATTTTTTGTGTTCCCCTTGGTTCACATGATATGGGGACTGTAAAGAGATTTCTATTATCCTAACAGGTATGTTGTTCTGCATGTTAACTGTTTCAGGGGAATTTGTTGAAACTTCCTTTTTGCTTATTCTTTGATCAGATTTGGTAAATTTTCCGTATGTTCTTGAAAAGAATATGAATTGCCTTTTTATTGAGCACAGGAGCCATATAGTAGGTCAAGACTGTTAAATGTATTGATAAATTCATCTGAAGCTTACTAAATTTTTGTTTGCAGAAAAGTGTTTAAATAATCCATTAAGGGTGTAGATTTTTCAAATACTGTAATACATGTGAGTTTCCAAAATAAAATAACCTATATGAGGAAACTTTTTAACTATGAGCGCTACACACATTTATTATATTACCAGAGAAACAAATTAAATACATGACAACACTTGACACAAAGTACCGATTAAAAATATCCTGAAGGGAATTCATGTTAGATAATGAAGTAGGTACGACTTAGAGCATTTCTCATTAGCCAGAAAGGCTGCCTTAAAAACCTTTGCATAATAACAGTCAAAAGTGTCATAACCTTCGTATCTGTGAGTTCCCAGAAGATTTTATCTTGAACGACTACTGTTCCCAGGGCGTACCATGGATATGTCATTTTAGTTCTGTGTCTTCTAGCAAAGTCTTATTTGAGTTCAATAAATCTCAAGGAATCTTTTGGTAGAAGATATAAACCTTAGAGTCCCAAGGAAATCGATCTTCAAGGGGTTTTTTGCTTTTGTTTTTCTTTTTTTTTTTTTTTGGATCATCAGGTTTTACTGATACAAACAGGGTAGCTGGCAGTGAAAGACTATCAGCAGACAGAAAAATATATATTTTAAAGGTCGTTTTCATTTGTTTTCTCTGTAATAAAAAGCACAGCATTAAGACAAAGATTTCAAGGAGGCCTTTTAGGGTCACTGCAAGAAGTCACAGTTCGAAGCTAGAAGTCTGAGATCAGGTGCTAGCAGGATTGGTTTTTGGAGAGGCCCCTCTTTATGGTTTGCGGACAGCATCTTCTCACTGTATCCTCACACAGCCCCTCCTCTGTGCACATCCAGAAAGAGATAATCTCTAATTCTCTTCTAAGGATACCTGTCCTAGTGGCTTAGGGGCCCCCACCCTTATTACCTCATTTAAACTTAATTATTTACATTGGGTACTCATACTTTGACACATGTACTGGGTGTAGGGGCACAATTTAGTGCATAAAAAAAGATTAGCAAAATTAAAAGAGGTGTCTTAAAAGAAACATGTAATTAACACCAAATAATCCAATACATCTGAACCATAAACTAAAAATGGTGTCACAGATTTGGCACTAGGGGTCATGCAAACTGAGCTGAACTATGTAGACAGAATTGTAAATCTAGTTGATGCCAGTCAAAACAAAACACACCACAGTTTCAGCTTTAAATGAAAGAATGTACTCTATTTTTTATTGCTAAAATGAATTCTGATAATAAATTAGGTCTAAATTAAGTACACAAGGATGCAGAGTTTTGTTTTTTTCTTTTCTTCAGAGATCAGGGGGTCACTTACTGCACTGTAGGAGTAATTTATTAAATAGCACTCCAGCATCTTACTAATTAAAGAGTGACTCAGGCCATGCACTTAAGTTCACAGAGTCCCCAGATGTCTCATAAGTCAACACACTACATAAACAACACTGTTTTGTCCTGAATTAGGTATATGGAACACTGACAAAGTTCAAATTTGCTAGAGTACATGCTTTGTAACCTGCACTCCATTTCAAGTATCTTGAGCAAGTGAAGCTAGCTGACAATCATTTTTCCTTTGCTGATTCTGTGGTATAACATAACTGTTCAACCATGTTAATAACTTTGACCATATCCAAAACTATCTTGTCAAATTCATGAAAGCACTAGAGCTTTGCCAAGCCTTATCTCTTTAATTGGAGTCAAATAGCTGTTTCTTTGACACTAAGAGTTGCCCACCTAGATTTTGTAACCTAATTTGCTTAGCTAATGAGAACAGTATGTCACAGTACATGGAATTTATCTGAAAATGAAAGCAGCAAATATAACTGAGCTCTCTTTCCTAGGGAGGGTTACTCTGAAACCCAGTTAGGACACCACTGATTAAAAAGGAGGTAGTTTAGCTTCCACTAGCATTTCCAGTGTGTGTGTTCTTGCACGTATAAATGATGAGACCAATATACAAAGTTAGTCATAATCGAGGGGGCTGTTCACTTGTTATTTAGCTGCTCTCTTACCCTCAGGTTAATGTTATAGCTGAAAACTGACATACCTAAAAATGGCTTCTAAAATTACCCAGGCATCAGATAAGAACTTGGAGCTGAAGAAGGTATAGAGTATTTGCTTATAAAACAGAATGTTAAGACTTTCAAAAAACTATACTAGGATAGTCATTTTTCAGTGGGAAGCTTATTGAGGTTCCCTAGGGTATTTTGTAAGTAAAATTAGGCCTTAGGTGTCTGTGAAATTATGAACCTTTTCACACATTAATTTGCACGAGGATAAATAAATTTCTGAATCTAGATCTAGGCTATATTGCTGTCTCTTGACATTACAGTGTCAACTTTACCTCCTAGGAGATCATTTCAACACCAGTGTCAACAAATACTGAGGCCTTTTATGTGCCAAACACTGCTCTGGGTGTTGCAGCTGACAGTCTAGTGGAGGAAATAGGCAATAAATAAGTGAAAAAGCAGACTTAATTACAGATGGTGATTCACTCAATGAAAAAATAAAAGAGAGGAATGAGTTAAAAGTGATGGGGAATAAGGACCATAAGGTAAATAGGGTGGTCAGGAAAGTCCTCTCTGGACATATGACATTTAAGGGGGCAACTGAAGGATAGGGAACTATCTACATGAAGACATAACGGAAGAGCATTCTGGGCTGTTGAAAAATCCTGAAGTGAGTATAAAAACGGTGTTTTTAAGGAACAGCAAGGGGGCTTGTGTGGCTCAGAGTACAAGGCAAGAGTGATAGGAAAGGAGTTGAGGTCAGGGAGCTAATTTAATGACAACTGACCCACTCCTAATGCCTATAGGTAGGAAGGACATGAGGGAAGGATATAATGTGTAATTTCCTATCTAGGAATGCGGAGAATCAAAAGCAGAACTTCAAGGGCAGTAGAAGAGAATGACCTCCTCCTCTGTGCTCCCCTAATATAATTATTTTTCTTTCCAGAGCATGGGTCAGCAAACGTTTTTTTCTTAAGCAGGGGCCAGTTAAAGGCCACGTGGTAAATAGTTTAGGTTTGGTGGGCCATAAAGTCTCTGTTGCAACTATTCACCATGCTGTTACAGCACAAAGTTAGCCAGTTGATACATAAATGAATGAAGGTGACTGTGTTCCAATAAAACTTTGTTTAAAAAAACAGGCACTAGGCCAGATTTGGCCTGCAGGCCATTTCTATTCTAGAGTCTCTAGAGAATTTCACATCCATGCAGTTCACATCTACATCAAAAATAGTGTCATTCTAATATAGTGTCTCTTTAGTAAGGAATACTAGGTTACTGTTATTCTACCAATGTTAACTGGAAAGAAATTCTTTATGAAAGATTTGAGTTCCAAATATTTAATAGTTAAATTAATTTGTACATCCTCAACTGATATATGGTATCAAGGAGGCCCCCCACACTGTATTTTCATTATCTCACTTTGCCCATCATTCATACAGATTGCTTCTGGGTAATTTCATCCTTCATTTCAAAACTCTTGTTACTAGGCAATAGGCCATTAATACAGCACATATATCTTCCTGAAGTCTAGATGAAGAATTTAATGAAGTTATAGGACACAAAATAATTACCAGTAGAATACATTTTTCCTAAATCCCTTATGGTATTATCAGCAAACTTAATGGTAGGATATTTCCATATATGATACATATTGGGGAGGTATTAATAAATTATAATATGTAAATAAATCACTACATCAGAGAAGGATTATGTGTTTGCCACGGTCAAAATACACAAAAAGGGAAGAAATCACACTTTTAAAATGATTGAGTCTTGAGCCATGAATATAGAAAAGTGCGTAACTTCATGAATGAGTGTTAGGTCAGAATAGTTCTATCAAATGCTAATGTTTCATGCTCTAAAACGTCACTTCTGTTTAACCTCTAATTTTCATTTGCACAGCTCCTCACTTAGATCTCTATATGCCTGGTGCAAAAATGTCTCTTGGTTTATCTCTAAGTCTCATTTCTAATTTAGCCTGTTTTACCCATAACCCCTAGAACAATCTCTAGATAATATTTTCATCATGGTATGACTTTGTTTAAAAATTTTAGAGTAGCTTGGAAATCTTCCCCCAAAAGGCAACCATATCTTAATTGATTCCTCACCCTTCCCCTGGAACTGGCTCTATACTATCTCAATGAACCAAAATTTGCCTGGTACACCTAAGTCTCTTCCATACATTAAACCTCTGCTCAGTACAACTTTCCCACAGTGACTGATGAGCAAACCCTTTCTTGGTCCTCCAGTGGTGAAGCCTTTCCCAACCCCACCAAGCATTAAGTCACTCCCTCTTTCATCCTTCATAATGGTGGCTATACCTCCTGGTTCAGGATTATCACACTGTATTATAATTATATGTTTAGTCATCTGTCTCCCCACAAACTAACTGTTCATTCTTAAGTGGTAGGTTCACTTTCATATTTATCTCTTTATTCTTACTGTCTGGTTCATCATGGGCACTCAATATGTGATTACTGAATAAATTAACACATTAATCAGCAAAAAATCTTCAGTTGTGTCAAGTTTTTACATTCAATTTTACTACCTTGATGATAAGAACTCCTTCTTCTAATCCAATGAGTGCTATTTCCAGAATTAAAATTGATTAAGGATATGCCCTCTAGATTTTCTAAATCATAGGTGTGAAAGAAAGTCCCAAGAACCAATCCTTTTTATTAGCACCCTGGGGATTTTGTAGCAGATGGTCCATAGACAACAATTTGAGCAATTCTGCACTAAAACATTCTTGGTATTGCAAAACCTTAAGTGAAGAAATTGGCGAGCTGCCCTCAAGGGAGCACTGCTACAGGATTAAAGGCATATTGGCCCTTTATTATGGTTAACCTAAGGTGTGGATATACAAAACTGTATAATATTTTGATTCTGATTTTACTTCTGACTTGTCTTTAAATAGCATTTATTTTCACTGAAAACATTTAGGCTGAGTTGAATTCTGTGAAGTAATGCCTAATAAATGGGAAAGAGAAGAGGGCAATATTTCAAGAAATGTAGTATCTCAATGGATAACCTTTGAGTAATTCTAATGGCTTAGCTCTGATTTTTTTTAGAGAAAATTTTGATTATATTTTCTGTCTTGGGTTCAAAGACCCCCTAAGCTGCACTCAAATGGATAACAAGGCTCTAGCGTAGCTTTTTGTTAGAGTCTTTAAAAGGGACTTTCTATCCAGTTATTTACCTCTTATGATAATGGAGCATTATTCTGTCTTCCATAATTCGTTGGCATGCACTACAGCCAGCTCCACACAGCAGCCTCTAGGAAGAAAATCGATTCCACCACTAGAAACTGGAGTCTCAGGAATTCATACCATGTGGAAAATCCAACTTCTTAAAACTACCAGCAAATTCACCAGCAGAAATGAGGACCTTCCAATGGAAATCAGTATCTTTCTTTCTATCTAGATCTAACCAAAGGACCAGTATACTGGAAGAAAAACATACCTTTTGTTTTAAGGGGGGAAACATTTGAGATGTCTAAGTATAAAATAAAGTTTCTGAAATGCATACCTAATAGACAACAGTAGTGTCTCCTAAATACCAAACCATATTAAAGTTTTTACACATTCAAAGAAAAATGAGAAAAATCAGACTCTGAGAGGCACCAGTTGATTCCTATTCACAAAACCACATCTAGAACAAAGCAAAACCCAAATCAAATCCCTTCTATCCCTGCGTGAGTGAAGTCTCATAACCATTTCTATAATTCTGCCTTTACAGTATGTACTTATCTTAAGCCATTTTGGAAACGGCTGTCCTGAGAATTATTAGCCTTCATTATATCACCAGTACTCAGTGTTGAAGTCTTTGGTCAGTACTGATTGTTACAAACTTAATTATAAGACCAAAAGTATAAGGTCTAATGCTGGCCCCTCGAGCTCTTTGCCCCTGGATCTCTGAGGATGTCATCCCCCTGAGTCGAGGTTTAGGTGTGAACATCCCTCACTGAGTCTTTCTTCAAGCTGACTGGTTCAGGATCACCTATTAACTCAAGTCTTAGGCTAAATGTAGAACAGATATCCAGAAAGAAAAGTGACCGTAGCATAGAAAATATTCACAAACTGATGGTTGTCTATTCATAAAGGTCTAGATTTTAGTCCTATTCTCCTATAGTCTATTCTACTGGATTCCTTGGTAGAATAAAAAACTAGAAAATATCATCATTATTATGTCATTATATCCCATCATATTCCAAACCTGATTTAAAAGGAGCCAGGAACTGAACACTTTGTAAGCACTTGTATGTTATGTGCTGTCTTGATACTTTGCATACTGTCTCACGTATCCTAACCACTTGCTATATTTTATAATTCCCATTTCACAGATGATAACATCAAAGCTGCCTGAGATTACCTTAAATGTTACACAGAAGCAATGTCAGGATTGAAATTCACATTTGTTAGACTTCAGCCCATTACACCACAATCCACTCAGTATATCAAGAAACTCTCTGCATGAGAAACTTGGATAAATCTATTTCTGCTGGTCTGAAGCTGATTCAGGTTTCGAAAGCAAGATAAGGGACCAAAATGACTCATCATAAATCTACTGGGGCAAGGGGACCCTATTCTGATAACGGTGTAATCATTCAAAGCATTTTGGATTTTTTTTTCTTTTGTATACAAATGCTTTCAGAAAACAGTAAATAAGACACATACTGAAAAGCCAATTTTACTACTTCACAACCTTAATTTTCCCTTTTAATGCAATATAAATAAATTTAAAGCAATATAATTCAAATTGAACATATAATTTTCCCCCAAGAGTTGTCTCTAAATTACTTCTAGCTATTTCCGCACACATAATCCACCATGGGAGGACAAAAATTCATCAATATTCAATATATTCAAAAGAAAATGCCACAGGCATGGTAAGTACAAGATAAGATCTCAGAAAATGACTCAAACAATAGCAATATCAATGGAATAAGCTATTAACATTCTAATATGACTAATGTAAAGGATGATATTTATTTAGCGGTAAAGGTTCTGGTATATCTGGGTTTTTTTAAAGTATATTTTCTGCACTGATGTTAGAAACATAACATGTTAGAAGCAAACATTTAGAAAATATGTTTATACTATATCTAATAATAATACTATTCTAGTGATTTCATGACTTTAATAGAAAGTTAAATTCAATTTAAAAATACTATCTCCAAAATCTGATGGAATAATAGTACGATTGTAAAGATGATGGGAGGGTGGAGAAAAAGAGAGAGAGAGAACCAAGAGTTACTATTCAATATAACAGGTACTATCCTGAATTTTGCCTTTGAAACATTTGCTTTTATGATTAATAAATCTTTTTCCTTAGTAATTTTTTATTGATTCTTGAAGTGATAATATTTTCAATACATTGGTTAAAGAAAATATATTAAAAATAATTTTATCTGTTTTTCTTTACTTGTTGGTTACTGGAAATTTTCAAATTAACATATATGGCTTGTATTGTATTTCTAATGGACAGTGCAGATTCAGACAATTCTTTCTTCTCCCCTCTTCAATGTTTACAATTTCTGTGACCTTTAACACCAAGAGTTTGCTAAGAAATAAACTGATAAGCTGTCTAAATTGTTAATAAGTGATGATGACTGAGTAGATTCATTCCCAGTTAACCTATTTTCATTTTTTTAAATTTTATTTATTTTTTGGCTGCATTGGGTCTTCATTGCTGTGAGCAGACTTCCTCTAGTTGCGGCGAGCAGGGGCTACTCTTCGTTGGGGTGTGTGGGTTTCACATTGTGGTGGCTTCTCTTGTTGTGAAGCATGGGCTCTTGGAGTGTGGGCTTCAGTAGCTGTGGCACGTGGGCTCAGTAGTTGTGGCTTGTGGGCTCTAGAGTGCAGCCTCAGTAGTTGTGGCCCACGGGCTTAGTTGCTCCGCAGCATGTGGGATCTTCCCGGAACACGGATGGTACCCGTGTCTCCTGCATTGGCAGGCGGATTGTCAACCACTGTGCCACCAGGGAAGTCCCCCTATTTTCATTTTTAACAGGAGTCCCTGATATCCACGTATAAAAGAATAACTAATAGGAGGAATTTTCTGATATCTTGACTGCCAGGTGGAAAAGATACCCTTGATTATATGCCTAATAAATCTTGACTGTCATTTAAATAAAAACAAATATCTGCTATTTATAGACAGTAAGTAAGTACTAAGTATGCATTTAAGCCATAGTATTTGTAGTTTTAGATTCTAATAATGTAAGAATTCTAGCTAAAATTATAGTGATGAAAATGCAGAAGAGGAGAAACCAGTGATACATATTCTGGTGCAATCTGGTCCCATAAGTACATGATACCTCTGCAGCCATGCCCTCTTCTTAGAAAGTCACTCACAATTGATTTTTTCCCACCTAGTCCACAGGTAACCTCACAATTATTCTCAACATAACCACCCAGACTTGCACCGTTAACAGATTGAAGTTGGCACTAAAATGAAGCTCATTTCCTATCCTAGGAGATGGTACATGGTCATCACTGACTCTAGGGAAGAAATGGAAGAGAAATCTCCACGTAATTTGGTTTATCAGTTTGCACTCCCTCTATCTCCACATGCAAACCAATTCAGAGAGACATTGCAATACATGCTATTCTTAGATGAAGGGCAAGGCAGAGCACCAGTGTTGAATGAATGATTACTACATTTAGAAATTAGAAAAACTTTTTAAGCTAAACATTATTTCTTTTGAGAGGAAAATGAGGTGCAAAGATGTTAAGGAACTTAGGTTCCTTAGGTTCCAGAAATAGTGACTGCTCAACTAAGTAAGCTAAGTGGGTGTAATTTGCAAATAAGAAAGCTATTGTCCTGAATTTTATTATTGTGTTTACAATTTTTCTCTTGACTTGTTTTATATTTTCCATGTATACTATAATAGCAGATATAAATAGTGATAATGTTTTCAAATGTTATGCCTCTAATTTCTGTCTTTTTTCTAATTGTAGTGGCTGGTATCTCTAAAGAGTGTGGGTAGTGCTAATAATGGAAATCCTTAACTTGTTCCAAGTGTCTATAGGAAAAAAACTATCGCTTCCCTCAACAAGATTGATGTTAACTTTGGGGTTGAGCCAAATATATTTTTATCAAGTTAAGAATATTTTACTTAGAGTTTTAAGAATGTACACTGACCTCTTTAACAGCTTTATTGGTATACAATTCATATACCATTCAATTCAATGGCTTTTACAGAATTGTACAACGATCACTACAATCTAGTTTTAGAATCTAATTTTAGAATCTAATATTCATCACCCCAAAAGGAAACTCCAGACACATTAGTTGCCACTCTCTACCCCAGTCCCTTCCCCCATCCTAGGAAACCACCATAATCTACTTTCATTTCTATAGATCTGTCTGTTCTGGATATTTCCTATAAATAGAAGCCTACAATACACGGTCTTTCATAACTGGCTTACCTTTAATTCTTCCATTGCTTTTTCAAAAATTTCAAAATTGGAAATTGATAAGATTCATCTTAGATCTCTTACTATGATGAAGCATATTGATGCAATTTTTTCATTAGAACCATTCTCACATTCTTGGAATGACCTCTTTTTACTGACTACTGGTTTATCTTTGTTAGTAATGTATTTAGAATTTTTATACCAATATTGTCTTGTATATTGTCTTTTGTGGTACTTTTTGTTGGACTTTAGTAACAATGTTATGCCTAGTATTTCATAGGATAGATTTATAAGCTTTTCTTCATCATTTGGCTCTGGAGCAATTTAAATAGCATTGGATTTTTCCCCTGTGTAACTGTCTGGACACAGTCCTTTTTAGAGCATCAACTCTTTGACAACTTATTTCTTCTATGCTAATTATTCTTTCAACTTTTCTCCCCTTTCTGGAATCTGTTTTGGTAAATTTAATTTTCCTGGAAGACTATCCATTTCAAATTATTTCAAATGTATTTCCATGGGGTTTAGAAAATTAGCCTTCTATGATTCATTTCATCTGCCATTGATGTTATTTTCTCTCTCATTTCTTATTTAGTATATTTGTACATTCTCACTTTTTTCTGGCCTAGTTAACTGACATTAATCTCATATCATTTCTTGTTCAAAACCCAGCTCTTGGATACATATACAGCTTTACCATTTTTAGCTGTTTATCTTATTGATTTTGACTTCACCTTATTAATTTCTTATTTCTGTTTTCCTTTCAGTCTTTTTGTGAAACTCCTTTAGTTACGTGTTTAATTCATTTATTATCATTCTTTCTTATTCATTAATATAAGTGCATAATGATTTGTCCTCTGACCTTGCTTTTACTCATAAACCTCTGTGCTATTATATAGTGTTTTCATTACAAATATACTCTGCTACTTCACGTTTATTAATTATTTAAGAGAAAATGTCTAAATTTCTGTAAGGTGGAACTTTTCGATTCTCTAATTTTATTAAGTTCCATTTTATTGTATTTATATCACACAATTTTGTCTATACTATTTTATTTTATTATCGTTATTGAAGTTTCCTTTGTGGTATATGATATGGTCATTCCTTGTGACTATCCCACTGGCAGTTGAAAAGAAGGCATAGTATCTTTTTTAAGGTACAAAATTTAATATGTATCAAATAAATCTACCTTAATATATCTTGTCCTTATATTTTTCATATCCTTTTTGTCCACTTGATTTTTTGTCCTCTTGATTTGTTATGGACTGAGAAAAGTGATTTAGTTCTATGACTATAGTGTTTCTATTTCACCTTATAATTTCCCTAACATTTCCTTTATGAATGTTGAGTCTATATTATTTAGGGCTTAGTAGTCATGACTATTATATATTTATTAGAAATTGTGTTCATTAGTAGTATTGGTACCTTTTTTAGTGTGTCTATTTTTTTCCATAAATTATATTTAACTAAACCCAATTCTCACTGTTAGTCCTTCTACCATAGTTTTCTCCTCATCACTTAGAAAATTTTAGTTCATCCTCTCATAATTCCTCTACAAAAATTCACGAGAAAAATATTCTCTGAGTACAGTTTGAGGCAGTGAAGGATGGACACAGGAGTGTCAATGAGTTCCAGTTTGCCCTTGCTTTTCCTGCCTCACGTCCACCTCTTCTTGACGATGGGCCATGCAGACCAACAGCGAGCCCAGGCCAAACACACAGAAGCAGAAGCAATGAGGAACCAATAATCCTCCAGTGACTTCTGCAATAACCCTCTTCATGGCCCCACTTCAGGAGCTGGATGTGGTTGCTTATGTATCCATCACCACATACTCTAAATATGTAGATTTTGTCATTGAATTTGTTGATTTTTTCTCTCTCCATTTCCGTAACCACTACCCTGGCTTATTATATTTCATCAAAAATAATACAATAACTTCCCTAGCTCTGGCTTAACTGCTCTTTCTAAAACAAATTTTACACAACTGTAAATGTGCTCTTTCTTGAATATAAATCTGATAACATCATTCTTTTCCTCAAAACCCTTCAGTTAGATTCTACTGCCCACTGGAGGACACAAATACATCTTCTAATGACATAAGATTCCCACCATGACTTGATGTCTCCCCAGCCACCCACCCAATAGGTATCCCTCACACTTTGTTCTCTAACATCACTAAAATACACACTGCTCCTTTCACCACACCCTTTACATGCCTGAAATATCAACCCTCTGCCTGGATATCCTTCTACCTTTTCTTCCTCTGCTTACAAATTTGCACTCTTCCTTCAAGTGTCTTATGAAACATTACCTTCTCTATAAACCCCAAGGCAGATTCAGGAGCTGATTTTCCTGAGTTCCCACGACAATTGCATCTTGACTTCCCATTAAAACTGCATGTCTGCATCTAAATTAGACTGTGAATTTTTTTTTTTAAGGCAGAGACAATGTATTTTATTGTTTTCTCTAGGATTTAAAGGAAAACAGAATAGAAGCCTGCAACTTCCCTCCCTGGATTAGAGACAGCAAACCAAGAACCCAGGAGATCTTACACAGCAGTGGTCTTTGAAGTGAATTTCTGAACCAAAAATAAAGATGAATTTTTTAAAAAACAAAATAAAATACAAAAGGGGGAAGCCTCTCTAGCTGAGAGCTAAATGATAACTTTTTTTTTTAACTGTATTGCTGTTTACTAGTCTAGCTTGTCAAAGTCCCAGGGACTCTGGAGGTAGTAAACGGGTTTTCTTGTCCTCACATCTGTTCAAAGAGCACTAACTCAGTTCTCACCTGGTGCAACTGTATGCTGGGTACTAAACCACACAGATGGAACACAATGCTTGCCCCGTGTGAGCTAATCTATCATTCTATGGCAATATGCTTTTTGTGTGAACCTTTGTGCAAAGGAATAGGATTGAGGTTCAGTGACTAAGAAAAAGCTTTGAAGTGCAAGGGATTAAGAATTAATCTTGGTAACTGCTAGGTGTCATCTGTAAATATCAACAGATCTCTGCAACTGAAAATCATTTTCTGAAATCAGCAGCTCTGTAGCAAATTTTAATTGACATTCACCTGGCCCTCATAACACACTCCCTGTGATATGCTTCCACAAACTTTGTCTTTCCCTACAGCAAGCACATTCAGAGTTCCTAAGTATTTCACTCCAAGATGGAGATTTCCATGTAAAGCAAATGTAAAGTGATCATAGAAAGAAATCTATCATAGAGATTTGCCAGCTGGAGGGACTAAAGAGCAGAAAGAGCTTTAGAACACTAAGAAGGAAAAAGAGAAAACCCAATAGGACTCAAATATACCTCCTGAACACAGGAAAGGAAGAGAGGGGTACCTCCAGGGAATGGTGTGAGTTCCCATCCATCCTTTTCAACTAATCAGTAGAAGTTAATTGTGTAGATTTTTTAATGTAGGTAAACAGACTGATGACTGCATGCTCTATAAACCCACAGAAG
Source organism: Aethalodelphis obliquidens (assembly GCF_003676395.1). NCBI lineage: Eukaryota > Metazoa > Chordata > Mammalia > Artiodactyla > Delphinidae > Aethalodelphis > Aethalodelphis obliquidens. The sequence goes on from NW_020837976.1 coordinate 47,717, forward strand.
CTGACATCAGAAATAGTTCACAGGTAGGAGGTGGGATCAAGATGACACTGGGTTCGTCTCCCCTCATGAACACATCAAAACTGCAGCTACACATAGAATATCTCTCGCTGAAATCAACCTGGGGACTAGCAGGACAACCAAGGATATAAAGAAAGATCAACACACTGAGTTTGGTATGAAGGGAGGAGAAGTGATCTGGTCAGGACCCACACCCCTAGTGGGGGACACAGAAGAGGAGGGGAATATCACAGGCTCAGGGATCTTCCCTGGGGAGCTAGGGGTTCAAGCCACCTATTAGACACCACAGCCGTGGGGTCCAACACTGGGAAGATGAGCCCCCAGGCTGGTTTGAAAACAAATGGGGCTTACCAGAGGGCTGTAAGAAACTGAGAATTTGTTCTTAAAGAGCACACACACAGATGTGCTTACTCCCAGTCACAGCAGAGGAGCAGCAGAACAAAGACCACCTGGGGCTCTTGCTGGCTTGTTAGGATCACCCAGTGTACCCTCAGCCTATACTGGGCTCCAGCTCCAGCCCCTCTTGCTCTAGTGCTGCTCCCCACTAAGGCAGAGGCTGCTATTGCCAATAAAAGTGAGCATACTTGGAGGGAATGGAGCAAGTTTAGCCCTGCCTGTGACCACAGAGGAGGCAGCCACTGCCAGAAGGAGTGTTGGTGACACACTCAAGAGAGAGCAAGAATAGCTCCAGGGCAGAGACCTCTATCACAGGAGCACACATTCCTGTGCACACTCAGAAGAGAGCAGGGGCTAGTTCCAGTGGGGGAGATGTGCCACTTGAAGGTACGTCCTTGCATACAGCTGTGAGGAAACCAGCTCAGTAGTGTGGCACCAACACCTCCATCCCTGAAGCAGCCTCTAACTAAGGCTGGGAAAAAGCACACACACCAAGGAAAAAGTGAAACCAGCACAGAAGTGCAGCCTCAAGCCCTCAGGCCCTAGCCACACCCCAAACCAAGGCTGAGAATGCCACCCCATACACAAGAAACCCAACACTCTGAAGGCTCCTGCTCCAGGTCCTCCAGCCCTGAAGCCACCCCCAGGAGGCAGTGACAACCACTGAGCATAAGAGAAGCCCGTTTACACCAGGCTCTGGCTCTAGCCCCACCAATTCCAGCTCTACCTTCCAACAAGGCAGTTCTGACCAGTACACACCAGGGGAAGATATGGTTTGTGCTTACCTTAGATGCAACTCTCTCACCAAAGCCACCAGGCACATGCAAACTGCACAAGGATACTCCCAGATAAGGACACACCTTCAAGCCAGGACAGGCAACTGTTTCACCTAATTCCATAGAGAGAGAGAGAAAGTTAAACAAAATGAAAAGGCAAAAGAATGTTTCAAACAAAGAACAAGAAAAAAAAACCCTAATGAAACAGAGGTAAATAATTTACCAGGTAGAGAGTTCAAAGCAATAGTAATAAGAATGCTGACTGAACTGAGGGAAAAAAATAGGTCAATATCACTGATGAATATAAATGCAAAAATCCTCAACACAATATTAGCAAACTGAATTCAACAATATATAAAAAGGATCATACACCATGACCAAGTGGGATTTATTCAGTGGATACAAGGATGGTTCAATATCTGCAAATCAATCAATGTGATAAACCACATTTAAAAAAGAAAGGAAAAAAAAACACAATAATCTCAATATACAAAAAAAGCACTTGACAAAATTCAACATCCAGTAGTGATAAAAACTCTCATCAAAGTTGATATATAGGGAACATACCTCAACATAGTAAAGGCATTTCTGATAAACCCACAGCTAACATTATACTCAGCAAAAAATATACTTTATACTTTCAGTAAAAAGCTGAAAGTTTTTTCTAAATTCAGAAGAAGACAAGGGTGCCCACTTTCACCACTTCTATTTAACATACTATGGGAAGCCCTAGACACAGAAATCACGCAAGGACAAGAAATAAAAGGCAACCAAATTAGAAGAGAAGAAGTAAAACTCTCACTATTTGCAGATGACATGATGTATACATAGAAAATCTTGAAGTCTCTACAAAAAAAAACTATTAAAACTAATAAAATAATTCAGTAAAGCTACACAATATGAGATTAATATAAAGAAATCTGTTGCTTTTCTATACTAATAATGAATTATCAGAAAGAGAAAGCTAGAAAAAAAATCCTGTTTAAAATCACATCAAAAAGAATAAAATACATAGGAACAAACATAACCAAGGAAGTGAAAGATCTATACTCTTAAAGCTATAAGACACTGATGAAAGAAATTGAAGATGATACAAAGAAATGAAAAGATATCCCATGTTCATGGACTGGAAGAATATTGTTAAGATGTCCATATTACGACAGATCTACAGATTTAATGAAATCTCTATCAAAATACCCATGATATTGCAACAAAAAGAATAAAATATCTAGGAATAAATCTACCTAAGGAGACAAAAGACCTGTATGCAGAAAATTATAAGACACTGAGGAAAGAAATTAAAGATGATACAAATACATGGAGAGATATACCATGTTCTTGGATTGGAAGAATCAACATTCTGAAAATGATTCTACTACCCAAAGCAATCTACAGATTCAGTGCAATCCCTATCAAACTACCACTGGCATATTTCACAGAACTAGAACAAAAAATTTCACAATTTGTATGGAAACACAAAAGACCCCGAATAGCCAAAGAAATCTGGAGAATGAAAAATGGAGCTGGAGGAATCAGGCTCCCTGACTTCAGACTATACTACAAAGCTACAGTAATCAAGACAGTATGGTACTGGCACAAAAACAGAAATATAGATCAATGGAACAGGATAGAAAGCCCAGAGATAAACCCAGGCACATATGGTCACCTTATCTTTGATAAAGGAGGCAAGAATATGCAGTGGAGAAAAGACAGCCTCTTCAATAAGTGGTGCTGGGAAAACTGGACAGGTACATGTAAATGAAATTAGAACACTCCCTAACACCATACACAAAAATAAACTCAAATGGATTAAAGACCTAAATATAAGGCCAGACACTATCAACCTCTTAGAGGAAAACATAGGCAGAACACTCTATGACATAAATCACAGCAAGATCCTTTTTGACCCACCTCCTAGAGAAATGGAAATAAAAACAAAAATAAACAAATGGGACCTAATGAAACTTAAAAGCTTTTGCACAGCAGAGGAAACCATAAACAAGACCAAAAGACAACCCTCAGAATGGGAGAAAATATTTGCAAATGAAGCAACTGAGAAAGGATTAATCTCCAAGATTTACAAGCAGCTCATACATCTCAATATCAAAAACAACAAACAACCCAATCCAAAACTGGGCAGAAGACCTAAATAGACATTTCTCCAAAGAAGATATACAGATTGCCAACAAACACATGAAAGAATGCTCAACATCATTAATCATTAGAGAAATGCAAATCAAAACTACAATGAGATATCATCTCACACTGGTCAGAATGGCCATCATCAAAAAATCTACAAACAATAAATGCTGGAGAGGATGTGGAGAAAAGGGAACCCTCTTGCACTGTTGGTGGGAATGTAAACTGATACAGCCATTACGGAGAACAGTATGGAGGTTCCTTAAAAAACTAAAAGTAGGACTTCCGGGAAGATGGCAGAAGAGTAAGACGCGGAGATCACCTTCCTCTCCACAGATACACCAGAAATACATCTACGCGTGGAACAACTCCTACAGAACACCTACTGAACGCTGGCAGAAGACCTCAGACCTCCCAAAAGGCAAGGAACCCCCCACGTACCTGGTTAGGGCAAAAGAAAAAACTAAACAGAGACAAAAGGATAGGGACGGGTCCTGCACCAGCGGGAGAGAGCTGTGAAGGAGGAAAAGTGTCCACACACTAGGAAGCCCCTTCGCGGGTGGAGACTTCGGGAGGCGGAGTGGGGGAGCTTGGGAGCCGCGGAGGAGAGCACAGCAACAGGGGTGCGGAGGGCAAAGCGGACAGATTCCAGCGCAGAGGATCGGGCCGACCGGCACTCACCAGCCGAGAGGCTTGTCTGCTCGCCCGCCGGGGCGGGCGGGACTGGGAGCTGAGGCTCCGGCTTTTGTCGGAGCGCCGGGAGAGGACTGAGGTTGGCGGCGTGAACACAGCCTGCAGGGCGTTGGTGCGCCGCGGCTGGCTGGGAGAGAGTCCGGGGAGGGGTCTGGACCTGCCGAAGAGGCAAGAGACTTTTACGTCCCTCTTTGTTTCCTGGTGCACGAGGAGAGGGGATTAAGAACGCTGCTTGAGAGAGCTCCAGGGACGGGCGCGAGCCGCGGCTAAGAGTGCGGAGCCCAGAGACGGACATGGGACGCTAAGGCCGCTGCTGCCGCCGCCAGGAGGCCTGTGTGCGAACACAGGTCACTAGCCACACGCCCTTCTGGGGAGCCTGTGCAGCCCGCCACTGCCAGGGTCCTGGGATCCAGGGACGGCTCCCCGGGAGAGCGCACGGCGCGCCTCAGGCTGCAGCGTCACACCGGCCTCTGCCGCTGCAGGCCCGCCCCGCACTCCGTGACCCTCCCTACCCCCCGGCCTGGGTGAGCCAGAGCCTCCGAATCAGCGGCTCCTTTAACCTCGTCCTGTCTGAGCAAAGAACAGACGCCCTCCGGCGACCTACACGCACAGGTGGGGCCAAATCAAAGCTGAGCCCCTGGGAACTGTCAGAACAAAGAAGAGAAAGGAAAATCTCTCCCAGCAGCCTCAGAAGCAGCGGATTAAAGCTCCACAATCAACTTGATATACCCTGCATCTGTGGAATACCTGAATAGACAACGAATCATCCCAAATTAAGGAGCCCTGTGGATGAAAGGCTCTTGGTGCTGCAGCCAGGACTCAGTGCTGTGCCTCTGAGGTGGGAGAGCCAACTTCAGGACACTGGTCCACAAGAGGCCTCCCAGCTGCACATAATATCAAACAGCAAAAATCTCCGAGAGATCTCCATCTCAACGCCAGCACCCAGCTTCACTCAACGACCAGCAAGCTACAGTGCTGGACATCCTATGCCAAACAACTAGCAAGACAGGAACACAACCCCACCCATTAGCAGAGAGGCTGCCCAAAATCATAGTAAGTCTACAGACACCCCAAAACACACCACCAGACGTGGACCTGCCCACCAGAAAGACAAGATCCAGCCTCATACACCAGAACACAGGCACTAGTACCCTCCACCAGGAAGCCTACACAACCCACTGAACCAACCTTAGCCACTGGGGACAGACACAAAAAACAACAGGAACTACGAACCTTCAGCCTGCAAAAAAGGAGACCCCAAACACAGTAAGATAAGCAAAATGAAAAGACAGAAAAACACACAGCAGATGAAGGAGCAAGATAAAAACCCACCAGACCTAACAAATGAAGAGGAAATAGGCAGTCTACCTGAAAAAGAATTCAGAATAATGATAGTAAGGTTGATCCGAAATCTTGGAGATAGAATGGACAATAGAATGGACAAATTGCAAGAATCAGTTAACAAGGACCTAGAAGAACTAAAGATGAAGCAAGCAACGATGAACAACACAATAAATGAAATTAAAAGTACTCTAGATGGGATCAATAGCAGAATAACTGAGGCAGAAGAACGGATAAGTGACCTGGAAGATAAAATAGTGGAAATAACTACTGCAGAGCAGAATAAAGAAAAAAGAATGAAAAGAACTGAGGACAGTCTCAGAGACCTCTGGGACAACATTAAACGCACCAACATTCGAATTATAGGGGTTCCAGAAGAAGAAGAGAAAAAGAAAGGGACTGAGAAAATATTTGAAGAGATTATAGTTGAAAACTTCCCTAATATGGGAAAAGAAATCATTAATCAAGTCCAGGAAGCACAGAGAGTCCCATACAGGATAAATCCAAGGAGAAATACGCCAAGACACATATTAATCAAATTGTCAAAAATTAAATACAAAGAAAACATATTAAAAGCAGCAAGGGAAAAACAACAAATAACACACAAGGGAATCCCCATAAGGTTAACAGCTGATCTTTCAGCAGAAACTCTGCAAGCCAGAAGGGAGTGGCAGGACATATTGGAAGTGTTGAAGGAGAAAAACCTGCAACCAAGATTACTCTACCCAGCAAGGATCTCATTCAGATTTGATGGAGAAATTAAAACCTTTACAGACAAGCAAAAGCTGAGAGAGTTCAGCACCACCAAACCAGCTCTACAACAACTGCTAAAGGAACTTCTCTAGGCAAGAAACACAAAAGAAGGAAAGGACCTACAATAACGAACCCAAAACAATTAAGAAAATGGGAATAGGAACACACATATCGATAATTACCTTAAATGTAAATGGACTAAATGCTCCCACCAAAAGACACAGATTGGCTGAATGGATACAAAAACAAGACCCATATATTTGCTGTCTACAAGAGACCCACTTCACACCTAGAGACACATACAGACTGAAAGTAAGGGGATGGAAAAAGGTATTTCATGCAAATGGAAACCAAAAGAAAGCTGGAGTAGCAATTCTCATATCAGACAAAATAGACTTTAAAACAAAGACTATTAGAAGAGACAAAGAAGGACACTACATAATGATCAAGGGATCGATCCAAGAGGAAGATATAACAATTGTAAATATTTATGCACCCAACATAGGTGCACCTCAATACATAAGGCAAATACTGACAACCATAAAAGGGGAAATCGACAGTAACACATTCATAGTAGGGGACTTTAACACCCCACTTTCACCAATGGACAGATCATCCAAAATGAAAATAAATAAGGAAACACAAGCTTTAAATGATACATTAAACGAGATGGAGTTAATTGATATTTATAGGACATTCCATCCCAAAACAACAGAATACACATTTTTCTCAAGTGCTCATGGAACATTCTCCAGGATAGATCATATCTTGGGTCACAAATCAAGCCTTGGTAAATTTAAGAAAATTGAAATTGTATCAAGTATCTTTTCTGACCACAACGCCATGAGACTAGATATCAATTACAGGAAAAGATCTGTAAAAAATACAAACACATGGAGGCTAAACAATACACTACTTAATAATGAAGTGATCACTGAAGAAATCAAAGAGGAAATCAAAAAATACCTAGAAACAAATGACAATGGAGACACAACGACCCAAAACCTGTGGGATGCAGCAAAAGCAGTTCTAAGGGGGAAGTTTATAGCAATACAAGCCCACCTTAAGAAGCAGGAAACATCTCGAATAAACAACCTAACCTTGCACCTCAAGCAATTAGAGAAAGAAGAACAAAAAAACCCCAAAGCTAGCAGAAGGAAAGAAATCATAAAAATCAGATCAGAAATAAATGAAAAAGAAATGAAGGAAACAATAGCAAAGATTAATAAAACTAAAAGCTGGTTCTTTGAGAAGATAAACAAAATAGATAAACCACTAGCCAGACTCATCAAGAAAAAAAGGGAGAAGACTCAAATCAATAGAATTAGAAATGAAAAAGGAGAGGTAACAACTGACACTGCAGAAATAAAAGAGATCATGAGAGATTACTACAAGCAACTCTATGCCAATAAAATGGACAATCTGGAAGAAATGGACAAATTCTTAGAAATGCACAACCTGCCAAGACTGAATCAGGAAGAAATAGAAAATATGAACAGACCAATCACAAGCACTGAAATGGAAACTGTGATTAAAAATCTTCCAACAAAGAAAAGCCCAGGACCAGATGGCTTCACAGGCGAATTCTATCAAACATTTAGAGAAGAGCTAACACCTATCCTTCTCAAACTCTTCCAAAATATAGCAGAGGGAGGAACACTCCCAAACTCCTTCTACGAGGCCACCATCACCTTGATACCAAAACCAGACAAGGATGTCACAAAGAAAGAAAACTACAGGCCAATATCACTGATGAACATAGATGCAAAAATCCTCAACAAAATACTAGCAAATAGAATCCAACAGCACATTAAAAGGATCATACACCATGATCAAGTGGGGTTTATTCCAGGAATGCAAGGATTCTTCAATATACGCAAATCTATCAATGTGATAAACCATATTAACAAACTGAAGGAGAAAAACCATATGATCATCTCAATAGATGCAGAGAAAGCTTTTGACAAAATTCAACACCCATTTATGATAAAAACCCTGCAGAAAGTAGGCATAGAGGGAACTTTCCTCAACATAATAAAGGCCATATATGACAAGCCCACAGCAAACATCATCCTCAATGGCGAAAAACTGAAAGCATTTCCACTAAGATCAGGAACAAGACAAGGTTGCCCACTCTCACCACTCTTATTCAACATAGTTTTGGAAGTTTTAGCCACAGCAATCAGAGAAGAAAAGGAAATAAAAGGAATCCAAATTGGAAAAGAAGAAGTAAAGCTGTCACTGTTTGCAGATGACATGATCCTATACATAGAGAACCCTAAAGATGCTACCAGAAAACTACTAGAGCTAATCAATGAATTTGGTAAAGTGGCAGGATACAAAATTAATGCACAGAAATCTCTGGCATTCCTATATACTAATGATGAAAAATCTGAAAGTGAAATCAAGAAAACACTCCCATTTACCATTGCAACAAAAAGAATAAAATATCTAGGAATAAACCTACCTAAGGAGACAAAAGATCTGTATGCAGAAAATTATAAGACACTGATGAAAGAAATTAAAGATGATACAAATAGATGGAGAGATATACCATGTTCTTGGATTGGAAGAATCAACATTGTGAAAATGACTCTACTACCGAAAGCAATCTATAGATTCAATGCAATCCCTATCAAACTACCACTGGCATTTTTCACAGAACTAGAACAAAAAATTTTGCAATTTGTATGGAAACACAAAAGACCCCGAATCGCCAAAGCAATCTTGAGAACGAAAGAAGGAACTGGAGGAATCAGGCTCCCAGACTTCAGGCTATACTACAAAGCTACAGTTATCAAAACGGTATGGTACTGGCACAAAAACAGAAAGATAGATCAATGGAACAGGATAGAAAGCCCAGAGATAAACCCACGCACATATGGTCACCTTATCTTTGACAAAGGAGGCAGAAATGTACCGTGGAGAAAGGACAGCCTATTCAATAAGTGGTGCTGGGAAAACTGGACAGCTACATGTAAAAGTATGAAGTTAGATCACTCCCTAACACCATACACAAAAATAAGCTCAAAATGGATTAAAGACCTAAACGTAAGGCCAGAAACTATCAAACTCTTAGAGGAAAACATAGGCAGAACACTCTATGACATAAATCACAGCAAGATTCTTTCTGACCCACCTCCTAGAGTAATGGAAATAAAAACAAGAGTAAACAAATGGGACCTAATGAAACTTAAAAGCTTTTGCGCAGCAAAGGAAACCATAAAGAAGACCAAAAGAGAACCCTCAGAATGGGAGAAAATATTTGCAAATGAAGCAACTGACAAAGGATTGATCTCCAAAATTTATAAGCAGCTCATGCAGCTTAATAACAAAAAAACAAACAACCCAATCCAAAAATGGGCAGAAGACCTAAATAGACATTTCTCCAAAGAAGATATACAGAGTGCCAACAAACACATGAGAGAATGCTCAACATCACTAATCATGAGAGAAATGCAAATCAAAACTACAATGAGATATCATCTCACACCAGTCAGAATGGCTATCATCAAAAAATCTAGAAACAATAAATGCTGGAGAGGGTGTGGAGAAAAGGGAACCCTCTTACACTGTTGGTGGGAATGTAAATTGATACAGCCACTGTGGAGAACAGTATGGAGGTTCCTTAAAAAGCTACAAATAGAACTACCATATGACCCAGCAATCCCACTACTGGGCATATACCCTGAGAAAACCATAATTCAAAAAGAGTCATGTACCAAAATGTTCATTGCAGCTCTATTTACAATAGCCCAGAGATGGAAACAACCTAAGTGTCCATCATCGGATGAATGGATAAAGAAGATGTGGCACATATATACAATGGAATATTACTCAGCCATAAAAAGAGACGAAACTGAGCTATTTGTAATGAGGTGGATAGACCTAGAGTCTGTCATACAGAGTGAAGTAAGTCAGAAAGAGAGAGACAAATACCGTATGCTAACACATATATATGGAATTTAAAAAAAAAATGTCATGAAAAACCTAGGGGTGAAACAGGAATAAAGACACAGACTTACTAGAGAATGGACTTGAGGCTATGGGGAGGGGGAAGTGTAAACGGTGACAAAGCGATAAAGAGGCATGGACATATATACACTACCAAACGTAAGGTAGATAGCTAGTGGGAAGCAGCCGCATAGCACAGGGAGATCAGCTCGGTGCTTTGTGACCGCCTGGAGGGGTGGGATAGGGAGGGTGGGAGGGAGGGAGACGCAAGCGGGAAGAGATATGGGAATATATGTATATATATAACTGATTCATTTTGTTGTGAAGCTGAAACTAACATACCATTGTAAAGCAATTATACTCCAATAAAGATGTTAAAAAAAAAAAAAAAAAACTAAAAGTAGAACTAGCATACGACCCAGCAATCCCACTACTGGACATATAGTATGAGAAAACCATAATTCAAAGAGTCATGTACCAAAATGTTCATTGCAGCTCTATTTACAATAGCCAGGACATGGAAGCAACCTAAGTGTCCATCATCGGATGAATGGTTGAAGAAGATGTGGCACATATATACAATGGAATATTACTCAGCCATAAAAAGAAATGAAATTTAGATATTTGTAGTGAGGTGGATGGACCTAGAGTCTGTCATAGAGAGTGAAGTAAATCAGAAAGAGAAAAACAAATACCGTATGCTAACACAGATATATGGAATCTAAGAAAGAAAAAAAAAAGGTCATGAAGAACCTAGGGGTAAGACAGGAATAAAGACACAGATCTACTAAAGAATGGACTTGAGGATATGGGGAGGGGGATGGGTAAGCAGTGACAAAGTGAGAGAGTGGCATGGACATATATACACTACCAAACGTAAAACAGCTAGTGGGAAGTAGCCGCATAGCACAGGGAGATCAGCTCGGTGCTTTGTGACCACCTAGAGGGGTGGGATAGGGAGGGTGGGAAGGAGGGAGATGCAAGAGGGAAGAGATATGGGAACGTATGTATATGTATAACTGATTCACTTTGTTATAAAGCAGAAACTAACACACCATTGTAAAGCAATTATACTCCAATAAAGATCTTAAAAAAAATACCCATGATATTTTTCACAGAAACTGAACAAATAACTCTGAAATTTGTATAGAAACATAAAAGACTTCAAATTGCCAAAGCAAACTTGAGTGGAAAAATAAGAACAAGGCTGGAGCTATAACACTCACTGACTTCAGACTATACTACAAAACTACAGACTATACCATCAAAACAGCATGGTGCTGGCACAAAACATATCAATGGAACAGAGTAAAGAGCCCAGAAATAAACCCACACACAGTGATCAATTAATCGTAAAGGAAGCAAGAATATACAATGGGGAAAACAGAGTCTCTTCTATAAGTGGTGCTGGGAAAACTGGACAGCTACATGCAAAAGAATGAAATTAGAACATTTTCTCAAACCATATGCAAAAATTAACTCAAATGAATTAAAGACCTAAATGTAAGACCATAAAACCATGAAACGCCTAGCAGAGAACGTAAGCAGAACACTCTTTGACATAAATCATACAAACATTTTTTTTGATCAGTCTACTATGGCAAAAGAAACAAAAGCAAAAATAAACAAATGGGACCTAATTAAACTTAAAAGCTTTTGCACAGCAAAGAAAACCATCAGCAAAACAAAAAGACAACCTACTGAAAGGGAGAAAGTATTTTCAAATGATAAGTCTGATAAGTTTAATAACCCAAAACATATAAACAGCTCGTACAACTCCATATCAAAAAAAACCCAATTATAAAATGGGCAGAAGAACTGAACAGACATTTTTCCAAAGAAGACATACAAATGGCCAACAGGCACAGGAAAAGATGCTCAGCGTCACTAATCATCAGAGAAATGCAAATCAAAACCACAATGAGGTATCACCTCACACTTGTCAGAACGGCTATCATCTAAAAGACAATAATATTGGGTGGGCCAAAAATGCCCTGGTTTTTTAAGTAAAAATAAAATACACATTTTTCATTTTCACCAAGAACTTTATTGAACAATGTATTCACCCTTTTGTTCCACTACATTCTGCCATTTTTCAGGCAACTTCATAATTCCATCTTCCCAAAACTTTTTATCCTTTTGAGCAAAGAAATGTTCCAGGTTCCTTTTACAGTCTTCCAAGGAATTGAAATTTTTTCCATTAAGAAAATTTTGTAAAGACTGAAATAAATGGAAATCCAAAGGTACAATGTCTGGTGAATACGGTGGATGAATCAGAACTTCCCAGCCAAGCTGTTAACAGTTATTGCCTGTTCATCAAAGAAACATGCGGTCTTGTGTTATCCTGTTGGAAGACTATGCGTTTTCTGTTGACTAATTCTGGATGCTTTTCATCAAGTGCCACTTTCAGTTGGTCTAACTGGGAGCAGTACTTGTTGGAATTAATCGTTTGGTTTTCTGGAAGGAGCTCATAAAAGATGACTCCTTTCCAATCCCACCATATACATAGCTTCTCCTTCTTTGGATGAAGACCGGCCTTTCGGGTGGTTGGTGGTGGTTCATTTCGCTTGCCCCACGCTCTCTTCCATTCCACTTTGTTGTACAGTATCCACTTTTCATCGCCCATCACAATTTGTTTTAAAAACAGAACATTTTCATTACGTTTCAGGAGAGAATCGCATGCGGAAATATGGTCAAGAAAGGTTTTTTTGCTTAACTTATGTGGAACCCAAACATCAAAGCAATGAACATAGCCAAGCTGCTGCAAATGATTTCCTACGCTTGATTTGGATATTTTGAGTATGTAGGCTATCTCCCCTGTGGTATAATGTTGATTTTTCTCAATTATTGTTTCGATTTGATCGCTATCAACTTCAACTGGTCTACCAGATGGTGGAGCATTGTCCAGCGAGAAATCTCCAGCACGAAACTTCGCAAACCACTTTTGACACATTTGATCAGTCACAGCACCTTCTCCATACACTGCACAAAACTTTTTGTGCATTTCAATTGCATTTTTACCTTTCTTGAAATAATAAAGCATAGTATGCCAAAAATGTTGCTTTTTTTTCTTCCATCTTCAATATTAAAATGGCTAACAAAAATTCACCAATTTAGAAGTCTTTTTTTAAATGCATGCTGATATGACAGCTATCACATACCATCTAACAAAACTGTTTCGAATGAAGTTAAAGATAACTAAGTGCTACTAGAGCCATCTTATGGGAAAAAACGAACATTTTGGCCCACCCAACATATGTTGGCGAGGATATGGAGAAAAGGGAACCCTAGTAAACTTTTGGTAGAAATGTAAATTGGTGCAGCTGTTATGGAAAACAATATGGAGGTTCCTCAAAAAATTAAAATAGAACTACCATATGATCCAGCAACTCCACTCCTGGGTATATATCCAAAGAAAACAAAAACACTAATTCAAAAAGATATATGCACCCCAGTGTTCATAACAGCACTATTTACAATAGCCAACATATGGAAGCAACTTAAGCGTCCATCAACAGATGAATGGAAAAAGATGTGGTAATATATACAATGGAATATTACCATAAAAAGGAATGGAATTTTGCTATTTGCAACAACATGGATGGAACTGGAGGGTACTATGCTTAGTGAAGTAAGTCAGAAAGAGAAAAAAGATACTGTATGTTTTCACTTATACGTGGAATCTAAGAAATAAAACAAACAAATGAATATAACAAAACAGAAAAGATTCATAGACAGAACAAACTAGTGGTTATAAGTGGGGAGAGGGGAAGGGGAAGAGACATGATAGGAGAAGGGGATTAAGAGGTACAAACTACTATGTATGAAATAAAGATACAAAGATGTAATATACAGGGATAGAGCCTGTATATACAGGGAATATAGCCAATATTTTATAATAACTTTAAATGGAGTATAATCTATAAAAATATCAAATCACTATATTGTACACCTGAAACTAATATAACACTGTAAATCAACTATACTTGAAAGAAAGAAAGAGACAGAAAGAGAGAGAGAGAGGGAGAGAGGGAGGGAGAAAGAAAGAGAGAAAGAGACGGAGGAAGGGAGGAAGAGAGAAAGAGAAAGAGAGGAAAGGAGGGAGGGAGGGAGAGAGGAAGGAAGGAAAGGAGGAAGGAAGGAAGGGTTTACAGCTAAAGCCCCCAGAAAAGACTGACAATCAATGGATAAAGTTTGAGGTAATCCTAATTCATGAAATAGCAACTATGTGCTGGATACTTCTAGGTTTCTCAGGCAGGTAAAGTGAATGGGTTCTGAATTCTCTAAAAGGCAAGATAATCATTAATCATCAAGGGTCAGAAAGCGATAAGAGTGGACAGAAATTAGAGCTAAGGAATGAAGTTTACATTCCTTGATTGACATTGTATACCCAACTTTTTCTGTTTATGTATGAACTGCATTAAAAATTCACAAAGAGGGCTTCCCTGGTGGTGCAGTGGTTAAGAGTCCACCTGCCAATGCAGGGGACACGGGTTTGTGCCCTGGTCTGGGAAGATCCCACATGCCGTGGAGCGGCTAGTCCCGTGAGCCATGGCTGCTGAGCCTGTGCGTCCGGAGCCCGTGCTCCGCAACGGGAGAGGCCACTACAGTGAGACGCCCGCGTACCGCAAAAAAAAAAAAATTACAAAGATTTTACGATATATATAACTCTGCCATCCTCAAATGGTTCCTTTCATTTAGGGGCTCTTCATTTCCTCTAGGGCCTCAGAGTCTCTGCTGAGTCTTCTGAATATGGTCAGCTAATGAAGCAAAGAGAGAGAAGGTGGACTATCATACACAATGATGAAGAAACAGTCCTGGGAGTGGCAAACATTGTTTCCACGCACATTCTGTTTGCAGGAATCAGTTACATGGTCCCACCTATGTGCAGTGGGCTTGGGAATATAGCTTAGATGTGTGTTCAGGAGGAAAAAAAAAAGTCTGTGAGCATGAAGTTAGCTATCTGCCACCACTCACCCATCTCACAGAGCCTAGCAACGTGATATAAGCATTGTGCTTGTAAAAACCATAGTTGTGGTTAAATACTTCAGATTTTTATTTAAAATTTTTTCATCAACAGTTAAAATATAAAATTTCCATAGAGAATTAAAGAATTGTTAAAAACTTGGTTTCACTCATTCTTCTAAAATAAAACAAAACATTCTCTGTGTGTCTGTTTCTCCCTGTGTGTCTCTCTGTAGATAGAAAGATAGATACATAGATAGATAGATAGATAGATAGATAGGAGATGTAGATAGATGGAATCTCTCTCTGTCTTGGATTAAGAGTAAATAAAAATCAAACCTCTGGTTTGAGAGGCTAACTGAGCAGATATTAAAGTCCCTCCCTTCTACTCAATATGTAGACAAATTACAGATAAAAATAGAAAAATCAGTTTGATATTACTGATATATTAAAAGATGCCAGTATAAAATAAAATAATATATTCAAATTGATGGAAGAAAATAACATCAATCAAG
Organism: Aethalodelphis obliquidens; assembly: GCF_003676395.1. Lineage (NCBI taxonomy): Eukaryota > Metazoa > Chordata > Mammalia > Artiodactyla > Delphinidae > Aethalodelphis > Aethalodelphis obliquidens. The sequence continues at coordinate 63,267 of NW_020837976.1, forward strand.
ATATAACATATTCAGTAAAATAATCATCAAGAGTGAGGGAGAAATAAGGATAATTTCAGATAAAGATGAAAGTCATTGGTCCAAATATATCATTAATTACAATAATTATAAACAATAAACTCTTACTGAAAGTTAGAGACTCTTAGTGTACATTTTTTTAATCCCTGTATACACTTTGTGGAAGAAAAGTGTAACTAAAACGTAACAGTTTAAGATTAAAAATGAAAGAATGGTAAAAGATGTAGTAGTAAATATTGTCCAAAGGAAAGCTACTATGGCAATATGAATATCGAATATAATTTTAAAATAATATTTTAATGAGGAGAGGGGACACATATCCCATAACACAAAAACAAATTAGAGAGCAATTTGGTAATATCTCCTAAAAATACACATACTCAAAAACCTAACCATTTTACTTCCAGAAAAGTTATTGCATATATTGCAAAAGGAGATAAGTATAAAGATGTTCCCTGCAACATTGGGGGGTAATAGCAAAAACAAAACAAAATAAATCAACCCAAGACATGTGATACCCACTGAGTTTGTGCAGACCAACCAACTCCCAGCCAACTCAGGAGATGACCATACAGACGCATTAGTAAACCAAGCTGAGAGTAGCTGAAGGACTGCTCAGCTGAGCCCAGCCCAAATTACAGCCCCACAGAACTGAGAGTTCAAAAAATGGTTATGGATTTAAGACACCACATTTGGGGATGAATTATAACACAGAAAAAACTAAGTGATACACGCTTGTACAAATGAAACTGTTTATGTAAGTTTTATAAATTCACAAAATAATGCTAAATATTGTGATGCATAAGAACTTGCATGGCAGAATGATACAGTACAGATAAAGCTATATATGTGAAGTTCATGACAATGGATAGCACTGGAATGAAAGGAGGGGAATACAGGTAGGAAGGGGTAAAGGGGCGATTTTAAGTTTACCTATGGAGGGTTTTTTTTTCCCTAAAACTAAAAAAAACTTTCCAGGAAAAAACATAGGAGAAAATCTTCATGACTCTGGGGTAGGCAAAAATTTCATGGATAGGACGCAAAACTCACAGTTAAATTAAAAAAGTTAAATTGGACTTCCAAGTTTAAACTATCTGCTCTTTCTAAAACATTACTAAGATAATAAAGACAAGGAAAATTGGGAGAAAATATTTACAATGCATGTATCTAACAAAGGACTTGTACCCAGAATGCATGTTTTCAAAAATAGGACAAATAACCCCATTTTTAATGGACAGATGGATGATGAAAAAGTATATAATATTCTCAACATCATTAGTCATCAAGGAAATGCAAACTAAAACCACAATGAAATAGCTCCAACCATTAGAATAGCTAAAATTAAAAATACTGAAAATAACAAGTACTAGGTGAGGATATGGAGTAACTGGAACTCTAATACATTGCTGGTGAGAATGTGAACTGGTACAACCACTTTGTATAAATGTATGTCAGCTCCTTTTAAAGTTGAACACTTACTATACATCCCAGAAATTCTCCTCCTAGGTATTTAGCCCCCCCAAAAAAATAAAAACCTGGAAACAAATACCCATGAACAGGGGGATGGATAAATAAATTGTAAAATATCCATATAACTGAGCACGCTTGACAATAAAAAGAAATGATTTACTGATAAATGCAACAATGTGGGTGAATCTCAAAAACATTATGCTGAACAAAAGAAGTAAGATACAAACAAGTCATGATGTATAATTTCATCTAGCTAAAACTCTAGAACACAAATCTAATCTATAGTAACAAAAAGCAGATTAGAGAACTGGGGTGGGAAATTTCACCAGGAAAGTGAAAGAAAACTTTTGGGAGGTAATGGACATGCACTTTTTCTTGACTGTGTGGTGGTTACACAGGTATATACATTTACCAAAACTCACCACGCTAGATGATCAAAGTAGGTGCATTTATTGTGTATAAATCATGCCTCAATAAAGTTTTTTTTAATTTGAGAAAATGTGAAAATATCAATAATTAATTCTGAATTTTGAATGCTGTATCATTTACGGAGCTAGCAAGAAACGTGACAACCTCACTTGGAATTTGATGAAATTTTAAGGAAGGGAATATTAAAGGAGATATGGACAGAATTAAGGAAACCAAGCTGTATGTTGAAGCATTCAGGGACTTGCAACAACAGGCCAAGGCAAGGAGAGGTATCTTAATTACCTGAATCCAGATGAACACTAGGAGTCTCAAACACAACCTCTCTAATCCTCTTGGACACAGAAACAGAGCCAAGGAAGGAGGTAAGAGAGAACACAGACATTTGGATTTCTTAACGCTATTGGAGAAGAGGTGCTAGGGAACAGTGACCACAGATGAGAATAAACAGGTTTTTTAAAAGAGGGAGGAAGAGGGGCCTTATAAGCCAAAATAAGGAGTTTGGTTTTTAACCAGAATTCACTTAAGAGTTTCATGTAAAAAATGCATGAAAATGATTCCATTTTTAAATGATTACTCTGCTACTAGACATGGATTTTTTTTTACTACTCTTGATTTAGAAGAGTATGATTGCAGCATTATTAATATTTGCAGTAAAATTGTTATTATACATAAACTTCTGATGAAATGTTTTCTAGTTGTTTGTTTCTATTTTCTCCAGATTATTCTTTTTTTTTAAATTTGATTAAAACTATTGACTTTATTATCTTAATTTAATCTGCTTCCCATTTGGAGATATTGTTTTCAGAAACATTTTCTCCTTCATTGACTTTTTAAAATTTCACCCTTTAATCCATCTGAAATTAATTTTAGTCTGTTATAAAGTATATGCTATGATTGTGAGTGTGTAGCAAAGAAGCACTCAGCAGCTACTACTGTATCTTGCACATAATAGGCCTGAACGGTGATTTGTGGCATAAGTATTTGTCAGAGCCAACGGTTATAACAATTTGCCCACATACTTCATGTTATAGGCATCACTTTTTTATAAATTTATTTATTTATTTTTGACTGTGTTGGGTCTTTGTTGCCGCGCGCGGGCTTTCTCTAGTTGCGGCAAGCGGGGGCTACTCTTCGTTGTGGTGCACGGGCTTCTCGTTGTGGTGGCTTCTCTTGTTGCAGAGCACAGGCTCTAGGCGTGCGGGCTTCAGTAGCTGTGGTATGTGGGCTCAGTAGTTGTGGTTCGCGGGCTTAGTTGCTCCACGGCATGTGGGATCTTCCCAGACCAGAGCTCGAACCCGTGTCCCCTGCATTGGCAGGCAGATTCTTAACCACTGTGCCACCAGGGAAGCCCTAGGCATCACTTTTATCATTAATTACACTAGAGTATCCATAGCCCAGTGTTACAATAACAAGATGCAGTCAGTTTTCATTAATTTTTAAAATTCTGTTATTAATCATGATCAACCACCTAAAATTAACTTTAAAATAATGAGCTACTTTAAAAGTTTAACTGATTCATGAGTCATCTGTGAATTTTTAAAGGCAATGAGTGAGCTTTGTTGCCCTAAATACCAAGAAGAAACATGCTACTCAGAATGTCTCCTCCTTTACCTGGAAATGAACACCTTTGCAAATTATTTAACCAATGCCAATGTCCAATCACATGTTTTTATAGCTCAGAATCTTTTTATCAAGTACATACTAAAATAACCACAGTGGAGACATTTATGGTAAAGTGAAAAAAGTAAGCTGTTTCTCCAAGAACACCTCTGCTGCTCTTCATTATTCAATGATAACAAACACAAACATAATCCAGAAAAGTGCCTGGAACCAAATTTAGACTGAATGAAAAAATACTGATGGCATCATCAATAGCTATGTCTTAATTCCTCATCCAATTCATCAAATCTCTATACCATAAAATTTCTGCCTAGAATGATGGGGGGCCCCTCAGTTCCAGCTAACAGGCAAAGCCATCCAGGAAGGAGGCAGACCAGAGTGTCTGGGAGTAGCTGAGTCTACAGGAAAGAAGCCACAATCACTGGGCAAGAAAGAAGCTTTGAGAAAGCAAATCCCTTTCCCACTCTGGCCTTAAACGTCCTTCCTTTTAGAATAAACACTCAGATTTAGGTTATTTCTAAGCACTTGGGGACTATGATGTTGAAGAAAAAGATAGCAAACATTCTGGGCTATTAGAACAAACCAGTGAATGACCAAGCACACAATCGGGCAAAGAGACAGCATTTGAATATGTCTCCAGAAGGCTCAAACGTAACACTCCAGGCATACCGACACCTCAAGCATCTGCTGTTGATGTGGGCAATGGGGACAGGTAAGAACAGGGAAGGTGATCCTCAGCATCACCTCAACATCTCTTATAAGGATGTGGGAAATGTTTCTGCAAGCAGAGAAGCAGTCCAGGTCAATAGCTATCAACCTTCAATGTCCCTCAACACCATCCCCAAACACAACTCATTCCCATCACACCTGCTGTTATTAGAAGCAGCCATTCAAAAAAGGTACATGCCCTTCCCCTCTCTACAGAGAACATTTCAGAATATTGGTGAAGATATTTCTAAAAACCATGTAAAACATGTAATGGATGTACATATTTCTGCTTTGAATGGATAATACATTTACATAGTACAAAATGTAAACAATACCAAAGGCTATACAATGAAAAATAAATCTTCCTCGTATGCCTATCCCCAATTTCCCTCCCCAGAGCCACACAATTACCAATTTCTTGTGCATCTTTCTAAAGATATTCTAATATAACAGCACACACAAACTATAAACATATACTTCTTTTTATACAAATAGTAGTATATGTACTACTACATAGTTGAAAAACTTCCTCATTTTGCTTTCAGCTGGCTAGGATTCCATTGTATGGCTATATCATAGTATATATCACCAGTTCCTACGAAATTTTGTTTCCAATCTACTGCTATCACAGACCAGGCTACAGTGAGCATCTGTGTGCGTTCATTTTCTGGTACCTTTGCGAGTAAATATGGAGGATAAAACCCTGACAGTAGAATTTCAGGGTTAAAATGACTATATTTGTAATTTTTATTACAGATCATTTGGAAGACAAACAATAGCTGATTATAGCTACTTCCATAACTTTTAGCCAGATCTCGGTTCAGTTTCTACTTTTGCCACTTACTTTTGTCACAACTAGGCAAGTTAGTTCTTTCTAGATCTCAGTTTCACCATCTGAAAACAGGAATAAGAATTGTACGTGTTTTACAGGATCATTGTGAGGAACTGGTTAATAAATACATATAAAACTCAGAACAGTACCTGATACAAGATAAGCACTCAAAAAATGTTAATTCTTATTATTATTCTCTTATTAGCTCATATCACATAAAATACAAGTTTGCATTATTGAATTGTTTTAATCTTTGCTAATCTAATAGCATTTTCACCTAACTCACTATGGTTCTCATTTATCTTTATCTTCTATTTTGAAAGTACTTAAGTATATTTTAATAAGTTTGAGTCATCTATAATTTCTTTTTGTGAACTGTTTATGACCTGTGCTCTTTATTTTTATTGGATTATTGTTGCCTTATTAATGAATATAAAGTCTTTACATATTAAAGAAATTAGCTTTTTGCCTATGAAACGTTTTTTTTCTAAATTTTTTGTTATTTTTTTTTTTACTTATGGTTATTTTTGCCACAGAAGTGTTATTTTCAGTTAAATTTATGGAAAAATTCTTGTATGGCTTCTGGATTTTATATGACATTTTTATATGACATTTCTATGACAAATGCTTTCTTATTTGAAAATTATTTAATTTTCGCTATGCTTTAGCTTAATACTTTTATTATTAATTTTTTACAGTAAAATCTTTGCTCCATATGAAATTAGGATGGGAGCCAATTTTATTTTTCTCCAGATGGCTATTCAGTTGTCTCAGCACCATTTATTGACTAATTCATCTTTTGTCCCCTGATTTTTCAATACCACCTTTAACACACACCAAATTCACAAATATATTGAGCCTATATCTGGACATTTTACTGTTTTATTGAACTATACATTATTTATACAAGTGCCAGTACCAACCTTTAAATTACTATATAACTATAACATGTTCAATATCCTGTAGGACTAACTATCCTCAGTGAGTACATTCAAAAGCAATAATTTTTATTTCCTTTTTTAGAATTTCCCTAAAAATTATTTTTATTTTAACATAAGAAAGTTAAAATAGTTTTTGTAGTTCATATAAAAATCTCTTAGTATAGTTATTGAGGAGAATTTTAAACATACAGTTTTACTGGGAGAGAATAAACATCATAATGATATTGAGTTTCCCTATCTAAGATGAGAAAATACCTTTCTATTTAAGTCTTGTTGGGTAACTCAGTAGTATTCTAAATTTTCATTCACTTTAATGTTTTATATTTTTTATTAAGTTTATTCCTAGGTATTTAATCTCTTTGTGACTGTGGTTAATAGGTGCTTCCCTTCAATTATATTTCTTCATCTTGTCTTAGATTGTATATAGGAAAACAGTTTTTTCTTAATATACCAACCACCTCACTGAATTTTCTTATTGTTATAATAGTCAGGTAACTCACTTGGGTTTTTAATACATACAACCATATTACCTGCAAATATTTTGTCTTCTCTGTTATAACTTCTACACTCATTTTTTCTCTAATTTTATTATGCTAGCTGGACTTCATTAAGAATGGTATCATAATGAACATCTTTCTCTTATTCCTAAATGTGAAGGAATGATTTCTAGATGTTCTAGATGCTGCTTTTTTAAAAATATGGTACAAAATTATGCTGCTTTTTTAAAAATATGGTACAAAATTATGTTTTTATTATGTTAAGGATATTTTATGTTGGTATATTACATTGTATCAAGAGTTTCTTACCAAGAATGGAAGATGAATTACATCAAATACTTCTTCAGCTATAAAGAGATGATCCTGTGTTTTCTCTTTTCATTTATTAATTTGGTAAGTTATAGTATTATATATTTTGATATTGAGCTATACTTATATGTATACAGTCCTTAACTCAGCAGCAATCTTTACTGGCTCTAGGATTCTTTCATTTTTGTTCTATTCTTAAGGGGTTTTTTCAGGATATTGACTAGGGCAAAAATTCCCCAAATGCTACAATGTGTTAAAAACACTAGTGCATGCTTTTCACAGTATTTCAAAGGGCGTAAACTACATGCCAGAACAAGTTGGTCTGGAAGGACAAGAACCAGCCACAGCACATTTTCATAGATCAAGTTATCATCCTTGATCTAGAAAACAGGGGTTGGGGAGGTACGGTTGGTTAGGAAAGACAGAAAACTGAAGCCTAACAGAAAAATCTTATCAGTAAAACAAAAGTAGTAGATCTACTTTTTCACCAGGCATCAGTGACCTTGAAGCAGAGGTCAGGAAACAAAAAACAACAATTTAGGACACTTAGTCTTGGAGGAAGAAGCAAAAATTAAAGGTTTGTGTGAGCTAGTGAATTCTAGTTTGCAAAGTTTGCAAAACCTTGTAGAAATAAAAGTTAAATGAAATCATCAGTTTTTTTTTAATTTTGGGTTCTAAAAATGATACCTACTGGAATTGTGAAAGAGTTATTTCCATATTTTGCAGGACATTATACCACTTCATGACACTCATCTTCTTGGGTTCTTCAGTAGTATTCTTGTTAACAACTCCTAATATAAATCAATTTCATCCTAAAAAATAAAAATGTAAAAACTAGGAGGGGGATGGAGAGCATATTTTATTTCTTGAGTTACTATTTTTTTCCAAATTGAACACTTATAAGTAAAAGTCATGTCCCTTAACAAAATTAAGACAGATCCTCCAAGGTAGAAATGGAGGAGGAATATTTATGGGAGGAAGAATCACTGTGAATCTCCAAGCACCCAGAGTTCCCTTCCCCTGGAAATATCCCAACAACACCTTTATCAACAGTGTTTGACCGTGAAAGACGCTATTTTCTTTTCTAAAGCTCTGCCCAAATGATTATATAAGAACTTTGGGTTTCTTTTTTTTTTAATTTCCTAAGCATGAATGTAATAAAGCAGAATTAGTCAAACAAATTTTTAATAAGAAATTAATATTAACAAAACGGAAATAAAGTTTAGGAGTTACACACACCTAGCTATCCTGGCTTATGGATATACCTTGTTCTCAGGAGCTGTCAGGCTATATCTCATCCTTGTGGGCCACTATAGGAAAAAGAACACCTCAAGGAGTTTCCATATTTCAAGCTCCAATCCCCATCCCCAAATTCCTCCTCTCACTTGTTTCCATATTATTTCCATCTTGAATTATCTCACATGCCAAAGGAGAAACCCCACACTACAAAGGTCACTTGGTCACCAGGCCTCTTTCTCATAGCAAGGATACCAGGAAGAACAAGAACATCAAAAAATAAGGTGGGAGGAAGGCATTTAAAAAATGATTTAAAATGTATCTCATGGAAGAATTCTATTTCATTAGTGACTTGCATTAGTAAAATGACTTTTCCTATTTCACTTAAATTGACTATTCTACTTTCTGGGAGTTAAGGAGGAATTATTATTGGAGGAGGAGAAATACAAAATGGTACAGAAGCTGTGGGGGTTCCGCCAGTGTTACAGTAAAGCTGTTTTTACTACACTCTTTGTTGTACACATCAGTGTGATTCCACAATTACCAGCAAAATCCTAACTGATGCCGCTAAAACTGTTGGCAATAACCTACATCACTATCAAGTCCCCACGGAGTGACTCCTTAAGCTTAGTGTTTCAGTTACCTCTCCAACCAATTCCCCATGGTCATCAAAACAGGCTCACTCCATGTTACTCTTTCCTACCTAAGAAAAATTTATACCAAGGGAAGTTTTTTGGGTTTTTTTTTTTTGCGGTACACGGGTCTCTCACTGCTGTGGCCTCTCCCGTTGCGGAGCACAGGCTCAGCGGCCATGGCTCACGGGCCCAGCCGCTCCGCGGCACGTGGGATCTTCCCGGACCGGGGCACGAACCCGTTTCCCCTGTATCGGCAGGCGGACTCTCAACCGCCGCGCCGCCAGGGAAGCTGTAGCCAAAATTTTTTAAACCAATTTTAAGGGGCAAGAGACAATGTGTAAGTCATATATGACATATCAGAAAATAATTTTTTAATGAAAAAGAACAGATGGTAAAAACAAAATTATTTGGGACCCTGTCATATGAGTAACTACAAAGATAACAACATGCTTTGAATGATATATTTGTGCATTAGCATTGTCAAATCTGTGAGATAAGAAGAGGCTATTTTCTCACTTTGGTTCCACAAATAAGTTCAGAGAAGTTATGTGAGTTTCCCATACAGTCATACAGCTGTAGTGGCATTAAATTAACAAGACTGAAATGTGCACCCTAAGTCTAGTGTTCTTAGGTACCTACTGCAGCAATGACCAAGGTAAAGAGAAGGGATTAAGAGCTAAAACAATTATAGACAACCCCAGGTAATTTTGGAAGTGAATGTGAAATTTGATCTTATTGAAATTAGGCAAGAAAAGCAGTACAGAGAAGGACAAATGGGGCCTTCGATAAATGAGAAAGAAGTGTGATAATCCGGCAATCTAAAAAGAAGTGCAAAGGAAATGATGGGGGCTCTAGCAAAGTTCAAACACTGGTAGCGAATGAGGGAGAGCTTTAGACTATCATATGTAACTGCATGTCTGTTATAAGTAAGTGCGTAACTCCAACTCAACTAAACTTTATATTTTACTTCCATTACTTTTCTGCATAACACAAGAAATAAACATTCTAAAGATACCAAAATTAAAAGATAATTGCCAGGAGTTGCGCTATCTAGTCACGTAAGACTGAATTAACTACTCCACCATAAATAACTAGAAAAGTGGACAAAGTATATGAAACCACTGTTTTCAGAATTGGGAAATAGGCAGTAAAGAACTATAATCCCTAAAAGTAGATTAGAGAGGGAAAAAATAGTTAAGCCAGACAATCATCTCAGCTTTCTGCCTGGAAGCACTTTCTAGATTATTAACCCACAGGGGAGAAACGGAAACAGAGTTTTCCAATAGAAACAGACACCAAAATACTGAGATGATAAAATTATCAGACAAGGGCTACAAATGAAAAACATAGTGACTTTGATTGAAGAAAGGACAAATGAAAGTTTCCAAATTGAAGTACAGAAAGAAAAAGGGCTGAAAAAAAATAGGAACAGTCACAGAAATCTCTTGGACAAAATTGAGAAACATATAAGTGTGAGAGGAGTTTCAGAAAAAGGAAGGGGCAGAAAAATATCTGAAGACATAACTGACAAAATTTTTTCAGATCTAATGAAAATATAAACCTAAGATCCAGGAATCTCAATGAACTTCAAGCAGGATAAACACAAAGAAAACCACATGAAATCACACCATAAACAAATTATTTAAAACTAGTGATAATGAGAAAATTCACAATATTTAATCAGGTATTTTTAATAGCTGATTAAAAATCAATAAACGAAACTCTACTAAAATAGACAAATCCACACAACTGATAATCAGTCACAATTTTGTTAAAATAATTTAATTGGAAGTAGTTTGGTCTATAACATTTTTATTTTATGTTACCTTGATGTGGATTACTAGAACACGAATGCATAAAAATAAAGATACTGGCTTTACCTTTCAAGAATTTATGAGTTATCTTGCTTTATATAAGCCTGAGACTGTAGATTTAAATTATCTTTTGAGTAGGAAATAGGATTTTAAAAAAAGAGATAAATACATTTTAAAGATAAACATGTTTCCATGTAAATTAATTTTAGAATAAAACTCAAGAAGAGCACATAAATACAAAAAAATCTTTGAAAAGTATTTTCCAAATTAAAAAAAAAAAAAATCCTGGGCTTCCCTGGTTGCGCAGTGGTTAAGAATCCACCTGCCAATATACAGGACACGGGTTCAATCCTCTGTCAGGGAAGATCCCACATGCCACGGAGCAACTAAGCCTGTGTGTCACAACTACTGAGCCTACGCTCTGGAGCCTGCAAGCCACAACTACTGAGTCCATGTGCACCTACAGCCCGTGCTCTGCAACAAGAGAGGCCACCACAATGAGAAGCCCATGCACTGCAATGAAAAGTAGCCCCCGCTCACCATAACTTGAGAAAGCCCGCACACAGCAACGAAGACCCAACGCAGCCAAAAAATAATAATTAATTTTAAAAAAATCCTGAGTCTGTCATAAGACTCCAGAAACAAAGAATTTTCCTTAAACTATACCTAACAAGATGTCAAAATGAGAAGGGAAATCATTACATTTTTACTGTGCTGAAATGTTTTCAAAATAGGACATATATTTTCTGCTTAAATTCTTTTGTTATTCTACGTACCAAGAATTATTTTGTGATATGACCAATGTAACTTTAACAGAGATATACAGCTTGGGGTAAAACATTTAAAATTTATCTGATATGGGGGGGAAACTTTGCACGAAGTAACAAGAGATGTTTAAAAATGAAATTAGTATTCTTAGTCATTATTCCTAATAATTTCAGACACATAAATAAAGGTGAGCCTCAAACTATAAAGTTTATCTAGGGATATTATAGTAAATATAACAGTTTCTGAGAAAGGAAAAATTACAAAGACATGAATCTCCAAGGAGAGGCAGCATGAGAACTTTAATTTATATTATCAACAGCTATTATCAACCTGTGTCCAATTCAAGGAAACAATCTTCACAAATCTATGTTTATAAAACTCTTATTGAATGAATTATCTGTTTAAAATATAATTGAGGATGATTATGAAGAGGTGGGAGTGGCCACAGCATAGTTTTTGAATCTCTCAAAATTCATGAAAAATTAAAAGTAGCAAAAATAACATCTCCTAGAGACAATGAAAGCATAACCAAAAAATATGTTCACAGAACAGATAAACTGTAATTCACCTGTGTAATTAAAGAGGCAGGGGCTTTGGGATTGACAACCATACCAGAATCACATTGATTGAGAAAGGGTGATTCCTCAAAGGAAGGAATACTGGCACACAGTCAAAAAAAATTTTTTAAAAGATGCTTGGCTACTACATGCAATGGAGTGCTGGTGAAAAAAAGTTCCTGTTTTGTAGCATTTGCTAATTACCATGGTGTAAATACTCCCACCGTAGCCAATTTTAAGCTACCAATATGACATCACTAGATGCTGAAATGGGGAGAATCAGCTCTCATGAGCTCCAGCACACTAACACTACATGTCAACAAAACGATGACACTTAATTTTTGAGACAGGAAATAAAATGGTAATTCATTTCTTCTGAATTAGGAAGTAAACTCCAAAAAATAAAAAAGGCCCTACCCCTAAACCAAATATTCAAATGTTTCTCATATCTTGGCCCTGTGAATCAGTTCTTGAATGTACCTGAAACATACTCCTGGAATGGTCAAGAAACAACAATGAAACACTCTTCTTATAGGGTCAAATAAGAAAAGCATGTGTGCCACATCCACCCATATATCATCTTAGCGTGGATTCTTGGTACAGTTTTCCAAACGTCTGTTCCATCTCAACATTAATGCTTCTTATTCAACCTTCAGATATTTGTGGGAAATGGGGTGGAGGGGGACCAGAAATGAAAGACAGGAAGGATTTTTGGAAGTGATTAGTTCTTCCCATAGCTGCTAATGAAGAAAAATGACAAGCATATCAAATCCCCACTCTGTCGTACCTTGGCCTGGGTGCTAGGATACAATGATAAATAAAACCTACTCCCCATCCTTAGCAGCTCAGAGTCCAGTTGGGGAGACATACAAGTAAAAAACAATTGTTTTCTGTGCTAAGTGCACCACGGAGAGAAATACTAGTGAGAAGAGGAATTCTAGGTAAGGAGTGATAACTTTGTATGTAAACATATATTGAATATTAAATAAATATACAGTCAAAATTTTAAAAAAAGAAAAATGACAAGCAAGCGTACAGGTCTAACAAACCCTGAAAAGATATTAAACATTTAAAAAATAGGAATAGAAATGTCTCCATAAAGCTAACATATTTTTCTACCTTGGTCTGTTTTTTTATTTATATATGTAACAGTTTAAAATCCTTTGAAAAATTTCTGGTGTTTTTATTCCTTCATATAGATCTGAGATTCCAAATTATGTAATTGTCCATCAGCCTGAGAAATTCCTTGTAGCATTTATTTTATTGAAGGTATTCTTGCAATTAATTCACTCTCCTTTTGTTTATCTGAAAATATCTCAAAATATCTTTAGTTTTTATTTATTTATGAGAAATGTTTTCACTCAATAATTCTATCATTCCATAAAACAATAAAATAAAAATAAAAAAATAAAATAAAATCCTTTGAAAACTTCACTTTTGTATATTGCTTCTTATTCTTCATTACCCCAACTCAATAATGCTTTGCTAAAGAAAAAAAAATTTATGAGTATGTTAATTTCCAGCTCTCTAATTTTTTATTGAGAGAAGGGGAACAGCTGGTCTTGCTCCTGGGAAATTAACAGGAAATATTCATGGAAAAAATTCCTAAAGCAATTATTGCTGGCTTTCCTGGCAATCTAATGGTAGAAATCAATAGCTGTCTTTATGGAATATATCTCCATGCACCAAGGGAGACAAGGAGTGAATAGTGGCCTAGTTGTTTAGTTCTGTGCTGATCTCCATCCTTGACAGCTGACAGCACTGAAATTGATAACACTTGGTCCAAAGGGAAAACATTATTATATTCCATTTACCAACAAACAGTTGTCCTTTGAAATCAACAAATTAAGGTGTCCTTATCAATAATTTTGGTGGGCACAAGTTGAGAGATAAGCAATTCTTACATTTATTTATTTAACAAATGTTTACTGAATTTCTCATGCCAGGCTCTGGACTGGCTTCAGGGGATATATCACAAAATGAGACAAAACATCTACCATTCCAATCATCCATGTTAGTGGTGGAGACAAAGAACTAAACCAGAATGTATAATACATATGAGTTTACTGAGTGTTTTGGAAAGGGAAATATGGGAAATCTGGAGAAGTACAGGAGTATGTGAAAAGGACTAAAGGCACCTACCATGACCTGGGGTGCTCAGGAGGGCTTCCTGGAAAAAGTAACATCTGAGACAAATCCTGAGGATGAATAGGAGGAGGTACTCATGTAAATGGGGGTCAGGGATAGGGAATCAAAAATTCTTCAAGATAGAGAGAACGGCATATGCAAAGGCCCAGGGATAAGAGAAAATAAGGTACTTTTGAGGAAGTAACAAGAATACTAACCCCTTACATGTCTAAAAAGTATAGATACTGTAAAGTTTTCTCTGGAAGAACCTTAATAAAGAAAAATAATATAATGGCATTAAATATGCGTTTAAAAACAATGAAAAAAAGCTATCAAACAACAGCTACTATTCTGTTAAAATTTTGTACAAAACCAAGTTCTTAATAACATAAAAGCAGAAACACAAATTTCCATTGATAGAGAATGGATAAATAAAATTATGGCATATTTATATAACAAAGAAAATGTATGAATTACAACTACCTGCAACGACATAAGTACAACTTGAAAACAATGTTTAGGGAAAACAAAAGCATGTCCCAATAAATTTATAGACTACAATACATTTTCATGTAGCTCAGTAAGAGGTAAAGCCAATGGGTATATTTAGGCATACATATATTTATTACAAAATTATTTTAAAGAAGCAAGGTAATAATACAAATTTAGAAACAGTGGTTGCCTTTGTCGCATACCAGGATTGCTATAGGCAGCAGAGAGGTGGGGTGATGGTAGAGGGAACTGATAGGTAGCCAAAAATGTTTATTGTTCTAGTTCTTGGATTGAGAAGTGGGTTTATAATGTTCCTTATAAAATTACCATTTGTAACTAACATGTAATATAGGCCACTTTTTTGCAAATGATACAGATTTTAAAAGATGATAAACGAGAAACATAAAAAAAAAATCATCATCTCAATCCTACTTCTAATTTCATTCAGTTGTTCAGAGAACATATCCAGTACATCAGTAGTCTCTCCCACAAATTACATGACCATCTCTCTCTATAAAGCTTTCATTTAATTTGACTATATTAATAACTTAAATAGCAGCAAAGTCCTTTTCTTGTTTTTTTTTTTAGTGCAATGGAAGTGTGATTAGAATTGTATTTTTTTAACTTTTCTTTTTTTTCTAACGTTTTTATTGAAGTATAATTGCTTTACAATGGTGTGTTAGTTTCTGCTTAATAACTAAGTGAATCAATTATACATATACATATATCCCCATATCTCTTCCCTCTTTCATCTCCCTGCCTCCCACCCTCCCTATCCCACCCCTCTAGCTGGTCACAAAGCACCGAGCTGATCTCCCTGTGCTATGCAACTACTTCCCATTAGCTATCTATTTCACATTTGGTAGTGTATATATGTCCATATATACACTACCGCTCTCTTACTTTGTCCCAGCTTAACCTGCCTGGACCCGTGTCCTCAAGTCCATTTTCTAGTAGGTCTGCATCTTTATTCCCATCTTCCCCATAGGTTCTTCATGACCATTTTTTTCTTTTTTAGATTCCATATATATGTGTTAGCATACAGTATTTGTTTTTCTCTTTCTGACTTACTTCAGACTCTATGACAGACTCTAGGTCCATCCACCTCACTACAAATAACTCAATTTCGTACCTTTTTATTGCTGACTAATATTCCATAGTATATATGTGCCACAACTTCTTTAGCCATTCATCTGTCGATGGACACTTAGATTGTTTCCATGTCCTGGCTATTGTAAATAAAGCTGCAATGAACATTGTGGTACATGACTCTTTTTGAATTATGGTTTTCTCAGGGTATATGCCCAGTAGTGGGATTGCTAGGTCATATGGTAGTTCTATTTTACTTTTTTAAGGAACCTCCATACCGTTCTCCATAGTGGCTGTATCAATTTACATTCCCACCAACAGTGCAATAGGGTTCCCTTTTCTCCACACCCTCTCCAGCATTTATTGTTTGTAGATTTTTTGATGATGGCCATTCTGACCGGGGTGAGATAATATCGCATTGTACTTTTGCTTTGCATTTCTCTAATGATTAATGATGTTCAGCATTCTTTCATGTGTTTGTTGGCAATCTGTATATCTTCTTTGGACAAATCTATATTTAGGTCTTCTGCCCATTTTTGGATTGGGCTGTTTGTTTTTTTGATATTGAGCTGCATAAGCTGCTTGTAAATTTTGGAGATGAATCCTTTCTCAGTTGCTTCATTTGCAACTATTTTCTCCGATTCTGAGGGCTGTCTTTTCATCTTGTTTATGGTGTCCTTTGTTGTGCAAACCTTTTAGTTTCATTAGGTCCCATTTGCTTAGTTTTTATTTCCATTTCTCTAGGAGGGGGGTCAAAAAGGATCTAGCTGTGATTTATGTCATAGAGTGTTCTGCCTGTGTTTTCCTCTAAGAGTTTGATAGTGTCTGGCCTTACATTTAGGTCTTTAATCCATTTTGAGTTTATTTTTGTGTATGGTGTTAGGGAGTGTTCTAATTTCATTCTTCTATATGTAGCTGTCCAGTTTTCAGAGCACCACTTATTGAAGAAGCTGTCTTTTCTCCATTGTATATTCTTGCCTCCTTTATCAAAAATAAGGTGACCGGGCTTCCCTGGTGGCGCAGTGGTTGAGAGTCCGCCTGCCAATGCAGGGGACGCGGGTTCGTGCCCCGGTCCGGGAAGATCCCACATGCCGCGGAGCGGCTGCGCCTGTGAGCCATGGCCGCTGAGCCTGCGCGTCCGGAGCCTGTGCTCCGCGACGGGAGAGGCCACAGCGGTGAGAGGCCCGCGTACCGCAAAAAAAAAAAAAAAAAAATAAGGTGACCATATGTGTGTGGGTTTATCTCTTGGGTTTCTATCCTGTTCCTTTGATCTGTATTTCTGTTTTTGTGCCAGTACCATACTCTCTTGATTATTGTAGCTTTGTACTATGGTCTGAAGTCCAGGAGCCTGATTCCTTCTGCTCCGTTTTTCTTTCTCAAGATTGCTTTGGCTATTCGGGGGCTTTTCTGTTTCCATACAAATTATGAAATTTTTTGTTCTAGTTCTGTGAAAAATGCCACTGGTAGTTTGATAGAGATTGCATTGAATCTGTAGATCGCTTTGGGTAGTATATTCATTTTCACAATGTTGACTCTTCGAATCCAAGAACATGGTATATCTCTCCATCTATTTGTATCATCTTTGATGTCTTTCATCAGAGTCTTATAATTTTCTGCATACAGGTCTTTTGTCTCCTCAGATAGGTTTATTCCTAGGTATTTTATTCTTTTTGTTGCAATGGTAAATGGGAGTGTTTTCTTAATTTCACTTTCAGATTTTTCATCATTAGTGTATAGGAATGCCAGATTTCTCTGCAGTAATTTTGGATCCTGCTACTTTACCAATTTCATTGATTAGCTCTACTAGTTTTCTGGTAGCATCCTTAGGATTATATATGTAGAGTATTATGTCATCTGCGAACAGTGACAGCTTTACTTTTCTTTTCCAATTGGGATTCCTTTTATTTCTTTTTTCTTCTCTGACTGCTGTGGCTAAAACTTCCAAAACTATGTTGAATAATAGTGGTGAGAGAGGGCAACCTTGTCTTTATCCTCATCTTAGTGGAAATAGTTTCACTTTTTCACCACTGAGGATGACGCTGGCTGTGGGTTTGTCATATATGGCCTTTATTATGTTGAGGTAAGATCCCTCTATGCCTACTTTCTGGAGGATTTTTATCATAAATGGATGTTGAATTTTGTTGAAAGATTTCTCTGCATCTATTGAGATGATCATATGGTTTTTTCCTTCAATCTGTTAGTATGCTGTATCACATTCATTGATTTGCGTTTATGAAGACTCCTTGAATCCTGGGATAAACCCCACTTGATCATGGCGTATGATCCTTTTAATGTCCTGCCACATTCTGTTTGCTAGTATTTTGAAGAGGATTTTTGCATCTATGTTCATCAGTGATATTGGTCTGTAGTTTTCTTTTTTTGTGACATTTTTGTCTGGTTTTGGTATCAGGGTAATGGTGGACTTATAGAATAAGTTTGGGAGTGTTCCTCCCTCTGCTATATTTTGGAAGAGTTTGAGAACTATAGGTGTTAGCTCTTCTCTAAATGTTTGATAGAATTCGCCTGTGAAGCCATCTGGTCCTGGGCTTCTGTCTGTTAGAAGATATTTAATCACAGTTTCAATTTCAGTGCTTGTGATTGGTGTGTTCATATTTTCTATTTCTTCCTGGTTCAGTCTCAGAAGGTTGTGCATTTCTAAGAATTTGTCCATTTCTTCCAGGTTGTTCATTTTATTGGCATAGAGTTGTTTGTAGTAACCTCTCATGATCCTTTGTATTTCTGCAGTGTCAGCTGTTATTTCTCCTTTTTCATTTCTAATTCAATTGATTTGTATCTTCTACCGTTTTTTCTTGATGAGTCTGGCTAATGTTTTATCTATTTTCTTTTTGTCTCAAAGAACAAGCTTTCAGTTTTATTGATCTTTGCTATCGTTTCCTTCATTTTTTTCCATTTATTTCTGATCTGATCTTTATGATTTCTTTCCTTCTGCTAACTTTGGGGTGTTTTGTTCTTCCTTCTCTACTTACTTTAGGTGTAAGGTTAGGTTGTTTATTTGAGCTGTTTCTTGGTTCTCAGGTAGGACTGTATTGCCATAAACTTCCCGCTTAAAACTGCTTTTGCTGCATCCCATCAGTTTAAGGCCATTGTGTTTTCACTGGCATTTGTTTCTAGGTATTTTTTGCATCTTTTTTTTTTCTTGCGGTATGCTGGCCTCTCACTGCTGTGGCCTCTCCCGTTGTGGAGCACAGGCTCTGGATGCGCAGGCTCAGCAGCCATGGCTCACAGGCCAGGCCGCTCCACAGCATGTGAGATCTTCCCAGACCGGGGCACGAACCTGTGTCCCCTGCATCGACAGGTGGACTCTCAACCACTGTGCCACCAGGGAAGCCCTCTACGTATTTTTTGATTTTTTTCTATGATTTCTTCAGTGATTCTTGGTTATTAGTGTACTGTAAAGCCTCCATGTGTTTGTATTTTTTACAGATTCTTTCCTGTAATTGATATCTATTCTCAAAGCGTAGTGGTGAGAAAAGATACTTGATACGATTTCAATTTTCTTAAATTTACCAAGGCTTGATTTGTGACCCAAGATATGATCTATCCTGGAGAATGTTCCATGAGCACTTGAGAAAAAAGTGTATTCTGTTGTTTTTGGACGGAACGTCCTATAAATATCAATTAAGTCCATCTTGTTTAATGTATCATTTAAAGCTTGTGTTTCCTTATTTATTTTCATTTTGGATGATCTATCCATTGGTGAAAATGGGGTGTTAAAGTCCTCTACTATGATTATGTTACTGTCGATTTCCCCTTTTATAGCTGTTAGTATTCGCCTTATGTATTGAGGTGCTCCTATGTTGGGTGCACAAATATTTACAATTGTTATATCTTCTTCTTGAATCGATCCCTTGATCATTATGGAGTATCCTTCTTTGTCTCTTGAAATAGACTTTGTTTTAAAGTCTATTTTGTCTGATATGAGAATTGCTACTCCAGCTTTCTTTTGATTGCCGTTTGCATGGAATATCGTTCTCCATCCCCTCACATTCAGTCTTTATGTGTCCCTAGGTATGAAGTGGGTCTCTTGTAGACAGCATATATACGGGTCTTGTTTTTGTATCCATTCAGCCAGTCTATGTCTTTTGGTTGGAGCATTTAATCCATTTACATTTAAGGTAATTATCCATATGTATGTTCCTATTACCATCTTCTTAATTGTTTTGGGTTTGTTATTGTAGGTCTTTTCCTTCTCTTCTGTTTCTTGCCTAGAGAAGTTGCTTTAGCATTTGTTGTACAGCTGGTTTGATGGTGCTGAATTCTCTTAGCTTTTGCTTGTCTATAAAGGTTTTAATTTCTCTGTCGAATCTGAATGAGATCCTTGCTGGAGAGAGTAATCCTTGCTGGAGAGAGGTTTTTCCCTTTCATCACTTTAAATGTGTCCTGCCACTCCCTTCTGGCTTGCAGAGTTTCTGTTGAAAAATCAGCTGTTAACCTTATGGGGATTCTCTGTGTGTTATTTGTTGTTTTTCCCTTGCTGCTTTTAATATTTTTTCTTTGTATTTAAGTTTTGATAGTTTAATTAATATGTGTTTCGGTGTGTTTCTCCTTGGATTTACCCTGTATAGGACTCTCTGGGCTTTCTGGACTTGACTATTTCCTTATCCATATCAGGGAAGTTTTCAACTATAATCTCTTCAAATATTTTCTCAGTCGGTTTCTTTTTCTCTTCTTCTTCTGGGACCCCTATAATCTGAATGTTGTTTCATTTAATGTTGTCCCAGAGGTCTCTGAGATTGTCCTCAATTCTTTTCATTCTTTTTTCTTTATCCTGCTCTGCGGTAGGTATTTCCACTATTTTTTCTTTCAGGTCACTTATCCATTCTTCTGCCTCAGATATTCTGCTATTGATTCCTTGTAGACAATTTTTTATTTCATTTATTGTGTTGTTCATGATTGTTTGTTTGCTCTTTAGTTCTTCTAGGTCCTTGTTAAACGTTTCTTGCATCTTCTCCATTCTATTTCCAAGATTTTGGATCATCTTTACTATCATTATTCTGAATTCCTTTTCAGGTAGACTGCCTATTTCCTCTTCATTTGTTTGGTCTGGTGGGTTTTTACCTTGCTCATTCATATGCTGTGTGTTTCTCTGTCTTCTCATTTTGCTTAACTTACTGTGTTTGGGGTCTCCGTTTTGCAGGCTGCAGGTTTGTAGTTCCCGTTGTTTTTCGTGTCTACTCCCAGTGGCTCAGGTTGGTTCAGTGAGTTGTGTAGGCTTCCTGGTGGAGGGGACTGGTGCCTGTGTTCTGGTGGTTGAGGCTGGATCTTGTCTTTCTGGTGTGCAGGACCACGCCCTGTGCTGTGTTTTGGTGTGTCTGTGACCTTATTATGATTTTAGGCAGCCTCTCTGCTAATGGGTGGGTTTGTGTTCCTGTCTTGCTAGTTGTTTGGCATAGGGTGTCCAGCATTGTAACTTGCTGGTCGTTGAGTGAAGCTGGGTCTTGGCGTTGAGATGGAGATTTCCGGGAGATTTTCGCCATTTGATATTATGTGGAGCTGGAGGTCTCTGGTGGACCAATGTCCTGAACTTGGCTCTCCCACCTCAGAGCCACAGCCCTGATTCCTGGCTGGAGCACCAAGAGTCTCTCATCCACACGGCACAGAATAAAAGGGAGAAAAAAAAAAGAAGGGAAGATAGAAAAAGATAAAATAAAAGTTATTAAAGTAAAAAACAAAAAATAATAAAAATACTTTTTAAAGTAATTTAGACAAATAAAAAAGAAAACAACCAAATCAAAAAACATATCCACCAACGATAACAAGCACTGAAAACTATACTAAAAAAAAAAAAAACAAAAAACAGAAAGACAGAACTTTAGGACCAATGGTAAAAGCAAAGCTATACAGACAAAATCACACACGGAAGCATACACATACACACTCACAAAAAGAGAAAAAGGGGAAAAAAAAAAATATATATATATATATATATATCGTTGTTCCCAAAATCCACCTCCTGAAGTTGGTATCATTCGTTGTCTATTCAGGTATTCCAGAGATGCAAAGTATATCAAGTTGACTATGGAGATTTAATCCACTGCTCCTGAGGCTGCTGGGAGAGACTTCCCTTTCTCTTCTCTGTTGGCACAGCTCCTGGGATTCAGCTTTGGATTTGGCCCCGCCTCTGCATGTAGGTCACCTGAGGGCATCTGTTCTTCGCTCAGACAGGATGGGGTTAAAGGAGCAGCTGATGTAGGGGCTCTGGCTCACTCAGGCCGGGGAGAAGGAGGGGTATGGAACGTGGGGCGACCCTGTGGTGGCAGAGGCTGATGTGACATTGCAACAGCCTGAGGCACGCCGTATGTTCTCCTGGGGAAGTTGTCCCTGGATCACGGGACCCTGGCAGTGGCGGGCTTCACAGGCTCCCGGGAGGGGAGGTGTGGAGAGTGACCTGTGCTTTCACACAGGCTTCTTGGTGGCTACAGCAGCAGCCTTAGCGTTTCATGCCCGTCTCTGGTGTCCATGCTGATAGTCATGGCTCGTGCCCGTCTCTGGAGCTTGTTTAGGTGGCGCTCTTAATCCCATCTCCTCGGGCACCACGAAACAAAGAGGCAAGAAAAAGTCTCTTGCCTCTTAGGCAGGTCCAGACTTCTTCCCAAACTCCCTCCCGGCTAGCTATGGCGCACTAGCCCCGTTCAGGCTGCATTCACACTGCCAACCACAGTCCTCTCCCTGGGATCCGACCTCTGGTGCCTGAGCCTCAGCTCCCAGCCCCCGCCCACCCAGGCGCGTGATCAGACAAGCCTCTCAGGCTGGTGAGTGCTGGTTGGCAGCGATCCTCTGTGTGGGTATCTCTCTGCTTTGCATTCCGCACCCCTGTGGCTGCGCTCCCTCTGCGGTTCCGAAGCTCCCCCCTCCACCACCCACAGTCTCCGCCAGTGAAGGGCCTTCGTAGTGTGTGGAAACTTTTCCTCCTTCACAGATCCCTCCCACTGGTGCAGGTCCCATCCTTATTCTTTTGTCTCTAATTTTTCTTTTTTCTTTTGCCCTACCCAGGTACGTGGGAAGTTTCTTCCCTTTTGGGAAGTCTGAGGTGTTCTGCTAGTGTTCAGTAGGTGTTCTGTAGGAGCTGTTCCAAATGTAGATGTATTTCTGATGAATTTGTGGGGAGGATGGTGATCTCCATGTCTTACTCTTCTGCCATCTTGAAGCTCCCCCCTCAGGAACAAAGTTCTTAATCACAGAAAAGTAGAAACACTCCAAATATCCACTGACATAGACTAAAAGTATGCTATAGTCCTATAACAATTTAGTAAGTTTAACTAAATGTGATGACATATTTACAACCTTGTTTTCGCAAGCTTCCACAAAATGATTCCCTTTTTACCAGTGACCTCAGTGCTTGGCTTGTACCCATCTTTTCTCACTGCACCATCCACACACAGCCACATATCCACCAGGGATAGAAAATTGCTAGTCTTCAGTTAAAGGAATCTCACAGGACATATACATAAAACATCAAAGATCAGTAAAGTTTGACATTTATGCAGCTCAATATTGTTTAGCATCTATTAAGTCTCACACTCTCTTTCTCAGTAACACAAACACAATAGTGAACAAGCAAGATAAGGTCCTGTTTCTACAGAGCTCACATTCTGGATGAGAAAGACACATTTCCAAATAGCCTTGAGTATCAAAGTATGTACCTCAGAAATACTGGCTAGAGTTTTAAGTGCAGGAATAGTCATAAATTGTAAAATTCATTGCCAAAGAGAATAAATGTGAGGAGGAAAGGAAAAGAGAGGAGGAGGAGAGAAGAGGGTCCAGGACCAAGAGCTTAAGAGCTCCAATATTCAGAGCTTAGTTGAAGGAGGAGCCTGAGAAAGAGGAGTAGGAGCTCCAGACCCATCTGTCCAAATGCCTACTTATGATCCCCACCTGGTCATCTCATACGCATTTTAAAATTAACATGCCCAAAACTGAAATAGAGACATAATGGCAAGTGATTTAGGAGGAAGACACAAGAGAAAGTTTTCACAAAACCAAAGAGAGTAGAGTGCTTCCCAAAGGAAAAGGCTGTCATTCATGTTAATGCAGGAGAGAAATTTAAAAGAATCAGGGATCTAATATGAAACTGTGCTATCCCAAGTAAGGTTAGCAGAACCATGATGGGCAAGGAGCACAGGGAGGCTGGAATATGGAGTGTGACTTGAGGAATAAAGGGCATCAGACCACGAGGAACCGTAGGTATCAAGTAAGGAGGGAGAGTTTGATTCCTGAGGTTGATGAAGAGCCTTTGAGGCACCTGCCAGCAGGGCACTGTCCAAATCTGCACTAGCTGCATTTTAGAAATATCATTCTAACTTCACAGACAGAAGGATCTTATGATTGTAACACATAATAATACTTACTAATTATTAATATTAATATAATATATAACATTATTAATACTGTAATATTGTTATAAAACATGTGTTCTTGCCTTCTTCATTATCATTTAAGCTCTGCTTAGGTGGGGGCTGATGAGATGGAGGCTCAGGGAAAGGTAGGTAAGAGGGAGAAGACAGAACTTACCCATGAGTGTGTCTCTTCCTAACACAAAAACTGTAGGATTACCTAAGAGCCAGACAACACAAAATCATATTGCCCTTTGAATTATTATGTGGAGATGCTTAAAGCCAAGGCAGGATGTACAAGTGGCGCCACAAAGAAGGAACTATGCAAGGGGATGGGGGGAAGGGGCTAAACACTAAAAAATGACTTTAGGTAACAGGATGCTTTTAACTCTACACATTACCTTGTTTCTTTTAAGTTAATCTCAAATTGAAAAACTAGACCCCACTTTAAAGATTCAGTGATGGCACAGGACACACATATTTGGGTTAATTATTTTCTTTAGCAAATTAAAGTCTCAAAATATAAAATTTAGAGGATTCCAGGTGCATATCCTTAAGGAATATCACAACATTTATACTGCCAATAGCTAAGAAATTCCTCCTCAGAATTGGGGTAAACTTGTGCTTCAGGTTTCAGTAGCTGAGCATTCTCTCTCTGGGTCCCAGGAACCTTAGCAGAGAACTGCAGGTTCTTCAAAAATTCTGCTAAGCCGGCTGCTAACAGGCTAATGAGTCACATCAGAGAGCTGGCTCTGCAGTGAAAGCAGTCCAGAACAGCTGCTTCTTACCTGACTGGAGTAAGCTCTGAAGTCTACTCATCCAGCTGCTGAATAAAGCAGAAAAATCAAGATCAAAGTCAAGATTCTAAATAGAAAACTTCATGGAATGCTTTGCAATTTACTTTAAGATAGATCAGTTTAAACTCCACCTTCCTGGTAATACCATACCTGACAACTCAACACCAGGCAAGAGTCTCTCAATTCTGCAGTGTGAGTTATTCTTACCCCTCTCTTGGCCCCAAAAAATACAGAAAATGGGAAAAGCAATGGATTTGGAGTAAAAAGACTTGGTTTTAAATGAAAATTGTACTCATTGACTGTCTAGCCCTGGACAAATCACTGAACTTCACATAGTACATATTTCTTCACCTATGAAATATGCATAAAAACACCTCACATTTCAAAGGACTACTGTGATGGAAAAAATTAAAAGCATCTCAAAATCCTAGGGAGGGTTTCACTTCTTTTTTTTTTTTTTTTGCGGTACACGGGCCTCTCACTGTTGTGACCTCTCCCATTGCAGAGCACACGCTCCAGACGCGCAGGCCCAGCGGCCATGGCTCAAGGGCCCAGCAGCTCTGCGGCATGGGGGATCCCCCCGAACCGGGGCACGAACCCATGTCCCCTGCATCGGCAGGCGGACTCTCAATCACTGCACCACCAGGGAAGCCCAGGGTTTCACTTCTGATTTGGATGCAGAACACCACCAGAGAATATCACTCTCTCCTGAACAACATAAACAAGCAATGTAAGCTACAAAATCATGGCTTGCTAAAACACATCAGAGAACTAAGAAACCAAAGAGACTCAAAGGAATCAGACTCAAAAAAGTGAGTAAAAATCTAATGTTTATCAACTAAATGAATAAATAAAATGTGATATATCCATAAAATGGAATATTATTTGGCATTAAGATAATGAAGTACTAACACATGCTATAACATGCATGAACCTTGAAAATATGCTAAAGCCAGTTATAAAGAATCACATAGTATATGATTCCATCTATATTAAATTCCCAAAATAGGTAAATCTACAGAGATGGAAAGTAGATTAGTAATTACTAGGGCTGCAAGTGGATGGAGAGGGAGAATGGGGGACTAGGGGCTGATGGCTACAGGGTATGGAGTTTCCTTTGAGAAGATGAAAATGTTCTAAAATTGATTATGGAAATAGTTGCACAACTCTGAACATACTAAAAGCCACAGAATAGCACATTTAAAATGGGTGAATTAGAGGAGCTTCAAGATGGCAGAATAGTAACACGTGGAGATCACCTTCCTCCCCACAAATACATCAGAAATACATCTACATGTGGAACAACTCCTACAAAACACCTACTGAACGCTAGGAGAACACCTCAGACCTCCCAAAACGCAAGACACTCCCCACGTACCTGGGTAGGGCAAAAGAAAAAAAGAAAAACAGAGACAAAAGAATAGGGATGGCACCTGCACCAGTGGGAGGGAGCTGTGAAGGAGGAAAGGTTTCCACACACTAGGAAGCCCCTTCACGGGCGGATACTGCGGGTGGCGGAGGGGGGAAGCTTCGGAGCTGCGGAGGAGAGCGCAGCAACCGGGGTGCAGAGGGCAAAGCAGAGAGATTCCCGCAGAGGATCAGTGCCGACCAGCATTCACCAGTCCAAGAGGCTTGTCTGCTCACCCGCCGGGGCAGGGAGGGGCTGGGGGCTGAGGCTCCAGCTTCGGAGGTTGGATCTCAGGGAGAGGACTGGGGTTGGCAGCGTGAACACAGCCTGAACAGGGTTAGTGCACCACAGCTAGCCTGGGGGGAGTCCTGGAAAAAGTCTGGAGCTGCCGAAGAGGCAAGAGACTTTTTCTTCCCTCTTTGTTTCCTGGTGCGCGAGGAGAGGGGATTAAGAGCACCACTTAAAGGAGCTCCAGAGACGGGCGCGAGCTGCAGTTATCAGCGCGGACCCCAGAGAAGGGCATGAGACACTAAGGCTGCTGCTGCACCACCAAGAAGCCTGTGTGCAAGCACAGGTCACTCTCCACACCTCCCCTCCCGGGAGCCTGTGCAGCCCGCCACTGCCAGGGTCCTGTGATCTAGGGGCAACTTCCCTGGGAAAACACACAGCACGCCTCAGGATGTTGCAACGTCACAAGGGCCTCTGCCACCACAGGTGCACCCCACATTCTGTACCCCACCCTTCCCCCGGCCTGAGTGAGGCAGAGCCCCCCGAATCAGCTGCTCCTTTAACCCCCGTCCTGTCTGGGCAGAAACAGATGCCCTCAGGTGACCTACAGGTGGGGCCAAATCCAAAGCTTAACCCCAGGAGCTGTGGGAACAAAGAAGAGAAAGGGAAATCTCTCCTAGCAGCTTCAGGAGGAGTGGATTAAATCTCAACAAGCAACTTGATGTACTCTGCATCTACGAAACACCTGAATAGACAACAAATCATCCGAAATTGAGGAGGTGGACTTTGGGAGCAAGGATATATTTTCTTTTTCTCTTTTTGTGAGTGTGTATGTGTATGCTTCTGTGTGTGATTTTGTCTGTATAACTATGTTTTTACCTTTTGTCCTAGGGTTCTGTCTGTCCGTTTCTTTTTTTTTTAATTATAATTTTTAGTGCTTGTTATCATTGGTGGATTTGTTTTTTGGTTTGGTTGCTCTCTTCTTTCTTTCTTTCTTTTCTTACTTTAAAAAAATTTTTTTAACAATTATTTTTTATTTTAATAACTTTGTTTTATTTTATTTGTTCTTTCTTTCTTTTTCTCCCATTTATACTGAGCTGTGTGGATGACAGGCTCTTGGTTCTCGAGTCAGGAGTCAGGGCTGTGCCGCTGAGGTGGCAGAGCCAAGTTCAGGACATTGGTCCACCAGAGACCTCCAGCTCCACATAATATCAAATGGTGAAAATTTCCCAGAGATCTCGATCTCAACGCCAAGACCCAGCTCCACTCAACGACCAGCAAGCTACAGTGCTGGACACCCTATGCCAAACAACTAGCAAGACAGAAAAACAAACCCACCCATTAGCAGAGAGGCTGCCTAAAATCATAATAAGGTCACAGGCACCCCAAAACACACCACCAGACGTGGACCTGCCCACCAGAAGATATGATCCAGCCTCATCCACCAAAACACATGCACCAGTCCCCTCCACCAGGAAGCCTACACAACCCAATGAACCAACTTTAGCCACTGGGGGCAGACACAAAAACAATGGGAACCTACAGCCTGCGAAAATGAGACCCTAAACACAGGAAGTTAAGCAAAATGAGAAGACAGAAAAACACACAGCAGATGAAGGAGCAAGGTAAAAACCCACTAGACCTAACAAATGAAGAGGAAATAAGCAGTGTACCTGAAAAAGAATCCAAAATAATGATAGTAAAGATGATCCAAAATCTTGGAAATAGAATGGAGAAAATACAAGAAAAGTTTAACAAGAACCTAGAAGAACTAAAGAGCAAACAAACAGTGATGAACAACACAATAAATGAAATGAATAATTCTCTAGAAGGGATCAATATCAGAATACCTGAGGCAGAAGAATGAATAACTGACCTGGAAGATAAAATAGTGGGAATAACAACTGCAGAGCAGAATAAAGAAAAAATAATAAAAAGAATTAAGGACAGCTTCAGAGACCTCTGGGACATTAAATGCACCAACATTCGAATTATAGGGATCCCAGAAGAAGAAGAGAAAAAGAAAGGGACTGAGAAAATATTTGAAGAGATTATAGTTGAAAATTTCTCTAATATGGGAAAGGAAATAGTAAATCAAGTCCAGGAAGCCCAGAGACTCCCATACAGGATAAATCCAAGTAGAAACATGCCAAGACACATATTAATGAAACTATCAAAACTTAAATACAAAGAAAAAATATTAAAAGCAGCAAGGGAAAAACAACAAATAACACACAAAGGAATCCCCATAATGTTAACAGGTGATCTTTCAGCAGAAACTCTGCAAGCCAGAAAGGAGTGGCAGGACACATTTAAAGTGATGAAGGAGGAAAACCTACAAACAAGATTCTACCCAGCAAGGATCTCATTCAGATTTGACAGAGAAATTAAAACCTTTACAAACAAGCAACAGCTAAGAGAATTCAGCACCATCAAACCAGCTGTACAACAAATACTAAAGCAACTTCTCGAGGCAGGAAAATAAAAAGGAAGAGACCTACAATGACAAACCCAAAACAATTATGAAAATGGTAATAGGAACATACATATGGATAATTACCTTAAATGTAAATGGATTAAATGCTCCAACCAAAAGACATAGACTGGCTGAATGGATACAAAAACAAGACCCATATATATGCTGTCTACAAGAGACCCACTTCAGACCTAGGGACACATACAGACTGAAAGTGAGGGGATGGAAAAAGATATTCCATGCAAATGGAAATCAAAAAAAAGCTGGAGTAGCAATTCTCATAACAGAAAAAGCAGACTTTAAAACAAAGACTATTACAAAAGACAAAGAAGGATACTCCACAATGATCAAGGTATTGATCCAAGAAAAGACATAACAATTGTAAATATTTATGCACCCAACATAGGAGCACCTCAATACATAAGGGAAATACTAACAGCCATAAAAGGGGAAATCGACAGTAACAAAATCACAGCAGGGGACTTTAACACCCCACTTTCACCATTGGATAGATCATCCAAAATGAAAATAAATAAGGAAACACAAGCTTTAAATGATACATTAAACAAGATGGACTTAATTGATATTTATAGGACATTCCGTCCAAAAACAACAGAATACACTTTTTTCTCAAGTGCTCATGGAACATTCTCCAGGATCGATCATATCTTGGGTCACAAACCAAGGCTTGATAAATTTAAGAAAATTGAAATCATATCAAGTATCTTTTCTCACCACAATGCTATGAGACTAGATATCAGTTACAGGAAAATATCTGTAAAAAATACAAACACATGGAGGCTAAACTGTACACTACTTAATAACCAAGAGATCACTGAAGAAATCAAAAGGGAAATCAAAAAATACCTAAAGACAAATGACAATGAAAACACAATGACCCAAAACCTATGGGATGCAGGAAAAACAGTTCTAAGACAGAATTTTATAGCATTACAAACCTACCTTAAGAAACGAGATAAATCTCAAATAAAAAGCCTAACCTTACACTTAAAGCAATTAGAGAAAGAAGAAAAAAAAAAACCAAAGCTAGCAGAAGGAAAGAAATCATAAAGATCAGATCAGAAATAAATGGAAAAGAAATAAAGGAAATGATAGGAAAGATCAATAAAACTAAAAGCGGGTTCTTTGAGAAGATAAACAAAATTGATAAACCATTAGCCAGACTCATCAAGAAGAAAAGGGAGAAGACTCAAATCAATAGAATTAGAAATGAAAAAGGGGAAGTAACAGCTGACACTGCAGAAATACAAAGGATTATGAGAAATTACTACAAGCAACTCTATGCCATAAAATGCACAACCTGGAAGAAATGGACACATTCTTAGAAATGCACAAACTTCTGAGACTGAACCAGGAAGAAATAGAAAATATGAACACACCAATCACAAGCACTAAAGTTGAAACTGTGATTAGAAATCTTCCAACAAACAAAAGTCCAGGACCAGATGGCTTCACAGGCGAATTCTATCAAACATATAGAGAAGAGCTAACATCTATCCTTCTCAAACTCTTCCAAAATATAGCAGAGGGAGGAACATTCCCAAACTCGTTCTACGAGGCCACCATCACCCTGATACCAAAACCAGACAAAGATGTTACAAAGAAAGAAAACTACAGGCCAATATCACTGATGAACATAGATGCAAATATCCTCAACAAAATACTAGCAAACAGAATCCAACAGCACATTAAAACGATCATACACCATGATCAAGTGAGGTTTATTCCAGGAATGCAAGGAGTCTTCAGTATACACAAATCAATCAATGTGATACACCATATTAACAAATTGAAGGAAAAAACCATATGATCATCTCAATAGATACAGAGAAAGATTTTGACAAAATTCAACATCCATTTATGATAAAAACCCTCTAGAAAGTAGGCATAGAGGGAACTTTCCTCAACATAATAAAGGCCATATATGACAAACCCACAGGCAACATCGTTCTCAATGGTGAAAAATTAAAAACATTTCCACTAAGATCAGGAACAAGACAAGGTTGTCCTCTCTCACTATTATTCAACACAGTTTTGGAAGTTTTAGCCACAGAAATCAGAGAAGAAAAAGAAATAAAGGAATCCAAATTGGAAGGAAGAAGTTTAGTTGTCACTGTTTGCAGATGACATGATACTATACATAGAGAATCCTAAGGATTCTACCAGAAAACTACTAGAGCTACTCAATGAATTTGGTAAAGTAGCAGAATACAAAATTAATACACAGAAATCTCTTGCATCCCTATATACTAATGATGAAAAATCTGAAAGTGAAATTAAGAAAACACTCCCAGGCTTCCCTGGTGGCGCAGTGGTTGAGAGTCCACCTGCCGATGCAGGAGACAGGGGTTCGTGCCGCAGCCCGGGAAGATCCCACATGCCGCAGAGCGGCTAGACCCGTGAGCCATGGCCACTGAGCCTGTGCGTCCGGAGCCTGTGCTCCGCAACGGGAGAGCCCACAACAGTGAGAAGCCCAAGTACTGCAAAAAAGAAAAAAAAAAAGAAAACACTTCCATTTACCATTGCAACAAAAAGAATAAAATATCTAGCAATAAACCTACCTAAGGAGACAAAAGATCTGTATGCAGAAAATTATAAGACAGTAATGAAAGAAATTAAAGATGATACAAACAGTTGGAGAGATATACCACGTTCTTGGATTGGAGATTCAACTTTGTGAAAATGACTATACTCCCCAAAGCAATCTACGGTTTCAGTGTAATCACTATCAATCTACCAATGGCATTTTTCACAGAACAAGAAAATTTCACAGTTTGTATGGAAACACAAAAGACCCCGAATAGCCAAAGCAATCTGGAGAATGAAAAATGGAGCTGGAGGTATCAGGCTCCCTGACTTCAGACTATATTACAAAGCTACAGTAATCAAGGCAGTATGGTACTGGCACAAAAGCAGAAATATAGATCAATGGAATAGTATAGAAAGCCCAGAGATGCACATATGGTCACTTTATCTTTGATAAAGGAGGCAATAATATACAGTGGAGAAAAGACAGCCTCTTCAATAAGTGGTGCTCTGAAAACTGGACAGCTGCATGTAAAAGAATGAAATTAGAACACTCCCTAACACCATACACAAAAATAAATTCAAATTGGATTAAAGACCTAAACGTAAGGCCAGAAACTATCAAACTCTTAGAGGAAAACATAAGCAGAACACTCTATGACATAAATCAAAGCAAGATCCTTTTTGACCCACCTCCTAGAGAAATGGAAATAAAAACAAAAATAAACAAATGGGACCTATTGAAACTTAAAAGCTTTTGCACAACAAAGGAAACCATAAACAAGACAAAAAGACAACACTCAGAATAGGAGAAAATTTTTGCAAATGAAGCAACTGACAAAGGATTCATCTCCAAAATTTACAAGCAGCTCATGCAGCTCAATATCATAAAAACAAACAACCCAATCCAAAAAATGGGCCAAAGACCTAAATAGACATTTCTCCAAAGAAGATATACAGATTGCCAACAAACACATGAAAGAATGCTCAACATCATTAATCATTAGAGAAATGCAAATCAAAACTACAATGCAATATCATCTCACACTGGTTAGAATGACCATCATCAAAAAATCTGCTAGCAATAAATGCTGGAGAGGGTGTGGAGAAAAACAGAACCCTCTCGCACTGTTGGTGGGAATGTTAATTGATACAGCCACTGTGGAGAACAATATGGAAGTTACTTAAAAAACTAAAACTAGAACAACCAAACAACACAGCAATCCCACTACTGGGCATATACCCTGAGAAAACCATAATTCAAAAAGAGTCATGCACCAGAATGTTCATTGCAGCTCTATTTACAATAGCCAGGACATGGAAGCAACCTAAGTGTCCATCAACAGATGAATGGATAAAGAAGATGTGGCACATATATGCAATGGAATATTACTCAGCCATAAAAGGAAACGAAACTGAGTTATTTGTAGTGAGGTGGATGGACCTAGAGTCTGTCATACAGAGTGAAGTAAGTCAGAAAGAGAAAAACAAATACCATATGCTAACACATATATATGGAATCTTAAACAAAAAAATGGTCATGAAGAACCTAGGGGCAAGATGGGAATAAAGATGAAGACCTACTAGAGAATGGACTTGAGGATATGCGGAGGGGGAAGGGTAAGCTGGGACAAAGTAAGAGAGTGGCATGAACATATATACACTACCAAATGTAAAATAGCTAGTGGGAAGCAGTCGCATAGCACAGGGAGATCAGCTCGGTGCTTTGTGACCCACCAGAAGGGATGGATAGGGAGGGTGGGAGGGAGGGAGATGCAAGAGGGAAGAGACATGGGGATATATGTATATGTATAACTGATTCACTTTGTTATAAAGCAGAAACTAACACACCATTGTAAAGCAATTATTCTCCAATACTGATGTTTTAAAAAAATGGGTGAATTATATTTCAATAAAGATTTTTTTAAAAATCAGTTATATTTCTATATACTAGCAAGGAACATTAGGAAAATACATTTTTAAAAAACAATACCACGTAGTAGAAGACCAAGTGATGGAGAGGATATGGAGCAGCTAGAACCTTCTTGCATGGCTGGTGGGGGGTTATATTGGTAAAATCACCTTTGAAAACTATTTGGCAGTATCTCCTAAAACTTAATAAATGCCCAGGCTATGAACCAACAATTCCACTCCTATGTATAACATCCATGGGGGATTAGTGCTTATGTCCACAAAATCATGTTCAAGTTTGCTCATAACCACTTTAATAATAACAAGAAGTGGAAATAACCCTTATGTCCATCGAGAGTAGAGAGAATAAATAATTTGTGACTTATTCATACCTTGAATAGTACTTAGCAATTTAAAAGAATGAACTACTTTGAAATGTACCACATTGTAAAACTTACTAGATATAACGCTGAGTGAACAAAACTAGATACAAATGGGCACAGCCATATGATTCCATTTATAGGAAATTCAAGACGAGGCTAAATTTAATCTATGTTGATAGAAGTCAGAAGAGGGGGCATGTGTAAATGAGAGTAAAAGTAAGACTCTCTAGGAACATGAAGAAGCTTCAGAAGTACTGCAGATATTTTATAACTTGATCTAAGTGTTTTGTAAATATGTAAAAATTGATCAAACTGTACACGTAAGATCTACGTACTGACGCTTCAAGTTTAAAATGTTTTAAAGAAAAATTTATATGGGAGCACCCTTTTAGTTGCTAGATGGGATGCTTCTCTGTTTATGGATTGCCTAATAAAGCCAATTAGCTCATTTTAAAAGTTATATGATTTAGCGTTTAATTTTTCACTCTTATGAAAGGAGGTTTTTACAATGGCAAATGCAAAAGCCAAGTGGTAGTAGATTGAGGAGTGGATACAGAGGTGAAGAAGTAGAGTCTGTGTGTGTAGACTAATCTTTCAAGATGTTTAATAATTAAAGGAAGAAAGAAGATGAACTTGAAAAGTAGGATCAAGAGAATAAACTTCTGTTACTGGTTCAAGGAAGGAGACACTGGTATATGCTTGGAAGTTAGGGGAAAGAACAGAATGCAGACAGCTGATGAAAGAACTAGAATTGATGGTTTAGCACCATGGACAGAAGCTTAAGCTTCTATGTGAGTCTCAACTCAGTCACTTATTCTTCATAACACTTTGCCCTTGCCACTTAAACTGTTCAAGATCAGTTCCTCAGCTATAAAATGGAAGGAAATGATTTTAACTTTTTATAGTGTTCACTTAATTTGAGTTCAATAAATATCTATTAAACCAATCCAAGGAGATTAGGAAGAAAAGAATTAAGAACACAGGTAGAGGAACTGAACTTATGAAATATCAGGAAGGAAGGAAATAATGGATTTTAAAAGGAAATGCTATGTTTTAAATAGCATGTGAGCAGAAAAACTAAGTTAACAGTAGATTCTTTACTTTTTCACAGTGAAACTGTCTTTTACTAAAATAGAGCCAAATTCAATGCTTACATAAGAATCCTCAAACCCTTTATAAGACTGAAGGAAATACTAAGATTCTGACTTTCCAGTATCATAATATTAGAATAGAAAAACCTATTTTCACTAGTGCTTATTTTCATTATAATCCTTTCCCCCTATGGAAAGTGAAGGGGATACCATTTGCATTCTAATAAAATGAAATATATGAATGATAATGTCAGTCTGGAATAAAACTATTCCAAACAATAGCTATTATAAAATATTGGAATTGGCAGTATTTACTGGTTTAATGTTTTTAAGCATAGAGAAACTACATTGCTTTACCGTTACGTGTGGAAACAAATTTTAAAAACCTATTAAAAAGCAAAGAAAAAGGGCTTCACTGGTGGTGCAGTGGTTGAGAGTCTGCCTGCCGATGCAGGGAACACGGGTTCATGCCCCGGTCTGGGAAGATCTCACATGCCACGGAGCGGCTGTGCCCATGAGCCATGGCTGCTGAGCCTGCGTGTCCAGAGCCTGTGCTCCGCAACGGGAGAGGCCACAACAGTGAGAAGCCCACGTACCACAAAAAAAAAAAAAAAAAGCAAAGAAAGAGATAAGTGTAAATTATACCAAAGAGTTTGCCTGTTCTGAAGGCTTGGATATTCCCATATCTTGCAATTTAAAACAATTTTTAAATGTTAAATGAATGTTTACCTTTACTTATTCCTTTCATTGGGTGCAAGAGGAAAACAAATCTGGAGGTGTCTCCTTTCAACAAGGCTTTTCTTTCCCAGTTATTTCCAGATCCTAAAGGAGAAGAGTGTGACAAGCTGAGAAATGCAGGTGCAAGTAATTGACTAGGCAAGTGTTCTATTGTCATAGAAGCAAAGCACATCAAATTAATGAGGCCCACAGAGACCCAGAAGGCTGGGGCCAGTTAGAATCCTGCCTTGGCATGCTTCAGCATGTGCTCTGGGCAACCTGGCAGCCCTTTTGTTTGTATCCCAGACAACCTAAAATTTCCGGGAAAGAGAAATCATCTTCATATCCTTACTGTGTGCAAAGATAGGTCTTCATAGAGCACATGTTTAAAGCTGAAAAGTCACTATTTGAGCTCTATGCCAATTGTAGGAGAAAAATGATTCAATGAAACTTTTTTAGCTTTTTCTTGATGATGTTTGTTAGTATAAAGTGTATTGTTTAAAATGTGAAAAAGCACCTAAGAGTCAAAAAAATTGACTTCCTAATGTTGCCATTGGCCACTTTTCTCCTTGGGCAAGTCATGTTACTACCTCTCTGAGCCTCTGTTTCCTCTTCTAGAAAAATGAAATAATTGGATTGATGATCTCTTCCACTCCAAAATTCTACCAAATACAAAAATGAATTTCTAAAAAAAAATTTCTGTAGTTTGAAAAATGAATTGTCTCCTTCTTTTAAAAGGTGAGCAGGGCTTCCCTGGTGGCGCAGTGGTTGAGAGTCCGCCTGCCGATGCTGGGGACACAGGCTTGTTCCCCGGTCCGGGAAGATCCCACATGCCGCGGAGCGGCTAGGCCCGTGAGCCATGGCCGCTGAGCCTGCGCGTCTGGAGCCTGTGCTCCGCAACAGGAGAGGCCACAACAGTGAGAGGCCCGCGTACCGCAAAAAAAAAAAAAAAAAAAAAGGGTGAGCAATGGTGGGTTTTTTTGGGGGGTAGGGGGGTTGGCTTTGGTTTGTTTGTTTGTTTAACATCACTACCTCCAGCCTGAAAAGCCTGTAGATCTAAAAGAAATGGTTATGGCACAACGTTTTTAAAAATTAAGATTTCAATAATATAAGATCAATTGCATATGGACAAGAATAAGACAATAATGCATAAAAGTAGAAATAATTGCTACAGTAATGAGAAAGTTTTTTTTTCTTTTAACTGATGTTAGTTGCAATAGCGTAGAGAAAACACTCTCAGGTCTTTGACTCTTGGGAATAAACTGGTACTTCTGGGACTCAGATCCAAATCTCCATTTGGCTTCTGCCTCTGTTGGCCCCAGCACACTCCATGGTAGAGGCTGATGCTGCAGCATATGCTGGAAATATTGTTGCTGCAGGTACAGATCCAGGCTCACATGGAGCTCTCTGCTTCTAGTGGTGAAGGCAACACTCCCAGGAAAACCAGAGAGTCCAGCCATGACTTGCCAAGGAAAAGAGAAAATGTATGAAGAGAGGATTTTTTTTATGGATGTCTTTCCTAAAATGAAAAGGTAAGGTTGGGTACTTGGGTAGTGAGTAAGGACCTTAAAAATTGAGTTGATTTTCTAAGGATTTAAAGTATAAGTAGAGTGGCCCAATAAGGGTTTATGCCTCTTGGAACAAAGTCAAATATAACTAGCCATGATCTCACATGAATAGTGTAATCTAAGCACATGAACAGACTGGTCCGAAATAAGAACATCGCAGGAATGATAATAACTTACCAACCTATCCCTCTGTGCCTTGGTAGAAGTGAAATGGGCTAATTAGTTGGAAAATTATTCAGTAAGTAATAAATGCTTTTAAAAATAAGGCAGGTTGTTTTCAATTACTGAAAACATAATCTCTTGTTGTTTAAGTGTTTGCTCTCTTCCTTGCTTTAGCTCTGCTAACTGGTTATGATTTAACTGCAGGAGGCAGGACTTCTGGGATGATGTTGTGAGTAACTCAGTGAAACCTCCCTCCTGGAGAGATATCTATTAAGCTGGTCAAAGTTAACAACAACAACAAAAAATTATCCAAAGTCTTTGGAGATTGGCAAAAAGGCTTACAACAAATTTAGAAGCATTTATCTAACAAAATCTATGGAAACTCAATAAGAACAGTAGGAGGCTATGGCATTTGAGAATGGGACTATACCCATCCACCACCAACTCTGCCTCTCAGAACTATTTCAGCAGGCCCAGGAGGCTCAGAAGCCAATTGGCAGTTTCCATTTCCACAGCTCTCTGTTAGAGAAGAACTATTCCGGCAGTTTCAGCAGCTAGTGGACATCAGCAGATCCCTTTCCCACAGCTCTGGGCTGCTGGGGGGCCTATATTTAGCTGTTGGTGACAGCTGGGTGGAACATATTGACTCCCACATTGACACCCACATAAGCATGAGAGCTGGTGGAGAGTGCAGCCCCCTTTTCCTGCACAGCTCTGAGCTGCTCCAGTGGGCCTGACAGCCAAGTGGCAGCTCCCATCTCTCATAGCTTCCTAGGACAGAGACCATGTGGCAGCTGGTGAATATCAGCAGTCCCCTGCCTCTCCAGCGCTGAGTTGCAGAAGATCCATCCTGGGTAGTGGCCACAGCCAGACAGTGGCACCTGTTCTTGCCTCTCCCTACCAACATACAAAAACAGAGTCCTGTCTTCATAGGATCTAGGTGGAGCAGCAAGTGAAGAATGAGTTCTCCATCCCCCAACCAGTTCCTTCTCCATAGGACAGAGGTTCTGCCCATGAGAGGGTCACAAAAGTCTCAAAAGACTGGCAACAACTTGTCTATGCCAAGGGACTTAACTGTAATTGAATCAGAATGTGGAACAACTAATGCCCCAGGGTTTATCAAAAACAATAAAGCAATCAGCTAGCAATTACTGGAAGCTACAGAAGGGTATGCTATGAACAGAGGAAGTCAAAGAGACCTTAGCTAAACCGACAATTACCTCTAATAATCAAAACTGTGCCCTCTCAGAGGAGACAGAGGCTGTGCATTTCAGGGGAAACGGATCTCACTGAACTAGTCCAACCAAAGCACTAAACAAATAAAGAAGCAAACAACAACAAGCCGGTAAGTGCAAAGGATCAGTATCCAGAGTTGCCACAATGTATGTATGGAATATATGAGAGATTCAAAGAAACACAAACCCATACACAAGGCGGGGTGAGGAAAGCAGGCAACAGAAATTGTATTTGAGGGGACCCAGATGTTGGAGTTAGCAAAGACTTCAAGGCAACTATTATAAATATGTTCAAAGACCTAAAGGAAACCAGTCTTAAGGAATTAAAGGAACAAATGATGACCAAATAGAGAATATCAACAAAGAGCCAAATTATAAAGCCAAAAAAATGGCAATTCTGGAGTTGAAAAGTATGATAACCAGAAATGAATATTTCACTAGAGGGGCTCAGCAGATTTGAGGTGGCAGAAGAATCAACAAACTTGAAGATTGTTTTACAGATTGCATAATCTCTATAAACCTGAGGACAAAAAGAATGAAGAAAAAGGAATAAAGTCTCAGAGAAAGGTGGGACACCATTAAACACACTAACATATGCATAATGGGAGTACCAGAAGAAAAGAAGAAACATACATTTGCAGATAGACAAAAAATGAGAATCTGTTGTTAGCAGACCCCCCTTACAAGAAATACTAAGGGAAATTATTTAGACTAAAAGCAAGAATATCAGACAGTAATTTGAAGCCACGTGAAAAAAGAAGTGCCAGTAAAAGGTATTCTGTTGGTAATTATAAAAGATAGTTTAATTACGTGTTTTTTTCACTTAACTGATTTAAAAAGCAATTGCATAAGACAATATGTATATAATTGTACTGTTGGGCCAATAACATATAGAAATGTAATGTATTTGACAATAGTAGCACAGAAGAGCTTTGTAAAAACAAAGCCATATTGGAATAAGAAAATGACACCAGATGGTAACTCAAAGCCATGAGAAGAAATTGAGAGACCCAGAAACAGTAGATAAGAAGGTTAATGTAACAAACTTTATAAATATATACTTGTCTTCCTTTCTTCTCTCAGCCCCTTTAATTTAGTTGTGGTTCTCCTTAACCATTGAGGAGCAAGAGGTGTTCCCAAACATGCCTGAAATTGTTATCACCAAATGGGACAACCATAGTACCTGCTATACCTGAGAAACCTTAGCATTTCTATGATGTCATATAAAATATAGTCACAGACATACATAGAATATAGATATGTTTCCCCATTTTATTTACCCAATTCCTAATTAGCAAGAGTCCTCAAACATAACTACCAGACAGTTACCAATGAATACAGCCTTAGAATGACATTTATCTGGTAAGCATTAAAGCAAAATCCAAATACTATTTGCTGCCAATATGACTCATTTTTCAAAGAACATTTTCTTCTCATTTATTTCTACACATGCATGCCACTTAAGGATATAAATATGCTCTCCCATGGAGTAAATGAGCTTTCTCAATGAAAAATGGAGAACAACGTTAGTCTCACCATGTTGGTTTTCTTCTAAGATCTGGCTTTTGTCACAGTACACTATTTGTTCCCTATCATCAAAATCTGTCACACAGTATCTTGAATAATTTTGACTTTTTTAGCTTTCTCTTAACATTATAAAATAATAAGATAGCAGTTTAGACTATTCATGTTTTGGTAAACAACTAAAATATAAACTGTCTAGACTTCCAAAAGTGAGGAAAAATAGTACTCCTTAACCTAAAATTTTTCACCTCTCAGACCATCTATAATCTGATGGAGATTATACAAGCCACATATATGTTTGTTAATCCAGCAATTCATACTTTAGGAAATCTTTATATACACTTGAATAATTAGGATTTATTGGTATCATTTAAAATGGGTCCAGGTGAGAGTTGCATGGCAAGCTGAGGTTGTATTCTAACAGAGTTCTATGGAAGCAAACAAGTCTGAGAATGTTTAGAGTATCCTTTTCTTCAGAAATAAGTATAATACACACTCTTAATACACAAGACTTAATTTAGTGGTGCATCATGGTCCACATGCTGAAAAATTTACTACAAATAACATCACCTCTTAGCTACTGTGCAGAGAAGTTTTACACACCTTAGCTGTATTAACCTTAACAATTCTAGTTCCTGAGGATGTAACACTCATATTTATCACCACATGCCATAACATAGATTAAGTTCCTTAGATACATTATATGTGGCTTGTATTTCAGGGGATACATCTTCAAGTTTGCTCTGGGTGTAATACATCTTCAAGTTACACTCTGGGTGTAAAAGCCACAAGTTGTGTCAACAAGGCTTTTACAAACATCTCTGAATTCCACTGAGCATCCAAATGAACGGAGCCAGCAAGCTGCCTTTCTCCAAATCCCAAAGTCCTGAGGGGCATGAGTGTTCATGAGGGTCAGTGAACTACAGATTCTGTAGAGATTTAAGAAGACAGAAGGTCAGTGGTAACTCTGAATTTAGAAAAGGATATCACACTGTTTTCCATTTGCCCTGAAGATTAAAAAGAGAAGAAGACTTGAGTAACAGATGCCAGACACAAAGAAAGCTGCCCACATTTTGAGTGACAAGATATAGAAAAAAAACTACTAAGAGCCACATTTGGAAAGTTCTACCTTTATCATAAGGAGACCGTGTCTTCTGAGAGAATTTCCAATACAATTCCTCTGTGAGATGAGTGATGGAGGAGATACACTACAGGTCTCTTCCCAATCTACAACTCAATGAAACTATCTTCAAGAGTAAGAGAAACCACAGACTACATCTGGTTTCTGAAGTCACAAGACCTTGGTAACATCAAGGTAATATCCCTGCTTTTGATACATATGCAG
Source organism: Aethalodelphis obliquidens (assembly GCF_003676395.1). Lineage (NCBI taxonomy): Eukaryota > Metazoa > Chordata > Mammalia > Artiodactyla > Delphinidae > Aethalodelphis > Aethalodelphis obliquidens. The sequence goes on from NW_020837976.1 coordinate 104,555, forward strand.
ATAAACCTCTTCAAAATTTCTTTGTTTAACTTTAACCTTTACCACGAAGATTTCTGTCTCTCATTTAGCCTCTGCTCACTCAACTCTATGTACATCGAAAGTGGAGGGTAGGATGGAATTATATTACAATTATATTGTGATTACTATCATCACAATTATATTGTTTTCCTCCCAAGTTCATTATTTAATATCCCAAATCTAAATAATTAATAAGAAAGCATAGCTGTCATCTCTGCTCCATTAGTACAATTAACAAAAAATGGGATATTTAAAATATAATCTCCATTGTATCCACTGTAATGCAGTTATACTCCAATAAAGACGTTAAAAAATATATATATATATAATCTCATTTTTATACTTATCTCTTATGGAATTTTCTTAAATTTGATTTTAGGCTGGAAAAAATGTGAAATATCAAAAAACAATTATGACCACATGCCACACAGAATACTCAAGAAGAGTGTAATAGCTTATGACCAACAAAATGCTGAGTTTCAGTGATCCACATAGAATGTTTAATACCTTTCTGAAGATATATAATCAAAGTAACAAAGGTACATCATTTTTTAGGATACACACACATTTGTCTCACTAATTTGTCTCACTAGAAAAGAACCATAAGAGTCAGTAGCAGATAAAGGAAACCTCAGGTGAATTATACTTCAAGCATTTAAAAAAAAAGACATTCTACATAACAGATGTCTTTCAACAATTTGTCAAAATTCTGAAAACTATTATATCCATGAATCTTCTTATACCCCATAATCAGATAAAACTTCTTTAAAAGCATCTCTGTCTTATTAAAAGAGCAATTTATAATAATTTAAATCACATTACCAAAAGCCCATCATAGCTCTTTCCCTTTACATATCCTTATCTCAAACATAATTTCTACAGCTTGGCAGTGTGTAAAATCCTGTATTCTTCCCACAAAAAAAAAAAAATTATCAATTTCCTCACCATGGCATACACTATGCATCACACATCAGAGGGAAGAGCCCTCCCAATAATGAGAAAGTTTTAAATTATATTCAGAGTAATTTGGTATCAATTAATATTGAAGAATCTATCTAGAAGATTCATCTGAACTAATGTCCTTAACCCAGACAAGACTGCATTCATCTTCTTCCCACTTTGTCCTCACCTCCTTCTCCAGTCCTACTTTTACCTAGATTAAAAAACTCAGTTCTGGGGCTTCCCTGGTGGTGCAGTGGTTGGGAGTCCGCCTGCCGATTAGGGGGACGCGGGTTCGTGCCCCGGTCCGGGAGAGTCCCACATGCCGCGGAGCGGCTGGGCCGTGGGCCATGGCCGCTGGGCCTGCGCGTCCGGAGCCTGTGCTCCGCAACGGGAGAGGCCACAACAGTGAGAGGCCCGCGTACCGCAAAAAAAAAAACAAAAAAAAAACAACTCAGTTCTGTTTTCCATATCCAGTACCAAATTTTACCCAAGTCTACAGATTTTGTTCTTCATTTTGGCACAGACAGCAGCAGAAAGAAAAGGCTTAACTGGCAACTTTAATCCAGTCCTCTCTTCCCACAACAAGCTCACCAACAACCCCTAATAAACATAATAAAAATAGCCAATATTCATTGAGCATATTTCTATTGGCCCTGCTCTAAATGCTTCTCCTATGTTATCTCCTTGCATCTCTATAACATTTGTACAAAATAAAGACTAATATTACCTCCATTTTATGGATGATAAAACTGAGGCACAGAGAACTTGAGAAATTTGCCCAAGGGCAAACAGCTAAGTTACAACAGAACTGGGATTTGAACCCAGGCATCATCTGGCACCAGAAACTATGTTATTACTAACTATGCTATATTGACTACTGGTTTAAAAAAAAAAAACCAGAACGCTTATTATGCAAACAGTGTCGAGCCATGTGAAACAGATGTACAGTGTAAGGTAAAACAACATATTTTGCTGTAAAAAAAAAAAAAAACAACTTCAAGATAATTCCTTATCTTCTTTGTCCTAATAGATTTTTCTGATACCAAAAAGCTAACAGGTAAAGTTATTAAAATGTGCTTTTATAGACACTTCAGTGGACAAGAACTACATCAAGATCTCATTAGCACTGTCTTAACAAACCTTTTGAATAAGATGGCCAAATTTTTTGAGTGTCCTATAGACTAGATGTTTGTGTCTCCCCATCACCACCCCCTGATTCATATGTTGAAACCTAATCCCCAGTGTGATTGCATTAAGAGATAGGACCTTTGGGAGATTATTAAGTCATGAGGGTGGAGCCCTCACAAATAGGATTAGTGTCCTTACAGGAGACCCCAGAGAGCTCCCTTGCACCTTCTGCCATGTGAGGCTACAGAGAGAAGGCAGCCGATTGTGACCCAGGAAACTGGCCTTCACCAGGTAACAAACCTACCAACACCTTCATCTTGGACTTCCCAGCCTCCAGAACTTTAAGAAATAAATATTTGTTATGTAAGCTACCTGGTCTATAGTATTTTTGGTATAGCAGCCTGAAGAGACTAAGACAGACAGAATGCATTAATTTTTTATCTTTCAATGATATCTTAGTACTGATGACAGTCAAAGAAATTGAAGTAAACTGGTGACACTGTGAAAAAGAAAATTCTGATTTACCCTGTCAGTTGTCATGGATTCACATGTGCCACATACATTGAAATCTGAAGGTTAGAGCAGGTGCAGTTGAGAGAATATAAACCAGTTGAGTCTCTGGATGACTGACTGCCTTTGCAGGGTTCCAGGATTTTTTTTTTTCTTTTTTAAATTAACAGCCAGAATGCTCCTTAAAAACAGAAATGGCCTGAGATGCAGAGCCATCTGTTATGTAAAGATAAAATAAATAGAGGGGATTTTTCAAGGCCTCAACATTTAGGGTCTTCACGGTGCTAGTGACTAGGCAACAATGCAAAGAAACATCCAGTTATAAAAAGAACTTTCTCTACCACCTTGTGCTAAGAAAGCACACCTGAGGCTCAAATATACAGAACTGGTCCCTGATATAATTTTTCTTCATTGTCTCTGCAAAGGAATGACCTTGTTGCTCCCTTATTCCATACATTCTCTCAGGCCAAAATTGCATAGCTTTATCCCCCTTCAAGAGGTTTCCCAGGCAAAAACTGATGGAGGAGTGTTTGGTATTGTGGAGAGATCATTGGCCTGGGGACTGAGAAACCAGATTCTAGTTGCAAGTCACCAAAAAGCTATGTGATCTGAGCACTCTTTGTCCAAACTGGGCCTCAGTTTCCTTTATCTGTGAAATGGGAAGACTTGCAGTAAACGAAAATGAGCTCTAAAATATCTTCCACTTTTAAAAATATTTGGTTATCCTAGACTCACAACAAATAAGGGGTCAACAACTTAACTGCAAATGCTACCTCCGAAATGACTTATGCTTAGTGATCACATTTTTAGCTGATTTAAATATCACTTCCTCAGAGAAGTCTTTGTGACCACTATATGAATGGAGCACCCTTCCCCCATCCTTATCCCTCTACTCCATTGTTTTTCTTCCTAACATTTTCACCTGATAGCATGTGTATGTCCATATTCTATCTTCCCCTTGGGGAGGGTACAGACTTGGAACTCTTTCTGTATCCTCATTACCTGAGACAGTGCCTGATATTGGTTGAAATAAAGAATTGTGTCACTACCTAATTATTCTATTTTAGCAGTCTGGTTTTTAATACACCTATTTCAAATAACAATTTAATCTCTAGTCCTTAAAACTCAAAACATTAGCATCTCTTGATTATTATATATTTCATTGTCATAAGTCAAATCAAAATGAATCTGATAAAAAAGCAAAGAAACCGGGGCTTCCCTGGTGGCACAGTGGTTAAGAATCCACCCGCCAATGCAGGGGACATGGGTTTGAGCCCTGGTCCGGGAAGATCCCATGTGCGGCGGAGCAACTAAGCCCATGCGCCACAACTACTGCGCCTGTGCTCTAGAGTCCGAGCCACAACTACTGAGCCCGCACGCCTAGAGCCCGTGCTCAACAAGAGAAGCCATTGCAATAAGAAGCCCATGCACCACAACAAAGAGTAGTCCCTGCTCACCACAGCAGCAAAGACCCAATGCAGCCAAAAATAAATAAATAAATAAATAAATAAATAAATAAATAAAATTAATTTGTTTAAAAAAAAGCAAAAACGCCAAAAAAGGTTTTCATTGGATTAGTGCTGGAAATAAAAGTAGCTTTGAAGTTGGAAAAATGTTGTTTGACTCTGGTTCTCAAGGTTTTTGTTTTTTTCCCTTACCAGTTCAGTTGGACAGATACTTCTTGACAGTCAACCATGAGGTAGGTACTAGAAGGTCAAAGATGAATAAGACATGATCTATACCTTACGTGTAGAGTTCAGTAGGAATAACAAAGAAATAGACCACTTACGTTACTTCAGGAACAGACAAAAGAGGAATTTAGAATAAATGGAGCCTTCTGAAATGTGTAGTTCTGGAAACATAACCAGTCTACTTTTCAAATTTTTATATAAGAGCAATTTCTTCCTACATAGATGTGTGAAACCTCAAATAGAAAAATGCTTCATTATTTAGCAAGGTTAAAATTTTCTTTTGCTTCTATATATGATTTTTACTATGCATTTTAGTACCCAATTTGTTCACATTAGTTTAAATCAGTCCCATTAATGATGTTGGAGGAGATTAATATTGCAGTAATTTCCATGCTGGGTATTTTATGGGAGAGCAGAAAAAGCACCATGAAAACAAGGGTACAAACACTCTTGTTGACTTAGATGGTTTTTCCTTCACTTTTCTCATTTTGTAGATGCTTAGCACACCCATCATATACTATTCAAGGGGAAAAATTTAATTACAGTCTATAAATAATAGTTATAACATATGATGTATAATTACATATACTGTATATAATTAATTATAAATCTAGACTACAATTCAAATTATATTTAATTTCTAATGCATTTTGCCACTTATTAAGAATTATAGTAAAAGAGATAAGATGGAATTCCTGCTAAAATTAGGGATTTGTGGATTTCAATTATGTCTCTAGAATTACCATGAATAGAGGAAAAAGGCAAAACCTGGAAATTCTAGTCCTAGGTGGCTAGTACAGTCACCCTTAGAAGGGCCTTTTAACTTCTCTCAGCCTAAGTTTCTTCATCTGGGGGAGAAAAAAGAAAGAGAGGTTGAAGAAGATAATTTCCATGGTTTCTTCAAGTTCTAAGTGTTCTAAGCATGTGTTACGAATAATTAAAAACTTGCTATTATCTCTCCAAATAATTGAAGTACAAACCACTACTTGTGGTCTGTGAGTGATCCAGACTTTTCCCTGTGTAAACATCATCAGCAGTATTATTCAAGGTAAGTTACTTTTGTGGAAATACAAACCTTACAACATAGAAAACTTTTTAAAACATTAAAACTTACCTATCAAAACAAGTTAAATAAGGCTACTGGCTATCAAAAGATGGCATAGGGCTTCCCTGGTGGCACAGTGGTTGAGAGTCTGCCTGCCGATGCAGGGGACACGGGTTCGTGCCCCGGTCCGGAAAGATCCCACATGCTGCAGAGCAGCTAGGACCGTGAGCCATGGCCGCTGGGCCTGTGCGTCCGGAGCCTGTGCTCCGCAACAGGAGAGGCCACAACAGTGAGTGGCCCGCGTACCGCAAAAAAAAAAAAAAAAAGGCATATACTAGTGGTGTCCAAACCTGGGTAGTAATCAGAATCACTAGGAATTTTTTTTTTTTTAACGGAATCAGAGTGTCTCATCATGGGGCCCAGGATTTTTTTTTCTTTTAATTTCCTCCTGTGATTTTGATGTGTAGTCAAATCTGTGAACCGCTGTTATAAACAATAAATGTTATGAGTTCTGAACACTGAGGGACCCCTGTGCTCTAAATTAGTTTGGGAAAGCTAATAATCATGTTTATTATTGAAACTGATTTATAATTTTTTCTTGATCAGCCAGTAATTGTACAAACAAAACTGAGAGTAGTAATTCCTTAGGGGTACAATAATCAACCAGACTTTTCATACAAGTGAATTGCATTCAAACAGACTCATATATTCTCCCTCAAATCTCATAACAATAATAAGTATTACACCTTATATCAGTATAGTGTTTTATGGATTATATTGTGCTCCACATGAATTTTCATTTGAACCTTAGTTATGTTATACCCATTTTAAAAATCAGGAAATTAAATCTCAGAGATAATCATTCCAGGATCACACAAATAAGTAGAAGCTTAAGTTTAAACAAAAGCTTTTCTGACTCTAAATGCTTCTTATCTAATCTCATAAACAGTAAAACCTGTTCTCGACATAAGATACCATCTAAAGCCGTACCATATTAAACTACTGTTTTTATAACTTAAGTTTATATTTAATTTAGGCAGGTAAGAAATTTTTTCTCAAAGACTTGCATATACTTTTAATTTATATGACTTCTAAGTCAGAATCACTCTTACCTCAACAGCTCAAAATTAATATTCAGAGTGATCTTAATTCTACTTTTTTAAGCTCCATCCAAAAACCTGGGGAAAACTCTCTGCTAGGCATGACAGTGGGTGAAAACGATCTCTCCCATTAGGAAGCAAACAAGCCTGAATGCCACAGGAGAAAGTTTTATAAATAAAAACAGAAAACCAAAAACTGTAGCTGTCATCCAAGAGAAAATTCCACAGGGTCATCCTTTAATAAGAGCAGAGCTCCTGAGACAGAACAGAAGAGCACAAACTTTGGAGTCAGATGAACTTGGGTTTAAATGCAGGCTGTGCCACTTAATAGTTATGTCTGCTTGGGCAAGTCATCTTACAAATGGAGATATATAAGATATATCCTATTGTACTAGTTTTCTATCTCTGCTGTAACAAATTACCACAAATTTAGCAGTTTAACAACACAAATTTATCTTGCAGTTCTGCGAGTCAGAAGTCTGAAGCAGATCTCACTGGACTAAAATAAAAGGTTGTCAGGGCTGCATTCCTTTTGGAAGCTGTAGGCCGAATCCATTTCCTTGCCTTTTCCAGCCTCTAGAGAATGCCTGCATTCCTTGGTTTGAGGCCATGTACATCTTCCAAGCCAGCAGTGACTGGTCAAGTCTTTCTCTCTCTGCATCATTCTGACACTGGCTCTACTACCTCCCTCCTCCACCTTGAAGGATCCTTGTGATTGGGCCCACCTGGATAATCCAGAATAACCTCCCTATTTTAAGGTCAGCAGATTAGTAACCTTTATTCTATCTTCAACCTCAATTCCCCTTTACCATGTAATAGAACATAATCATTCACAGGTTTCAGGAGATACAAAATATTAAGAGGCAGAGGCAAATCAGAGAGAGGTCTGAGATTTTGTCTGGCACCCTAGGTTCCTTCCTACTTTGGATATGTACTCTTTGGCCCAGAATAATAGATGGGATCTCTAAGGAAACTACACATAGTGGGGAGTATTTAAGTATGAAAGATCTCCATTTTATTCCCCCAGATAGTTGTATGACATTTGCCAGGGAGCCATGCCTGTTAAATTCATAAGATTGTTGGTTGGGGTGTTTTTTTAATTGTTTGTTTGTTTGTTTGTTTTAGGATATATCTAAGGACTCAGTCACTTTTCCATTTGTCCAAAAATTAAATATAGATGATCTCTTCTGTGTTCTGGGTTTTACTGAAAAATATAAAAAATCCTCCAGAGTCTGACAAAGCAGGATTTTTTTAGGACTGTCATTGGGATCAAAATGCCTAGGTTTTCATTTCATTTACTGGTAAATAATAAGAATCTTTCTAAGTGTTCATTTCCTGGTCTGTAAAATAAAAATACTAATGACTGTGTTACATGTTTACTGTAAGGACAGAAATCATCTTAAATTACCTAATACCATTTTCAGCACATATTGGCACACAATAAGTGGTAGTCATTATTTTACCCTATAGAATAGATGTTTCTACCCCTTGACACTGTCCCAATTGACTTCAGTTTTATTGCCTCTGCTTAATTTAGCCATACTTAAGTTCAAAGCCTCCAGGAATAAAGTCTTCATGTTTTTTAGGGGAATAAAGTCCTCCTCCTCCTCTAGAGTTTACTTTCTGCTCTGAGGAACAGGATGTCAGTACCAGCAACTTTATAGATATGGAACAAAAGTGGTGATTTACCCATGATATTCTTCAAAACTGGCCTGGTGCTCCTTTTCCAAAGTACTACTCCCTGCTCTCTCAAGGACTCCAAGAGTTTATCCATTGTCTTGCAGCTCATTTCTCTTGAGCCGTAGATGAGATTAACAAACCTGTCTTACCATGACATGTATAACCACCACCCCAAATCTGATTTCCTTCTAAGCATGTTCCAAAACTAGCCTACCTTGAGACCTTATAATTTTTCTAGGAAAGAGCACATGATTCTTGCATCTAGACAACTAAGGTTACTTATCCAAATAAACTTAGCCTCAAAACTGTTAGCATAGGGAAGGAAAGTCAAGTGAGATAGTAAGACAGGTAAATAATATAGTAAATTCTCAAATATTAACAAATGTGAAGAGACATTTATTATTGTTTTCTGTTCCCCTTTTTCTGGCACAGAAATGACTCCCTTAATATGTACCAATCATTGTACCAGATCCTTTTGTCATACACTTGTTTAAAGTTGGAATTTGGCCAAAGTCAAGCTAATCAAGTTTCCAACATAACCACTAGTCTGAAGTCTTCATGGCCATATATAGAGCCACAGGCCACTGCCAAATGACTAGTCTGATCCCTCATCAGTCAAATTCCCAGAAAGAGAATATGATCGTCCATTATCAAGTAAACGCATTGAGTGGTTTTGGGTCAGGTGTCCATCTCTATCCAATATTGAGTTGAACAGTGAAATTGCAAAAAGAACTAGGAGTTGCCAAAAAAAAAAAAAATCTTTTAGAACTGTAATCCTAAAATTGAATGAATAAACAGTATTAAATAAAATGCATCTGAATAGAAAGTGTAACTCACATAGTGGTTTGAAGTTGACTGATATTGCTTAAAATAAAAGGATAATCAAAGGTTCTTTGATTTTAGTAGCATAGCATAGCCGTGGCTATGAATTACTTGAAAGTAAACTATGAATGCATGTTCCCAGGACCAGGCTATGTCAGAAGTATTTCCTGAAGGAGTTAGTCTTCCATGTGATACTTCCAGCAAAACATTCCCTGCCAATAATGGCTGGTTTTCCATAAGAATTGAATATTACCTCTCCCCTTCCACCAGGTGAATAGACAGAAGACAGCAGATAGCTGAGGGTAGGAATGCCACCAGCAAGGACAAGGAAGCCCTTGCAATAAAACCAAAAGAGTGGGGTCCTTAACAACCAGCAAAGCCCTGGCTTTGACCCAAAAGGGTCTAGAGTGAGAACATTAAAGTCCCAACAATTTACCTAGAAACAGGAACCTCAATTCTCTAGAGGCCAACAGCCAGAGTTTCTGAAGAAGTAGATCAAGACATTGTGAAATGGATCCAGAAATTAGGATAAAGGAGGATCCCACAGAACTGGGCCAACAGAACAACATGTGCTGCATTAAGGATGACTGGCCAGTGAAGAGATGCCAACTTTCCAGGTAAAAAAAGGTTTTGATGGTCTAAAAAGCTCACAATGTAAGCAAAAGACATGCAGACAGCTATGTCTGCTTTGTAAACATTAGTTGTAACACCCCACAAATTGTGTGAATCAAATAATTCTCTTACAATCCCTTTTGCTAGAAGGTACTGCCTTAAGTATCTTATTAGGTATTGTGGAACCTAAAACAGCTAAAATCTAAGTGGACCTAACCAGCGATATCCTTTCTGTATTGGTGTGCATGTAAAAACTGAATAATCCTAATTGATTCTACCTTTGCTCCCACCTGCTGGGTACAAAAAATAGGTTAAAATTTGCTAAGAGGGTAGATCTTACGTAAGTGCTCTTACCCCCCCCCCCCACACACACACACAAATGATAATAAAGGGGGCAGGAGGAAACTGAGAGGTGACAAATATGTTTATGACCTGATGGTAGTGATGGTTTCATGGGTATATACTTATCCCCAAACTCAAGTTGTATACATTAAATATACACAGCTTTTGGAATGTCAATCATATCTCAGTAAAGTGGTTTTTAAAATGAAGAGTCATCCAGGAAATGTTCTGTCTCTCTTCCTGGTAACTAAAGAACAGTTACTTATAATTTCTTCTCACGTTTTTTTCAGCTGGGATATCTTAGGTAACAGGAATCATTGCTTATTGCCTTATACAATGCATTTCTATGAAATGAAACATCATTTATCACCTTGGATAGAGACTTTTTTTTAGCTGTCAATACTTTGTGTGTTACATTCCTAAGAAACAATTAAAAAAAAAAAAAACTAGCCCTTGCTGGTGTGGTAAAGTCACCATCTCATGAATATATTAGTCATTGCTGCTGAGAAACTGTTGATTGTAGATATACCCAATCTGTGTACACATATGAAGCAGGACATTTATATGAATTGTTCAAATATTTTCAGATAAATAACTCCCTAACACCTTTATCCCAACACATTTCTCCTCTAGCTTGTTTTATTAATAAGCACACTTTATAGAATGCCTTTCTTCAAGTGCATGGTTAAGGAATGAGGGACATGGGGCAGGGAAGATATTGCTAGTACAAGTTGAATACATAAATACATTAATCACACAGCAGTTGACATTACAGTGTGAGAGCAGCTCAGCCCCTGACTCCTACTCCTATCAACTCAATACATATTTATCAAGGCCTTACTCTATACCTAGCACTCTGGTGAGAGGCTGCAGAGAAGAAAGAGAGAGGGAGGAAGAAAGGGAGAGAGGGAGAGTAAACACTGCCCAAGGAATGCTGCCCTAGTTGGAAGATGAGACATACATACAGGAAACAACAAAAGAACACTACTCAACTATTGCCATGTTCTTTCTTCCTCTGACCAATAATTATTAAATATTTATTTAATAATTATTAAACTATTTAATAATTATTCATTGTCTATCATTACTACTACAAGGTATCTAAGAGAATTGGGACTCAAGTCAGTTATTTTTCTCCTATTTCATAGGTCTGGAAAAAGTCTTAATAGGAGAGGAGGGGAAAAAAATAAAATTATTGGTAAAAAGAAAGTATGAGATTATCTATGATTGTCATTTTCTGTGTCATAACATTTCCATATTATCATAGAAAATCAAATAGCTTTATTGGGTATTATAACATTAAAATATATGTAAAATATGATATATAGATATTATTCTACATATACAAAAGTCTATTTTCAAGGTCATGGTTTTCTTTAAGAATCAGACTGAGTTACATATTTAGAATATAATAGATCCACAAGGTCTTTAATATTAGGCAGACCTTGATTTGAATACTAATTCCCTGAATTCCTTACTTAAGACTCATATAATCAAGGGGAGATAATTTAACTTTTCTGTGCCTCAATTTCCTCTTCTGTCAAATAAAGCTAACTACAGCTAGTTGGAAGGAAATAATGAAGATTAACGTAAGTGATATGAATAATTTCACCTAGTACAGAGCCAGGTTCATAACACGTAATTAATAAATGCCAGTTTCCCTTCCCTCTAAGCATACAGGCAAATATATGATCTAAAGCTTAAAAAGAGAAATATCCAAAAGTAGAATTTGTATGTTGTGAAAATTAAGAAGACAACACACTGCATTTAATTTAAAATATCATCGTGAAGTAGGCATTTAACTTTAGTAAACATCTGTAGGGATCTCCCTCACTATAGGCTCTTGGTACTTAGCACAGACCTCTCTTAGAGTACTTAATATTCTCTTTTCATGATTAACTGTGTCCATGTCTGTCTCTTCCATCCTATAATGAGCTCTATGAGGTCGACATCCAAATCTTTTATATAACATCGCATTGTTAAATGACTGCAGGCACATGTGAATGAACAAATGCATAAAAACCAGGAGATAGGAATTCAGAAACCATCTCTGTATGAATAAGATGCACTGCTATACAGCAATGAGAGCCTATGAACTTACTACCTAACCACAAAAATGAAATAAAGTCTAAGTAAAAAAATAAAGACATCTCAATAATGAGGAAAATTCTTGTGTTAGAATATTAAGTGGGAAAAGTAAATTTTGTATATCTGGAATGATAACTATGTTGAATTTTTTAACTACATAGTGAAGAAAAAGAAAGAAACACAATAAATATTAGTGGTCAAGATCAATCACTGCCTCTTAAAGGACACTTTAAATGCTCATCTTATTTTGATCTCTCTCAATTTGACCTTGACATTTTCTTCTCACTGTACACATTTTTCCTGGACAATCTTCCTTATTCATCTATTCAATCAACATATTATTACTTAAGTGCCTCCCATGTGCCAAGCATCCGGCTAGACACTGGATACACAAAAGGGAATTAGATGAGCAAAATCCCTGCCCTCACTGATCATGCCAGGAAGACAGGCATTTTAGGAGAGTGTTGAGGGCCAGCGGACTCAGGACAGTGTGTGAGGAGAGGACCTCACTCACTTGGGGAGCAGAGAAAGCCTCTTGGAGAAGTAACTTTCAAGCTGAATCACCAAATATAAAGCCTTAAGAGGAAGTGAGGAGGAAATCAGTGGGGGCAGAGGGGGCATTTCATTGCTTTACTGCCATCTATACACTAATCTCTCTCAGATGTGTATTTCTAGCCCAGAAGATTCTTATTACCCCCAAGCTCATATGTGGCCTTCAACCACCTTATACCCAACATGTCTGAACTGAAATCCTTTGTCTCCATTTCCTCCTCTGCATTCAAAAACAAGAGGAGACGAAGGCCACACTTACTTAATATTTCCAATCCTTCCACTCACCCGATCCAGAAAGCTTACTGTTCTACATTCCTCTCCCTCATCCTCCATATCTATGGGTCACTAAATACTATTCTAACACTTCATCTCTCAAAACTCTTCATTCCACAGTCGAAGTTCCTATCCAGGTCCTCTTTTTTAAAATGGTTAATGTGGTAAATTTTGTGTATATTTTGTCACAATTTTTAAAAAAAGACAAAATAAGAAACTTACGGATGAATTGCCAGAGACCTGGAAGAAATTTCTGCCAGAAAAAAATAACTGAGGGAAAGAGTATGTGGCAAAGAGTGTCCACACCTGCTCATGTTCCCATGTCGCCACCCTACATGTTGAAGATTGCTTACTAGGAACACCTGTGTCTCCTTGCCTGTGAGATTTTTCTAGCCATGAGAGCATCTCCACCTGTTCCTGAGCAAGTTATAAGAGTAAATGTCCCAGGAAGTGGCCCTCAGCCACAACTGGATGAAGGTAAACATCACCTTCCTTGCCCCTCTGTGAGGGTGACTCTGAAGTGTGTTCTACATGCAGCCCAGAGATCCCCAGTAGGATTGGGCTGCAGTCGCCCATCCGGTAACCTGCTTAATAACACACTAGGGGCTTCCTTCTCTTCTCTGGTTCTCTCCCTCATTCCCCTATTCCCTGGAATCACCTCCCAAATAAACTACTTGCATCCAAGTCCTTATCTTAGGGTCTCCTTCTGGATGAATCCAAACTAAGACAATAAAAATTCAAGGTTCTGAGGAGAGTTCCCCTTGCCAACGGCACAGATAGGAAAAACACCATGAGAAAAACATATTCCTTTTAATATCCAAGAAGCCCAGAGTTGGAGAAAAATTAAATAATATGACACAGACTGATTTTAATACTTTGCCTATATATTTAAGTAAAACAACATATCAAATCATGAAACTTAGAAGAGTGCTTTGCCACGTATTTATTTAATAAATAGATGACTAGCTTATTTAATGCTGTATTTATCATTCTACTGATGTATCTTTAAAGAAAATCTCTTCTTTCTCAGACCCTTTTGTAAATGGCTGTATAATGACATGACTCCACTGCAGTGTACTTTAAAGCTCTCCTTACTGTATATGCTAAATGTAAGCCTGTTTGGAACTGAAAGTTTACTGAGTACTGTGAATTACTAACAATATGTTTGCTATTAGCCCTGTGTACCCCTTCTGTTGGAGAATAAAACCACGCTGAGAAAATCTTCAGTTAAATGGTGTTTAAAAGGAAAACACCACTGTCATAAAAGCTTAACAGGCCTCCTGTCTTCAGGTTAGCAATCAATCCTTATTGCCTATTAAGCCACTTCAGTGTCACTATTGGAGCAGAGTATATACCATTATCTCCTCTGATCTGCAATTTAAGTCCCAATATTCAACCACTTCTGATTTACCACTAAATCCCTGAAGCCAACACTGATCCGTGGGAAAAGGTGAATATCAAATGTGTTGCTTTAAATGAGGACTGCTGTTATTTCACTTTTCCCCATCATCCTATTCCCCACTCTCCCTTGTGCAAATTCATCACTTCTGACAGGCCCCCTGTGAGGTATACATAGGGAGGCACCATCTCCATTGGAAAAGGGATTTAACCAACTATTAAAGAGCCAAAAGGGGAATGGAACCAGAACAGCTGACTCACACATCACAGCTTGAACCACTAGACTGAGCTTCCGCCCTGAGAGGGAAATGAATCAGTCAACAGTGAGTCATCCCACCAAGGTAAATATGTTTTCCCTGTGATGGAGAAGTTCATTTTAAACACAGTAATCAGAAAATGTAAAAGTTAATAGAAAGAACAGTCCATTTAAATTCAACAGCCATGTAGATTTTTCAATTACAATATACAAATATGTACTGTCACGTGATCTGAAAAAGTAATAAAGTGTGAACATTGTTCATGGAAATGTCTGAAAGCAACTACTAAAATTTCAGTTAAAAACATCAAAAAAGGGACTTCCCTGGTGGTCCAGTGGTTAAGACTTCACCTTCCAATGCAGGGGGTATGGGTTCGATCCCTGGTTGGGGAACTAAGATCCCACGTGCTTCACAGCCAAAAAACCAAAACATTAAAAATAAAAAAAACAAAAAAAAAAAAAGGAAGCAATATTGAAACAAATTCAATAAAAGACTTTTTTAAAAAATCAAAAAAGAAGGAAATGTGCACTTTCACATATCTAAATCTGATAAACTAAACTCTCTAAAACCACTTTAATTTTAAAAAGTTAAACCATTATTAAAGATGACTCTTTAAGAGAATCATTTTAACTTTTGGCAAAATCACAAGAGAATTTTTAATATAAACAAATTTGGTGCAAATGACTAGCTGAATTGGTACATTAATTTAATGAAAATAATGATAGCTGCCATTTATTGAATTCCTACTATGTGCCATCTCTAATTTTTGTAACAGCTCTCAAAATAAAATATTATCTGCATTTTATTGAGGAGGGATCAGTAAGTTCAAGGAAGTTCAATGATTTGCCCAAGGTGAAGTAAGCTTCTGTTATGGAATTCAAACTTAAGTTATCCTGGTTCCAAAACAATCCTGACCATTCGTCATTATACCATACTCTCTTTTACCTGCACCATTGGGCTGTGTATTGTAGGCACTCAAAATAACATCAGTGAATTGTTTATTAGCAAAAAAAGAGAATGATCTCTCTCTCACACACACACACACACCACAGTCACACACAATCAGTTATTGGAATTATGAGTTTTTATAGCAAGCTTGTTACTATTCCCACCCAGCTTATTCAAATACTTTTGCTATATTACTGTACAGTAGACTCAAGTAGGGTTGTTTAAGGTATTTCCTTACATGATTAAGAAGCAACCAAGGCTAAAAGAAGTGAATCTGAGATCACTGTACACTTCTCTAAGTTGAAACTGCCAATCTAAGCTCTGGTCACTCAAGGGTGCAGGCATATTTATACCTCTAGCCCTGCAGTTTTATTTTTAATTTGTATTACAAAGTATTTTAACAGTGGTTTTCACACAGGCCAAAACATAGAGGCTTTACCACACTTCTCTGATGCAAGAAGTATTATACACTAACTTTTATAAAGCCTTTCATACAAACAAGCCTAGAATATTTAAGACATTCACACTAGGCTCCTCAGGCCAATGTGATGGTGTGGCCAGTTCTGGAAAGTTTGATGGAATAGGTAGGATTATCTTATATAAATACAACAGACTACTTCAATTATTGTTGTTGTTGTAATAATAAATACATTTAATCTTCTCACCAACCCTCTAGTGTCAGTACTATTATTATCACCGATGAGTTACAAATGGATTATGTTCAAAATGTAGACAATGTGCCTTGGAAAGGTTAAGGAACTCAGATAACTGGAAATAGAGTTGATAGTCGAAGCCATAAATGCCTGCACTCCTAACCATGATGACGTACTGCTTCCCAGTTTCCAGAGAGACCTACAAGATACTATCATACCTTTCCAGTCCTTGAGGCCAAGCTTAGTTGTTCATCCCCAAAACTGCAAGCTATGTATGAGTTATAGTATAAGGACTACTGTACTTCTAAAGTGCCCAAAGAAGTATTCACTAATTATAATCAACTTCAAATCCACTTCAGAGTATGGTACTATTATGGCATGTTAGCAACCTATAGTAACTGTGCCAAGAACTACCACTGTCCATACCTGCGCTGCCAGAGGCAGCTATACTTGCGAACACCTGCACTCAGAGGTGGCACTGGGAGCCGTCCATGGTGCTGACTGAAAACGCTTGGCTGGAGTTTGCTTTTCCGTTATTTCCACTCGGATTCTGCCTGCCAACCAAAACCCAGTCTTCCGTGTCTGTAGATCTTGCTTCTAAACAAGCCTTTATTTATCTGCATTCCTATTACAATTTTGCTTTGTCCATATCTCTGTCTGCTGACTGTGCATCTTATCTAAGTTCTGCCTGTACTGCCACCACAGATTCATTTTCTGCTTGGATTCTTGACAAGTCAGCCTACCACTGTCTTGTCTATGGTTTTCTTTAAGAAAGGAAAATGTAAACAACATCACATGGTAAATAGGAATATTAGGATTATCCTTGTCATTTGTCCCTAAGAATACTGCTTAGATATATGGGCGGGGGGGTGGGGGAAGAATCCCCCTCTGGCAACCACAAAGCCCCCAGCCAAGTGTTACTTAAAAGTTGTTATGGGAAAGGAGTCACAAGATGAGAAGGGAGGAACTGGCATGGGAGACACTGTTGGAACTGACTTGGGTTGGGGTGAGAAACAGGAGATAACAGGGAAGCTCTCACGGGGAAGCTAAGCCCAAATCATGTTATTTGTTTTCCAGTGGATATTGAAAGCTAAGCTTCAGGTCCTAACAACAACAAAAAAAAACATAAAAGGGAGAAAATAATTTATAAGTGATTTGCCACAAAGGAAAACAAAAATCTGAATATTTTATCTTTGCTTAACATACCTATTTATAGCTATATCACCTTTGCAAACATAAATTTCCAGGCCTAATTTATTAACAGAATGCTAGGTCTCATTAATTTAAATTGTCTGATATATAAATAACTTTCACAAACTAATTCAAACTAGCAATGCATGACACTAGTCTCAGAGACAGTGTGAAATTTGCTTTAAAAATTGCCGCTGGCTGTCCAATAATTATACACTGTGACATTGCAGCAGGATTCTTGCTTGGCCTCCATCTTAAATTAGAAAATGTTAAGCCAGTTAAAAAAAAAAAATGATGTACCAGCATGGTATCACCCTAGAAAATGCATACATACATTTAAATTTATTTAACTAATTGCCCCCTTGATAACCAGGTATTTATAGCTTAAATTGTTTTTTTTTTTTAATGCTATCACTGTAGGAGTCATCCCATGGTCATTCTTCTCACTACATAACAATTTATTCTAGTCACAAAGATGGGTATTTTGTTGCAGATGGGTTTACCCTAATGACCACAGCTCAGCACTATTAATTAGTATCTTAACAAAAGGTTAGTACTAACAGTGAACAAATAACATGCATCCCCTTACTAGCAAACATATAAATATAAAAATGAGTATAGGATATTCTAACTTCTTAATATAAAATCCAAGAAGTTTGAGGAACTCTGTGAAGAAAAGGAGAATTTAAGAGGAAAATGTTTCCTCTTCTGAGGACCTACCTCAAAGACAATAGGCAAACTCTTCTTTTAATGTTATGTTATTTAGATGTCAGACCTAAGTCAGGGAATATAGTGCCCTCATGTTGTGTTTTCCTGTAGGGGGTCTGCCACCACAAACACCTCCCTTTCCTTCTAGAATCCATTTATGAAATTTTTCTGTGAAAGTTCCATAGGGGTCGTCCAATGAAACCTTTCATTTCACAGATGAGAAGGGAAGGCCCAGACACACCAAAGGGCTTGTCCAAGGATACACAAGCAAAACTAGAGCTTAATGCATCTGACTGCAAATAAAATGTTCTTTCCACCATGCTGTATTACTTCATATAGAATTTGTACTTCTACCTATCTTTTAGATACGGTTAATCATTGTTATGTAGATATGGTAAATAGAATTCTACAGTAATTATGAGTGAGCCAATTGCTATATGTTGCATCTGAACTTAGACTAAGATACTTGGTTTTCTTTCTTGCTTTATACTGAAAAGGAAAAGAAATTTTCATCATGTTATTCCCACTTGTATTATTTTTCAAACATATTCTACTCCTTAACTCCATCTAGAAACTGGAAAAAGTATAAGAAACCTTTACTTTATAAGAAAGCTAAATGATTTTATAATTTTGATTGTGTAAGGAAGAATAATCTATGATCCTTAGGCCACAAACCTCAAATTCTAAGCACACATATATCTGAATCTCAGCTACATTTTTATTAAACTTGCTAACTTATCCCTTTTAAACTCTACTCTGGGCTCTTAAAGACTCTTTCCTATTTAAAAGCCAAAACAGAATATCATAAAATGTACCTAACAGTGTTTACAGGCAAAAAGATTAAATGCCCCAGCATTTTTATCTTTTGAGATAATTCACATATAACATTATATTAGTTTCAGGTTAAAAAAAATAATTCAATATATGCATATATTGCAAAACGATCCCGACAATAAGTCTAATTAATATCCATTATCACATAGCTACATTTTTTTCTTGTGATAAGAACTTTAAAGATCTAATCTCGCGCTTCCCTGGTGGCACAGTGGTTGAGAGTCCACCTGCCGATGCAGGGGACACGGGTTCATGCCCCGGTCTGGGAAGATCCCACATGCCGCAGAGCGGCTGGGCCCGTGAGCCATGGCCGCTGAGCCTGCGCGTCCGGAGCCTGTGCTCCGCAACGGGAGAGGCCACAGTGGTGAGAGGCCCGTGTACTGCAAAAAAAAAAAAAAAAGATCTAATCTCTTAGCAACTTTCAAAAATACAATACAGTATTATTAACTATAGTCACCATGCTGTACCTTAAATCCCTAGGACTTAATTTAAAGCTGGAATTTTATATCTTTTGATTACCTTCACCCATTTCAATCACCCCCACCCCTGGTTTCTGGCAATCACCAATATGCTCTCTGATTCCATGAATCTGAGTTTGGGTTTTGTGGGGTTTTTTAAAGATTGCACATATAAGTGAGATCATATGGTATTTATTTGTCTTTCCCTGTCTGACTTGTTTCACTTAGCACAATGCCCTCAAGGTTTATCCATGTTGTTGCAAGTGATGGCCCAGGTTTTATACAAAGCAACAGAGAAGGATTATTAGAGAAGCATACATCTACCCCAAAAAATCCATACAATACTTTGAAAACATGTCCATAACATCATACAGAAATTTAGAAATTCCAGAAGGCAAAAGTGCAAAATTAGCAAAAGCGAGTGGCAAGGAATCCAGAAAAGAAAGAGAAGATTATGAATACTATAATCATCATATATTGGGGGGGAAAATTGTATATCATAATTTTGTCATAAGAATGTTTGGTCATCATTTTTGTTCAGTTATTATCAGAGGTGATTGGATATGTATTACTACTCTGACACCAAAGCAAAAACATTTTACTGCCTAACTTGAGACAAGAAAATTACCCAAATAAGAACAGAAATTGGGGCAAAACACGAACACTGGGCTTCCCTGGTGGCTCAGTGGTTGGGAGTCCGCCTGCTGATGCAGGGGACGCGGGTTCGTGCCCCGGTCCGGGAGGATCCCACATGCCGCGGAGCGGCTGGGCCTGCGAGCCGTGGCCGCTGGGCCTGCACATCCGGAGCCTGTGCTCCGCAATGGGAGAGGTCGCAGCAGTGAGAGGCCCGCGTACCGCCAAAAAAAAGAAAAAACAAAAAACAAACACTGAGTCAGTGCACACTCAAGAAGATACCATAGTTTAGCCAACACTGTGTGGTAAAACTACATGATTTCCAGGTGATAAACTCTTCCCTTAAGGAAACAATTCCTCTAGTTGCCATATATGCAACTCTCTTACTTCCTGGAGGACTTCAAGATGTCCAGCCCAGACTCAGAAGCTCCAAGCAGAAAAGGGACAGAATATACAAAAACTTCAGGTAAGTCAAACACAAAGACCAATGAGATCAACCAAGGCCAAGAGAAGTAAGCAGATAGTGTAGTCAAGGTAATAAAAAATGCAAAGACCAAAGAGTAGGAGGGTATAGTCAGGATCCCAGGGTTTGGATATCAGGGGACAAAGAACAGTGACTTAGGCAGAAGTCTTTCACATGGTAAGATTTTTCATAACCTGAGCCTCATTTGCCTGTTCCAGCCTCATGCCTCAGTAATACTCATGCTGTCCCTGTTTTGTGCCTCTGCCTCTGCTTGGCATTCCCTTTCTGAATTTATCCACCCATAAATTTTAACTCTCCTTCAGGACAGAATTCAACATCATTCCCACAAAAGAGTTGGCTGTCGAATTCCCTGAAGACTTGGGCACACCATCATAATGTTCCCAGTGCACTTTATGCATACCATCATTGTGACATGTATGGTATATTTTAACTGCTTATGTGCCAGTGACCCCATTAGCTAAAATCTCCTTGAGAGCAGGCACTGCCTCTTACTCACTGATTTTCCAAAAACACCTAGAACACAGTGCCTGATGCACCACAAGCTCTCAAATAATTGAATAAATGAACACCTTTACAATAATATTTATATTCTGCCTTTTCCTTAAGAATAGGAGCTATCATATTCATTCTTTTCCCCTGGTGCTTAGCTCCAGTTCCGGCAAAGAACTTGTGCTCAACAAATATTTAACAAGTTAATAAATGAGTGAAAAACTCTTCCCCTTCAACTGTTCATATAGACCAAGTCTAAGAAGAATTGTACAGATAAGAATCCCAAAATGTGCTTTGAATATTGGAGTAACAATGGCAACAATAGCAACATTGCTGTGTCTCTTCAATCAAGTGACCTAATCTCTCTATGCCTCAGTTATTTTCATTAGCTGTAAACTGGGGATCACAGTACCTAGTGTCATAAATAGTCATGGTATTGTTGTGAAGATTAGAAGAGCACCTAACACATAGGAAGCACTATTTCAGTATTTGCTGCTGCTGCTGTTAGAGTTCTCAGCTAGCAAGGCAATTTTTTAATGAGAGAAAGTGAATGGCTATCCAGTCAGAAGTGTTAAATGTTTCTTCTCCTTACAGAGAAGAATTAACAGAACAGAATTAACGAAAGAACAAAAGAAAGCAATCCGAAGTCCCAGCAATAAAACTTACTAGCCATTTGACTTTGCTCAGTCCATTCATCATTCTGTACCTTAGTATCACCTTTATTCATTCAATAGTATTTATTGAGCAAGTGCTATGCAGGATAGGAGGGGTACCATGGTAAATAATACAGACATAAAGATTACAGACAAGTGAACTCAATTCCCTTCACTCTAGAATGAAAGTGTGGTTTAGAGATTTGAAATGAGTGTCATTTCCCCAGGACTTTTTCAGACTACTTCCAAAAACCATGCCCACTTCTCTTCTCTGTTGGGATCTGCAGTATTAAACCACTGTTGCTGATACGACTGGTGTATCCTCCAAATGTGTTGTGACAGGAAAGGTAGAGGATTATTAGATTAGATGTTCTGTGTGATTAATCCTCCAGTTTCAGAGTCATGAATAAACTACACCATAAAGTTATTATTCTAAGACATTATTGCCCTAAAACCACAGCCTTCACACACAGCTACCAACACACAAATGCATGCCACTGATATAAAAATAAAACTACAAAAACAGAATATTAAAAATCTATCTTTTCCACCAGCAAAACAGTTCCAAGTGTCTTTCTGTGAGTGAATGAGTTTTCCACTCTTTATAGATACATATATAAAAACAAAATAAATCACAAAGAAAAGTAATGGTCAACAGCATAGAAGAGTACAATAAAGCAAGCCCGGGAAAATGCAGTAAAGGTTTAGATGGAGGAAAGATGTTTGGGAACCAGGAACCTATTAGTAAGTTACATGTTAAGAAAAGCCAGAGTTGTAGTCAGTACAGAGGCTGGGCAAAAAACTGTTCAGTTAAGTGACACTGATCAAAATAATCCCACTAGTGTGTGTGCTATATATTAGAAACATTCACTCAAGAAAAAAAAAAGTCAAGGTAATGTGAGAAAAGACAATTTAAATTTCTAATATGTGCACAAAGAACAATGAGGCCAAAAGAAAGATCAGATATTTTTCAAGTGATTGATGTGATTAAAGTTAGAACAATGAAAATCCGGCCACGAACATTCAAATGAGACAGCAGAAAGACTATGTAGTAACACAGATGCTCTGACAAATGTCTTAGACCTTTTTCTTTGAGAAAAGTGAAACATGCTACCTGGTATGCACCTAGACTCTATTTTACCTTAAAAAAATAATTTGTCTTAAAGTAGGATGAACAGTTACTTATCAACATGTCTGAAACACCAGCAAACTCCCTTATTAAGTTTTGCAGAACCCCATGATTGTGGTAATAAAGTAGATGTATTTTTCTTTCAAAATGATAGCCCTTAAGAACATAAGTATAAATACTTCCATAAAGATGGAATAGAGTCAATAAAAACCAAAAATCTTTTTTATCCAATTTTTAAAAAAATATTTTACAAAAACATATTGTACATATATGCATATTTGTATACATATATACCCTCAAACATACATAGTTCTCAAAATTACTGATAAAAACTTAATGTGGACCAGATTCACATACAGCTTTTGACAAATTTCACACACATTGAAAAAGATTTAGAAAGAACATTAACATCTAACCAAAAGTCAGCATCCTAAAATAAAACTGCACAAGTGGAAGGGGAAGCCCCATCCATCCTCTAATGTTCCCAATAAGAGAGTTGACCCTGACCAAGAAAGTAAAGAGCAGAACCATTAAATGGAGCCTGCAAAGAATGTCTTAGTCCCTCGGTATCTGAGGGGATTGGTTCCAGGACCCCTGCGGATACCAAAATCCACGGATGTTCAAGTCCATTATATAAAATGGCATAGTACAGTCGGCCCTCTGCATGTGCAGATGCAGAACCCATGGAACTCTCACCTCTTGGTCCAGTAACCCACAGAGAAGTGGCCTTAAAACAGACCTTTCACATGTTGTTGATAAAAGTGTAAATTAGAAGATCTATTTGGAAATTAATCTAGCAATATGTTCTAAAAATCTTAAAAAATTTTCTTAGCCTTTCACTCAATAAACTTAAATGTGGTTATTCATTCTTAAGAATCTATAATGCATTTTCTAAAATGTAAGACTATTCACAACTCTATGGGATGCCTTATTATCATCTAGTAGGAATAAGAGAAAGTTTAAATAAATTTGTTAGCAAGTTTATTTCTTGACATAGGTCATATTCTTTCACATGATAATTTCATTTAGACACATTATGAATGTGATGTGAGCACAACCTAAAGTGAAACACCAATTTTTATGGCAATTAGTGGCTTTCAATACTGCTAATATTTAATGAATTTAACCCTAAGGCATTTCTAGTTAATCAAAATATAAAATTGTTACTCCCGTTACAACTACTATATACAAATATCCTTTTTAAATATATAAAAGCTGTGTGTGTAGTTTTTCCTTCCATAGTCAATTACCAGTTATTTTCTTTAGTGAAACACTGCAATTTAAAGACAGGTTTTAAATACAAAAATACCTTTCACAGACATTATTTCAAAATGTTAATATACTTTTCCTCCTTTCAGTAACCAAAAAATTATCCTTGAATATTATCAACTAGTTTCATCTATGTATTCAGGATCAATCTCACTACACAATAGACAACAGGGGAGCTGTTTTTTTAATTGAATGAAAGATTCTTTAAATTCTACAGTGCTTTACAGTTTTCAAAAGTTTCACACAGATGATTTCGTATAATCTCATAATAACCCCATTTTTTTCCTCCCACACGTATATTGTCCCCCTTTCCCTCTCCCCACTGGTAACCACTAGTTTGTCCTCTATATATCTGTGAGACTGCTTTTTTGTTATATTCACTAGTTTGTTGAATTTTTTATATCCCACATGTAAGTGATATTATACAGTATTTGTCTTTCTCTGACTTATTTCATTTAGCATAATGCCCTCCAAGTCCATCCATGTTGCTGAAAATGGCAAAATTTTGTTCTTTTTTATGGCTGAGTAGTATTCCATTGTGTATATACCACATATTCTTTACCCATTCATCTGTTGATGGACATTTAGGTTGCTTGCTTATCTTGGCAACTGTAAATAATGCTGCTATAAACATTGCTGTGCATGTATCTTTTTGAATTAGTGGGGTTTTTTCAGATATATACCCAGGAGTGGAATTGCTGGGTCCTATGATAGTTCTTAGTTTTTTGAGAAACCACCATACTGTTTTCCACAGCGGCTGCACCAATTTACAATCCCACCAACAGTGAACAAGGGTTCCCTTTTCTCCACATCTTCACCAAAATTTGTTACTTGTGTTCTTTTTGATGTTAGCCATTCTGACAAGTATGAGGTGATATCTCATTGTGGTCTTGATTTGCATTTCCCTGAATATTAGCAATGTTGAGCATTTTTCCATGTGCCTGTTGGCCGTCTGCATGTCTTCTGCAGAAAAAGTTCTTCCACCCATTTTTTAATTGGGTTGTTTGTTTTTGATGTTGAGTTGTATGAGCTGTTTATACATGTTAGATATTAACCCCTTATCAGTCGTATCATTTGCAAATATCTTCTCCCACTCAGTATGCTGTCTTTTCATTTTGTCAATGGTTTCCTTCACTGTGCAAAAGCTTCTAACTTTAAATAGGTCCCATTTATTTTTGCTTTTTTTTCCCTTTGCTTTAGGAGACGGATCCAAAAAAATATTGCTACGGTTTATGTCAAAGAGTGTTCTGCCTATGTTTTCCTCCAAAAGTTTTATAGTATCTGGTGTTAAATTCAGGCCTTTAATCCATTTTGAGTTTATGTACATGGTGTCAGAGAATGTTCTAATTTCATTCTGTTACATGTAGCTGAACTGGGGAACTTTTAAAGGACCCAAAGTCCAAGCCCACCACCAGAGACCCTGGTACAAGTGGTAGAGGTGGGACCTAAGCGTTAGCATTTCTGAAAACTTCTCAGGTGATTCTAATGCATAGCCAGGCTGGAGACGGCTGTCTTTTTTTTTTTTTCTTTTTAAAATCTTTATTGGAGTATAATTACTTTACAATGCTGTGTTACTTTCTGCTTTATAGCAAAGTGAATCAGCTATACATATACATATATCCTCATATCTCCTCCCTCTTGCATCTCCCTCCCACCCTCCCAACCCCACTCCTCTAGGTGGTCACAAAGCACTGAGCTGATCTCCCTGTGCTATGCAGCTGCTTCCTACTAGCTATCTATTTTACATTTGGTAGTATATATAAGTCCATGCCACTCTCTCACTTTGTCCCAGCTACCCTTCCCCCTCCCCGTGTCCTCAAGTCCATTCTCTACATCTGCGTCTTTATACCTGTCCTGCCCCTAGGTTCTTCAGAACCTTTTTTTTTTTTTTAGATTCCATATATATGTGTTAGCATACACTACTTTTCTCTTTTTGACTTACTTCACTCTGTATGACAGACTCTAGGTCCATCCACCTCACAACAAATAACTCAATTTCATTCCTTTTTATGGCCGAGTAATATTCCATCGCATATATGTGCCACATCTTCTTTATCCATTCATCTGTTGATGGACACTTAGGTTGCTTCCATGTCCTGGCTATTGTAAATACAGCTGCAATGAACATTGTGGTGCATGACTCTTTTTGAATTATGGTTTTCTCAGGGTATATGCCCAGTAGTGGGATCGCTGGGTTGTATGGAAGTTCTATTTTTAGTTTTTTAAAGAACCTCCATACTGTTCTCCATAGTGGCTGTATCAGTTTACATTCCCACCAACAGTGCAAGAGGGTTCCCTTTTCTCCACACCCTTTCCAGCATTTATTGTTTGTAGATTTTTTGATGATGGCCATTCTGACTGGTGTGAGGTGATACCTCATTGTCATTTCGATTTGCATTTCTGTAATGATTAGTTATGTTGAGCATCCTTTCATGTGTTTGTTGGCAATCTGTATATCTTCTTTGGAGAAATGTCTATTTAGATCTTCTGCCCATTTTTGGATTGGGTTGTTTGTTTTGATTTTGAGCTGCATGAGCTGCTTGTAAATTTTGGAGATGAATCCTTTGTCAGTTGCTTCATTTGCATAAATTTTCTCCCATTCTGAGGGTTGTCTTTTCGTCTTGTTTATGGTTTCCTTTGCTGTGCAAAAGCTTTTAAGTTTCATTAGGTCCCATTTGTTTATTTTTGTTTTTATTTCCATTTCTCTAGGAGGTAGGTCAAAAAGGATCTTGCTGTGATTTACGTCATAGAGTGTTCTGCCTATGTTTTCCTCTAAGAGTTTGATAGTGTCTGGCCTTACATTTAGGTCTTTAATCCATTTTGACCTAAGTGTTCTGGTTTCATTCTTTTACATGTAGCTGTCCCGTTTTCCCAGCACCACTTACTGATGAGGCTGTCTTTTCTCCATTGTATATCCTTGCCTCCTTTGTCATAAATTTGTTAACCATAGGTGTGTGGGTTTATCTCTGGGCTTTCTATCCTGTTCCATTGATCTATATTTCTGTTTTTATGCCAGTACCATACTGTCTTGATTACCGTAGCTTTGTAGTATAATCTGAAGTCCAGGAGCCTGATTCCTCCAGCTCTGTTTTTTTTTCTCAAGATTGCTTTGGCTATTTGGGGCTTTTGTGGTTCCATACAAATTGTGAAATTTTTTCTTCTAGATCTGTGAAAAATGCCATTGGTAGTTTGACAGGGATTGCATTGAATCTGTAGATTGCTTTGGGCAGTATAGTCATTTTCACAATGTTGATTCTTCCAATCCAAGAACATGGTATATCTCTCCACCTGTTTGTATCATCTTTAATTTCTTTCATCAGTGTCTTATAGTTTTCTGCATACAGGTCTTTTGTCTCCTTAGGTAGGTTTATTCCTAGGTATTTTATTCTTTTTGTTGCAATGGTAAATGAGAGTGTTTCCTTAATTTCACTTTCAGATTTTTCATCATTAGTGTATAGGAATTCAAGAGATTTCTGTGCATTAATTTTGTATCCTGCTACTTTACCAAATTCATTACCTCCAGTAGTTTTCTGGTAGCATCTTTAGGATTCTCTATTTATAGTATCATGTCATCTGCAAACAGTGACAGCTTTACTTCTTTTCCGATTTGGATTCCTTTTATTTCTTTTTCTTCTCTGACTGCTGTGGGTAAAATTTCCAAAACTATGTTGAATAATAGTGGTGAGAGTGGGCATCCTTTTCTTGTTCCTGGTTTTAGGGTTAATGGTTTCAGTTTTTCACCATTGAGAATGATGTTGGCTGTGGGTTTGTCATATATGGCCTTCATTATGTTGAGGTAAGTTCCCTCTATGCCTACTTTCTGGAGGGTTTTTAATCATAAATCAGTGTTGAATTTTGTCCAAAGCTTTTTCTGTAAGAGACTGCTGTCTTATTGTAACCACAGACATTAAGATTAAGATTAGAACACAGCAGCAGCAAAAATGTTTCTGAAGCCAGGCCAATGACCAGGCTTGAGCTAATGCACCAACTTCTGCCACAGGTGTACTGTCACCTTTTCTACAGAGGATGAGGGATGCCTCCTACAACTGGCGTCACACTGCTGTCTCCAGGTGCTCCTCTGGCTGGGGGAGGTTCAGAGATGAGTTTTAGCTTCTTGACTGGCTTGTTGCACCTGTGTGTCATTCGTCCTGCCTTTACCACAGAAGGAATGACTCGTTCTAAGAGAAGCATTTTCTGAAATTGTTCACACAGAGACGTCCTACTTAGGACACACACACAGAAACACTCTCACATCAACCTCCTTGGTGGAATTTTTTCATTTATTTTTCTGACCAGAGAATACCTATCAGAAATTGCTAATCATACACATATTTATAGAAATGCTCCCAGGATATCTTAGTCTCCCTTTATCACACTTTCCCCACTATGGCCCCTTAACTGGTCCCCTTCAAGTACTCAGGGTTTTCATGCTCTGAGTACATCCCTTCCCTCTAAACCTGTTCTTAAGAGGTGCTTAATTGTCCCCTTAACACTAGTGTGTGTTGTGTTTGCTGTGTTGCCTCTTCAGACTTCAACTCTAATTGTGGAACTCAGGGTTTTGTCTCCCTTGTAAAATGATTCCTTGCAAGTAGGGAAGATTTCCTTTAGGTGGGTAGTCTTTCCTGGCACAACTGAATCAACATACAGTAGGAAGCTATTGACTCCCACACACCATGCTAAGAATAGTATAAAGCCCATGTTAAGAAGACGCAGACATAGAGAATGGACTTGAGGACACAGGGAGGGGGAAGGGTTAGCTGAGACGAAGTAAGAGAGTGGCATGGACATATATACACCACCAAATGTAAAACAGATAGCTAGTGGGAAGCAGCCACACAGCACAGGGAGATCAGCTCGGTGCTTTGTGACCACCTAGAGGGGTGGGATAGGGAGGGTGGGAGAGAGACGTAGAGGGAGGGGATATGGGGATACATATATATATATAGCTGATTCACTTTGTTATACAGCAAAAACTAACACAACAGTGTAAAGCAATTATACTCCAATAGACATATTAAAAATAAATAAAATCTTATCTTAAAAAAAAAGAATACATGCTGTTTATTAAAACCATCAGAAGAGATGGAAAGATAAAGAAAGGAAAAAAGTAACCTTTAGTCTGGTTCAGTTGCTTCCATTCAAACAACTGAAGACAAGTCTGGAAGTTCTAGGGTCACGGCTTCCTTCCACTGCTCCCAGAACCATCTTTCCTAAGTTGCCCAATTAACAGTACTTTGCACAATGTAGAAAATGAAACTATGTGAAACAGGGACTAAGAGCTTAGCAAACTTCATTTTCAAATATTTCTTCCTACAACTATGATGCTAAGGAAACCCATTTTAATTAGAAAAACACATGGGAAAACTCATAATAAGCATTAAGTAACCACATTTGCAGAGAGATTTTCTCCAGGCGTGAAGCTTCAATGTCAATAAATAAATCCAAAGAGAATTTCTGGGATGCATTGCTACTAATTTTCTCACCAAAATAAAACTTTTTAAGAGAATATTACTCACTTTTATATTTGGCCCAAGTTACTGTTCTAATAATATTTACCTGTTTGTTTTCCTTCAAATATCAGTTTATTTTGGTCAAGTAAAGCTTTTTCCTTTATGCCACATCAGCCTTACTTTTTCTTTGTTGCCTAATAAATAATTTCTACCTCTATTCTCCTGTCATGATAGATCGTAGCTGAATATCATGTACACATTCATACATTATCCAGAAGCAAATGCATTTCTTAGTGCTTTTGTGAGTCACCAAAGATGCCATGGTTGATGTGTGTCTTCATCCTTAGCCTTTGACTTAGCAAAACAGAATATTTCTAAAGACTTATATGTGCTTTGATTAATAGATACTTTAATGGAAACTTCAAATTGAATTTATCTACCAAGACAGAAGAAATTTTCATCCAAAACTGTGTATGTGTTAAATATATATGTATATGTAATATTCACAGACACACTTTTATACTTTTTCTAATTTCTTTCCATCAATTAATATTTATAAGCATAATAATTTGGAAGTCAATCTAAGACAGGGATACAATCTCTAGATAAGACAACACAGATGGTGGCATGCTTTCTTGCAGACTATTTTTATATTGACTCTCTTACAAGCAATCTGTTTCATCAGCTTTCCAATGAATCCACAGTATGAAAAACTCCAAAAAAGAAAATTCCAAGATTCTAAAAACACTTGGCTGTGAACAGATTTAGCGAGTATAGCTTCCCCCCCCGCCAAGTCTCTGGAATATAAGAACTAAGAATATAGAGCATCATTTCCTTCTCCCATCCTGTTTCAGAACCTTGTTACTATATTGCTATATGCTGGTGCAGTCACTACCAAACTGACTCTAACGAAGATAGATATATGAGCTTTGGGCTATAAGGATAATGGAAATTTGCTACAGAATATGGTGGAAATGTATTAGACGTAAGAGCTATGTGATCAAGGAATGAATTAACAAACAGAATGACACCACACAAGCAATATTATAGGGTCATAGTTCAGGAACAATCTGTCTGCAGATTGTTATCTGAAAATGATCACAAGTAAACCAGACACAGAGCCTATTTCTTATACGCATATAGTAAATGAATACGCAATCACTACAGTAACATTAAGAGAACAGTCAGCTTCATGTCTACCCATTAATGATCAGTAATAAAAGTGGCAGTGTTTGTTCAGGGAGCAAGTGGGGGAGGAAGCTGTTTCCTATTGAAAAGAACACAACACAATTTAGTCAAAAGCTATTCATCTATGCGGGGATGGTGCCAACCTTGCCTAATTCAAAATAAATGAGTCTGGAGCTAAGCTCTGCTTTCAGTGGTTAAAGATAGCCTATTTCAACATGTAGAGCCTCTGAATTTTGAACTGAGGTAATACAAAAGCAAAGAAAACAAGTTAAATACAAATATGAAAGCATTACTAGAAATTCTAGGTCATTATCATTTAACTAGAAACAATGCCAGAACTTAGGATCTCACACTAACAGTTTTAACATCACTGTTTTCTAGACAAGAAGATTGAGCTCTGTTAAATAGCTAATTAAAGAAGTTGTTAAGAAGCCATTTCACCATTTAAATAAGTAACTCAATTAGCAGGCAGGCTGAGCTCAGAGCAACTGTGATATGCACAGGAAAATAAAATGAATTTTATTGGTTGGGGAAAATGTTCAAACTAAATATTAATCCTTATGGTCCCTTGGATTTCAACAATATCTGTAAAAAGTGTTTGTGGGAACATAATACTATACTATGGTATAAAGAAAAAGTCAAATGTTTTTAAAAGGGTTAGAAATTAGGACTTTATTTCACTTATAACAATCTAATCAAATTTGGAAGAAATTTAATTTTTTAGGTCAAGAAAATTGCCATAGATGGTCTAAAATTTCTAGAATCAGTGGCAAACTCAAAAAAGATATATTAAAGAGATACATACATGTTCACATAAAACAGAATTATTATTCCTCTAAAATTATCAGCAAGAGTATAAATAGAGCCAGCCCCAAAAGTTTAATAGGTAAAGGTAAAATAATCACAATTGCCCTCTGGGTGCTCAATCCCTTACATTCTTCTGTCTATGTAAAAGGGAGCCACCAACAATAGGGTAAATTTGAGACATCATTTAACTAGAAAATATAGTTTGAACTGAACCATAATGACCCTTCCCACTGTTGCCAGAACTTCCATGAGAAAACTGATTAACTATGCATTCATTTGATGGAATTGAAGGTACTCCAGCTAAGTAGCATCATAAAGTAGCTTTCTGTCACCATCTTGACTCAGAACCCATCATAGTTCTAATATATAAATGGTTAAAGGTAAGTCTTCAAATTTTAACCTGACAAACATGGACACTTCAGAGAACTGTACCAATGGGGCAAAAAACATGAAGCTCTGAGGCAAGACACTTTTAGTTCTATCTTGACACTAACTGGCCTTTTTACAGAGGATAACTCACTCAACCTGTCTGTTTGTTTTCTCATCCGTACAATGAAACAGTTGAACTAGATGATCTCAAAACATCCCATCCCAGCTTTGGTGATATAATACTTCAATCTACTCAAAAATTTACCTACCCCATTAAACACCTATTTTCTAGAATAAAAATTAAATCAGTTAATATTTATTGAACTCTTAGTAAAAGCTGGGTATTAACTATATTAATTGCTGAGGAAAATACCCCAATCTAACAATGAAATCGAAAAGAATGCCCAGTTTCAATTTTAAAGGGAGGGCAGGGAAAGACCTACAATTCTTACTTGTTTACATTCTTCAGTAAGTTGAAATGAGGCATCAAATAAGAGAGTTTATTTTAATAAAATGTACTACAATAGTACTCTATGTTGTTGGTTTGTACAAAATATGACCATAATTTTAAAGTATTCCCTATTATGTTTTACAATGTTTCTTTATTCCCTAAGATATATCATACATTGAGACACAAAACAAATAATAAATTTCAAAAGACTGAGATCATATATACTCTGGCCAAAATTAATTAGAAATACAATTTGAGGGGAATAAATCAAATATTTGGAAATTTTAAAACACCCTTCAAAATAACCCATGGATCAAAGAAGATAACACATGGGAAAGTAGGACTCTTCAACTGAATGGTAATAAAAACATTTTGCAAAAATTATGAGATATTATTTGAAGACTTTCTCTAAATGTACAGTAATTAAGACACTGTAGTAGTGGCAAAAGAATAAAAACACAGATCAAAAGAACAGGACGGAGAGGCCAGAAATAGACTATGCAAATACAGTCAACTGATTTTGAATATGAGTGCAAAAGTAATTCGATTAAGAAGGGACAGTCTTTTTAACAAATGGTCCTGAGACTACTGGACATCCATATGCAAAAAAAAATAATAATAAATCTAAACAATACTTCACATCACATAAAAACTTAACTGAAAATGGATCATAGGCCTAAAAATAATATGTAAAGTCGTAAAACTTCTAAAAGAACGTAAAGGAAAAAAAATCTACGTGACATTGGGTTTGGCAGTAAATTTTTAGGTAAATCACCAAAAACCCAATCTATTTTTAAAATGATATATCACAATTTAAAAACTTATCAAAATTGGGCTTCCCTGGTGGCACAGTGGTTGAGAGTCCGCCTGCCGATGCAGGGGACACGGGTGCGTGCCCCCGTCCGGGAAGATCCCGCATGGCGCGGAGCGGCTAGGCCCGTGAGCCATGGCCGCTGAGCCTGCGCGTCCGGAGCCTGTGCTCCACAGCGGGGGAGGCTGCAGCAGTGGGAGGCCCGCGTACCGGGGGAAAAAAAAAAAAAAAAAACTTATCAAAATTAAAAACTTTTAATCCACGAAGATTTTAAGAGATGAAAGACAAGTCACAGACTGGAAGAAGTGTTTGGAGGTCACACATATGATAAAGAACTTACAATCAAAATATATAAAGAAAAACAAAATTCAACAATTGAAAAACAAAAATCCCACTTTAAAAAGTGAGTGAGAGAAAATTCTTCACCAAAGAAGATATATGGGTGGCAAATAAACACATGGAAAGACGCTTAACATGATTTTTCATTAGAAAAATACAAATTAAAGCCACAATGCAATACTATTACACCACTAGAATAGCTTAAAAAATCTTAATGACAATTAAAAATGCTGGCAAGGATGAAGAGCACTAGGAACTCTCATTCACTGCTGATGAGAAAATAGTAAAGCCACTTAGGAGGAAGGTCTGTATTTTCTTATAAACTTAAACAGACTTAACATACAGCTCATCAATGACATTGTTAGTTATTTACCCAAATGAATTGAACACTTGTTTTCATACAACTGCAGGTAAATATTCATAGCAGTTTTATTCATAATCATTAAAAACTAAACAATCAAGATATCCTTCAGCAGTAAAAGGAAAAACACAGTACAACCATACAATACTGTGTATATACAGACAGAGACAGAGGAATACTATTCAGTATGCAGTGATTTAAAAAATGCAACTATTAATACCACAACCTGAATTAATCATTTTTAAAATGAAAATAAAAATAAAATAAGTGTTTCCTAAATCTTAATGAGATTTTATTCTCTAATTTTGAAAATTCAGTCACTCCAGCTTTCAAGTACAAAATTAAATATTTGTGGTATTCCATACCCAGTGGTTCAAGAAAATTTACTAAGATATTTGCATTGCTTAAAATAAAACACCAACACAGAGGACAAAGAGTTATACTATAAAATATATTTTTTCAAATCAAATTAGAGACAAAAAAAAATTTGTTTCTCCTATAATTAGAAACATAATGGTATATATGTTTTTGCTATTTTATTTTAGCCCTTAAATTTGTCTATATTTGCAAACTTTCAGTTATGAATTCTTCTGAGTCCTGGCCAAAGATTTAGGACAGTTCTGCTATTAATAGAATACACTGACCCATCTCTATTTATAAAGTCCCAAACCCCAGTTTGTTTCCACCTGACCGGGCTCCAAAAGGGTGAAGGCAATGGAAAAGTTTGCATACGACGGCACAATGGAATGACACCTAGGCAGAGAGCACATTGCATAGAAAGAGGCACAAGGGAAATGCACGTGTGCTGCAACTCACTTGCCTAGCAACTCACTTGTCGAATAAAGTAACCCAGGAAGGTACGTTTTCCAGATTATGCTAAAGCTTTACTTAATCCCTTCAGTCATTCCTTCTTTATGTTTCAGGGTAATCTTTACAGATGATTATACCATAAAATAATATGGGCATATATAAATAATATATACTGTGAAATAACACAGTGATGCTCTCAGAGGACACTGCCCTACACTGAAGAGCTCAAATTATGTATTCAGATGTATAGGTTTCTATCTCTTCCTTTGCTGTCAGGCTAGCCACTATCTTAATTCCTTACACTATTTATTAGCTCTATCAACTGTCTAAATGTTTGTGCTTTGTCTCAAGTGCTTCTGCTTTTTCACTCTAAGTGAAAGCCTAGAAACTCTATGTAGAATCAAATACATAATACAGACTTTGATGTCAACAATTTACACACTTATAAGTTTTTTCCTTTATTCTTTCTCAGAATCGTGACTATTTCAAGAGTTGGGGTAATTTAAATCTAATTACTAGATACTGCATTACTATTATTTGTATATATTTGTTCTTTTCAATCAATTTCTATTTTTCGAATCCTTTCTCAAGTTTCGGGTCTTGTCATTCTTGACAAGTATTGGCATTTTAATATAGCTGATATACAGAGTATGACTAAAAATTATTGGAAGATTTCACAGAAGTATTTCTAGAAGAGTAGGAGAACATTGTGGACATAGAGGTGACTACTATAAGAGTTTTTCCAACTTGAGATGAAGTACTCGTAAAATTACTGGCCAATGATAGAGAAAATACAGATACTTCCATTATTTTCTATTCTTAAATTATTGACAATAAGAAACAATAGATTACTTCATTCTTTAAATCAAAAGCATTTGACAATTCAGAATATTCTAAAGAACTACTATAATCTAAGATGCTACTATTGCATTTTTATAATGCAAAGGTGTTTGTTTTTTTTTTTACTTTTTTACTATTGCATTTTTATGAGCACTTAAAGTTCAGAACTATAGCTATGAACAAAATCAAATCAAACATCAACCCATTTGTTAAATCAGGTGCCTTGCCATATGTGACAGCAAGATATACTAAAAGTAATAAGGAAAATTTGTATCCGTCACCAAATCTTTTCCAACCTATTCATTATAATTTTAAAGACAGTTCAATTTCCAATGGATCATCAATTGTTTTCTAACATTTCAGCTCTAGATTTCTCTGCTAAACTGGTAAGACAAACAGCTAATGGTCTGAAAAATACAAAATACACAAGAAGGGGCATTACTAAAGTAAAATATTTTTTCAGTACAAATTATTGCCCTGAATAACTGTTTCATAAACTCTGATTTGAGATGTGCTCCAGAATAAAACATGAATTAGAATTAAGGACACAAAAAGAAGGATGTTCTAGATAGAAAGTCATGCTAATTTGTCATTGTTTTAAACTATCATGAGTATTTTAAAACAACACGCATAGGTGAGTCCTATTTCCAAGTTCAGACAACTTCTCACTGTCACGCCAGTATAGACAGTAATTTGCAGTCAACAATCATATTAACATAAAACTATGAGTCCCGGGCCAGAAAATAAAATCCAATGAATAAATAAGATTAGATAGTTGTTTTATATTGATAAAAAAGGTAGAAGACATGAACCATCATGCACTAAGCATACCAAGCAAAGCCTAATGTAAATACAAGGAGAAACTGACAGAAATCGTAAGTGTAGTGGGAGATGTACTTCTGTTGGTCTATGGCATTATAAAGTAAATGTGTATATGAGGAAAGTAGGTTTTAAACACACATGTATGCTGTATTTCCTACAAAAAATACAAGATTCTTTCAAGTGTCTTCAGAATGTGTATTTTTAAAAAATGGTATTTTGAAAGCTTTGGAACAGAATCTTCAGAGAAAAACCCAAAGTGGTAAAATATAGAGATCACACACTTTGAAGATAATGCAACTAAATTATAAACTAATAATAAAGCTTTACATGAAAAACTGATTATTTTTTAAAAAAACAAAACTATGATCTTATATAACAAATATTCAATTTAAAAGGAAATGTAACAAAGCTAAGAACATTCAATTTATTCAAATAACATTTATTTGACCCTTACTATAGGCTAAGCACCGTGCTTTAAAATCACAAAGGATGAGAAATCTTTAATGCCTTCATGAGAATTAAAGTCTAATAAATGGAGAGAGGTATAAAAACAAACAAACAAATAAGCAAAAATAAAGTGTGTCACACATGCTCTGACAGAATACATAGAGTATGGTAAGTATCCAAGGTAACCAGGGTTTAATTCTACTTTGGCTAGGGAATAAGTTTCATGAAAGTAATAACCTTTAAAATAATTTGTCTTGAAATAGGAAGAGTTTTAAGAAAACTATAGGGCTTGGTGACTTGAAATGGCAATCTTTTAAGCAGTGGGAAAAGATATAAATCATCCTGGCAGGATCAAGAATGATGGAATGTTGATCTGAGTCTTAAAGGATGAACAGGAGTTTAGTAAATAAACAGGAGAATAAAGATAGAGGGAAGAACATATGCAAAGACAAAAAACTACCTGGTATATTTGAGGAATGGCAGCAAGTTATGATAAGTAAAACAGAGCTTTGATGGTCTAGCATAGTGAAAGAAGAGACTAAAGTGGTAGGAGGCAGATAATAAAGAATTCTGGGTGTCATGTATGAGAAATTAGACTTCATCTTGTAGGCATGGTGAACACCCAACAACCTACACATATCATCAATATGTGCTTGTTGAGTAAATGTATTAATCATCTTTTGCTGGTAATTAATTACCCCAAACCTTAGACACTTAAAACACCAAACATTATATCAGTGTTTCTGAGGGTCAGGAATCCAGGAGTGGGTTAGTTAGATGGATACAGCTCAGAGTATCTGATGAGGCTGCAATCATCTCAAGGTTCAATTATGGCTGGAGATGATGCTTTCAATCTCATTCAAATGACTATTGGCAGGAGGTTACCATCCTCCGCAATGTGGGCTTCTCCACAGAGCTGCTCACAACATGGCTTCTTCCAGAGTAAGTGATCCGGGGAGTGGAGTACAGGCAAGCAACAAAACATCCAGAGAAGACAGAGAGAATGGGGCAGAAAGCTTACTCACAGAAATAATGACTGAAAACCTCCCTAACTTGGCAAAAGAAACAGACAGCCAGATCCAGGAAGCCAAAACAATATCAAATAAGATGAATACCAAAAGATCCATGCCAAGAATCATTATAATGAAACTGTCAAAATTTAAAGACAAAGAATCTTAAAAACTGCAAGAAAAAAGCAACTTGTTATGTACAAATGAACCCCCATAAAATAATCAGTGGATTTTTCAGCAAGCCAGAAGAGAGTGGGATGATATATTCAAAGTGCTGAAAGAAAAATAAACTGCCAACCAAGAATACTCTACCCGGAAAAGTTGTTCTTCAGGATTGAGGGAGAGATGAAGAGTTTCCAGAACAAAATAGGCTGAAGGAATTCATTACCACTGGAATGGCCTTACAGGAAACTTAAAGGGAGTTCTTCAAGCTGAAATGAAAGGATTCTTATTATTAATATGAAAACATATGAAAGTATAAAACTCATCAGTAAAAATAAATATAAAAATTCAGGACATCTTATACTGTAGTGGTTGTGGGAAATCACTAACGACTCTAGTATAAAAAACAAAAGTATTAAAAGTAAAACTATAACTCAATAACATGTTAATGGATACACAATATAAAATATATAAATTACAACATCAAAAGTATAAAATGTGGGGTTGAGTGCAAACATGTAGAGCTTTTGTATGTGTTCCAAGTTAAGTTACTATCAGCCTAAAATAGGCAGTTATAACTGTAAGATGTTTTATGTAAGCCTTATGATAGTCTCTTCATCTTTAATAAATAGTGTTGGAAAACTGGATATCCACATGCAAAAGAATGAAACTAGACACCTATCTTACACCACACACAAAAATCAACTTAAAATGGATTTAAGGGGCTTCCCTGGTGGCGCAGTGGTTGAGAGTCCACCTGCCGATGCAGGGGACAGGGGTTCGTGCTCCGGTCCGGGAAGATCCCACATGCCGCAGAGCGGCTGGGCCAGTGAGCCATGGCCGCTGAGCCTGCGCGTCCGGAGCCTGTGCTCCGCAACGGGAGAGGCCACAACAGTGAGACACCCACGTACCGCAAAAAAAAAAAAAAAAAAAAAAAAAAAATGGATTTAAGACTTGAATGAAAGAACTGAAACTATAAAACTCCTAGAAGAAAACATAGAGAGTAGGTCTCTTTGACATTGGTCTTGACAGTGAATTTTTGGATTTGACACCAAAAGAAAAGGCAACAAAAGCAAAAGTAAATAAGTAGGACTATAGCAAACTAAAAAGCTTCTGCACAGCAAAGGAAACCATCAACAAGACAAAAAGGAATGCAATGGGAGAAAATATTTGCAAGCCACATATCCAATAAGGGGTTCATATCTAAAATATACAGGAAAATCATATAACTCAATAGGAAAAAAAGAATAATAACCCAATTGAAAATTGGACAAAGGACCTGAATACACATTTTTCCATCAAAGACATGTAAATATCCAACAGGTACATGAAAAAGTGCTCAACATCACTAATCATTAGGGAAATGCAAATCAACACCACAATGAGCTATCAACTCACACCTTTAGGATGTCTATTAACAAAAAGATAAGAAGTAACAAATGTGGATGTGGAGAAAAGGGAACCCTTGAGCACTGTTGGTGGGGCTGTAAACTGGTACCATCACTATGGAAAACAGTATGAAGTTTCCTCAAGAAATTAAATTAAAGTAGAGTTATCATATAATCCAG
This sequence comes from Aethalodelphis obliquidens, assembly GCF_003676395.1. NCBI lineage: Eukaryota > Metazoa > Chordata > Mammalia > Artiodactyla > Delphinidae > Aethalodelphis > Aethalodelphis obliquidens. Next base: position 143,897 of record NW_020837976.1, read on the forward strand.
GAATTATACTTCCTGATATATGTGGAAAGGAAGTGAAATTATTATCTTGAAGAGAGATCTCTACTCCCATGTTCACTGCAGCATTATTCACAACAGCAAAAGTACAGAAACAACCTAAGTGTCCACTGACAAATGGATAAAGAAAATGTGGTGTACACACACACACACACACACACACACACACACACACACACACCACTGGAATATTATTCAGCCTTTAAAAAGAAGGTAATCCTGCCATTTGCAACAACATGAGTAAACCTGGAGAGCATTATGCTAAGTGACATAAGCCAGACAGAGAAAGACAAGTACTACATGGCATCACTTACACGTGGAATCTAAAAAAATAGTAAACTCATAGAAACAGAATCTAACGGTGGTTGCCAGGGACTGTGGCTGGGGAAAATAGGAGAGGTTGGTAAAAGTGTAAAAAGTTTCAATTATAAGATGAATAATGTCTGAGGATCTAATGTACAGCATGGTGACAGTGGTTAATAATACTGTATTGTATAACTGAAATTTGCTAAGAGAGTAACACTTCGGTGTTCTCACAAAGAGAAAAAGAAAAAGGTAAATATGTGAGGTGATGGATGTGTTTATTAACTCAATGGTGGGAAATCCTTTCATACATATATATGACATATATAAATCATGTTATACACTTTAAATACATTATAGCTTTACTTGTCAATTATACTTCAATTAAAAAAAAAAAGCATTTGACACAATTTAACATCCTTTTATGGGTACAGGCCCAGATAATTTCATTAGTGAATTCTAATTAGTATTTAGGAAAGAAATGTTACCAATTCTACACAAACTCTTCCAGAAAGTTGAAGGCCAAGGAATTCTTCCCAACTCATTCCATAATGCCAGCATTATCCTCATAAAAGAACCAAACAAAGACATTACAGGAAATAAAACTACCTAACAATATCCTTCATGAACATATTTGCAAAAATTCTTAAAACCTGAGCTAACTGAATGTAAAAATAAATAAAAAGGATAATACATCATGATTCAGTGGGGTTTATTTCCAGAATTCAAAGTTGGTTTAACCTTTCCAAAAAAAATCAATATAATTCACCATATTAGCAGACTAAAAAAAAAAAAAAACCATATGATTATCTCATAGATGCAGAAATAGCATTTCACAAAATCAAAATGATTCCTGATAAAAACTCTCAGAAAACTTTGTGAAAGACTAAACTTTCTCTCTAAAATCAGGGACAATGTAAGGATGTCACTCTCTCGTAAACACTGTACAAGAGGTTTTAGCCAGAATAATAAGGCATTAAAATGAAGTAAAGGCATCTAGATTAGAAAGGATATGGTAAAGCTCTCTTTATTTTACAGATGAAAGATCATCTATATGGTCAATTCAATGACAACTACAACAAAAGCTAGATCTAATAAGTTAATATTAATCTAAAAAGTTAATATTTTTAAGATATTAATTCTCCCCAAATTGCTCTAGAGATTCAATGCAATTCCACTCAAAATCCCAACAGATTTTTTTGTATAAATTGAGAATATTCTAAATTCATATAAATACCAATTATACCTCGATAAAGCTGGGAAAAAATGAATTCATATGTAAATGAAAAGAAACTAGAATAGTCAAAACAACATTGAAAATGAAGAATAAAATTGAGGGACTTACACTCCATGACTTCAAGACTTATTATAAAGCTACAGTAATTAAGATAAAGTAGTATTGATATACAGTCAAATAATGAAACAGAATACATGTAGAGAAAACAGAAAGAGACAGACATATTTGGTCAATTGATTTTTGAGAAGGTACAAAAGCAATTTAGTGGAGAAAGATACTATTATTCAACAAATGGTACTGGAACAACTGAATGTCCACATGCAAAAAAATAAACTTCAACCCATATTTCATATGATATACATATAACTCAAAATGATTCACAGACCTAATATAAACCTCAAATTATAAAACTTCTAAAAGAAATTAAGAGAAAAATCTTTGTGACCTTGAGTTTGAATACTTTACCAAAATCATGGCCCACAAAAGGAAAAATTAATAAATTAAGCTTCATCAAAATTAAGGGTTTATAGCAGCTCATGCAGCTCAATAACAAAAAAACAAACAACTCAATCCAAAAATGGGTAGAAGACCTAAATAGACATTTCTCCAAAGAAGATATACAGACTGCCAACAAACACATGAAAGAATGCTCAACATCATTAATCATTAGAGAAATGCAAATCAAAACTACAATGAGATATCATCTCACACCAGTCCGAATGGCCGTCATCAAAAAATCTAGAAACAATAAATGCTGGAGAGGGTGTGGAGAAAAGGCAACACTCTTGCACTGCTGGTGGGAATATGAATTGGTTCAGCCACTATGGAGAACAGTACGGAGGTTCCTTAAAAAACTACAAATAGAACTACCATATGACCCAGCAATCCCACTACTGGGTATATACCCTGAGAAAACCAAAATTCAAAAAGAGTCATGTACCAAAATGTTCATTGCAGCTCTATTTACAATAGCCCGGAGATGGAAACAACCTAAGTGCCCATCATCAGATGAATGGATAAAGAAGATGTGGCACATATATACAATGGAATATTACTCAGCCATAAAAAGAAACGAAATTGAGCTATTTGTAATGAGGTAGATAGACCTAGAGTCTGTCATACAGACTGAAGTAAGTCAGAAAGAAAAAGACAAATACCGTATGCTAACACATATGTATGGAATTTAAGAAAAAAAAATGTCATGAAGAACCTAGGGGTAAGGCAGGAATAAAGACGCAGACCTACTAGAGAACGGACTTGAGGTTATGGGGAGGGGGAAGGGTGAGCTGTGACAGGGCGAGAGAGAGTCATGGACATATACACACTAACAAACGTAGTAAGGTAGATAGCTAGTGGGAAGCAGCCGCATGGCACAGGGATATTGGCTCGGTGCTCTGTGACAGCCTGGAGGGGTGGGATAGAGAGGGTGGGAGGGAGGGAGACACAAGAGGGAAGACATATGGGAACATATGTATATGTATAACTGATTCACTTTGTTATAAAGCAGAAACTAACACACCATTGTAAAGCAATTATACCCCAATAAAGATGTTAAAAAAAAAAAAAATAAGGGTTTATGCTCTGAAAGACACAAGAGAATGAAGAGACAAGCCACAAACTGGAGGAAACATTTGCAAATCACATATCTGACAAAAGAGTTATATCCAGAATATATAAAGAACCCTCAAAACTCAACAATACGGAAACAAATATCTGAATCTTAGGGGAAAAAGGCAAAGTATTTTAAGAGACACTTCATCAAAAAAAGAGATATGTTACCAAACTAGGTCTGTTTCCCTGAGGAACAGCAAACCAAACGCTGAGATGCCGAGGTTTGTGGCAAAGAAAGGGTTTAATCACCAAGCCGCCAAATCTTAAATCTGCCTCCTCAAAGGCGAGGGACGGGGAATATTTATGGGATATAGATGAGGTGTGGGAAGCGTGGGGAAAGACAATTGAAGACAAGAAAAAGTGAGGTAATCCTGGTTCTGCACAGATGCAACTAAGGTACAGGCTTCTTCCTGTGCCACTTACTCAGAAAATAGCGGCCTTACCATGCTGAGGGTGGAGCTTTTAGTCCTCTGATGTGAAAACGTCATGCCTAGGGAATAGAGAAATCAATAAAGATTATTTTCATGTTTCAATAACCAAGAATCAATACAATTCGGATGATATATGTCACTGTTTCTGGAAATAAGGAAAGAATAAGAATTTCTAAAAATTTTCAAGCCAACATAATTTCAACTTTCCCCAATTATACTAAATGCACCCCAAAAATCCACCTTCTTTGAATTTTAATTCATCAAAAGAAACTAGATAATCATGGTGAAAGTACAACTTAAGAAAGCATCTGAGTTCCCAAGAATAATATAAAGGAGCTCATATTTTCACTCTTATAAACGTTGCTTTGGTTTGGATGATCACCAAGTTCCCTCTATGTTCCTGGAGAGGTCCCTGCAATAGTACAATCATGTGTCTCTAGGAGCCCAGATGGATTAAATCACAATCACCCAACTACTAGTAAATAAATGATATGTTGATAAAGTCAAGAGAATGGAAACTTGGGTTGTCTTCATCTCTCTTACTAGTTGACGTAACCAGTATTGACCAAAGGCTCAAAGCTTCTCTCTCACCACCTCCTTTGCTGATGTGACTTAATTAACTGCAGTTGAGGACTGAAGCCGCAAAACTCTCAGAGGTCTACTTCATTACAAGAGCAATGAGAGAGGGCTGATAATGCCATTTTCACATCATTTTCTTTCTCTTATTCTGCTTCTCTATCTAAAGACCTCTCAATAAAACATCCTGAGAAAGCTCCTGTAACTTCTACAAGAGACTGACTCTTTGTCTTTAGGCTAAGCAAGCCAGCTTTCTTACTCCTCCCTTTTGTCATACAAAGTGCCTGCACTTCAGAAGTCCATATAAAAGCTATAAAGAGAAAGAAATTACATTAGACTAAATTTTATCTTTACTTTAAAATTCCTCTTCCCTGGGCTTCCCTAGTGGCACAGTGGTTGAGAGTCCGCCTGCCGATGCAGGGGACACGGGCTCGTGCCCCGGTCCGGGAAGATCCCACATGCCACAGAGTGGCTGGGCCCGTGAGCCATGGCCGCTGAGCCTGCACATCCGGAGCCTGTGCTCCGCAACGGAAGAGGCCACAATAGTGAGAGGCCTGCATACTGCCAAAAAAAAAAAAAAATTCCTCTTCCCTTTTCTCTCTCACATACACATTTATTTCTTTGGGGTGGGGGAGTGGGGTGCTGGATGGATAATGAATGTTATTTTCTCCCTATAAATAGAATTCCTTGCTCTCAATGCAAAGGAATCATTCTAAGGTATTTTTCAGGCAGTAACTCCTGGCAATTTTGTTGCATGCAAATTAGAAGAGCGAAAACAAAGTTTCAGCTTTTCCATGAATCTAACACAATAACAACATGGAAAAAGTACTAAGATATATACAAATAAAGATGAAAATTTCTGAATTGTGGATGTTTGAGACAGGCAAGTGTATGTCAGGAGGTAAGAGAGATTCAGGCAGTGGTGTGCTATAGCAGACCTTTATCAGTTCATGATTATACCAGCTTGTTATACCAGTTTTGCCAATTATTAAATTTTCAGAAATTTTGCAAGGTGGCAATTAAATCGTTGGTACCTTGAAATCGGCCATGGAGGAAGTACTTACATGTAAATCAGCAAATGCTACAAATCAGGGCTTTATTTTTGATGAGCCTGTTGTTAAACATTTATCAGCATACCATTGGAAGAAGGATGAGAGCAGAGTCAAATACCCACCCTGCTGTGTCATAAGTACAGAGGAATCTTACTTTCAGCCAGGTTAACTTAAAGGTACTGTTCTGCAAATTTGCGATATTTACACAATCTCTTAATTACCAAAAAGAGTGGTAACCTGGCATATTAAATGTAAAAAACAATCGGAACTATACTAAAATGACAAAAATACACTGTATAAAAAGAAATCTAGCAGTTACATTGTAAATATGACAAGCTTTTATGTCAAGTTTCTGAAATTCTCTTCCAAAAGTCATATTCCCTAGACCTATCCAAACGACCAGTCCCCAGTTGACTTCCAAATTTAGACAAACTCTAAGTTCTGCAGGTGCTGTTTATTGAGTGTTTTGGCTGCAGACTCATCATCTGTAAATATTTCAAGAGATTCTGAAAGCACAGAATGCTTCAAAACAACCACCTGAACAAAACAGAACTTTTGCAGAAGATAAAAGCAATTAGGGGATAGATTTAGAAGAAACACAGCATTCTCCCCCTTCTTCATTGGAAATCTGTGTTGGAGAATGAGGTCATTGTGGGTTGGAAATATCTTTGCGTCTCTTTATCGACTGATGAAATAGTTTAAGATCAGAGCCAAGGGAATATGAAGTGAAAATAAAATTCATAAGAGTAAGCAGTCCACTCCAATAAAGATGTAAAAAAAAAAAAAAAAAAAAGAGTAAGCAGTCCAATTAAAATTGTGATTCCACAAAATTTTCTGAATCGACTGTAGGAATCATAATGTTTTAACTACCAAATTTGGAACACTAACAGTTTACTAAAATAATCAATAATATTAGCCACATCATTATATACTTTCAAAATTAAATGTGGAAATAAGAAATCCTTTTTAAAAATTATAAAAGCCCATGGATATTATGAGTACTTTTTTGCACCAAAAATGCACTCATTTGAGGTTAATGAAGTTTAAGACTCAACAAATAAATAAAAGCTTGACAATAGAAACCACACAATACTGAAAGTGAGATATGCCTGAAATTTTTAAATACTGGAAAATATAATCATAATATAAATTTCCTTTAAATAGCAATGCAACTTGATGCAGAGCAATTAATTTTGCTCCTAGAGACCCTTTATTTTTTTTCTGTTTGCCGCAGAAGTAGGGACTGCTTTAAACCATGTATTTAAATGTGCTATTACTGGATGGATCTGATTCATTCAAGGATAGATCAAAGGTTGATTAAATTTTAACCATAACATTCTAAAAAAAAAAAGAAAAACTTGAAAGGAAAAAGTTTAAATCTTCATTAGGGAATTGCCTCCCTCCAAACAGATATGTGACTGACAAAAAATTGTATGAATCCACTTAAGGAAAACTCACAATGCAAAAATTCACTGTCAAGGAAATAACAGTTTAGGAGCATGATCGTTAAAACATAGTGGATATTCCGGGAGAACACACAGCATGCCTCAGGCTGCTGCAACGTCACAGCGGCCTCTGCCGCCACAGGCTCGCCCCCTCATTCCATACGCCTCCCTCCCCCAAGCCTAAGTGAGCCAGATTCCCCTAATCTGCTGCTACTTTAAGCCTGTCCTGTCTGGGCGGGAACAGACACCAGAGGGCAAGTTACATGCAGAAGCGGGGCCAAATCCAAAGCTGAACCCCAGGAGCTGTGCAAACAAAGAAGAGAAAGGCAAATTTCTCCCTGCTGGCTCAGGAGCAGATTAAATCCGCACAACCAACTTGATGCACCCAGCATCTGTGGAATACCTGAATAGACAACGAGTCATCCCAAAATTGAGGCAGTGGACTTTGGGAGCAACTGCAGACTTGGGGATTGCTGTATGTGACTGACTAGTTTCTCATTTATATGTTTATCTTAGTTTAGTTTTCAGTGCTTGTTATCATTGGTGCATTTGTTTATTGGTTTGGTTGCTCTCTTTTTTTATTACTTTTTCTAATTTTTTATTTTAATAATTTTTTTTAATTTTTTCTTTTAATAACTTTATTTATTTTATCTTTCTTTCTTTTTTTTCTCCCTTTTCTTCTGAGCCATGTGGCTGAAAGGGTCTTGGTGCTCTGGCTGGGTTCAGGCCTGAGTCTCTGAGGTGGGAGAGCCGAATTCAAGACATTGGACCACCAGAGACCTCCCGGCCCCAAGTAACATCAACTGGCGAGAGCTCCTCAAGAGATCTCTGTCTCAAAGCTAAGACCCAAGTTTGCTCAATGACCAGCAAGCTCCAGTGCTGGACATCCCATGCCAAACAACTAGCAAGACAGGAACACAACCCCACCCATTAGCAGAGATGAGGCGTAAAATCATACTAAGTTCACAGACACCCCAAAACACACCACCAGATGCAGTCCTGCCCACCAGAAAGACAAGATCCAGCCTCATCTGCCAGAACACAAGTACCAGTCCCCTCCACCAGGAAGCCTACACAACCCACTGAACCAACGTCACCCACTGGGAGCAGACACCAAAAACAACGGGAACTACGAACCTGCAGCCTCCGAAAAGGAGACCCCAAACACAGTAAGTTAAGCAAAATGAGAAGACAGAAAAAAACACAGAGCAGATGAAGGAGCAACGTAAAAACACACCAGACCAGGGCTTCCCTGGTGGCGCAGTGGTTGAGAGTCCACCTGCCAATACAGGGGACACGGGTTCGTGCCCTGGTCCAGGAAGATGCCACATACCGCAGAGTGACTGGGCCCATGAGCCATGGTCGCTGAGCCTGCGCGTCCAGAGCCTGTGCTCCGCGATGGGAGAGGCCACAACAGTGAGAGGCCCACGTATCCCAAAAAAAAAAAAGCACCACACCAAACAAAAGAAGAGGAAATAGGCAGTCTATCTGAAAAAGAATTCAGAGTAATGATAGTAAAGATGATCCAAACTCTTGGAAATAGAATGAGGAAAATATAAGAAACATTTAACAAGAAACTAGAAGAACTAAACAGCAAGCAAATAATGATGAACAACACAATAAATGAAATCTAAAATTCTCTAGAAGGAATCACTAGCAGAATAACTGAGGCAGAAGAACAGATAAGTGACCTGGAAGATAAAATAGTGGAAATAACTGCTGCAGAGAGGAATAAAGAAAAAAGAAAGAAAAGAATTGAGGACAGTCTCAGAGACCTCTGGGAAAACATTAAATGCACAAACATTCAAATCATATGGATCCCAGAAGAAGAAGAGAAAAAGAGAGGGACTGAGAGAATATTTGAAGAGATTATAGTTGAAAACTTTCTTAATATGGGAAAGGAAATAGACAGTCAAGTCCAGATAGTGCAGAGAGTCCCATAAAGGATAAATCCAAGGAGAAACATGCCAAGACACATATTTAATATCAAAAATTTAATACAAAGAGAAAACATAAAAAGCAGCAAGGGAAAAACAACAAACAATATACAAGGTCATCCCCACAGGGTTAACATCTGATCTTTCAGCAAAAACTCTGCAAGCCAGAAGGGAGAGGCAGGACATATTTAAAGTGAAGAAAGGGAAAAACCTACAACCAAGACTACTCTACCCAGCAAGGATCTCATTCAGATTTGATGGAGAAATTAAAACCTTTACAAAAAAGCAAACGCTAAGAGAATTCAGCACCACCAAACCAGCTTTACAACAAATGCTAAAGGAACTTCTCTAGGCAGGAAACACAAGAGAAGGAAAAGACCTACAATAACAAACCCAAAACAATTAAGAATGGTAATAGGAACATACATAGCAATAATTACCTTAAATGTAAATGGATTAAATGCTGCAACCAAAAGACACAGACTGGCTGAATGGATACAAAAACAAGACCCGTATATATGCTGTCTATGAGAGACCCACTTCAGACCTAGGGACACATACAGACTGAAAGTGAGGAGGTGGAAAAAGATATTCCATGCAAATGGAAATCAAAAGAAAGCCTGAGTAGCAATTCTCATATCAGACAAAACAGACTTTAAACACTATTACAGGAGACAAAGAAGGACACTACACAATGATCAAGGGATCAATCCAAGAGAAGATTAACAATTGTAAATATTTATGCACCGAACATAGGAGCACCTCAATACATAAGGCAAATGCAAACAGCCATAAAAGTGGAAATCGACAGTAACACAATCATAGCAGAGGACTTTAACACCCCACTTTTACCAATGGACAGATCATCCAAAATGAAAATAAATAAGGAAACACAAGCTTTAAATGATAAGTTAAACAAGATGGACTTAATTGATATTTATTAGGACATTCCATCCAAAAACAACAGAAAACACTTTTTTCTCAAGTGCTCAAGGAACATTCTCATGACAGACCATATCTTGGGTCACAAATCAAGCCCTGGTAAATTTAAGAAAACTGAAATCGTATCAAGTATCTTTTCCGACCACAACGCTATGAGACTAGATATCAATTACAGGAAAAAAATCTGTAAAAAAATACAAACACATGGAGACTAAACAATACACTACTAAATAAGCAAGAGATCACTGAAGAAATCAAAGAGGAAATCAAAAAATACCTAGAAACAAATGACAATGAAAACATGATGACCCAAAACCTCTGGGATGCAGCAAAAGCAGTTCTAAGAGGGAAATTTAGAGCAACACAATCCTACCTCTAGAAACAAGAAACATCTCAAATGAACAATCTAACCTTACACCTAAAGCAATTAAAGAATGAAGAACAAAAAAATCACCCAAAGTTAGCAGAGGGAAAAAAATCATAAAGATCAGATCAGAAATAAATGAAAAGGAAATGAAGGAAACGACAGCAAATATCAATAAAAATAGAAGCTGGTTCTTTGAAAAGATAAGCAAAATTGATAAACCATTAGCCAGACTCATCAAGAAAAAAAAGGAGAAGACTCAAATCAACAGAATTAGAAATGAAAAAGGAGAAGTAACAAATGACACTGCAGAAATATAACGCATCATGAGAGATTACTACAAGCAACTCTATGCCAATAAAATGGACAATCCGGAAGAAATGGACACATTCTTAGAAATGCACAACCTTCTGAGACTGAACCAGAAAGAAACAGAAAATATAAACAGACCAATCACAAGCACTTAAATTGAAAGTGTGATTAAAAATCTTCTAACAAACAAAAGCCCAGGACCAGATGGCTTCACAGGCGAATTCTATCAAACATTTAGAGAAGAGCTAACACCTATCCTTCTCAAACTCTTCCAAAATATAGCAGAGGGAGGAACACTCCCAAATTCATTCTACAAGGCCACCATCACCCTGATACCAAAATGAGACAAAGATGTCACACAAAAAGAAAACTACAGGCCAATATCACTGATGAACATACATTCAAAAATCCTCAACAAAATACTAGCAAACAGAATCGAGCAGCACATAAAAAGGATCATACACCATGATCAAGATGGGGTTTATCCCAGGAATGCAAGAATTCTTCAATGTACGCAAATCAATGTGATGCACCATATTAACAAATTGAAGGAAAAAAATCATATGATCATCTCAATAGATGTAGAAAAAACTTTTGACAAAATTCAACACCCATTTATGATAAAAACTCTCCAGAAAGTAGGCATACAGGGAACTTACCTCAACATAATAAAGACCATATATGACAAACCCACAGCCAACATCATTCTCAATGGTGAAAAACTGAAACATTTCCACTAAGATCAGGAACAAGACAAGGTTGCCCACTCTCACCACTATTATTCAACATAGTTTTGGAAATTTTAGCCACAGCAATGAGAGAAGAAAAAGAAATAAAAGTAATCCAAATTGGAAAAGAAGAAGTAAAGCTGTCACTGTTTGCAGATGACATGATACTATACATAGAGAATCCGAAAGATGTTACTAGGAAACTTCTAGAGCTAATCAATGAATTTGGTAAAGTAGCAAGATACAAAATTAATGCACTGAAATCTCTTGCATTCCTATACACTAGTGATGAAAAATTTGAAAGATAAATTAAGGGAACACTCCCATTTACCACTGCAACAAAAAGAATAAAATATCTAGGAATAAAGCTACCTAAGGAGACAAAAGACCTGTATGCAGAAAACTGTAAGACACTGAGGAAAGAAATTAAAGATGATACAAACAGGTGGAGATATATACCATGCTTTTGGATTCAAAGAATCAACATTGTGAAAATGAATATACTACGCAATCTACAGATTCAATGCAATCCCTATCAAACTACCAATGGCATTTTTCACAGAACTAGAACAAAAAATTTCACAGTTTGCATGGAAACACAGAGGACCCTGAATAGCCAAAGCAATCTTGAGAAAGAAAAACAGAGCTGGAGAAATCAGGCTCCCTGACTTCAGACTATACAACAAAGCTACAGTAATCAAGAGAATATGGCACTGGCACAAAAAACAGAAATATAGATCAATGGAACAGGACAGAAAGCCCAGAAATAAACCCACGCACATATGGTCACCTTATCTTTGATAAAGGGGGCAAGAATATACAATGGAGAAAAGGCAGCCACTTCAATAAGTGGTGCTAGGAAAACTGGACAACTAAATGTAAAAGAATGAAGGCAGAACACTCCCTAACACCATACACAAAAATAAACTCAAAATAAAGACCTAAATGTAAGGCCAGACACTATAAAACTCTTAGAGGAAAACATAGGCAGAACACTCTATGACATAAATCACAGCAAGATCCTTTTTGACCCACCACCTAGAGAAATGGAAATTAAAATAATAAATAAACAAATAGACCTAATGAAACTTCAAAGCTTTTGCACAGCAAAGGAAACCATAAACAAGACAAAAAGACAACCCTCAGAATGGGAGAAACTATTTGCAAATGAAGCAATTGACAAGGGATTCATCTCCAAAATTTACAATCAGCTCATGCAGCTCAAAATCAAAACAACAAACAACCCAATCCAAAAAAGGGTAGAAGACCTAAATACACATTTCTCCAAAGAAGATATACAGACTGCCAACAAACACATGAAAGAATGCTCAACATCATTAATCATTACAGAAATGCAAATCAAAACTACAATGAGATATCATCTCACACCAGTCAGAATGGCCATCATCAAAAAATCTAGAAACAATAAATGCTGGAGTGGGTGTGGAGAAAAGGGAACACTCTTACACTGCTGGTGGGAATGTGAATTGGTACAGCCACTATGGAGAACAGTATGGAGGCTCCTTAAAAAACTACAAATAGAACTACCATATGACCCAGCAATCCCACCACTGGGCATATACCCTGAGAAAACCATAATTCAAAAAGAGTCATGTACCACAATGTTCATTGCAGCTCTATTTACAATAGCCCAGAGATGGAAACAACCTAAGTGTCCATCATCGGATGAATGGATAAAGAAGATGTGGCACATATATACAAATGGAATATTACTCAGCCATAAAAAGAAACGAAATTGAGCTATTTGTAATGAGGTGGATGGACCTAGAGTCTGTCATACAGAGTGAAGTAAGTCAGAAGGAGAAAGACAAATACTGTATGCTAACACATATATATGGAATTTAAGAAAAAAAAATGTCATGAAGAACCTAGGAGTAAGACAGGAATAATGACACAGACCTACTAGAGAATGGACTTGAGGAAATGGGGAGGGGGAAGGGTAAGCTGTGACAAAGCTAGAGAGGCATGGACATATATACACTACGAAACGTAAGGTAGATAGCTAGTGGGAAGCAGCCACATAGCACAGGGAGATCAGCTCAGTGCTTTGTGATCGCCTGGAGGGGTGGGATAGGGAGGGAGACGCAAGAGGGAAGAGATATGGGAACATATGTATATATATATAACTGATTCATTTTGTTGTAAAGCAGAAACTAACACACCATTGTAAAGCAATTATACTCCCATAAAGATGTTTAAAAAAAAAAAAAAGTGGATAGTTTTCTCCAGATGATGGCAGAAGCGGTATTTAGAGAGAGTCCAAGTATGACTAGGACCTGAAGCACCCTTGTGACTTTGGAGATGGAGAGGGCCATGTAAGAAGGAATGTGGGTGGTTTCTAAGAGCAGGGAGTAGTCCATGGCTGATGGCCAGCAAGGACCTCAGACCTACAGGAACTAGATCCAGCCAAAAACCTAAATGAGATTAGAAGCTTATTCTTCCCCAGAGCCTCCAGATAGAAGCCCAACACAGCCAACACCTAGGTATGAGCCTTGTGAAACCCTGAGCAGAGAAGCCCATCCCACCTCTGACCACAGGATTGTGAGATAATGAATGGGTGTTTTTTAAGCCACTGTGTTTATTGTAATTTGTTATGCATCAATGTCCCTATTCTGTTCTGCCAATAAAGAATGGCTTTCCAGGCAGGGTCATTTGAAGGAGCATTTCCTTCAAATCAGTTTAGTCCCATGAGAATAAAACTTCTGGGAAGTTATTTGCGTTTTGAGACTTGAAGTCATTAATGTTTCACACGATTTTAGTTCTACATAAGTTTCCAAAAGGCAGTAGAATATTTTACATAGAGAGTTTTCGTTTTGTTTTGCATTTCATGTTGAGATCAAAAAATTTCCCTGAGACAATGTTTCCAATCCATTATGCCAGTCACGGTGAAAACAATTCCATGGTCTGAAATTTGTTTTACAACCAATTTTGGGGAAAAATAAAACAGTATCATTAAATAAAGCACACCCGAATATAGGTATCTTTTTTAAAAATTAAGGATTGAACATTCTCGAATTTCAGTAGTGGAGCAGATTAATAGGAAAGAGAAAGTTTTCTGAAAACTAACTCCTACCCTTGTCCCATTTACTACAATTAGCCTTTTTTTTCCAGCCACTCAACAGAGCCATCCACGTTAGGATATCAGCTACTCAACCCGACAAATTTAAGGCCATCTTCTACACTGAATTTAGCTTTTACTAGCTTTAGACTTCCTTAGCCTGCAAGTCTACTCACTGTTCTTCTAACTTCTCAAATCTAAGCTTCTCTAGAGGAACTGCACTTTACACCAAAAGCAACTTTAAAAACTGATTTTTGTTTCCTAACCTCTAAATCCATTCCTCAAAATGCAATTGGAATTCACTCCCTACTGTCTAAGCTTATCCCAGGAGTAAAATATAGAAGATGGACTAAGTGATGTCTGAGATCCCTTCCAAATTTAATATTTGATGGATCAGGCATTTAATGTAATTGGCAATAAAGCTAGAATATAAACGTGTTTTTATAAGATTTGGGCTAAGAGGTCAAGAGAATAACAAATGCTCCATCATAATATGATAAAATGTCCTTTGAAGATCTCAGGGATCATTAGGCTAATACTGGCTAGTCTTTGCCCACAACCAACTACAGGCTTCACATCATTTCTACCATCTCCTACTCCAACTAGATGGCTCAGGCACAAAATGTGGAACCGAGAAACTCTCCTGAGCTAAGGAACTATCCTTTTTATTTTAGGTATGTTTCTTTCAAATATTCTATTATTATCAAAAGGCAGGCTAGAAGAACACATTTTCACCCACCCCCAAATCTAGCTAAGGATTGTAACAAATTTTCCACTGGTATTTTAATTGATCTTTCCACAAAATGAAAGAGGAAGGTGTCTATTAGCTCCTTTCATTTCATTTAGCAGTAAAGTATTAAATAGACAAGAGAGAAGGATGAAAAGCAATAAAAGACAGCAAAGAAGCACAATCAGATTTTAATATGTAGAATCTGGATGACTTGTAGATTTATATTCCCAGAATTTAGGGAATTACCATATAATGATTGATACTTTGGAGAAATCATCAGGATATGAAATTAATTTCTTAACCTAGAACTTTAATTTGACAGATGAAGAATTAAGACATAACTAAAATCAAATATCTTTTATTAGTCATAATTCTCCTCAGCAAAATTACTTTGTACTCCCACCCACCAACCCTCATATCCACTCTTAAGATTTTGATTTACAATATGATATCATCATCCACTTTTATTTTTAAACTAGAAGAAATAATGTAATTAAACCCAATTTCATTTGTCACTCCTACCTAAAGAATCAAGTCCAGAATTAAAAATAAGATTAGGAGCACTGCCCTACTAGACTCAGTTAAAAATACTTTCACAAGGAAGCATTTTACACATGATTTTAAAAGGACAGATTTAAGGACAATCAGCAAATTGTCAAAATGCAATTTCAGTCTTTCAAGGATAACTTTTTCTGCACAGGATATATAATTTTATGCCTCCAGGTTTTATGTCCAACTGGCCTGCAACCCCAAACCTCCCCATCCTGAACCCTATTCTTATTAATCACACATAATTTCTTCTTTAAAGTCCAGTCCAAATGCCACCTCCTTCCTGGAAATTTCCTGTATCAAGAGATCCCAGGTCATTTTTCTAATTCCTACTCCTATCTTTCTCCTCACTAGTCACAGAATAAACCTAGAGTTTCAAGAGAAATAAGAACCTATGCAAGGGTGCCGTATAATATAAACTGGAGAAGGAAACGCTGCCTTAGCATAAAAAAGCCAAGTCTTTCCTGAGAAATATTGGTAAGACATACTTTTAATATTTTAATTAATATTTAAAATACTAATAATTAACATTAAAATAGTAATTTCTTACTCAGTGTGGAAGAAAAAAACAATTCTTTGATAAAGAGGCACCCATTTCAAGCTCGCGGAGAAAGCCAACTGCCAAACAGGGTAAAAACCCCTTATGTTTTCTCTCCCTATCCCTATGCTGTACCCATTCAAGGGTTTGTCCTCACCTCTCCCTTCTGCAAGGCCAACACAGCTGAGCAGAAGAGGAAGGTCTGACATTCATTTGACAATGAGGGCAATGAAAATGCAAGGAGAGAATAATGGATTGAGACAAATATTTGAGAAGATGGAAGGGAAAAGCATGGAACATACCAAGATAAGTCTGGGAGAACAGAAGGACACTGAAGACACCTACAGGGAACAAGTTAAAGAGAAAGTGAAAAAGAGGAGGAAGTTAGGGAACAGCGAACAGCTTCCATGTGGGACAGTCCTCAAGGTTTAGGCAGGGAGCATCATTTTGTAGAATGCAAAAGAACGTAACTAGATATACAGAATGAAGCTAGAGCTGAATTTCTCCCCAGCTCAGGGTGGCTTGGGAAAATTACCTGGACCATTCAGTAGAGAACTGCTTAAACTTTCATCCAGGTTTATTAGGGAGGCATTACCCAAGACACAGAAGGTTAAAAACTCTTGCTGTTGTCATTTAATCAACCTCCTCTCTGAGGGCCACTGAACAGCAAGGGGTATCAACCACAGAGTAGGACTCCACAAGACAGCCAGCAAAACTGCCCCTACTGTCCCTGCAACCCCCATGTCCCAAAAGGAAAAGACTCCTGTGGTCTACACTTTTATTTGACATTTGTGACTTCCTACTCTACTTATTTGTTTACTTGTCTGCCTCCCCAAACGTATAGAAGTTCTGTTTCGTATTGGTGCCACACCCAGCCGTATGCCCGTAATAGTTATTGGTAGTAGACACTGTTCGTTACCTAACTAACATCCACCCCTTCCTTCCTTTCCTAAAAAACTCTGACTTTATTCAGGTAACTCCAGAGGGCATCCTGATTAATTTCTAAGCCAATCAATGCATTGTATTCCCCAGATGACTATTATTGGTGTGGAGTGGGAATGTAACCAAAGTTGGTACAACCAGACTGAAGGGAAAGACTTGTACTCTATGATTAAGGGGGAAAAAATGTCCTTTTCTCTTTATTTTGCTAGACATGCACCAGGAAATACATGGCTCATCGACACTGGCAGCCATCTTGGAATCACAAGGGACATCAGGCTTAGGATGAAGAAAACACCAAGGAAGACAGAAGACAGACACTAAAGACACCCTGGACATTGTCTTCATCACTGAGCTCATGACTTCATCATGCCTGTGCCCTGGCAGACCTCTGGACTCCCAGTTATGTGAGACAGTATCCTGTTATGTTTTGACTCAGTTTGAGCCACAGTTTTCAATACTTGACTATAAAGTTACAAATGAATTTTTTTAATTGAAGAGCAGTGAATGGCAGTTATTTATGCATACTTTATAATAGTTTTAAAGAGTTGTTAAAAAATAAAAGGTAAATATCACAACAAAGGCTTTGGGAGCTTGGGAGATGGACAGACCATATGGGACTGAATGGAGAAAACACTAAACACTAGCCCCTTAGGTATAGAGAAGATAGTGGGCAAACACAGGAACTGGGTTTCAAGAGACAAGATTTAAGATCGTGCAATGACCAGATGGAAAAACAGGAATGGATTGGGATACTGGACAGAGAACCAAGACAAAGATTTAAACACAGAGACTAAAGGCAATCTTGGTTACAGATCTTGGGCTATAAGTCGGTGGCTCGGTCAGAAGTTTTGCAAGACATACTTCCTTGAAACAGAGTATGATACCAAGACAGTTTTCAATAATTCAAGTGACATTTGAGAACCTGCTCTGTGCCAGGCACAGTGCTAGATGCTAGAAATATAATGGTAAGCAAGAACAAAGTCCCTACCTTCATGGATCTTATAATCTAGCGAGGAAGTAGGCATTATTCAAAGTTTAGAATTGTAAAATTGTACCAGAAATGTGAAATTAAGGAGAGCCACCCACTTCTGGGAGAACATTTAAGCGGGGGATTGATTTGAGCTGGTGGGATGGCAATTAAGAAAGGTCTCTCTGAGGTAGACATTCTTAAGCAGAATTAAGATCCACAGGCAGGAATTAACTAGGTAAAGACAGGAGAGAAAAGAGCATTCCAGGAAGAGAAAAGAGTACATGCAAATGCCCTGGGACAGGAGGAAAGAGGATGCTTGAGAGAGACTGGACAAAGCCCACTGTTACAAAGAGGAAGAGTGAAAGGAAGGTAGGCAATGAAGCTAAAGAAGTAGTTAGACAAGCAGGCAACATTGAGCCATGTAGCTCATAGTCTTTATCCTAAAGGCAATAAAATCCATTGGAGCTTTCTTAGCAAAGGGGGTGTATGAATTAAGATTTGTGTCTTGAAGAGATTACTCCAGGCTGCAGATGGACACATGCAGTTGAGGAGGACCTGACAGGAAGCAATTACAGTCACCCAGGGAACATATATTGTCTAGAGTAGTAGCAGTGACAAAGGTGAGAGGTGGATGGATATGAAATAATCTAGGTGATGAAAAGGATATTATATAGGTGTTATAGAGAAAGAATAAAGGAAGACCAATGCCTAGGTGAAAGAGAAGAAAATGGGGTCATCCTCTGCAAAAGGGTGTACAGGGTATAGGCCAATGGGGTTGAGTTTATTTTTTGTCTTTAATGGATGATTATGAATTCATCAGTGGTGCTAACTTGAATGTCAAGGCCTGGAGGCATATAGTACCTCCTCCCTCAACAGAATAAAATTTGATTATTCTAGTTGTAAGGATAATAGTTCCCCAGACTGAAATGTTCACTCATGATGAACATCAACAGTTACCAAGTCATTAATACACTCACCTCCAAGCTGACATGTACCCTCCATTTATTCAACTCTCTTTCCTTCCACTTCTCTTGTTGTCTCCTGGTCTCTTTCTGAAACCCCAATAAAAATTTAGTTCTTTTATCTAAAGCTTTTCAAGAACCTAGGGGCAAGACAGGAATAAAGATGCAGACCTACTAGAGAATGGACTTGAGGATACGGGGAGGGGGAAGGGTAAGCTGGGACAAAGTGAGAGAGTGGCATGTACATATATACACTACCAAATGTAAAATATATAGCTAGTGGGAAGCAGCCGCATAGCACAGGGAGATCAGCTCGGTGCTTTGTGACCACCTAGAGGGGTGGGAGGGAGGGAGATGCAAGAGGGAAGAGCTATGGGGACATATGTATATGTATAACTGATTCACTTTGTTATAAAGCAGAAACTGACACACCACTGTAAAGCAATTATACTCTAATAAAGATGTTAAAAAATAAATAAATAAATAAAAATTTAAAAATAAAGTTTTTCAATTGCTTTTTTCCCCCACAAGAATCAGGAATACTCAATGGAGACCCAAAAAAATTTTTTTCAAAGGAAATATATCACCTTTGCCAGAAGTGACAGTGATTCTTAACTGTTATTTTATATAGCCACATGGCATAAAGAAAAATTATCTAATTTATTTTAACCTTCTTACTTAAAATTTATTTAAAAGGTAAAAAATACAGTGGTATAAATTATGGCAACTACTCTTAAAGCAACCTTCTTTCCCCGGGATAATTAGGAAGCTCCTCATTTATACCTACAAAGCAAGAGGCCTGGCCCTGTCTATGCACAGAAGATTTTACTGAAATTAACAGATGATTAGAAACTAACCAAGGTAGACACTAGATTTCTATTTTTCTTAAAGTGGCCAAAATGGCATGCATTTATGAACAAGCATCCTGACTCAAAGGACAATTGTAAAGCACGGAATTTGCAAAACTAATGGGCTCTATTTCTGAGTGGATAAGACCTCTGACTAAAGACAGTGGTAAGTATATTTTCTTTGATAAAAAATAAGGTTAGCTTTCAAAGTAACTTGACTGACTTTTTTATCAATTTTGCCAATCCAAAACAACCATTCATATTCATTTAGGGATATGAAAACGTGGTAAAACTTCATTAGTGGGTGGCTTAGTTCAGCAAAAGACTAATGAAAAGTCAAATTCTTTCTTCCTTCATTGCCCTCCACTAAATCATGACAACTGGACCTGTGAATGCTGTCCCTGGCCACACATATGTCAAATTAGGGTTGAAAAATAATAATGATACTCTTTGTCAGATAGCATCTTATATGAATTATCTCTAACACCCACAACAATAATGAAAGGTAGAAAATTTTATCTTGATTTCATAAATGGAAAGAAACTTGAAGAGATAGTAAGTTGTCCAAGGCTAGAATGCCAGGAGGTGATAAAGCTGGGAATCGAGCCTGAATCTCCTGACTCCAAAATCCATACTCTTTACCACATGATACTACACTATCACCTTGAACTACCAAAGTCCATTTCCGGTGCAGCTTTGGATCCTACAGTTGGAAGAGTTAAAGTTTCAGTAGTACAAGCTCCTTCCAAAAAGGGAGAGAGGCAGCTAAATTTCGAGGCAGCCAACAAAATAAGGTGGAAAATTTTTTCCTTGGGAGGCATTAGTGAAAAGCTCTAGCTCTAGAATCAGACTGAGTTTGAGTCTCATCTCTATCAATGTGTGAGCTCAAGGAAATTTCTCTCTGAGCCTCAGCCTCCCTAGTTATCTGTAACATAAAGTATCTATCATAGGGTTATTGTTAGAGTTTAAGGAAGTAAAATAAGATGTTTAGCACAGTGATGGCACATACCAAATGTTCAACAAATGTTAGCTATAATTATTTCAAAGAGTAAAACTAGCTTCACTGTAACTGGTACCTATTCATTCACCTTGGTGAATGAATGGCTTTCTGGAAAAGCACAGGATAACTCTTCTATGGCAATGAAGCTCTTCAGAATCATCCCGTTTTTACTACCGTTCTCATATGGTGTGACTTCCTGCTCCCACACATTGTTATTCAGTAAGAGATGGACTAGAGGGATCACTATACAGCTGGTTTCTATTAGCTTGTGGTCAACTTAAATCTTTTTGATATAAACAGATGTTAAGCCACCTCGGTTCATAATACTCATTTACAACTGACTTAGGAATTTAAATGCAAACATTTAAAAACGGGCTTGTTAAATATCACCTTGCTTACAGAAGACATTCACAAGGACCCTGAGATGATCCATATGACAGACTGCATTGAAGTTTTTGTGGAGTTAAAAGTTCTCAAAGCAGGCACTAAACTTATGTCAACTGCCCTTCGGAGAGTGTTGTTTTTGTCTAATGCCACGATATCAGCATATCACCACAGATGGCAGCTTGAACAAATATAAGAATGTGATCTTTTCAGCTATTATTGGATTCTGTATAATACACCCCCATGGAGTCTATATATGATCATTTCAATTCATGTGGAAAAGAAGTTCTAAATCAGCATGTTTGCTGACATCAGAAAACAAGCCATTTATAGAAAGAATTCCTCTAAGCACAGATATTTGTGGAAAGGATCCTCTTCAGGTGGTAATTTGTGACACATTTTTGACTGTGTGCTTGTCTTAATTATGCATTAGCCAAGAAATATGCATCAAGTGTCACTTTATCTTCCTACATCTGATTAAAAGTTATCTGCTAACGGGACTTCCCTGATGGCACCGTGGTTAAGAATCCGCCTGCCAATGCAGGGAACACGGGTTCGAGCCCTGCTCCAGGAAGATCCCACATGCCACGGAGCAACTAAGCCCGTGCGCCACAACTACTGAGCCTGCACTCTACAGCCCACAAGCCACAACTACTGAGCCCACGTGCCACAACTACTGAAGCCCATGGGCCTAGAACCCGTGCTCCACAACAAGAGAAGCCACCACGATGAGAAGCCCGTGACCGCAACACAGAGTAGCCCCCGCTCACCACAACAACTAGAAAAAGCCCACGCCCAGCCACAAAGACCCAACACAGCCAAAAATAAATAAATTTATGGAAAAAAAAAAAAGAAAGTATCCTCTAAAGGTAGGTACCAAAAGTTTGAACTGCATTAGCAGTTCTCTAATTGGCTGCACATTAGAATCACCTGGAGAACTTCTTAAAAATACAAATGTCCGGCTTCCCTGGTGGCGCAGTGGTTCAGAGTCCGCCTGCCGATGCAGGGGACACGGGTTCATGCCCCAGTCCGGGAAAATCCCACGTGCCACGGAGCGGCTGGGCCCGTGAGCCATGGCCTCTGAGCCTGCGTGTCCAGAGCCTGTGCGCCACAACGGGAGAGGCCACAACAGTGAGAGGCCTGCGTACTGCAAAAAAAAAAAAAAAAAAATATATATATATATATACACACACACACACAAGTGTCTAGATCTCACCCTAGATTGGTTAGGTCAGAAGCTCTGCAGTGGTTTTTTTTAATGGTTATTGAATTTTATCTTATTTTTTTAATTAATTTTTATTGGAGTATAGTTGCTTTACAATGTTGTGTTAGTTTCTACTGTACAGCAAAGTGAATCAGCTATATGTATACATATATCCCCTCTTTTTTTGATTTCCTTCCCTCTGCAGTGGTTTTCTTTTTTTTTTTTTTTAAGAGTTTATTAATTTATTTGTTTTTGGCTGCGTTGGGTCTTCATTTCTGTGCGTGGGCTTTCTCTAGTTGTGGCAGGCGGGGGCCACTCTTCATCGCGGTGCGCGGGCCTCTCACTATCGCGGCCTCTCTTGTTGCGGAGCACAGGCTCCAGACGCGCAGGCTCAGTAGTTGTGGCTCACGGGCCTAGTTGCTCCGCGGCATGTGGGATCTTCCCAGACCAGGGCTCGAACCCTTGTCCCCTGAATTGGCAGACAGATTCTCAACCACTGCGCCACCAGGGAAGCCCCTGCAGTGGTTTTTTGAAAGCTCCTCAAGGCATTCTAATTTGAGTTGAGATCAGATGATCTCTGAAGTCCCTTTCACCTGTCCTTCATTTTAGAAATACATTGAAGATTTTCCTCCCCCAAGATGCTTTCCACGATCTTGCCTACTCACGTTAAAAGTAAAAATTGAGAAAAAGTATTCCGTTCTCAATAACTCTGCATACACACTTGTTATGCTTAGACTAAACATCTGCTATTTTCAGCAGAGTTTCCTCTAAACAAAATGCACTTAGCCAGAGCAAATTTAAGGATTAAGTGAAAGAAGCTTCTATTTTCTTCTTCCTGAAATCAGAAAGTACAACTCAGACCTCATTCCTTTTTCCCTGAATTGCTGCATCTCGTCCTCCTCCTTTCTCAATTCTGAATCCCTCCCACTTCCTTCCTGTGGGATCTACAGATCCTCACTACCCTTCCAACCCTCCTCCCCCAAAAAAAAGCTAGAAATCGACTGCTTCCTCCCTCAACTTCTACCCCATAAACAAAAATACTGAAGCCCAAACTATGAAATGTTACAACAGGGAAACTAAATTCAATCACGATGGTCCAATAATTTTTACCTTGTCTCTCAGAAGTCACACAGATTTTCCTAACACTACTAAACTTTTCAGAAATCAAGAATATACTAAGGGAAAGACATGCATATTGAAGTGGACCAGAATGAAGGACACTGATACCAATAACATACTTTGAAACGCATCAAAAACTGGACTGATGGATGGATAGATAGTATAGCAAAGTGATGGTAGTGTAGAACCTGGAAGGAGAGTTTGTGTGTGCTCACTCACAATCCTTTCAATGTCTCAGTGTTTGACTTTTTTTTAATTGAAGTATAGTTGATTTGTAATATTATATTATTTTCTGGTGTGTGACATAGTGATTCAATATTTTATAGATTATGCTCCATTTAAAGTTATTACAAAGTAATGGCTACTTTTTAACTAAAATATTGGGAGAGAAAGAATGTCCTAGAGAAAAATCTGGATGCATCTCACAGACATAATGATAAGTGAAAGAAGCCAGACAGCAAAAGAGTACATATTTTACAACTCCAATTACATAAAGGTCAGGAATAGTGAAATAATCTGTGGGAACCCGAATAGTGGAAACCTCGAGGTGGGAAAATATTGACTGGAAAAGGTCATTAGAAAGCCTTCTGCAGTGCTGGAAATGTTCTGCATCTTGATTTATTTCTTGTTCTGTTTCTGGATGCCTGAAGATAGATACATAGATGATAGATAGACAGAATCCATCGAGCTCTGCAATTTAGTACGGTAAGTTGTATCTCGATTTTTTAAGGAAAAGCTTTAAAGAATTTACCAACGAAAAGTAGTCATATGAGTTTGCTGTATTACTTTTAATAACTCAGTGTTATTCATGTGGTATTAACTTGCACTCTGGAGCAAAGAACCACTTAATCATACATAGAACTGTAACTCCCACAGATTTTGCTCAGAATCCTCCTTTTCCACACTGAAGGCCTAGGCTGGGGAGACCACAGGTGAACTTCACGGGCTGCTGATCTGCCTCTCTGGAGACCTAAAATAAAGATCACCCCAAGCTAAATGTAACCCAATTTAGAAAGTCTAAATGCAGGAAGAAAGGAGGGAAAAGAGGAAAGGAGAAACAAATAACCTACCACAGTTACAATTCTCGTCTGTGGCCATTCAATCTTTTGTGTTATTCATCCTTTAGCCTTTGTGCAGAGAGAACAAAAAGCCTTGTGGGTCTTTTCCTCCATTTTTCAGCTTAATGCTACCCAGCCCTTCCCCAGGGAAGTCTGATGGAACAGGATGAAACAACAACAATGAAGCAAAGCTGCAGAAGTGGGTGACAAAAGAGGAGCACCCTTTCCCATCAGTGTTTTTCATCTAAAAATTACAATGATTCTATGTAAAATCCTAAACAATAGGCAAATCAGATCACTTTTTACTGACTTATCATTCTGAGGTTTTGTGATGATAAAACAAAAGAGGAAACAACAAAAGAGAGGCAGAAAAGTATATGAGATGTTCATAACAACCAACATAGAGAAGTATCTCTTGAAAAATCTAAGACCAGTTACAGGACACAAACCATGTGAAACATGTAAACAATGTGTAAATCCCCAATAATCGCTATAAAGGAGGTTAGTCACATATTTCTCTTGATATCTTCCGAACTCTGCATAGACTCAAACTTCTTTCACCTAAATCTTAAGGAGTTTAAGAACCAGAGCTTCTTCTCATTTAAAGCCACACACTAAATCAATATGCAGGAAAAAAATTTTTTTGTATTTTCCCATTCCTTAGGGGAAGAGAGAAGTTAGTGAGAGTTCTTAATTCTTTGCCTGAATGCTAAAAAGATTCTGAAAATATTTTGACTTGAGTGGGGTAATCCTCTAGAGGGAAATTTGATATTTGCACCAAAGGAACAAGATGAATATTGTCAATCTCCACCAAATTACGCTTTATTCAGCTTCTTACTTTTCAAGATGCAAAGTATGATCTCAGATTGTCTGCTACGAAAATTTCCCAAAAAGTTCCACACTGGTCAGTGTGATTGTTGGGCCCTGAGCTAAGCTGAAGAGAGCCTAGCTGTCAGGTGTCAGAGTAGCCGATTAAGACAACAAACCAAAATGAAAGTAACAGTCAAGTCTTTAATCACTTATTGCAATAGTATCAGCAAGAAGCCAAACCAAAGAAAGTGTCAACTCCTCCCATTCCATTTTCCCCCATGGAACATCACCACTCATCAGTCACCAATCGAGTGTCAGGTGAACCAGCACAGATGGGGTCATTTCACTGCCAAAGGAGCCCCAAACAAAACGTTCCTGCAGCTTTATGGGCCCAGAGGATAAGGGGAAGGGAGTGGGAAGTGCTAGGCGTGGAAAAGTACTAAGTATTTCATCAGGAGGAAAGTGTCTCTAAAGTCTTCCGCTGCCTTCGCCATAAAGAAACTTCTGCCGAAGGCCCAAGGTAAAGAGGCCTCCAAATGGAAGAAGCTGGGCTAGGGATGCAGCCATGTGTAAGAGCATGGGCAGACAGAGAGTCCCAAGCCCTGGATGATAACTCCTTTCAAAGGTGGCAATGCACTGGCCGTGCCCCAAGTCTGGTATGCGGAGGGCAGGTTTCCCCTGTGAGGCCTGCCACGTAATTACAGTTGCAAAAATTATTGATAGTCAGGCTAAAAGATCACATAGATTTTGGCAAGGAGCTAGACTCCTCAGAGGTAACTTTTGAAAAGATTTCATTTTGTTTATCTCCCACATTGACCTTTAGGTTGTGAAAGAAATTCAGTGTCACCAAGATTGGAAAGAAAAAAATATATATATATAGTATATATATATATATATATATATATATATATGGAACATACTGTAAATGTTTTCACAAGTACATAAAAACACATAATTTCACCATAAATCAAACCTTAGGAAAGTAGAAGGGAAGAAATAATAAAAATAAGAGCATAAATTAATGAAATTAATTTGAAAAAATTTGAAACAAATGTGTAAGATGGACAATTATCAAAGTGAAAATTTGGTTCTTTGAAAATAATAATATTGGACAATCCCTAAGATTGATTAAGGAAGAAAATAAGGCAACATAAATTACTGATATCAGGAATCAAAAAGGAGCAGCATCTCAGATGCTGCAGACATGAAAAGATAATACAGACAGGAAAACTAATAAAAGATGAGAGTACTTAAACCTTCAGGCCAATAAATTTGACAACTTGGATGAAAGAAAAATTCCTCCAAAAATACAATTTATCATAGCTATCAGAAGAAGAAAGAGAAAAATCTGAATAGTGTGACATTCATTAACAAAATTGAATTCATGATTTAAACTTAAACACACACACACTAGTGAATTCTCCCAAACATTCAAGGAACAAAACACAAATTTAGCGAAAGTTCTTCCAAAGAACAGAAATATAGGAAACATTTTCTAATTATTTTTATAATGACAATAAAATGTTTATTCAAAACATTTTTTTTAAATTGCAAATCTAAACATGAAAGGTAAAAAAAAATAAACTTTTAGAGGAAACGTAGGTCATCACTTTGGAGGAAAAGACTTCTTAACAAAGATACAGAAAACACTAAAACATAAGAGAAAAAATTGATATATTGGAATATATTAAAACTGAGAATTTCCATTCATGAAAAAGCACCATTAAGACTGAAAACCAACACACAAACCTAGATATTTACAATACATATTACTGCCACCATACTCATATTAGGAATACATGAAGAACTTCTACAAGTTAATAAATAAAAGGCAAACAAGCCAATAGGGAAAATGGTCACTTCACAAAAGAGGGTATCTACATGGCTTATATGCATATGACAGGTTCCCAACATCACTAGTCATCAAGGAAATGCAAATTAAAATCACCACTTGCCAGGAACTAAAAAGATACAATGAGCCAACACTCATAAAAAGTTAAAAATAGAAAATACTTTGGGACTGTTGAAGAGGCAACCAGAACTTTGTGGGTGGGAATATAAGTTGGTACATCTATGGAAAACTGTTTGGCAGTATCCAGCAAAGCTGAACATGGGCAGTACCTATAACTCAGAAATTCTACTCCTGGATATATATTCAATTGAAATGCATATAATGTTCACCAAAAGATGTGTAATAGAATACGTGTAGAGACATCTTAATAATAGGTAAATGTCCACCAGCAATAAAATGGATAAATAGTGGTATATCCTTACATTGTAATACAAAACATCAATAGAAATGGACAGTCTACAAATATACCCAACAGTATAGATGAATCATGCAAACAAAATGTTCACGAAAATAAGCCAGACACCAAAGAGTGTACATAGTGACTACCTATGTAAAGTATAAAAACATGTGAAACTAACCTATATTGTTAAAATCAAGGTGACAGTTACCCTTGGAAAAGTGCTGAGGAAGGACCGGAAGAGTGTTCAGGGTGTTAGTAGTGTTCTATTTGGATACAGGTTATACAAATATGTTCAGTTTGTGAAAAACTCCTCAAGCTGCACACTTATGATATGTGCACTTTTCTGTGTACTATATCCAAGGAAAGGGAAAAAAATCACCTGTATATTTAAAAGATATGATAGGATTTATAAGTATTTAAAACACATCATGTAAACTTGCAACAATGGTTGCCTTTAAAAAAAAAACTGGGAAAACAGACAATTTAGGATGGGATTAATATCTTTAATATCTTTTTTTAACCACAAATTTTTCTGTATTATTTAAAATTTTACCTTTTGTACATATTACCAACTTTGCAAAAAATTTAAATACAACATAACAACATTAAATCAAGTGTTGCTAAAATAAATGCCACCAAGGCCAATAAGCACATGAGAAGATAATCTTTTATCATTAGTCTTCAAAGAAATGCAAATTAAAACCACAACGCGATACAACTACACAACCACTAAAATAACTAAAACTAAAAAGACTGAAAATAACAAGTGTTGGCAAGGATGCAGCACAACTGGAACCCTAGTTCTGTTTTGGGGGTGTAAAATAGTTCAATCACTTTGGGAAACAATTTGGCAGTATCTTATCAATCTAAACCTGCTCCTACTATCAGCCCAATAATTTCACTCCTAGGCATTTACCCTAAAGAAAAGTAAACATATGTCCATGCAAAGACTTATTCATAGCAGTTTTATTCATAATAACCAAAAGCTAGAAACAACTTGAATGCCCTTCAGTAAGTGAATGGATACATAAATTGTGATACTATACCCATACAAGAGAATACCGCTCAACAATGAAAAGGAACAGACTACTGATACTCACTACAACATGGGTGAATCTCAAAAACATTGTGCTGAGTGAAAAAAGCCAACTCAAAATAGTGAAAAGTTTTTAAATGATAATACCCAAAGCAGGATTAGGTGAAAAAAATTAGATATTTGTATTACTGCCTGTAGAACATAATTGATGTGATTACTAAGGACAAGGTAGTAATATGTATCCTTATTTTTTGAGCCAGTAATTTTTACTTTAGAGAACTATCTTAAATAAAAAATAAAAGATTCAGATAAATATATATAGTCATTGAAAATATTTTTATATTACATACAATTTATATGTCCAACAATAACCAAGTGATCAAATGATGACATACTCGTGACTACTTTGAAAACACTGTAATGGGATAGGAAGATATTAATTATAAGTGTTATGTGAAAATAGCAGGATTCAGCTCAGCATGCACAGTGTGATTCTCAAGATATATTTCTTCTCAAGGAAACTCCTCACCTGAACCAACTGATTAATCATTCAGCCCAAATCCATATATTTTGGTAAAACTCAAGGCACAAATGATCATTGAACTTCATTAGACTTTACCCTGAAAACAAATTTGGATCAAGTATTGACAATCATTTCTTGCAACTGAGAGAATGGTGAATAGTGATGGGCGGTTGCCTTGCTATCCTCTTCCCTACCTGTCACAACATCCTCTGGAGTAGCCAGCTGTGTATACTCAGTATTCTCCAAACAGTCAAGGTGAATAATGAATGCAATCCACCATCCTCCAACTTAATTCTTTTCAACACAGAAGGCACTCATCTCAAATCAGCAGTCCTCTATTCAGAAGCCACGAGTCTTCACTGGAAAATTATCGTGACTTAGCAAGAGTAAGAAGCACTCAAATTCATGAAAAGCAAACTTACCTGTTCATTCCTTTGCTATAAAATGTGTCAACTGTCATGGGTATAACATGCCGAGAGCTTAAAATTGGGGGGACGTACAGCATTTTTCATATACCTTCTGAACTTACGCATTACCCAATTTCTTATCATGACAAGGCATATTTGTGTTAGGTGGGTCATGCAATATTATTATTCCAGATTAAGAAATTAATTTAAGCACTGATAAATGAAAGTGTTAATTTAAGCACTGATAAAAGTATTATTCCAGATTAAGAAATTAATTTAAGTAGTGATGAACCGAAAGTGGCAATCTGACTGTTTTGACTATCCAAGTGTCTTAACCACAATGTGAAATTAGTGGCGAAGGGGTGCATTTACCCAGTATTACTTTTGGTGAAAGGAGAGTAAGATCCAAATTAAAGACCTAACTGATGTGGAACGAGAAGATCCCAAACAAGGAAACACAATGTGGACTTTAAAATAAAACTGCTGCTCCAACCAGCTGTTGGCAGAGAGTTCTTACACTGTGTCCTCACTCTTGTAGAATGATGCATAGAACATGACATTCTGAAGCACACAGAGCACACAGCAGTTAGAGAATATGCTCCTGGCCTGAAGTGTCTATCCTTGTCACAGCAATCAGCACGCTGCTCACTAGACAACCTGTTCATCATTGGATTCCAGTGCTCAGTGTGGAGTAAGCATTAAATATATTTGCTGAATGATGATTATATGAATGAAATGAAATCAATGAGTGACAGACCCAGGTCTAACCTATGTAATTTTATCCTAATGAAGATCTGTTTCCAAAAGTTCGTTCTGTTTGGCCAGAACTAACCAGCCAAACGGTTCTGTTTATCATTCTCCTATTAGGTCATCAGGGTTCATTATGCACTCAGTAGGCCAGTTAATTGTGGCAAGTTCTACAGTTAAAGATTGCAACATCAACTGTTCAACATAGGCACACATTTAGAATCATTAAAACTTCCTAACTTATTAAAATAGGAAAGACATTTTGTGAAAATGCACAACTGAGTGTGGATTTTGAAAATGTTTCTCCTTTAGTTCACGAGTCAGGTCCAGGACAAGATTATGTTAAAAACAAAACAACATGCCCAGGCAAAAATAGAGACACAGATGTAGAGAACAAACGTATGGACACCAAGGGGGTAAAGTGGCCAGGGGAGAGGGTGGTGGGATGAATTGGGAGATTGGGATTGAATATATACACTAATATGTATAAAATAGATAAGTAATAAGAAACTGCTGTATAAATAAATAAATAAATAATTTTTAAATGCCCAAAATGGAGTCCCTTATGCTAAGCTCCATGTCAGCAAACCAAGACTTAATTACCATTTCTGCTCTCCCAGAAACAGAATCTTAAACCAATCAAGAATTACCTAACCAGCACTACTTAGGTAATCTGCCTGATGGACCCCTGCTATGCGCTAAAGGAAAGTTACTTTGCAATAACCAACCCACTTTTTTCTGGGACTTTTAAATATTCCATTTCCTAAAAATGTGAGTGTGCAGCAACTTTAGAATTTAATATGTAATTCTTACGTTAAAAGTTAACTCAGTGAAATAAGTCAGACTGAGAAAAACAAATACTGTTTGATCTCACTTATATGTGGAATCTAAAAAAACAAAAAATAAATTCATAGAAACAGATCAGATTTGTGGTTGCCAGAAGCAGGGTGGAGGTGTGGTGGAATTGGATGAAGGTGGTCAAAAGGTACAAACTTCTGGTTATAAGATAAATAAGTACTGGGGATATAATGTACAATATGATGACTATAGTTAGCAATGCTGCATGTATAATTTGAAAAAGAGTAGATCCTAAAAGTTCTCATCACAAGGAAAAAAATTTTATAACTATATGAGGTTACAGATATTAACTAAACTTAATGTGATAATCATTTCACAGTGTCTACATATGTCAAGTTATTAAATTATTTAAATTTAATACAGCACTGTATGTCAATTAAATCTCAATACAACTGTAAGGTAGGTAAATAAATACATACATATATATATACATATATATATGTCTGTGTGTGTGTATATATATATATATATATATACACACACACACACACACACACACACACACACACACACACACTTCCAGTTTGGCTTTACCTGATTTAAATTGATTTTTGCTCAAATAAACTCTTAAAACTGAAAAAAATAGTTAACTCATTTTCCAAAGTCTCATTTTACAGGATGTTCAAGGAGCAGCTAGCAATTTTCTTTAGGAATACCAATTCTGTGGCTAACTTGTCATTTTTTAAAAGCACATTACAAAATAAAAGTGGAAGTATTTAATATTTAAGACTATCAGATCCATTTTAAAAGAAAAATAGTAACTAGAGTCAGAATAAAATAGGGAAGTAGATTCCAAGTCAGTTCATCTCAGGGGCTTTCAATTACTGGGACAATTATTATCATCTATAGAACATCATTCGAAGATCCCCCCTACTAGCTTGACAATTGCTTTTCAGACCAAGTGCCAGTCTGAAATATATAACAAGACAGCTCCTTTCGCAGATGGTAATTTTCCACATTTTACTCCTGTAAAGCTGCTTTTAGGAGTCCTGAGTTCAGTAAGAAGATAAAATAGAACCAGTAGAACCAACTCTTTCTAAACTTTCTATTGAAATATGAACGCATATACAGGTCAAAAGTGTAAAGGCCAATGAATTTTCACAAACTACCTTGCACCCAGATCAAGAAACACATTATCAGCACCCCCAGGAATGCCACCCTGTGCTCTCTTCTAAGAACTAGTCACAACAATGGTAGTCAGTATCCCAACTTCTGACATCTAGGTATGTTTTGTCTGTTCTGTATTTTATGTGAGTCATCCATATTGTAATTTGTTGTTGTAAATTCTTTGCTCTTGTTGCTGTATAATGTTGCAGTGTATGGATAGAATACACATTTGTCAAGTCTACTATTGATGGGCATTTGAGTAGTTTCCAGTTTGGGGCTATAACAAATACTGTTGCTATGAATATCTTAGTACATATCTTTTGGTGAACATATGGACACACTTCTGTTGGCTATATAGCTAAGTGTGAAAATGCAGTCATAGGAGTGCATATCTTCAACTTTAGTAAGTAATGCCAATTTTCAAAAAAGGTTGTACCAATTTATACTCCCACAGCATCACAAGAGTTCCCTATTATATCATTTATCTCATATATTTAAATGATCAATGTACATGTGCATCTCCTTAAGTGGTTGATACAAGGATGAAGGGTATGATGGGAGACACCATCAGACACAGGCAAAGGATAAAAATTAGTTTATTTATGTGAAGGAAAGTAATCATCTGCATATAGAAAACTACACAGGATAGGGGCACAACGTAGTCCTAGGTGAGGGGAGGAAAAGGCAGGCAGGTTTCCATAGCGAAGAGTTTCCAACAAAGCTCCCAGTGGACCAAATGTAAAATAGATAGCTAGGTAGAAGCAGCCGCATAGCATAGGGAAAACAGCTCGGTGCTTTGTGACCAGCTAGAAGGGTGGTATAGGGAGGGTGGTATAGGGAGGGTGGGAGGGAGGGAGACACAAGAGGGAAGAGATATAGGGATATATGTGTATGTATAACTGATTCACTTTGCTATAAAGCAGAAACTAACACACCATTGTAAAGCAATTATACTCCCAAAAAAACGTTAAAAAAAATATTACTCAGCCATAAAAAAGGAACAAAATTGAGTCATTTGTTGAGACATGGATGGATCCAGAGACTGTCATACAGAGTGAAGTAAGTCAGAAAGAAAGAAACAAATACCGTATATTGACGCATGTATGCGGAACATGGAAAAATGGTACAGATGAACCGGTCTGCAGGGCAGAAGTTGAGACACAGATGTAGAGAACAAACGTGTGGACGCCAAGGGGGGAAAACTGCGGTGGGGTGGGGATGGTGGTGTGATGAATTGGGCGATTGGGATTGACATGTATACACTGATGTGTATAAAATTGATAACTAATAAGACCCTGCAGTACAGAAAAACAAACAAACAAAAAACTAATACTAAACTTTCTTTGGGTTATTTATATGGAAATATGTTAATATAAATGTTTCAGACACTATATGAAATTTCAAAAAATCTTTTATGTTCTGGTATAATGTCATAAGTCATAATTCTAGTTATTACTTAAAAATGTATATCTCAGAAATAACTAAATTTCCTTGTCAACTGCATTATTATGAACTTTCATCAAATCTTTAACCGTGGTCTTTTTTTTTTTTTTTTGCGGTACGCGGGCCTCTCACTGTTATGGCCTCTCCCATTGTGGAGCACAGGCTCCGGATGCACAGGCTCAGCGGCCATGGTTCACGGGCCTAGCCACTCTGCGGCATGTGGGATCTTCCCAGACCCGGGCACGAACCCGTGTCCCCTGCATCGGCAGGCGGACTCTCAACCACTGCGCCACCAGGGAAGCCCCCATGGTCATTTTTAAGTCTTTTGTCATTTACAGACAGTTCTGGGTGTACTCTGATGCTTCTGCAAAAATGTTCCTATAAAAGGGTTTCATCTTCAAGGAACTGATGGAAAAGACCCTGACAAGTACAGGTTTCTGGTAACTGACTATACTCCTGAACTGAATGAATAAGCATTTTCAGAACTCAGATGAATTCATAAAAG
The DNA here is from genome assembly GCF_003676395.1 of Aethalodelphis obliquidens. Classification (NCBI taxonomy): domain Eukaryota; kingdom Metazoa; phylum Chordata; class Mammalia; order Artiodactyla; family Delphinidae; genus Aethalodelphis; species Aethalodelphis obliquidens. The sequence goes on from NW_020837976.1 coordinate 177,921, forward strand.
TGCTAACAAAAGATCAAGATGAAAAAAAATTAATTACATGGGACTGAGTGAACTGATGAGGATGATTACAATTTTTGTGACTTTCTGTTTGAATAAAAAAAAAATTTTTTTTAATCCCATAAGGACTCAGAGGCAAAAAATATACAAATCAATTTTCACTGCAAAGTAACGGAGCTGTTACAGTGGAGGATTACTGGACTGAATGTCAATATTATGACATAGTATGAGTGTGTTTCGTGTTTGGTAATTGCAATCATTGTTGCTTTTGTTGTGGTCATCCATTTACAATGCTTGGTGTCCGTTTATTTATCTCTTGTAAAAATAAAATACAGTGTGTGTGTGTGTGTGTGTGTGAAAATAAATAAAATAAATAAAATAAAATAAAATTCCCTGACGACAAAAAAAAAAAAAAAAAGAATCCGCCTGCCAATGCAGGCGACACGGGTTCGAGCCCTGATCTGGGAAAATCCCACATGCCTCAGAGCAACTAAGCCCATGCGCCACAACTACTGAGCCTGCGCTCTAGAGCCCGAAAGCCACAACTACTGAGCCCATTGCCACAACTACTGAAGCCCACGCACCTAGACCCCATGCTCCCCAACAAGAGAAGCCACCACAATGAAAAGCCCACACACTGCATAGAAGAGTAACCCCCACTCGCCGCAACTAGGGAAAGCCCACGTGCAGCAACAAAGACTCAATGCAGCCAAAAAATTAATTAATTAATTTTTAAAAAGCCCCCAGTGGCCAATGATACAAATTGAGGTTCTACCAAGAATTCCATCCACCTACCTCATCCTCAGAGGATCTTACAGGTTCCTGGGTCACTACTGTTCTGGAAGCTCTTGCTAAATATTTTGTCTGCTCACCTTGGGCAGACAACTGGAAATAATCTGAGTCCCAATACATACCTGAGTGTTTATTCTTACTGTGAGAGTTGGAAAAATCAAGCCAACCCCTCAGTAAACCATATTCATAGCAAAAAGCCCACCTGAGATACTTTCTCCAATAAACCATAAACTCCTCGAGTATAGCATATTGTTTAATCTTTTATCCCAAATATTAATGCACTATATAGAACACAATGGGTTCTCAACAAATGCCCTTTGAACTGAACTGCGTAAAACAATTATTATCATTCCCACTTTACAGTTGAGCATAGTGCCAGGCACACAGTAAGCCCCCAATTATGGTAGCTTCAGCTAAATCTTACTCCAAAGCAATGCTCTCTGTACTACACCACTCTACTTGACAACACCACACTGAAAATAAGTTTATTTTGTGTGACCCCAAGGAATAAATTTAGGAAAAGAGACTTCACTTCAATATAAAAACATTTCTAATAGTTGGAGATGTCTAAATATCATTTGCTTCAGAGGTTACTACTAATAAAAGCGCCAATACCGTATGCTAACACATATATATGGAATTTAAAAAAAAAAATGTCATGAAAAACCTAGGGGTGAAACAGGAATAAAGACACAGACTTACTAGAGAATGGACTTGAGGCTATGGGGAGGGGGAAGTGTAAATGGTGACAAAGCGATAAAGAGGCATGGACATATATACACTACCAAACGTAAGGTAGATAGCTAGTGGGAAGCAGCCGCATAGCACAGGGAGATCAGCTCGGTGCTTTGTGACCGCCTGGAGGGGTGGGATAGGGAGGGTGGGAGGGAGGGAGACGCAAGCGGGAAGAGATATGGGAATATATGTATATATATAACTGATTCATTTTGTTGTGAAGCTGAAACTAACATACCATTGTAAAGCAATTATACTCCAATAAAGATGTTAAAAAAAAAAAAAAAAAAAAGCGCCACTTATGAAGTACTTACTATTCTTACTCCACAAAAGATATTTATTGCACACAGCACAGTTGCTTTGTATACATGGAAAAGCAGAAATACTTCTGGTTTATGTGTTCATCAAAGTGACAGCAAACATATAATCAAAAAAAGGAATGTGGGCTTCCCTGGTGGCGCAGTGGTTGAGAGTCTGGCTGCCGATGCAAGGCACACGGGTTCGTGCTCCGGTCCGGGAAGATCCCACATGCCGCAGAGTGGCTGGGCCTGTGAGCCATGGCCACTGAGCCTGCGTGTCCGGAGCCTGTGCTCCGCAACGGGAGAGGCCACAGCAGTGACAGGCCCGCGTACCGCAAAAAAAAAAAAAAAAAAAAAAAAGGAATGTATAATTTTAACTGTGATAGAGGTACATGGTCTATGATATACTAGAAGGGTGAGGAGGCTTAAGCTAAACTACCACTCTCCCTAAGAAAGTGATATTTAAAGTTGACATCTAATGACTGGTTAACTAGAAGATAAAGGCCCCCAACCAACAGGAAGAGTGAAGTGTTTGAGGAAGTACAAGGAGACCAGTGTGGCTGGAATAGAAGGCTAAGAGGAGGATGCAAAGACACTAGATTGGGCCAGCTCACAAAGGGTTTTACAGACTCTATTAGGGATTGGGGGCTTTATCCTGATATGAGTAAGTGTGGGTTTACTCAGTGTAATGTCCTGACTTTCTCTATCAATTTTTGGTAAGCAGCAAGCAATAACAAGGACACAGAAGGTTAGTGAAGTCAGGTGAAGAATTTTAAGATTCTGGTGAGGACTTTGTTATAATAGCTAACCCTGGGATCAGGGCCAGTAAAGAAACAAATTAAGTCTGAAGGAGCAGGTAATGAGGGGGCAGACAAAAACATCGGACTGTCACGGTACACAAAAATAATTCAATCGACAGTAGTAAATGAAAGTGGTTGCAAAGGTAAGGAAACTATTACCATAGAACAAAATTTCAGATTTTACCCAAGTTCAGAGTAATTTTTATCGAGAAGCTCAAAGTGATATGAAGGTGACTAGAGTTAAGGACATCAAGAAAATATTATGAAGCTATAATTTTAGAAGGGTTGACACCATAGAAATCAGGACCTCTGAAGAAGACTTAGGAAAGAAAGGATAACTTTCAGACAGATGGTGAAGTCCTTAAGAAATGTGATGAGAATATCTTGAAGAACAGGTCTGAGTGATAAAAGATGGAAAGGGACAAGAAAATTACCAAAAAGTATTTAAGATATTGATCAGACCTTCTCAAATCAAGTGTTAGCAATCAATTCACAATGGCAAATAAACAACTCCTCTTAGAAGAACAATTTTCAAATATTAACATAAAAAAGGGCTGTGACTATAGTTTGGGGAGCTTTGTTTTCTTTATTCAACTTCTTATTTAAGGTCATAGAAATCCAAGATCGACAAGTTGTTTGTTTGTTTTTAGTTGTGGGTAGGATGTAAACATCTAACTTTTTTTAATTATAGGAATTAGAATATACAACCCTCAAGTGATCTAAAGAAATTCCACTAAGTATTCTTCATGAAGAACTCCATCTCTTGTGCATTACAGGGTGCAACTTCTAGATCAGAGGAATCTTGACATTTTTCTAAAATGTATTGCAACATTACTAAGAATGAGGAAAGAGATGAAGGTGAAAAGCCCCGTCTGAAATGAGACCATTTTAATATCATCAGAGAGTTTGAGGAGTGAAAATTCATGAAATTCTTTTAAAATATGAAATGGTAAGAAAGGGGATTTCTAGAAAGTAATCATCCACATATATGTTTTCTTGATCAGATAGAAAGGGTAGGTCTATGTAAATCCAAAATATGAACTCTTCATGGAAAATAAGCATCGTACTCAGGCTGCCAAGTAAATGATCACCTGCCACATGACTTAAACATTGTAAACTGACATATTCCAAAGCACATTTTGGAAACTGCTCAAAATGCAGGAAGTGTCTGCTTCCAGCCTACACGTTTGTTCTACGACTTCAACTCGAAGCATTCCATTTTTCCTCTGAGGCCATGGCTTATAAATCAGATGAGACTGGTCATCTTGCAACAAAGTGGACTTTTAAAATGTGATTTTGAAAAGATTGGAAAGTGTAATACAACAGTTTTTTCAGTCTTCAGGGCTGAGAAATGATTGTCTTATTGACCGCTCTATTGAGAATGATATTACTCCAGAGAGATGTAGACCTGTAACATTTCCAGGGGCCACATCATTAGATGTTTTATTTCAGGGACTAAATGGTCAGATACCAATTATGTGATTTATTCCAAAATAGCTTAAGGGCTCCAATCATTGCTTTTATTTCTGAGTTAATCATGATATTTTAACAAATCCACAAAGGAAAGCCTTACTGATGAATTCCAGTGAAATTTAAATACTCCAATATAGGTATATGGTTAATGACAATATAGATGGGTGGTTCACACTTTAAATGTCACTATCACTGAAGAGAAAAATCCAAAGGAATGCATTACAAAATGGTTCTATATTTGCATCTGTAGAAACAATGTATTTCTAGTCTTCAAATAAACATACACAAAATAAGGAACAGTTTTACAAAGTCAATACCTTGCTAAATTAATTCACTGTTGCCTTTCCAGGTATCCAAGCTCTAGATGGCCTTTCACCTTTTCGCCCACACAGCAGTTCAGAGAATACCCATTCGCACCATCTCCCCACCCACTGGCTTGCATTTAATGACTAGAATTCATGCAAACTGGCTGCTCTTACAGGCGCATAAGGAGATGGCAAAATCTGGAACCAGGTGTATGATGGCCAGTTAATTGGCTCTTTCTTTGCCAAACACCAGGGAACAGCTGGTTTTCATTGTTGTTCTAATGAGCTACGCTGAAAGTGAAGCTGGGCACATTAGTTGGAGCTCTTATGGTGCTATGTACAGTCTTGGAAATCATGCTTATCACTGCCAGAGGCTTTTATTGTGAAAAGAATAGTTTCTATATTTAAAAAATGCAATCTGATATTAGAAGAAGGCAGCAGTGTGTCTTGGTTGCCCCATTTCAGTCCTCATGTTTCTAAATGGTCATTTCTTCTGCCACCTATTCCCTTGCATGGGCACATATATCTGATATAAGTGCACATGTCTGAGCACCACAGGCACACACACTTCGCTGGGTAATCCCCTGGGAGAAGAGGCAGTACGGTTTCAACGGAGGCAGAATGAGTTTAAGCTTGCAAGCCTGGTAGCCAGAGCCAAAGGCCAAAAGCCATTTTAAAAATAAGAATAAGCACAACTATGGAGTAGCTTTGTAAATCATACTCTTTAGGAGGCAAGCCAGTGTAGTGTTAACACCTTCCTTAAACATTTTGGAATAAAAGACGGGGAAATTACTTGGAATATTCCCATTATAAATGTAAGATTTAGGAAATGTTAGTAAATTGACAAAAATCCAGAATCATAAGACTCTCTCCTTTCCCAATAATCCAGTCTCTGAGATCCCTCACTGGTTACATAAGTAAAAACTCAACCTTTAGCCAAGACTGCTAAAAGCAGTATAATTGGGTCCCTGTTTTTCTTTTAATGTTTAGGAGAGACATGAGATGCCTTTTTTTTTTCAATATGAACTGTTAAAATGGTTCCAAATGGTGTCAAAATACAAAAGATTTAATAAAATACTTAAGCTTTGAAAGGTTTTCTCTTTTTTCAGGACAGTGAAAAGGCACACAAAGAATGATGAAGTTAAGCAACTATGAAAATATTGATGAAACTGAAAAGTTTTCTGGCAATGAACTGTTCCTTGGCTCTTGTTTTCACAAATATCCTTTGATTTTCTCTTTTACTCTGAAATTTAAGATCTTTGCTTTTTCTCTTGGAGCATTTAAGTCTTCCTCTTAGCTACCTAGAGGAATGCGTCATGCTGCAACGTTCCCTTGTAAGAGACTCATCTAAATGATAATGAGCATGAAAAACTGATTATTTCCTACATTGAACTGGTCTTTGTGATTTTCATCTGGCAAGTCTAACAGTTCTAGACTAGGTCTCAAAGCATAAACATGCCAGCAGTTCAACTAATAAAATAGTTAGAGGCAAATCTGCAGGATGTTACCTGTTGTCGGCAAAAAGCTTCTCAAATAATAGTGATTCATATCATAATTTCAACAGAAAAAGGCCAGTGTGAATTTTTAACTTCCTATTTAAACTTGCATGTGGACTGTTTTCTTCAAACCCTCTATCCAAGGCAGAAGATAGATTACAGAGTTTTCAGGCATACCAAAACATGAATTGCAATGACCTAGTAGTCCTCTAATAAATAAATAATCTGACAAAAATATTTGATGAAAAAAGTAGTTATGTGTTGAGGCTTTCTGGATCTTCATCTTCTTTCCAATTTTCGGTCCTTAATTTTTTTATATTCTCCCCTTTAAAAAAATGTATGCCCTCTAAGATTTCAACTTTATTCTATGACATTTCCCAAGCTATGGCTCTAACCTTAATCTCCCTGCAGATCCAAGTGCCCATAGTCTCCATCTGTATTGCATACTACCAAAACATGTCCTAATTCAGCATCCACAAACCATCTCCTTCTCCTGGTTTCCCCATTTCTGTTAATGATGGCCATTCATTTTCTATTACCCTGTGGTTCTCCCTATCATAACATGTTCTGCTATTTGTGATTTTCTACCTACTTCCATGGGTACCATTGGACTGAGATCTTCAAGGTAAATGATGCTTTATAACTAGAAATTCATTTTCTATATCCTTAAATATTGTTATTTAATAATGTTGAATGAATGAATATATAGATTAATCATCCTATAGAACTTTTCTCATACTACTACTATGGGGCTATCACATTCAAATTTGAAAATGAATAATATAAAAATTCATCAATATCATCAAAAAGTGGATAGCAATTGGCAAAATTTGAATATGGACTGAATATTTGATAATATTAATGTTGACTTTTCTAAATTTTGTTATTACTAAATGTTAGAATAGCATGTGATTGTGTATTAGAATATCCTTGTTCTTAGGAACTATGTGCAAGAGTATTTAGGAGTAAAAATATTAAGAAACCTAGAAGTCACATGGTAGTTATCATTATTGTTGATGCTGGAAGTAATGACTTTATTTTTTAAATAAAACTCTTAAATAATGTAATAAATTCAGATTTTGTAGGATCTGGTCCTGTACTAAACCAGGACAATTCTGGAACCTAATTAAGGCTTCTTAATTCCTAAAGGAGTTGTCATGCCTAATCTCATATAATTCTAATATAATAAATACCTGACATCCCAAAACCAAAAATAGTCAGGATTCCAGAAGATGCTTGAGTGGTTAGATGCAATAATAGAACAAAAGTCTGCTTACACAGTCTATACCATGTATGATACATTTTTACTGAATATGAGCCTGATTTGCCTGCCAAGACTTTTGTCAAATGTGTTAGGAAATGTTAAAACCTGCAAATTGATAAATTCAACCTCAAAACATTGTGATCTGAACCCAAAAATTCCATGGGCAATAGAAACTAAGTCTACAAGCAAGAACAACTTTGCACTTTCAAATGAGACTCAGATATTCGCCCCTCAAATCCCCACCACTTTTCACCTGAGAACTTGGAAAGAAATACACATCCTCGGTTTTCATCTGTTCCAGGAAAAGGAGAGAGAAAAAGAAACAGAGAAAGAGACAGAGAGAGAAACAGAATATGAATCTTCCCTAGACAATAATTTGTCATTGATTTTCATGCCCCCCCCACCCCCAAGATGGACCAAGATTCAAACACTTCCAGGACAGAAAAGAAACTTAATGATCACTCACCCAGAGGTGTTTCAAACTGTGTCCCAGAAATTCCTAGAGTTCTTTGGCAGACTTTAGGAGCCATGCTGGGAATTAAAGGATAACTTGACCACTGCTTCCACCTGAGCCATCCTACTTTTATATGCTTTGCATACTGAGGCTCTGGCTAATATTTCATTTGAAAAACTAGGTTCAGTTCCATCATGAAGATGACAAAACTGAGATTAGAAATGTTGAGTGACTTGTCGAGTCCACACAGCTAGCATCAGAGCAAGACTGGAACCCAGCTAGCAGATATTCAAACTCCCAGTGCTCTTACCACAGCAGCAGTGATTCCCAAACCTGCCTGTGCATCTAAATGACCTAAAGAGCTCATTCAAGTAAAGACGCCTGAGCCTTCATCCAGGGATTCCAATTCAGTTGGTCTGAGGTGAGGCCTGGGAGTATTTTCCAAGGTGTTCCAGGTTATTCTGATTCAGCCAGTCCACAGACCAGCATTTAGAAACCACTGATGCCTCTATTAATGCATGCATTAAATCTCACAACAAAAGTAATTTATATTTAATCAATGTCGAGCACGGGGCTCAGCCTCCTGCCACACAGGATCCTGATCTCAGCTGATTCAGGAGTGAAGAAAGCTTAAAAGTTAATTTAGCACCAATGAGAGAAGTGATTTATAGCGCGTGCGTGCGTGCGTGCGTGCGTGCGTGCGTGCGTGCGTGCGTGTGTGTGTGTGTGTGTGTGTGTGTGTTCCCCAGGGACAGCTCTCAGAGGCTGGAGAAACAGCATGTCCGCCTTGGCCCTAAGGCCTCTTCCAGATGGCTCCTAAATGAGCTGGAGGAATCAGCAACAGCTTTTCAAAATCCTACATACCCACCCACATGGTCTAAGCAAAATGAGTACTTTTAATGAGTCTTAGAAATAGGAAGCGAACTTACTGGGTGCAGGAGACAAATGAAGAATTGTACCAACTGTCCCCCTGGAATTCCCCTGCTCCCCACTCTCTCAACATGAGCTCCGTAGCAGAAACTCTCAGGGAGAGATGTAGCTGATAACGCTTGCAAGGTGGACCTTGTGTGTTGGCAATGCTAAACCAGCAATATGGTCCCTGCTGGGGAAAAAAGAAGAAAAGTGTGGGAAAATGCCAGCCACAGCAGCCCCTCTTCAAGACAGGAGCCACAGTCCTTTTATCATGTATATTCCACTGGGTAAACATTACAATTGGTCACAAGTAGCAGGGTCTATTCTCATTCCTGGGAAACTACTCTTTCCAGCCTCCCTGCCATTAGGCAGGGTCGGGTGACTAATTCTGGCCAATGAACGTAGAGGTACCATGAGTCCCTTCCAGGTGAAAGGGAAAAGCTCCCACTCAACACTCTGGCTCTGCTTTCCCTGTCACTGTGCACTGGAATCCATGTGCTGATATACAGAAATATTAGAAAGGAGCAGATGAGGTTCCTAAATTGCTGCTTAGGACAGAACAGAGCTACCCTACAGAGCATCAGGGTCTGCAACATATTATGCATGATCAAGAAGTGATTCTTCACTGCATCAAGTCACTGAGATTGCAAGGTTAATTTGTGTCTTGAACAATACTTAGCCTGTCCTGACTCCTCTCCTCCTCTCCCTAACCCTAGCCCTCCCTTCTCCTGATTGTGTGTCTCCCCAAGACTGTTACATCAGTATCAGGGGCTTCATTCTCGTTGGCCAGCTCGTCTTTAAAAAGTGGGATCTGAAGTATTAATGGATCCCCTGCTTTGTGATGTTATTTATCAAGATAATGAAAGAAATTAAGACTAAACACCTGTTTTAACTTAATCCACAGGTAGAAGAGAAGAGAATATAAGAGACAGAGGTCCCTGTGAAATCCCAACATTATGATTCTGGTTTCAGGTTCTGAAGCAAGAGTGATTGTCTTTTTAAAAAATACATAGTTCAGGGCTTCCCTGGTGGCGCAGTGGTTGAGAGTCCGCCTGCCAATGCAGGGGAAACGGGTTCGTGCCCCGGTCCGGGAAGATCCCACATGCCGCGGAGCAGCTGGGCCCGTGGGCCATGGCCGCTGAGCCTGCGCGTCCGGAGCCTGTGCTCCGCAGCGGGAGAGGCCACAGCAGTGAGAGGCCCGCGTACCACAAAAATAAATAAATTAATAAATAAATAACATACTTCAATCACAAAAGTAGAGGCTCAAGGCTGCTCCAAATCAGCCCAGGTCCTTGGATACGTTCAAAATCCTTAATTTCACAACAGATGCAAATACAGGATTAAGCTACTCTGAGTTAAGTCTTTCCCTTCACACTGGTAATTCACAGAATTCCCACACTTCCCTGCACAAAGGTGAACTCCCAGACCCATGCCTGCCTTAGAAGTGGCCTTTACAGGACTCAGAAAATAGGCATTAGACATGTTGATCTCCTTACAGAGCTATACCAACAAGCCTGGGTGTGTGCTACATCCAGGCCTGCGGAGCAGAACCTACATGGAAGGTGGATGACGCCTTTGCAGTTGCTGTCTGTGTGATGGTCTAAGTGAAGGAACCATGGTTCATACACACAAGAGAAACACTCCAAGGTGTACTGAAACAGGGCTTCAGGTGCCTCAGCCTAACCGTGACCTGATAAAACCAGCAACAGCAGCAGTCCCATACAAAGGTGGCCCAAGAAGTGAGGAGGAAGGACCTTGGTCAAGGTAGGCTTGCAAGCAGCTGGAAGTCCAAGTGGACAGAAATCAATATGGGTTTTTTAGCCACTCTCTCCCACAGACAACACTGATGCCAACCATGACTGTGAAATGTTGCAGACTGCTGATGGGGAACAAACGAGGGACTGGTTTTTCCTGGCCTGCAATGATCCACAATAGTAAAATCAATTTCCAAATACTAACTGAAATGCAACTACATACACGGAAAAGGAGTAGTCACTCAGAACCCAGGGTGGGAGCCCAAGCACCACCAGTGTGGTTCCAGGTCTCAAATCAAACCAAAAGAGTGCATAACTTAGTAAGAAAGTCCATTCTCCTAGGACAGGGAGTCCAGGCTTCTGAAATCAAGACGGCTTTGGCCCTAAAACCAGGGCCAGCCACAGTCCCTATTCTCAGGAACATTCCTCTAACTTCTCCTTTTCAAGGTAACTCAAAGCTTATGCAATGACTGAAATCTCAGATACCTCTAAGCAAAGAAAGGAATACAGGGGGATACTCTAGGGTCCTTTTCTAAAATTTAGGATCTAGTGTCCTATGACAGCAACTCAATGACACTTTGTGCTACTTTTCATGATCATAAGAAGCATTTTCTGCACATAACTCTACCCACAGTTAAGTACGCACAATAAATCTGCTCTGATTTCCGCTAAGTCATGATGAAATTCAAATCTAAACCTTGTGCTAAGGGATCATATATTACTGGCGTCTTCTGATTTCAAAGCCCCTTTGCCAGGCCAACTCTGAAAACATTGTTTTAGTTGAATAATTATTTAAATGTGTGCTCATAAGAAATATTATCAAATTATAGTGAACGAACAAATGCAATTAAATAAAGCTATGGCTCCTCATGAGCACATAATGATCTGAGATGTTTGGCCCCAGGAAATGTGGATAGAGTAGACATTAATCTCTGTCCACTGACCCAGGTGTGCAAAATAATCAATTTTTTAATAAATAAACTTAATTTCTGGCTTGGCTCCCATCCTGCAGCTTGGTGAGGGGTGCCCCTTTCTCCAGGGTCATGTTGAGGTCATCTGTCTTCATAACTTATTGCTGAGATAACCCACTGTCATGAACTACATGGTCTCTTCAGATCCTGAAACTTCTTATGGCTTCTATGCTCTGCCAGAGGTAGAGAGATACATGTAAAGCTGGGAACTCTAAGCCCGAGGTCAGGCCCTCTCCTATGCACCAGGCAGCTGTTCTCTTTGGGATCTTACTGCCTCACTAATTACCACCATGAAAATGGGCCTGGGTCCTCACTGTTTCTGCACTCACAGGGCCCATCTGGGAGAATCATGTCTTCAGTCTGGTAGAAGTCCATATTTTCCTATTGCTTCTTCCAAATCAGTCTGTTTCTTCCTATAAACCTTCTCTTCTCCCTTCTATTACCTCTGCAAACCATCTCATCCTCTTGTGGACTTAGGTTTTTGGCAACAAACATGATGATGCATCACTGGCTATTTCTGTGTTCAGCGATCCAACTCAAAGAACAAAATATCTCAACTCTTGATTTGAAAACATAAAAGCAAGCCCAAGTATACAGAGCATTCTCTAATCTGTTGTGATACATTCCAATAAATACTAAACTATTTTTAGAGTCTGACCACAGAGCACAAAGCAAGAAGGGTAAAATATTAGAAGTAAATTAGAAAAAAAAACAATTTTGAATAACTATAATGCAGAGCCTATTTGATTGCCTTCTCTTCACCAGTTAGTGTCACTCAATTAAATCAGATGAATTTTCATTTAGTCCACTAGATTCAAGACTAATTAAAACAACTGAATGACTTCCATTGAGTTTTTTTTCCTTCTGCTCATATACCCCATCAGATTGGCTCACAGCCCCACTGAGAGGCTGTTGGCAGCTCCAAGTAAACTATATTCAAGTTATTCTCATATTTCTGCTAATTCAGTCTAGTTTTTTTGGCTAAAAGATAGTATCTCCAAGTGTTCATAAATATGCATACGGGAGAAATTTTAAAACTTAGAATTTTTCTTTCTTTTTTTTTTTTGGCCTTCCAGGAATTTTTGAAGTCACAGAACTCTGGGCTAAGAAGAAATACAAGTAGTCAATCACCATGCCAACTTTACTAGAACTCAAAGAATTGAAATATTAAACAACGAGACACCTACCACTTACCTGCTATGAAATTGGCACTTTTTTAAGCACTATGGAGGCATTGGTGAGACTGAAAGGAATAAGGAGGGGCACGTTCATATGCTGTTGGTGGAGGACAAGCTAGCTGATTTAGATAAGGAAGTACTTGGTGCTGTAAAGGATGAACCCCTAATGTCAGTGGCTTCGCACAATGAGTAGTGAGTAGTTCTTACTTACCTAGAGTCTGAAATAGCTAATCCTGATTGGTGGTAGGGCTCTCATCCTCTCACTCATAAAGAGAATGACAGAATCTGATGGACAGAGTCTCCACCACCTTTTGTGTGGCTTCCAGGTTCACCCGGGCATCAACACTCAGCTGATAGATGGTAGCATTCAACTTGGAAGTAACTTGGAAGCATTCAAGGTCTGAGGGATTGACTCTGGATAAAATATTCTGAAGGGACCGATTGACAAACTAGAATGCTGATTTATTCTTTTGCAGTGAAAATACACAGTGAAAAATATGCAGTGAAATTTTGCTACTAGAAACGCCTGTTTCTTTTCTCTAAGAGCTTCCTCACCCTGTTATTGAGAAACTAGGAAATCAAGTTTTTTTAATCAGAAATTATGTCATGAGCTCAGTCCTTGAAAGAAAGGGAATTTGATGTGCTTGAGACTTTTTTCCAGACTGGAGAATCCTCAGCCAACATTTAATGCACTCCCACTCTATGACATGGATTGTGTTATACCCTGAGGATGCAAAGATGAGCAGCACAGCTGCTCAGAACTGAGAGAGGACTCTGCAAGGCAGACACAGCAGTTGTGATCTGTGAGCAGAGCTTAGTGGGGGATGGCCATAAAGTGCTATGAGAAGCACCCAGCCCTTTTTCAGGGATCAGGAACTCCAAGACAAGACAGTATTTGAGTTAAATCAAAAAGGACGAGAACAGCTTCCATAGACAAGCAAAGTGAGGAAGGACCTTCCAGGCAAAAGGACAAAGAAGATACTGAGAAATCAAAGATTGTACAAACACTGGAGAAATGCAAACAAGGTTCCCAAATTGAAATGGTATACAAAATATACAAAATACCAAGCCTGATGCTTGGGACAGGGTAGGCACTCAAATGTCAATTTCCTTTCTCTTCTCCTTCCCGAACTCTGAGTAACTGAAGCAGAATGGGGGGAAGGTTTAAGTTTAGTAAAGTTTCTATATATAGGGGGTTCTTTCCAAGAAAAAGAAGCTTTCAGGAATGAAGAACTTACTCCACAGCGGCAAGAAGAACTCCCTCAGCTGTGAGCTCCTACAGGGATTGCCTCAGAAGAAAGCTGCTCACCCAAGGCACCTTCTGCTTCCTGTGGTATGCTGTGAGGTGTAAAGATTACTCCCTCTGCGTAGGTCCAAGTTGACACAGAAACTGAGAAAACTAAAGTATCATCATGGGTCCCATTAGAATAGAGGTATATGGGGCCAAATAATAAACGAGGTCCTGACCCAGGTCCAGTTCACAGTCAGTGCAGTAGGTCCACTGACTGGGCTGGTGGTCATTTTCCTGGTCTCCAAATATGTAACTGGAATGGACCCGCTTCTAGCTGCCAGAACGCCCATATTGGTTCCTTGGCCTACGTGATGAACACTAGAGCCATGTGGAAAGCCAAATGGTAACTGCTGAAATTGCAAACGCTTACCACCACCACCAACATAGAAAATCAAAAATAATACCGCCTCCCAGGGAGAGAGGCAGAGATCAGTAACATATTTAAATAATTCAATTCTATTCCTTTAATTAACCATTCAGATTCCCCACAAAAACGAGAAGTATTCCATAGTAGACAGGATTACCACAAATTCAACCAAGTAGTATAACCCCACTTGCAGCTGCTGTGCCATATGTGAAGTCTTTGCTAGAGCAGCCTTGGGTACATGGTTATGTGACATTTGATCTGGCATAGGCATTCTTTTCCATCTCTCTAACAAGAGAGCAGAAACAGTGTGCATTCACCTGAAATGAACAACAGTAAACCTTTATAGTCTTGCCCCAGGACCATGATAACTCTCCCACCTTCTGCTATAATATAATCCAGCATGACTTGGACTGACTGGACATCTCGGAAAACATCACACTGGCCCACTATATTAATAACACTATACTCATCAGAGCAGATAAGCAAAATCTGGCTGGTACATTGGAGGCCATGGTAAGACACATGAACTCCAGAGTATGGGAGATATTCCCTCTGAAGATTCAGGACCCCAACATACCAGTAAAAATTTCAGATGTCTAATTGACTTGGGTAAGCCAGGACTTCCCCTCCAAAGTAAAGGACAAATACTAAGATTTGCATTTTCCACTATGAAGAAGGAAGAACAAGGCCTGATAGTCTTCTTTGGGTTATGAAGGCAGCATATTCCATACCTGAGAATATTGAGAATATTGCTTCAACACCAAGTTTCCAGCTTTTAGTGGGGGTCCAGGGCAGGAAAAGTTGTCAGATTTTCATTAGGATCAGAGCAAGAAAGGGCTATGCAGCAGGTCCAGGCTGCAGTTCAAGCAACCCGGCCTTTCGGACCATATATCCCAGCAGATCCTGTGGTGACAGAGGTTTCAGTGATGAGAAAAGATGTCATGTGCAATTTATGGCAAGTACCAATAGGAGACTCATAACACGGATTCATAGGGTTCTTGGGCATGACACCTGTAACGGAGAATTACACACCTTTTAGGAAATGGTTCCTGGCATGTTTCTGAGCCCTGGTAGAAATAGAGTGTAGGACCATTGGACACCAAGTTAGAACAGCCCCTATGAACTGGGGATGTCAGCACCACCAAGTCACAGGTTGGACAGGTCCAGCTATCAGATGGAAATGTACATGGGGGACTGAACACAAGCAGGAGCACAGAGCACAAGCAGGCTGCACAGCAAGTAGCCCAGACCCACATATCATCCACCACCGTGGCGCCTGAGCCTCTTCCTCAGTGCACATGTATGGTCACAGGAGTGATCCCTTTGGACCAGCTGATGGAGGAGGGAAAAAGCCTGAGCTTGGTTCATAGATGGGTCAGCTCATCAGTGGGTGAAAACCAAAAATGGATGGTGGCTGTACTATATCCCTACTCACAATTGGCCCTGAAATTCAGTGGTGAGGGAAGATCCTCCCAAAAAGCAGAGCTTTAGGCAGAGGTGTGTAGATAGACATACCGGAATAGAGACAAGGTATGACAATCTTTATACCACATGTCAATGCCCATTAAAGATAATTCATCACAGAAGAGGAAGTAAACACTCAGGTAGATAGAATGACTCAGCCAGCTGATATAAGCCACCCTCTGTCAATAGCCACCCCATGACAGATACAATGGACACATGAAAGAAGTAGTCATGGTGGCAGGGATGGAGGCTATGCATGGGTTCAAAGAATGACCTTTAACCCACCAAGGGTGATCTAGTACTGTGACTGCTGAATGTCTAACCCACCAACAGCAAAGAACAATGCTGAGTCCCCAGTACAGCTCCATTCTTCTAGGGGCCAATCACCCACTGGTAGCAAGCTGATTACATTAGACCCCTTCTTCCATAGAAAGGATAATTATTCATTTTCATAGGAACAGACATATATTCTGGGAGATACATTTACAAAAGATTTGCCTTTCCTACACTAGGACCTTAGCCAGCATTACTATCCAAAGGCTTATAGAATATTTGGTCCACTGGCAAAGTATCCCACATAAATTGCATCAGGCCAAAGAATGAATATTACAGCAAAGGAGCTGTAGCAGAAGGAACTGACCATAGGATCAATTTCTCATATAATGTACTGCAATACCCAGAAGCTGAGAGCCTGATAGGATGATGGAACAGCCTATTGAAAGCACAGCTGAAGTGCCAACTCAGAAAAACTACCTGTCAAGGGCCATCCTCCAGGATGCAGTACATATTTTAAATCAATGATGTTTACATGAGTACTGTGTCCTCAGCAGGTAGAATATATGGGTCTGAGAAATAACGAGTAGAATCAGGAGTGGCCCCATATACCATTATTCCCAGAGTCCCATTTGGGGAATTTGTGCTTCCCCGCCCTACAGCTTGGGGCTCTGTGGTTTTACAGGTCCTAGTACCCAAAGAGGGAATGCTTCCTCCAAGGGACACAGCAAGAGTTTCACTGAACAGCAAGCTGTAGCTTCCACCTGGGCACTATAGCTTCCTCATACCAAGGGCTTAGACCCCTTAGACCCAGAATGAAGGTCTGGGTCACACCAACAAGTAAGCCACTAAGACCAGCAAAGGTATCAATGAAGGGTGGTGGGAATCGAAAAAAAAGAGTAGAGGAGGGTAATGATGAACATCAATTGTGGCCCTAAGACTTTCTGCAAATCAGGGGCTATGGTTGTCAAATTACCTTTCTTTTGTTAAGTTTACATAAGGGAGAAAACGGCCCACTGGAATCCTAGAGAAGTTGCTTCCAGAACTGACACAAAGAAGTAGATCATAATGGCCCAATGAATGGACTGTGGTGACTGTGGGGATTTGCTACCCAGACCCCCATTAGGAAAGAAGACTTACTCCCAGCCTCTGAGAGTGCTGAAAGCAGAAGCTCTCAGCTGTCAGACCCCTATGTAGACCCACCTCTGCTGAAGAGAGCTGTCTCACCCAAGATCATGCTTCCTTCCTAGGATGGCCAGAATCTACCAACTGATTGACATGGGAGTATAATGGCCTGGTCCCTGGCTCAACTCAGGGCAACTGTGAAGAGCCATCCCAGGTTCAGAACTCCCCAGAGAGTTGGCTGAGACATCTGTTGAGATGCATCACAGCTCAACCTCTCCCTCTGCCCTGTCCTGCTTCCTGAATGTTCCCGTATGTTCCTCTTCATCTCAGAGTCTGTTTTTCAGGGAACTCAACCTGTGACATGCACCAGAATACAGGCAACCAAAAACATCTGTGTCTGCCAGATAAGTTCTCTCCTTTGAATGGTACTTGATAAACACCAATATGTTCACCGTCCAACTTGCCTACATCAGTCTCTACTAATAGACAAGCAAAAATATAACTGAGTTGTCATAGTTTCTTTTTATTAAATATAAATATTGATGAGACACTATTTACTGTAAGGGGTCAGAATGCCATCTTCCAAGGTGGTTCCAGATTTCCAGAGTTCAATTAGATGTTTTCTTCAAAGATGACTCACTACCAACCTCAGATAAAATATCTGATTCATTCTTGTTTTGAAAGTAGGTAACTGCCAAAAAGATTAATTACACTTCCAGTGGGCGAGCCCTTTCAATTACCAGGTTGCTCTCTGGTTTTCAGCAGCAATACTTGGGGTCAGATCATTGCTTGTGATTTCTTGAAGTTTCTTGTTTTAAGATCTCCCATCTTGGGCTTCCCTGGTGGTGCAGTGGTTGAGGGTCCACCTGCTGATGCAGGGGACGCAGGTTCGCGCCCCGGTCTGGGAGGATCCCACGTGCCGCGGAGCGGCTGGGCCCGTGGGCCATGGCCGCTGGGCCTGCGCGTCTGGAGCCTGTGCTCCGCAACGGGAGAGGCCACGGCGGTGAGAGGCCTGCGTGCCGCAAAAAAAAAAAAGATCTCCCATCTTGGCTGTCCTAGAAAAACAGAAGGCACAGAAGGACTCTCTTCTACCTCCTCAGTTCATTTTTTCCTGCAAAGTAGTCTCCTATTACCTAGGTTGGCCTGCAGCTCACATAAGCACTCCAGGATCTTTTAATTTCTAGGAAAGAGCAAGAGAGCTACTGTCTTTAACCCTTCCTATCCCTGTTCCCCAACATGGCACTTCCCTTAAAAGACTGCTGTCTTTTCCAACTCCGGAATTACACGAATTTATATGTTGATTAATTTCAGGTGGAAAAACAGTAATTCAACTAGATATGAAACTACAAATCTGTACAAAATAACAGAAAGTTCCAAGTATGACCTGGCCCTCTCCATATCAAAATGGTGTCAGGGAAATTAGGTAACTGAGTAACTTTAGACTAGAAGAGAAGAGGTGATAAAAGGATAGTTCTGTGTGCTATACCACTTATGTTACCCAGGACCTACAAATGTTCTAGTGTTGAAGATCGTTTGTTAAGAACTGGTCCTGTTCATAATCAAAATAATAGTAATATATGGCTTCTCTGTATCCCAAGATCTCACCTCTCTATATCAAAGAAATGCCTGGACTAAAAACAATGGATTATCATGATATAAAATAACCGTAGTTAAGGCGTTTAGGGTTCTTGGCCCATATATGCTGCTGAAGATGACCCACTTTCATCTCCTGACATCTCCTTTTCATCATCTGTTTACAAAAATGGGGAAAGTAGAGGGAGGGCTAATGTTTCCAAAATATTTTATAAGCATGTATTACTTTGTAGTGGAAATAATTTAAAATATTTTACTATTTCAAAAAATAAAGGTAATTTCTAAGTTTCTATCCAATGCTAAAATTTTATGAACTTGCATGTGGTCATGGTGAGCTAAATTGCATTAGCTAATCAATCTCAGCCCATATTTCACCCAAAATGTGGTTTCAGTAACAATTTATATGTCAACAACTTCCAAATTTACATCTCCCAGACATACCACTCCTCTTAGCTCCAGACTCGTATACAACTGTCTACTCCATATATCCATTTGGATATCTGAAAGACATCTCAAATGCTCCCTCAAATGCAAAACAAACTTCATGATTTTCTCCCAAAATCTGATTCTCCTCCAGTGATCCTTATTACAGTGACCAGCACTCTTGCCTAATCATTACAATAAATCAGGTAGCTGTAGTAAGACTTGACTCTTTCCACTTCCTTTACCTTCTAGTTCCAATCTATCACCAAGTGCTATCAATTTACCACTAAATAACTCAGACCATCCATGGGTCTCCAGCTCCACTTCCACCACCTAATCCAAGCTATGATGACTTCTCACCTGTGCTAGTTAATAGCCTCCTCACTGGCCCCCAACATCCTTGCTTGCCCCACACCCATTCTCCACACTACAATTTGTGATGTTTCAAATAAAAATATGATCACGCCACAGCAGAAACTAACACAACATTGTAAAGCAACTATACTCCAATAAAAATTAATTTTAAAAATAAATAAATATAAATAAAAATATGATCACGCTATTCCCCTGATTAAAACCCTCGAATGATTTCCCTATTTTCTTAGAATAATCACAAAATCTTTAACTGTTACTACAAGGCTCTGGATCATCTGGCCCCTACTTATCTTGCAGCTTCACAGTGTAAGCCCTCTATTCCTCCCTTAGAGCTCCAGCCACACTGGCCTCTCTAAGTTTCTTAAAAGCTCCCACCCACCTCAGGACCTTTGCACATATTGTTGCAGAGCTTCAGAACTCTGTTATGGATGGAATGTTTATGCGTCCCCTCAAAAGTAATATGCTGAAATCCTACACCCGAAAACGGGACCCTCGCCAGACCCAAATCTGTCAGCACCTTGATCTTGCACTTCCCAGCCTCCAGACTATGAGAAATAAATGTTATTTAAGCCACCCAGTCTATGGTACTTGTTATAGCAGCCCAAGTTAACTAAAACACACTTCATTTTCTTTGCCTAGTTAACTCCTACTTTTCCTTCAAATATCAGCTCAAAAACCACTTTTTCAGGAAGCCCTTCTCTGACTCACAGGCTTTCTGTTACAAGTTCTCATGGTACCTCATGAATTGTCTTTATACCACTTATTATAGTTTGTAATGATGAATGAAGGTAGTTATTTATTCAATATCTCTTTCTTACCAGAAATTTTTATAGGGCTAAGACTTCTGTTTGTTATTCATTTTATCCCTGACATTTCACTCAGTGCTTAGCACATAACAGGTACCCAATAAATATTTCTTTAATGGATGAATAAAAGCAGGGGAAAATGGTGAGGCATTTTTCTCATTATTGCTTTTCTTCAAAAACCTACACATTTTCCTCTTAACTTTATTGTACTTTGTGAAGATATAATTTGAGACTGCTGCTCAAATTTCATCAATTTTAGAGGAGAAAAGGTATCTACTTATCAAATTGAATTGTTAAAAATGATCGCGGGCTTCCCTGGTGGCGCAGTGGTTGAGCGTCCGCCTGCCAATGCAGGGGACATGGGTTCGTGCCCCGGTCCGGGAAGATCCTGCATGCTGCGGAGCGGCTGGGCCCGTGAGCCATGGCCACTGAGCCTGCACGTCCGGAGCCTGTGCTCCGCAGTGGGAGAGGCCGCAACAGTGAGGCCCACGTACCGCGCAAAAAAAAAAAAAAAAAAAAAAGGAATGATCGCTTATTATTTCCATGACAGTTATAAGATGTCAAGTAAAATTGACAGTCTTGATAGTCTTTCTGGGGGAATTATTAGCAGGTCAAGGAAACTAGAAGCTAAGAAATGTTTGGTATACTCTCCAGAAATGAGATATCAGCCCTGAGTATTATACAGTGGAAAAGTTTTGAATCACCATCAGCTTTACTTCTCTATAACTATCCTAAGTCAAGTGTCTAACATACGTCAATCTTAGACATTTAATGAGGTCCCCAAACCATTGTCTAACCTGGAGACCACTGGAAAGGGAATGAGGAATGTTTCTAGTGCTAAGTAGGTAGACAGGTACACCAGTCTAATGAAAACCAGAGAAAACACACAAAAGGTGTTGGGGGGGCGGGGCTAGGAGTGAGTATTTTCTGATTCAGCCTCTGATCAGCTCACTTCCCTATACTTATGTCCTTGGATGTGAACTTTGTAATGCAATCCCCAACTACGAATATACATAGGACATTCATTAAGTCCTTGGGACCTTGGACTCAAGGACACTTGAGTCAACAAGGCACTCCTCTTGTTTAACTTATCCCTCACTGCTGCCTTTTGGCCAGCTCTGCCTTTAGGGAACAAACTAACACCAAGATTCTAAGTCAGGTCTTTCATCAGCACCAAATTCAATTTCTAAAACCCCAAGTGTTACCTCTTCCAGTGAAAATGCTCCAGATGATGCTTTGGAGGCAAGTCATGTTGAAATTGAATCTTATGTCTAACTGAATCCCTAAACAGATTTCTCCTTCCCTCTACACCCTACTACTTTCCTATATTTCTGAACTAAAGGAGGAAAAAACAGAAAGAGGGCCAGGCAGAAATCCATCACTGAGGCCCAAATTCCCTCTTCATATGACCCAGATGAGCAGTTACTGCCTTCTCATGGTCTTCCAATGTGACCTGAATAAATCTCTCCTCCTTAAGGTAGAGCATCAGTTGGTCCTGGACTGGAGAGAAATTTACAAAAGGATGCATCAAAAGGGAAGCTTCAGAACCACACAGACAGGCACCTGAAAACAAGACCAGCCACTTGTGCCGTTTAAGATCTCCTCTCCCATCAACCTTTAGGTCCTCAGGATAAATAGTTCCCATAAGCTCGCAATGCAAAGAATGACGCTCACAGGGAGCATGCATCTGGTATAACTAAGAAAAAGAGAGGCTTAGAGTCTTTTTTTGTGAAGCCATCCATGACAGCTTTAACATACGTAGTGGCACACACACAAAGAGACACACACAGACACACACAGGCACACGTCCCTTCAGTTATCATAACACATTTTGTACTTCTATTATATTGCTGGTCATAGTATCAGACAATTATTTTTTACACATTTGTGTACTCCACTGTACTGGGAGATCTGCTGGGGCCTGCAACCACATTATTCTACATTATAGCTCCATCACATAGCACAGTAAGTGTTCAATCAGTGTTTACTGAATGAATAAGTGAATAAAAGAATGCAGGAATCTCTCAGGATCAGCCAATTAACTCTTTACCTAGTCAATGTAATAAGTAAGATTGCTCTGCCAATTTATTCCTTTTAGTTTTTTTATTTTTTTAACATCTTTATTGGAGTATAATTGCTTTACAGTGTTGTGTTAGTTTCTGCTGTGTAACAAAGTGAATATACCCTCCCTCTTGCGTCTCCCTCCCACTCCACTTATCCCAACCCTCTAGGTGGTCACAAAGCACTAAGCTGATCTCCCTGTGCCATGCAGCTGCTTCCCACTAGCTATCTATTTTACATTTGGTAGTGTATATATGTCAATGCTACTCTCTTACTTCATCCCAGCTTCCCCCTTCCCGTGTCCTCAAGTCCATTCTCTACATCTGTGTCTTTATTCCTGTACTGCCCCTAGGTTCATCAGAACCTTTTTTTTTTAGATTCCATATATATGTGTTAGCATACAGTATTTGTTTTTCTCTTTCTGACTTACTTCAGACTCTATGACAGACTCTAGGTCCATCCACCTCACTACAAATAACTCAATTTCGTTTCGTTTTATGGCTGAGTAATATTCCACTGCATATATGTGCTACTTCTTCTTTATCCGTTCATCTGTCAATGGACACTTAGGTTGCTTCCATGTCCTGGCTATTGTAAATAGTGCTGCAATGAACATTGTGGTACATGACTCTTTTTGAATTATGGTTTTCTCAGGGTATATGCCCCTATTACTTTTATTTTTAATCTTTTTCTGTTTATAGATATAGTTATGTTTAATGCATGAATGTGCACAAATATGTGAAGACTAGCACAATAAACATTAGGGTATCACCTTTCTTAAGAAGCTAAACATGACCAATACAGTTGGAAAGTTGCTTGTACCCTCCTCCCTTACCCCCACCCAGAGGTAAGCACTATCCTGAATCTCATAAAGTAATCATTTTTAAGTGTCATTTCTTTAACTCAGCATGAACAGGGGTTTGCCTTACACAAAACTTCAGGTTATGACTGCGTTTATTTTTTTAAGTTGCACAAATAAAAACAAACTTCATAATGATTTGAAATGGAAACCAAGGGAAATATTTCCAGCCAATCTACATGCAAACAAGGAATTTTACCTATCTGCTTCAGGAAGTCTTTTGACTCAAATGTTACCATGCCCCAGTGAACAGATTTTAACCCTTTTTATCCTCCCTTCAGTGCAATAGAGATTACAGTAATCAGGAAAAAGAAGGCATGGTCATAGAGAGTACACCAGGGACTGGGGTTAATAATGTTCTTCTGAAGCCAGAGGAACAAGGTGAAGATAGGTCCATACCTTAAAAAGTAAATGCAATGGTGACTATAAATGGTGACTATTAATAGGTAACATAAAGAACTACTTACACAATTCCATGTATGCATGTGTCTGTGTGTGTAGACAAAGTGCAAGAGAGAGAAACGGAGAGAGACAGAGAGAAAGAGAGTAAAACTAGCTGGAAGGGGAATGATCAAGCATCCCAAGGGAAATAAGAAAGCAAAGCAGGATCAGATCACTTTTTTTAAATTAGTCATTGCCAAACTGTTTCCCAAACTGGTATCCTTTCACAACTCCTAGTATCAGTGTATATGAGTTTCCACTGTTTGTCATCCTTCCAATACTTAGTATTGTCAGACTCACAAATTTTAGTCTATCTGATAGTTGTGTAATGGTATCTCACTGTGGTTTTAATAATTTCCCTAATGCTTAATGAACCCCATATTATACTTATTGGCCATTTGGATATCCTCTTTTCTAAAGTACCAGCTCAAGTATTTTGCTCATTTTTCAATTCAGTTTTTTTTCTTTTTCTTATTAGCTATTCTTTATAAGTCTTTTGTTTGTTATATGTGCTACAAATACCTTCTACTTTCTCTTGTCCTTTTTCTTTACAACTTTTTGAGATACAATTGACATATAACATTACATTAGTTTCAGGTATAGAATATGATTCAGTATTTGTATATATTGTGAAATGATCACCACAATAAATCCAGTGAACTTACTACTTTAAATGAGTTCAAGTCTTAAGGACCACACAAATTCTACTTCAAGAGGATGAAAGATTACCCAGGTTTTATCTCTGAACCACCAAAGATATCTTTTGAGGAATAATTAGGAAAAAAGATCATTGCTCCAATGTATCAAAAAAAGAAGTAAAGGATGAATCCCAGGAACACCAGAGAAGTTTTAGACCAACTTATGAAACAATGGATTCATGAATATACAGAAAATAATGTGTTAGTAATCTCTAAAACCATTTCTATAATGATTTTTTTGGATATGAAACCTAAGGCACAAGCAACAAAAATAAACAAGTGGGATACATTGAACTAAAAAATGTCTACACACGGGCTTCCCTGGTGGCGCAGTGGCTGGGAGTCCGCCTGCCGGTGCAGGGGACATGGGTTCGTGCCCTGGTCCAGGAGGATCCCACATGCCGCGGAGCGGCTGGGCCCATGGGCCATGGCCGCTGAGCCTGCGCGTCCGGAGCCTGTGCTCCGCAACGGGAGAGGCCGCAACGGTGAGAGGCCCGCGTACCGCAAAAACAAACAAACAAACAAAAAAAAATGTCTACACAGCAAAAGAAACAATCAACAAAGTGAAAAGACAACCTATGGAGTGGGGAAAAAATATTTGCAAAGCATCTATCTGATAAGGGGTTAATATCCAAAATATATAAAGAATACAACTCAATAACAAAATAATAATGATAATAATAATCCAATCATTCAGGCAAAAGACCTGAATAGACATTTTTCTAAAAACAATACAATACACGAATAGCCAACAGGTACATTAAAAATGCTCAACATTGCTAATCATAGAGAAAAGCTAATCAAAACCACAATGAGATATCATGATTAGAATGGCCACCATCAAAAAGACAAGAAAGGGACTTCCCTGGTGGTCCAGTGGTTAAGACTCCACACTCCCAATGCAGGTGGCGCGGGTTCGATCCCTGATAGGGGAACTAAGATCCCACATGCTGCATGGTGCAGCCAAAATAAAAAGACAAGAGAACAAATACTGGCAAAGGAAAAAAGGAAACCCTTGTGCACTGTTGGTAGGATTATAAACTGTAACAGCCACTATGGAAAACAATATGGAGGATCCTCAAAAAAACTAAAAATAGAACTATTATATGTCTCACCAATTCTACTTCCAAAGAAAATGAAAATGCTAACTTGAAAAGAGATCGGCACCCCATATTCATAGCAACATTATTCACAATAGCCAAGACATGGAAATGAGCTAAGTGTCCATGAACAGATGAATGGGTAAAAAAAGTTGTGGTGAATACATATACAGTGGAAAGTCATGCAGCCAGTAAAAAAATGTGGAAATCCTGCCATTTGTAACAACATGGATGGACCTTGAGGGCATTATGCTAAATGAAGTAAGTCAGACAAAGACAACTGTTACTGTATGATCTCACTTAAATGGAAAATCCAAAATAAAAAACTCATGGATCATATTTGTGGTTACTGGTGGTAGGGGGTGGAGGGTGGGGAAACTGGAGGAAGGTGGTCAAAAGATACAAACTTGCAGTTATAAGATGAATAAGTAACGTACAACATGATGACTACAGTTACCACTGCCATATGATATATATGAAATTTGTTAAAAGAGTAGATCCTAAGAATTTTCATCACAAATTTTTTTTCTTTTTTTCTTTTTCTTTATATTAAATCTATATGAGATGATGGATGTTAACTAAACTTACTGTGGTGATCATTTCACAACATATGTAAGTCAAACCATTAGGCTGTACACTCTTAACTTATACAGTGTTGTATGTCAATTATATCTCAAAACAACTGGAAGGAAAAAAACATTGCTAGGTCACTAATAATGTATGGTAATTTATTCTCTTTTTTTTTCCTTCATAAAGCATTTGACAAATTCGCCCATACTGTTTCTGGATAAGATGATAAAATGCAAGTTAGATGATAATGGAATTATAAGGATTTAAGCTAGTAGAACTAGAAATCAGGTAGAGAGATGACAGATAGACAGATAGATAGATAGATACAAAAATTTAAGACCACTGCAAACTGATCCATTCTGTTGCTTGTTCCTTTATTTCATCAAACATTTCTTTGGTTTCCTGTAGGCTGATTGCCCATTCCACAGCCAACTCCCTATTTTCCTTGGTAACAAAACAGTGATTTTGTTTAGACAGTAATAGTTCATTTTCCAGGCAATCAATCTTGGTCTACACCAAGCATAGCAATCTCAATCCATTTGGCCCAGTGATTTGGCCCAATAAGAAATAAAAAAGAAGTCTGCTGGACAGTTCTGGGAAAGATTTTCCTCTCTAAAAAAAGAAAGGTGTGCAAGAAGAAGGTTGTTTTCCCCTTCATTCCTGCTGTGGATATTTTTATGCAAGAATGTGATGCTTGGAGCTGTGGTGGCCATTTTTGAAACCAGGAGGTCACAAACATGAAAATGAACCTAATCCTCTGAAGATAACAAAGTAGAAAGAAGAAAAGAACCTAGATCCTGATGACATCATTTATCCATCAAACAAGACTGAGATCACATTCTTCCAAGCTTCTTTTAAGTAAACACGAGATCTCCTTATGGTCTGAGTCACTATTAGCTGAGGACATCTTAACTGAAATATTTGTAAATACTCAAGAAATGAGAAAATGACCTAAGAATCTGCAGTTAGCAAAAAAAAGTTTTGAGAAGCTTCTAAAACTGGTGAAAAAAAATGTCTTGGTGTACATATTTATGTATCATATAAATCATATATCACTGGAGTATCATGGAGACCAACAGTAACATTCTATAGTCTCTTGGTTCAACTTCATTTAGTAAGTTTTCTTTAGATCAGGGTAGTATATGTTAGGAGGCACAGTGGAAAAGTCAAGTATAAGTAGCAATTAAAATGATGTATGAACAAAGATATATCTTAAGAAAATAGATGAATTATTTGAGGCTGTGTAATAAAAGACAAAAAGAATCATGATGGTTAATTCAAACGTCTGAAGGTTTTTGATGCTGTATAGACAAGAGAACAAAATGTTCTGCCCTACCTTGTCACAAAATTCCTCCTCTTGCTTTCTCTATCTCTATAATTACACAATTTACCCAAGTGCCAGTGTCAAAAACTGAGTCATTTTTCACTCCTCCCTTCTCTCACCTAACCTCCATATCTAGTAAATTACAAAGGTTTCTGGCTCTTTTTAGAGTCTCTAAAATCCCCCTAATTCTCACCATTTCCAATGTCACATCTTAGGCCACCATCATCTCTCACTTGGACCACTGCAAAGCCTCCTGACAGGTCTTCCTCCAGTCTCACTGTTCCCTAGTACAGCTCCCAAAATATGCTCTCTAAAAAAACAAATTTGACCAAGTTGCTCCCCTACTTAAAATCCTTTAGCGTTCCCTGCTTGCCTTCAGAGTGAAAATCTTTCATAGTTTGGTCCGTATCCTCTCTTTCCACCCTCATCTTATTACTTTCCCACAAATACCCCATGCTTATGCCAAACTACTTGCAGGCTCTTTAAAACATGCCAAATAATTTCAAGCTTCTGTGTCTCTATCTTCTCACTCCATGTCCATATGAAAAACCCCAACATTCCCTTCAAAATTCTGCTCAAAATTCTACTCCATCATTAGAGTTCCTAAAGCTTTTTTCTCCCAGACAGAGAAGTCTGAAGGACACTAGCATAGTACTGCAATATAAGTATGTATGTGTGTGTGTGTGTGTATATGTATACATATATATAAAGTATTCCAATACCCTGGATCAGGCAGGAGAGCAGGGAAGACACGGCATGCAACAGAGAGGACCACCCAGGAGGCTGGATTCAGATAAACTATGTAAATGAGACTTTGCCCTCATGGAACCAGACAGAAAGGTAGAACAGTAAATATCAACAGTATGTAAAGGAGAGAAACCAGCAAATAACCAATATCTGAAATGAACATGAGGAACAGAGTCTGAATTAACTATTGGAGCCAATTTTAGGTGTGACTATTGAAATTATGTATTGCTATTTGTTTCCCCCTTTGTTCTATTTGCTCATCTGTAATCTATACTTCCCCAAGCCATACCAGTGAAGGCATAAAAGAAGGATGAAATTAACAGTCAAAACTGTTATTTCTCTGTCGCTGTTCCTACGTATTCTTTGGGGATCCTCCAAATCCCTTCAAATTTCTCCTCACTCAGGAGTCCCCTAGGGGTACTCAGCTAGTCCTGTCTGTCACCATGTGCTCTCTGCCATTTCCCTTTTCTTCTGATCCTGCCCCAGCTCAAGGAGTGGTGCCTTCTGTGACAGTTAGTCCCTCCTGTGAAACTGCTGACAGCACCGGCATGTCCAGTGAAGCTACCATGTGGATTACCTCTAGAATCCACCAGAGAAGGCAATGTCCCTGTCCTTGTCCTTGAGTCAATCCACTTACAGCTTCCTGCTGGCCCAGTCCTCTGCTCAAGTCTCAGCATTTTCTCTGCCTTTATCTAATGAGCTCCAAAAGTAAAGAGAACTGAGCTCTTCGTTGCCATCTGCTTTACAGAGGCAATATTTCTGTGAGCTCATCACTGAAATTTTGTAAAATGATTCTGAGTCTTATCTGTGGCTCCCTGACCCATGGAGGGTTAAACCAGAGGCCAAAAGAGTCTTAAAATCCTCCTCTCCTCAGAATAGTCTTTCTCATCTGACGCTTCAAGGGCCTTGACAATCTGCCTTTAGGATGAGCCTCTCATGCAAAACAGATACATTAGTCATTAGGGAAATGCAAATCCAAACCACAAAGTGAAACTACTTTACACTCACTAGGATGGCTATGATCAAGAAGATGAACAATAACAAGTGCTGGGGAGGATGTGGAGAAATCGGAACCCTCATATATAGCTTATGAGAATGTAACATGGTGCCACATTTTATCATAGAAAACAGTCTAGAAGTTCCTCAGAAAGTTAAACACATAATTACCATCCGAGCCAGCAATTCACTCCTAGGTATAGAGAACTGATAACATACATTTTCATCAAAACTTGTAGTCCTAATATTCATAGCAGCATTATTCGTAATAGCCAAAAAGTGGAAACAATCCAAATGTCCATCAGCTGATTTATAGATAAAATATGGTCTAGTTATACAATAGAATATTATTCAGCCATAAAAAGAAATGAAGTAGTGCTATATGCTACAACAGGGATGAACCTTGAAATTCCATGCTAAGTGAAAGAAGCCAGTCACAAAAGGCCATAGGTTAGGTTATATGATTGCATTTATATGAAATGTTCAGAAAAAGCAAATCCATAGAGACAGAAAGTAGTGGTTTTAATGGGTTGGGAGAAGAGAAGAGTGTACAGTGACTGCTAATGGATGCAGGGTGTCTTCTGAGGGTAATGGATTAGATAGTAGCGACGATTCAGAACTTTGTGAACATACTAAAAACCACTAAATAGTACGCTTTAAAAAGGTGAATTTTATGATACATGAATTATATCTCAATTTATAAGTGCCTCTAAAAATAATTAGGAGGATGGGTAGACATTATATCATTACAAAGTATAAATCACAAACTAGATTTTGGTTCAATTTTTTTAAGTACTTTCTACTTTTAGAACTAGACATGCCCACCTGTGGAAATAAATTCCTCATTCCAGTAGTGAGCTGCCTATCCCAGACATTATTCAAGATAAGCTTGTCAGGGGTGCTACAGGAGGAATTCCTACACTGCATTTGAGATTGGACTATCTCATAAATTTCCTGTCATGTTAGGTACCCCCTAGTGCCCTATGCAAAGCAGGCACTCAATCATAAATAAATAAATGTCAACAAACGCCTGGTGCATAAGTTAACAAACAAATCCTCACAAAGAATTTATTAAGCATATCTTTGCACATGATGCTGTGCTAATTGGCAAACGCCAACCTTTTCATTGAAAGCTTAGTGTGGATGGAAGCCAATCTGTCCCTGATAGGCAGAGAAGTTAACTTCACATATTCTGTGTTGGGTTTTGTCAGCTGTTAGAGAAGTTATTTAGAAGAAAACCAATAATGGCTGATAAACTCCAATTGCTCAGCTGAGTGAATCTAAACACCACTGGACAACGTGCTCACACGTCCCAATGATGGAGGGCAGGCAGCCCCGTGGAGAAGGGGGCTGGAGGTCAGTGTTAGTTTTCAAATCCTGGGAGAATAAGAGACATAATCAGAAGAACATCATTCCCGGGGCATCAGAATAATGTCAACAAAGTCTGCAGAAGACACTTCATGCCAACACTTATAGTACTCAGCCCAGTGCTGGGCAGAGAGTTGGCACTTTTTTTTTTCTCTTTCTCTCTCAAAAATAAAATTTCTTTTTTTTTACATTCCCCTACTCCTATGTTATGAGTTGAATTGTATCCAAAAAAGATACATTGGAGGGAATTCCCTGGCGGTCCAGTGGTTAGGGCTCCGCGCTTCCACTGCAGGGGGCACAGGTTTGATCCCTGGTGGGGGAACTAAGATCCCGCATGCTGCACAGTGCGGCCAAAAACAAACAAACAAAAGATACGTTGGAGCTTTAAACCCAGTGTCTCAGAATATGACCTTATTTGGAGATAGCAGGTCTTTAAAGAGGTAATCAAGTTGAAATGAGATCATGAGTGTGGGCCCCTAATCCACTATGATTGGTATCCCTATAAAAAGGGGAAATTTAGATACAGACACACACATATTTGGACATGAAGGCAGAGATCAGGATGATGCAGCAGAAATCAATCAACAATAAAGATTGCCAGCAAACCACTAGAAACTGGAAGACAGGCAAGAGCAGAGTCTCCCCAACAGCCCTCAGGGGGAACCAACCCTGCTGATACCTTGATCTTGGACTTCTGGTCTCCAGAACTGGGAGACAATCAATTTCTGTTGTATAAGCCACCCAGTCTGCAGTGCTTTGTTTCTGCATCTAACAGCACCTAGGAGACTAACACACCCTACCACTCACCTTGCTATCCTTGTCATTTTCTGCTCCTGACTTCCCCATACCAAGGGCTAAGTTTAAAACCCACACTGAAAGTCCAGCCAGCCCAAGCCTCTCAAGTGTCCAAGACCATTTTCTCTTTGTGAATGTACTCCATCTAATAACCTGCAGCAAATAAAAGGGGCTAAAATGTCATGATCCCTCCCACACCCATTCTTTTTATTATATCATTCATTTTTACAGAGTGGGGGAAAAAGTTGCCCTTAAACTGGCAATTTCATGAAGTTAAGCATGATTTTGGATAAGTGAGCCCCAGGGGCTCAATAAACAAATATGAACAGATGTTCCAAACTGTGGAAGGAATGTGGCAATAGAAGAGGGAATAATGTTGCCAGACTGACATTTCATACCCAAGGCCCTGTCTGAGATCCCAGTCACCAGTACACCTGCTGCAGGAACAGCATTTCAATATGATTTAATATACTCAGTAATAAGTTCAAAAGTGCATCATGCACATAACTTCATTCTAAGGTCTGTAAATTAGAGTGCTCTTCTAATGAAGGGTAATAAGTCGCATTTCCCAGCCTGCACTTAGGAAGCCACAGCAGAGCCACTCTCTGGCTCACAGAAAAGGGTCCTTCTGCTCTCCCCTCCGTGCTACAGCCTTTGAGGTCAGACGTCCAGAGGATAGCACCCCTACCCCAGCTGCAGCCAAGCTCCTGTCCAGGTACTGCTGGATCTACAGAGCTGGTGGGAGGGGAGAGGGTACACCAGCCAGTAACACCCAAGTACTGCCCTCCCCAAGCTCAAAGTCAGAGCCTCACGGTTTGCTAAAGGCAGGAGAAGATAAAGAAGCTAACAGAGAAAGCAGAACCATGTGCCCTATGGAGAAAAAAACGTTTTGCACCCGATCATATAAAGGCTATTTCAAAGAAAACATATTTAGTTCAATGATAAGGTTACAGCTTTAGAGCAAGATAATTCCTTTGTGTGCTTCAGCAGCAGCCAGCCAATCTGTGAGTCATCCTTGCGTACCTACCATGTGTCAAACATTGTGCAAGGTGCTAAGGTAAGCCAGTGAAGAAGACAGACACAGTTGCTGTCCATGGAGATACAGTGGTGGGCATGGGAGTCAGACCCCACTAGATTCCAATCTCGAGTCCATCATTTATTCGCTGGGTGATCCTGGGGAGGTCACGTGACCTCTCTGAGCCTCCGCTTCCTCATCCGTAAAACAGAAATAGTAATATGTCCTATAGAATGTTTTGTAAATTTTCCAGTACATAGTAATCACTCAAAAATGGTAGTCATAATTATTATAAACTAATGTATAAATGCTGATGGATACACTGTCGTTGTAGATTTGTCTTTAACTGTCCTTCACAAGCATATTGCCTTCCCAGCTAGAGGTGAATATTCTTAAGGGCAGAAACCGTCTTCTTTTTCTTTTGTGTCTTTAAACTGGTTGCAGCACAGTGATGGCTAGCTGAGTTCCCATACAAATATCCCAGACCATCCATAAGAAAAATGCCAGAAAATTACATAGTTGAGAATTGTAAGCTATGATGCTTCTCAGGAAGAATTAATGGGGTACCACTGAGGTAAGACTTGTAAACTAATGATTACCATGACTGGAGTGCCTTGCTCTAGTTCCAAAACAGAAAGCTTAAAGTTTTGCTCTTCTTTCTCTTTAATGCAAAGCAGTCTACACTTAAAACAACACATTCTCTGGCCCCAGAAGCAATGAAAAGATTATTAATCCTATAGAACTTCTTGGCATTATGTAACTTCATATAGCATGTGTATGTTCCTATAGAATACTACAGTTTTGAAATCCACCTACTCCTGAATTACACAAAATATCCTTCAAACAATTTCCTCATCCTGAGATGAGAAAATAAACTGTTTCTTCTGAGAAATCAACAGCTTTCCTAAGGAACAAAATGTTCTCCAGGACAAAAATCATTCGCCTTTCAAAGAGAGACTATTTTCCCTCTTCATCAACAAGAGAGAGAGTCAGCCGCTTTTAACTCATAAGGTACATTTAACCTAAAATGGTTCAAGAATGTTCTCATGCATTGTTTGGATATTTCAAATAATTCTATGGAATATAGTTTTCCATGTTTTATCAAAAGTTACACTGATATCTTCTTAGGGAAGAATAGGAATAAATCGGGTTATAAAATTCAATAAATTCCTCCTTTTCTCAAAAATGAGGTATTGAATGATTAAAGGGGAGGTTATATTTGACAAGGGAAAAAAGATCATTAACTGTTTCCAAGAAAGTCACTGAACATAAAGGAGACTGTCACACACATTCAACCCTTCAAGAGGCTTACAGCTCCCCTAGATGCTCCTAAAAGAACTGATGAGGTAGACAGTGGCTTTATGGGGAGTAGACAGTCCATAATCTGGCCACCATTCCTAACTCTTGATTCATTCTCCAGCCTCTGCAGCTCTGCTCACTGGGCTTGGCATGCCCATTTATATACTCTCAAAGGGCCTAACCTTTCCAGACTTCAGCCAGGTTGCTCCTCCCATGAACTGCTAATGGACCCACACTGGCTTGTCCCGTCCTCGCTACACCTGGGCTCTGCCTTCAGGGGCAGCCCTGACAAGCATTGACCATGACCCAGAAGAGCTGATTCTAATAGCCAAATGCTTGTTTTGAATGATTTAATCTGCTCAAGACTAGCAACTGGAATGGATAATATTTTGAGACTTCCAGTTTCCATAATAACAATTTATGAATAAATCTTCCCACTAGAGCTGGATAGAGATATGTCCTACACATTTAAACCCCAAACAGAGAAAATATGACTGGTCCTATAGAATGTTTTAGGACCAGTCATATTTTAAACGTTAAAATATTTTAACCTCAGTCCAGACCAATTATCAACAGCAGACTAGCAGACTGGTTTAGTCCTTTCAAACTACAAGCTTTTCTATGGCATAGATGTGTCAAAAATTAGGTGAGAGGGACAAATAGGGGTGAGAGTAAGATGAGCATCTTTATCTTAACCTAACTAAGAGCAGATTATCCCTCACCTCTGAGGTTTGAATAAAAGAGAAAGAAAGCTGAGGAAAGCAATTAAGATGGCTTAATAAGGGTCTGAGAAGGTTTTGCTGCAAGCAATAATATAGCTTGGAACATGGAAAGCAAGAAGAACATTTCAATGCTATTTAGAACCTCTAAAGCCATATCTGCATGTGGAACTGAATGAACACTGGTCATTTGTATTTGGATAATTCACCAGTTGCCACTAAGAAATTACCCTAGGGAATGTTTTCTGGGAAGGATCTGGGGGAGGGGAGCAAAGGACAGGCTTCATCCTTTCACCTTATTGTTCAGAGCCTGGACTCATTTGCATAGCCCTCCGAGGATGAAGTCTTTTCTGCCATTTGGTAGATTGCCATCAAATTTCAAGTGACATGATGCACAGTCGATTTACGCACTGTGAAGCAGATACTGCAGGGGTTTGGTGTATTTGTGTTTCATTTCCAGTTAAACAATACACAGGGGGCTGTCACACTAACAAGGTTTATAATGATTGACTTGTTCAGCCATATCGAGACCTTTTACTTCTACAGAGCAGAAGCCTCAATAAACAGGAAATTTATATTTGAACAGATGTCTGTCTAGAAGGGTGGTACCGTATTTCTGCCTGACTTGGTTCAGAGTGAATCAAGCGCATTTACCCCCCTCCCCAACACTCCCAAGCACAGCACACAGCTAAATTCTGGACAATTTGCAGGATCTCTGGGACACTGACATCCTACTCTTATAAAACAGAATTCCATAAAATGTCCTCTGAAAGAAGTCCTCTGAAAGAAGTTATTACCAGGCATAATTCAACATTTGGCTGTGCTCATTTTTTAACATGAATTCATGATTTTGAAAAATGCAAATATCATATCAGAACAAAAAGAAAGCATTTTTATCTCTGTGTTTTGGATCAATTTAATTTCCTGAGCCTCAACTTTCTCACCTATAAATTAGGAATAGTTTAACCTACTGTAAGGGGTTATTGTGAGAATTAAGTGAGAAAAAGTCTGAGAGTCTAGCACACAGTTGGTGTCCAATAAATGCTTGTTTAAAAAAACACACAAATGATATAAGTGACCCTCTAAACACACTTGATTTCATCTTTCACAGGTGAATTCATATTATCTGTTACAGAATTAAGAACAATCAAGACATTTAGGAACAAAGCAATGCCATACACAGAGAAGAAAATGCTTTCCTGGACCTGATAAATCCAGTGAGCCAGGCAGATATGACAAATGTGGCCACTGCCAGGGACTGGGTCCCTGAAGAGCTAGATTTAACTCGCTAAGGAATATTAAGATATGAAAGAGTCAAAAGAAAGTTGAAGAGAGTAATTTCTTCCCTTGGATTCAAAAATACCTAGATATTTGTTGAATGAATGAATGAATGAACAAGTGAACAAAAAAACACTCCTGACATAATCACCTCCTATTGGTTCAGGGTTTTTTAATGAATGATTTACTGATTCATAATATATTATTGGGCACATACCATGTGCCAGACACTGATACAGGGGTGGGAAGACAGAATAGTCCTTGCCTTACAAGCTCATAATCTAGTAGAGAGACAGATAAATAATCACATAATTAACAATAAAAATCATAGTAAGTGCTATGATGGAAAAGTACAGAATACTACAAGAGAGTTTTTACACCTTACGAAGCTAACTTCTGAGACCGGAAGTATGTGTAGGAGTTAGACAAGTAAAGAGTGGGGGAGAGCTCCAGGCAGAAGGAATACCATGTGGGGAGTCCCTGAGGTAGGAGAGAGCTTGGGTCATTCTGGGAGCTGGAAGAAGGCCTCAATGGCTGGAATATCCTAAGCAAAGGGAAGATTGGCAGGAACCAAACTGGTCAGAGTCTTACTGGTTGTGTTATATTACTTTGTAGTTTATCCTAAATGCAATGGGAAACGTCAATTTGATCAAATTTCGCCTTTAAAATGTTATTCTGACTACAGTGTACTGAATGAATCAGAACTATAAAAGTGGATTGCAGAGACCATTAAGAAGCTACTGCAGTAACCCTGACAAGAGCTGATGCCAGCCTGCATTAGGATGTGGAGATGGATTTAGTGTGCATTTTTGAAGCAGAATTGACAAACTTGGAGTTCAATTCGCTGTGGCCCGGGCAACAGGACACATAGTGATACTGCCCACTAAACAGAATATAACAGAGGAAGAGCAGCCTGGGGGGAGGGAGTGTGGGATAAGATCAAGAACTTCATTTTAGACGATCTGAGTTTGAAATTCTGCAACCACTAAAGTGGATGTGTCTAGAATGCAGTTGTATATAAATGTCTAGAGCTCAAAAGAGAGATCAGAGCTGAAACTATAAGTTGGGGCGTCCCATGCAGAGACAAACAGTAATTAAGATCACAGAAGGGGCTGAGATTGCCCACGGAAAGTGCAGAGGAAGAAGAGAAGCAGGCTTGCATTTCAAGGTCGGTGGTCGAGGAGACTGGGAAAGAGGAGCCATGGATGGGAGAAAACCAAGAGGGCGTGGTGCCAGGGACAGCCAGAGAAGAAGGCATTTCAAATAAAGGAATGCTGAATGTTGCTACATATAAAGTAAAATGAGAATGAAAACAAGTCCATTGAATTTAACACAGGCAAGTAACCTTAGTAAGTGCAGATATAATAGAATTGTGAGAACAGAAGCCAGGCTGGAGTGGGTTAAAAAAACAGCTGTGAGGAAATAACACCAGCCATGAGCAGACTAGGCTGGTGGCTGTGAAAGTACAGTAACAGGACAGACTCGGATCAAAGGAGGGTGGTGGTTGTTTGTCATCATGGTCTTTGTTGTTGCTGTCACTGCGGTTGTTCCTGGTGGGAAATACTACAACATATGTTAATATTGATCAAATAAATCCAGGTAGATGGAAAAGGAGAGAGGGAATGGGGTTCAAACCACACATGGAGCAAGTGGCCCTGGATAAGAGGAAGGTTGTGTCCCCCCATCATAACTTGTGAAAAGAGCCTGCAGACACAGGCTGCCGTGTACATCATGCAAAGGGAACAAGCAGGAGTTTCCATCTGAGAGCTTCTACCTTCCCTTTTACATTTGAGACAAGGTCATCTTCTGAGACTGAGGGAAAGTTAGTTCTAAGGAGAAGGGAAAAGGTATGAAATAGTCCTTGAGGAAAGCAGGATGGAGCTTACTAGAAAGAGTAGTACTAAGCTTGCCACACAGTGGGGAGAAACTAATTAAGTTTGATTATTGTGAATCCATAGTGTTGGCATCTGCCAGGTTGTGTCCAACAAAGCCAAGACCTTCGGGGCTTCCCTGGTGGCGCAGTGGTTGAGAGTCCGCCTGCCGATGCAGGGGACACGGGTTCGTGCCCCGGTCTGCGAAGATCCCACATGCCGCAGAGCGGCTGGGCCCATGAGCCATGGCCACTGAGCCTGCGTGTCCGGAGCCTGTGCTTCGCGACGGGAGAGGCCACAACGGTGAGAGGCCCGCGTACCGCAAAAAAAAAAAAAAAGCCAATACCTTCAGAGTGGGCCTGAATAAGGTTGATGGCTTGGTTCATCCAGAGCTGGAGTTTTGTCAGGTGGACAGGACAGAAAGAGATTGAAACATGAGGGTATTTGCAACAAAAGAATGGTCATAATGGACAGTGAAGGATAACCTAGACCAAGGAATGTGAACACAATTCTGATGGGGAGAGAAAACAAAAGGGCCAATGGACTGGAGATGCAGGGGGGATGGGAGCAAGTGAGCAGGGAAGATACAAAAAGTGGCTCTCAGGGAGCGAGGTGTGGGACTTAGATACCGTGCAGATGTGGCAGTCTCTGGTGATGACAGCAATTAGGGCGTGGCTATGGGAGAGGGTTGCTTAACATAGGAGTGGAGGAGAAAGCCAATGCAGGTGAAATGTTCAAAAACCAAAAGTTTGGAATAAATAAATGTAACTGTGGATATTTACATTACCTCCGATGAGGGCGGAAGGTAAAGTTGACAGAAAGATTGAGAGTCATGGTTCTAAAATCTTTAGTGAGAGAGAGTAATACCAAAGAGATTTACTCACAAAAGAGTAAGTAAATTACGACAAACGGGAGGGGGAGAAAGTGGTGCAGCCGGATGGTTTGAGCCTCAAAAGACCAGGAATTTTTGTACAAGGAGAAGGTAGTTATGGTCTGCAAGTGTCACGATGAAGGAAGGAGGGCATCTACCCACTGTCCAACCCCAAGATAAATCATATATGAGAAAACAGTCTCTACTCAAGAGCACCTCAAGGAATATGTAACAAAAACTACAAATGCTGAGAGTGCCAACCCTGTGCTAATAACATTTTACACAGTACTTCACAAAAACTCTTAGGTATTATGATTCCCATCTTACAGATGAGGAAACTGAAGCTCAGACAGAGTTAAAGTTACTTGTGTTAGTCATATATCTTATAAATGGCAGAGATGAAGCCATAAGTACAGTTATTGAAATGTTCTCGAGGGTTTATCATACTGACAGGATGCAATGCTTTATTTCTATCCAGAGGGGTCTTGGAGAAGCCATCATTCTGTGGGGTAATGATGAAGTGACGACAGTTATGGTGGACTGCCACATCCAGGCGAAGGTGATCATTTCATCCTGTGTCCTTAGGAAAGATCTGGCCTTGGTCCTTCTCCTCCCCTTCCTTCTCCCTCTCCTCCCTCCCTTCCTAGAATACAAACATGTGAAAGCCCTATCATTCATCTTTGTCTCCCTGAGTCTGACAGACCGAGCTCCTGACACATAGTAGTTGCTCAACAAGTATTTGTTGAACTGGAACAAGGAAAACATAAAGAATAAACCAATTTACTGATTTTCTCTTGCTCAGAGACAAGGAGAAGGGAGAAGACATGCAACGGTTTCTCTTTACTGTCATTTTCCTGCCTCCCTAGCCCCTCAAGAACAAATCAGAAATGCAGTCACCTTTTCTGACATAACAGGAAAGTGAATACATGGGCACACTGAATCATTAGGTCTTGGTCTTGGTTTTATGAGAGGTCTCAGGCCGGGAGAGAGCAACGCAATTTCACATTGGCAAGAAATCTCTAATTCTCAGGGTTTAATCTTCATATCTTCTCCAAGGCATAGGACAGAGGAAAACTGGTTCTCCTTTACTAAGAACTTCTCACCCACTCTCCCCCATTTTCATCCTTGAAACGTCTAGGCTTTTAAAATAAAAAAATATAGGAAGAGACCTTCAAGATGGTGGAGGAGTAAGACGTGGAGATCACCTTCCTCCCCACAAACACATTAAAAATACATCTACATGTGGAACAACTCCTACAGAACACTTGCTGAATGCTGGGAGAAGACCTCAGACCTCCCAAAAGGCAAGAAACTCCCCATGTACCTGGGTAGGGCAAAAGAAAAAAGAAAAAACAGAGACAAAAGAATAGGGATGGTATGTGCACTTCTGGGAGGGAGCTGTGAAGGAGGAAAAGTTTCCACACACGAGGAAACCCCTTCACTGGCAGAGATGGGGTGGTGGGCGGGGGGGAAGCTTCAGAGCCACGGAGGAGAGCGCAGCAACAGGGGTGCGGAGGGCAAAGCGGAGAGATTCCCACACAGAGGATTGGTGCCGACCAGCACTCACCAGCCCGAGAGGCTTGTCTGCTCACCTGCTGGAGCGGGTAAGTACTGGGAGCTGAGGCTCAGGCTTCAGAGGTCAGATCCCAGGGAGAGGACTGGGGTTGGCTGCGTGAACACAGCCTGAAGGGGGCTAGCATGCCATAGCTAGCCGGGAGGGAGTCTGGGGAAAACTCTGGACCTGCCTAAGAGGCCAGAGACCATTGTTTCGGGGTGCGCAAGGAGAGGGGATTCAGAGCACCACCTAAATAAGCTCCAGAGATGGGCACGAGCCATGGCTATCAGCACGGACACCAAAGATGGGCATGAAATGCTAAGGCTGCTGCTGCCGCCACCAAGAAGCCTGTGTGCAAGCACAGGTCACTCTCCACACCACCCCTCCCAGGAGCCAGTGCAGCCCGCCACTGCCAGGGTCCCGTGATCCAGGGCAAACTTCTCCAGGAGAACACATGGTGCACCTCACGCTGTTGCAATGTCACGGTGGCCTCTGCCGCCGCAGGCTTGCCCCACATTCCAATTATGACTACGGTACCCCTAGCTCTCCCCAGCCTGAGTGAGCAAGAGAGCCCTAATCAGCTGATGCTTTAACCCCCTCCTGTCTGGGCGGGGAACAGACACCTGAAGGGGGCCTACATGCAGAGGTGGAGGCAAAAACAAAGCTGAACCCCAGGAGCTGTGCAAATACAGAGGAGAAAGGGAAATTCCTCCATGCAGCCTCAGGAGCAGCAGATTAAATTCCCACAATCAACTTGATAAACCCTGCATCTGTGGAATACCTGAATAGACAACAAATGTTCCCAAAATTGAGGTGGTGGACTTTGGGAGCAAACATAGACTTGGTGTTTGCTTTCTGAGTCTGATTTGTTTCTGGTTTTATGTTTAGCTTAGTTTAGTTTTTAGTGCTTATTATCATTGGTGGATTTGTTTACTGGTTTGGTTGCTCTCTTCTTTTTTTTTTTCTTTTTTTACATCTTTATTGGAGTATAATTGCTTTGCAATGGTGTGTGTTAGTTTCTGCTTTATAACAAAGTGAATAAGTTATACATATACATATGTTCCCATATCTCTTCCCTCTTGCGTCTCCCTCCCTCCCACCCTCCCTATCCCACCCCTCTAAGGTGGTCACTAACCACCGAGCTGATCTCCCTGTGCTATGCGGCTGCTTCCCACTAGCTATCTACCTTACGTTTGGTAGTGTATATATGACCATGCCACTCTCTCACTTTGTCACAGCTTACCCATCCCCCTCCCCATATCCTCAAGTCCATTCTCTAGTAGGTCTCTGTCTTTATTCCTGTCTTACCCCTAGGTTCTCCATGACATTTTTTTTCTTAAATTGCATATATATGTGTTAGCATACGGTATTTGTCTTTCTCCTTCTGACTTACTTCACTCTGTATGACAGACTCTAGGTCCATCCACCTCATTACAAATAGCTCAACTTCATGTCTTTTTATGGCTGAGTAATATTCCATTGTATATAATGCCACATCTTCTTTATCCATTCATCCGATAATGGACACTTAGGTTGTTTCCATCTCCGGTCTACTGTAAATAGAGCTGCAATGAACATTGTGGTACATGACTCTTTTTGAATTATGGTTTTCTCAGGGTATATGCCCAGTAGTGGAACTGCTGGGTCATATGGTAGTTCTATTTTTAGTTTTTTAAGGAACCTCCATACTATCCTCCATAGTGGATGTACCACTTCACATTCCCACCAGCAGTGTAAGAGTGTTCCTTTTTCTCCACACCCCTCCAGCATTTATTGTTGCTAGATTTTTTGATGATGGCCATTCTGACTGGTGTGAGATGATATCTCATTGTAGTTTTGATTTGCATTTCTCTAATGATTAATGATGTTGAGCGTTCTTTCATGTGTTTGTTGGCAGTCTGCTATCTTCTTTAGAGAAATGTATATTTAGGTCTTCTGCCCATTTCTGGATTGGGTTGTTTGTGTTTTTGTTATTGAGCTGCATGAGCTGCCTGTAAATTTTGGAGATTAATCCTTTGTCAGTTGCTTCCTTTGCAAATATTTTCTCCCACTCTGAGGGTTCTCTTTTGGTCTTATGATTTCCTTTGCTGTGCAAAAGCTTTGAAGTTTCATTAGGTACCATTTGTTTATTTTTGTTTTTATTTCCATTTCTCTAGGAGGTGGGTCAAAAAGGATCTTGCTGTGATTTATGTCATAGAGTGTTCTGCCTATGTTTTCCTCTAAGAGTTTTATAGTGTCTGGCCTTACATTTAGGTCTTTAATCCATTTTGAGTTTATTTTTGTGTATGGTGTTAGGGAGTGTTCTGATTTCATTCTTTTACATGTACCTATCCAGTTTTCCCAGCACCACTTATTGAAGAGGCTGTCCTTTCTCCACTGTACATTCCTAGCTCCTTTATCAAAGATAAGGTGACCATATGTGCATCGGTTTATCTCTGGGCTTTCTATCCTGTTCCATTGATATATTTTTCTGTTTTTGTGCCAGTACCATACTGTCTTGATCACTGGAGCTTTGTAGTGTAGTCTGAAGTCAGGTAGCCTGATTCCTCCAGCTCCGTTTTTTGTTCTCAAGATTGCTTTGGCTATTCGGGGTCTTTTGTGTTTCCATACAAATTGGGAAATTTTTTGTTCTAGTTCTGTGAAAAATACCAGTGGTAGTTTGATAGGGATTGCATTGAATCTGTAGATTGCTTTGGGTAGTATACTCATTTTCACAATGTGGATTCTTCCAATCCAAGAACATGGTATATCTCTCCATGTATTTGTATCATCTTTAA
This sequence comes from Aethalodelphis obliquidens, assembly GCF_003676395.1. Taxonomy (NCBI): domain Eukaryota; kingdom Metazoa; phylum Chordata; class Mammalia; order Artiodactyla; family Delphinidae; genus Aethalodelphis; species Aethalodelphis obliquidens. Next base: position 220,412 of record NW_020837976.1, read on the forward strand.
TTTCTTTCATCAGTGTCTTATAATTTTCTGCATACAGGTCTTTTGTCTCCTTAGGTAGCTTTATTCCTAGATATTTTATTCTTTTTGTTGCAATGGTAAATAGGAGTGTTTTCTTGATTTCACTTCCAGATTTTTCATCATTAGTGTATAGGAATGCCAGAGATTTCTGTGCATTAATTTTGTATCCTGCTACTTTACCAAATTGATTGATTAGCTCTAGTAGTTTTCTGGTAGCATCTTTAGGATTCTCTATGTATAGCATCATGTCATCTGCAAACAGTGACAGCTTTACTTCTTCTTTTCTGATTTGGATTCCTTTCATTTCCTTTTCTTCTCTGATTGCTGTGGCTAAAACTTCCAAAACTATGTTGAATAAGAGTGGTGAGAGTGGGCAACCTTGTCTTGTTCTTGATCTTAGTGGAAATGCTTTCAGTTTTTCACCATTGAGGACGATGTTGGCTGTGGGTTTGTCATATATGGCCTTTATTATGTTGAGGAAAGTTCCCTCTATGCCTACTTTCTGGAGGGTTTTTATCATAAATGGATGTTGAGTTTTGTCAAAAGCTTTCTCTGCATCTATTGAGATGACTGTATGGTTTTTCTCCTTCAATTTGTTAATATGGTGTATCACATTGATTGATTTGTGTATATTGAAGAATCCTTGCATTCCTGGAATAAACCCCACTTGATCATGGTGTATGATCCGTTTAATGTGCTGTTGGATTCTGTCTGCTAGTATTTTGTTGAGGATTTTTGCATCTATGTTCATCAGTGATATTGGCCTGTAGTTTTCTTTCTTTGTGACATCCTTGTCTGGTTTTAGTATCAGGGTGATGGTGGCCTCATAGAATAAGTTTGGGAGTGTTCCTCCCTCTGCTATATTCTGGAAGAGTTTGAGAAGGATAGGTGTTAGCTCTTCTCTAAATGTTTGATAGAATTCGCCTGTGAAGCCATCTGGTCCTGGGCTTTTGTTTGTTGGAAGATTTTTAATCACAGTTTCCATTTCAGTGCTTGTCACTGGTCTGGTCATATTTTCTATTTCTTCCTGATTCAGTCTTGGCAGGTTGTGCAGTTCTAAGAATTTGTCCATTTCTTCTAGGTTGTCCATTTTATTGGCATAGAGTTGCTTGTAGTAATCTCTCATGATCTTTTGTATTTCTGCAGTGTCAGTTGTTACTTCTCCTTTTTCATTTCTAATTCTATTGATTTGAGTCTTCTCCCATTTTTTCTTGATGAGTCTGGCTAATGGTTTATCAATTTTGTTTATTCTCAATGAACCAGCTTTGGGCTTCCCTGGTGGCGCGGTGGCTGGGAGTCAGCCTGCCGATGCGGGGGACAAGGGTTCGTGCCGCGGTTTGGGAGGATCCCGCAGGCCATGGCTGCTGGGCCTGCGTGTCCGGAGCCTGTGATCCGCGGCGGGAGAGGCCATGGCAGTGAGAGGCCCGCGTACCAAAAAAAAAAGAAAAACAAAAAAGAACCAGCCTTTAGTTTTATTGATCTTTGCTATCATTTCCTTCATTTCTTTTTCATTTATTTCTGATCTGATCTTTATGATTTCTTTCCTTCTGCTAACTTTGGGGGGTTTTTTGGTTCTTCTTTCTCTAATTGCTTTCGGTGCAAGGTTAGGTTGTTTATTCGAGATGTTTTCTGTTTCTTAAGGTAGGATTGTATTGCTATAAACTTCCCTCTTAGAACTGCTTTTGCTGCATCCCATAGGTTTTGGGTTGTCGTGTTTCCATTGTCATTTGTTTCTAGTTATTTTTTGATTTCCTCTTTGATTTCTTCAGTGATCGCTTTGTTATTAAGTAGTGTATTGTTTAGCTTCCATGTGTTTGTATTTTTTACAGATCTTTTCCTGTAATTGATATCTAGTCTCATGGTGTTGTGGTCGGAAAAGATACTTGATACAATTTCAATTTTCTTAAATTTACCAAGGCTTGACTTGTGACCCAAAATATGATCTATCCTGGAGAATGTTCCATAAGCACTTGAGAAAAATGTGTATTCTGTTGTTTTCGGATGGAATGTCCTATAAATATCAATTAAGTCCATCTTGTTTAATGTATCATTTAATGCTTGTGTTTCCTTAATTTTCATTTTGGATGATCTGTCCATTGGTGAAAGTGGGGCGTTAAAGTCCCCTACTACGAATGTGTTACTGTCAATTTCCCCTTTTATGGCTGTTAGTATTTCCCTCATGTATTGAGGTGCTCCTATGTTGGGTGCATAAATATTTACAATTGTTATATCTTCTTCTTGGATTGATCCCTTGATCATTACGTAGTGTCCTTCTTTGTCTCTTCTAATAGTCTCTATTTTAAAGTCTATTTTGTCTGATATGAGAATTGCTACTCCAGCTTTCTTTTGGTTTCCATTTGCATGGAATATCTTTTTCCATCCCCTCACTTTCAGTCTGTATGTGTCTCTAGGTCTGAAGTGGGTCTCTTTTGTATCCATTCAGGAAGGCTGTGTCTTTTGGTGGCAGCATTTAATCCACTTACATTTAAGGTAATTATCCATATGTATATTCCTATTCCCATTTTCTTAATTGTTTTGGGTTTGTTATTATAGGTCTTTTCCTTCTCTTGTCTTTCTTACCTAGAGAAGATCCTTTAGCATTTGTTGTAAAGCTGGTTTTGTGGTGCTGAACTCTGTCAGCTTTTGCTTTTCTCTAAAGGTTTTAATTTCTCCATCAAATCTGAATGAGATCCTTGCTGGGTAGAGTAATCTTGGTTGTAGGTTTTTCTCCTTCATCACTTTAAATATGTCCTGCCAGTCCCTTCTGGGTTGCAGAGTTTCTGCTGAAACATCAGCTGTTAACCTTATGGGGATTCCCTTGTGTGTTACTTGTTGTTTTTCCCTTGCTGCTTTTAATATGTTTTCTTTGTATTTAATTTTTGACAGTTTGATTAATATGTGTCTTGGCGTGTTTCTCCTTGGATTTATCCTGTATGGGACTCTCTGTGCTTCCTGGACTTGATTAACTATTTCCTTTCCCATATTAGGGAAGTTTTCAACTATAATCTCTTCAAATATTTTCTCAGTCCCTTTCTTTCTCTCTTCTTCTTCTGGAACCCCTATAATTCGAATGTTGGTGCATTTAATGTTGTCCCAGAGGTCTCTGAGACTGTCCTCAGTTCTTTTCATTCTTTCTTCTTTATTCTGCTCTGCAGTAGTTATTTCCACTACTTTACCTTCCAGGTCACTTATCCGTTCTTCTGCCTCAGTTATTCTGCTACTGATCCCTTCTAGAGTATATTTTATTTCATTTATTGTGTTGTTCATCGTTGCTTGTTTCATCTTTAGTTCTTCTAGGTCCTTGTTAAATGTTTCTTGCATTTCCTCTATTCTATTTCCAAGATTTTGGATCATCTTTACTATCATTATTCTGAATTCTTTTTCATGTAGACTGCCTATTTCCTCTTCATTTGTTAGGTCTGGTGGGTTTTTATCTTGCTCCTTCATCTGCTGTGTGTTTTTCTGTCTTCTCATTTTGCTTATCTTACTCTGTTTGGCGTCTCCTTTTTGCAGGCTGCAGGTTCGTAGATTCCCGTTGTTTTTGGTGTCTGTCCCCAGTGGCTAAAGTTGGTTCAGTGGGTGGTGTAGGCTTCCTGGTGGAGGGGACTAGTGCCTGTGTTCTGGTGGATGAGGCTGGATCTTGTCTTTCTGGTGGGTAGTCCATGTCTGGTGGTGTGTTTTGGGGTGTCTGTGGACTTATGATTTTAGGCAGCCTCTCTGCTAATGGGTGGGGTTGTGTTCCTGTCTTGCTAGTGGTTTGGCATAGGGTGTCCAGCACTGTAGCTTGCTGGTCGTTGAGTGAAGTTGGGTGCTGGTGTTGAGATGGAGATCTCTGGGAGATTTTCACCATTTGATATTATGTGGAGCTGGGAGGTCCTTGTGGACCAGTGTCCTGAAGTTGGCTCTCCCACCTCAGAGGCACAGCACTGACTCCTGGCTGCAGCACCAAGAGCCTTTCATCCACACGGCTCAGAATAAAAGGGAGAAAAAGTAGGAAAGAAAGAAAGAAAGAAAAGAAAGAAAGAAAGAAAGAAAGAAAGAAAGGAAAGAAAGAAGGAAGGAAGGAAGGAAGGAAGGAAAGAAAGAAAAAGGAAGGAAGAAAGAAAGAAAGAAAGAAAAAGAAAGAGAAGGAAGGAAGGAAGGAAGGAAGGAAGAAAGAAAGAAAGGAAGGAAGAAAGAAAGAAAAAGAAAAGAAAGAAAGATAAAAGAAAATAAAATAAAGTAAGGTAAAATAAAATAAAGTTATTAAAATAAAAAAATAGTTATGAAAAAAAATTTTTTAAGTAAAAAAAAAACAAACACACAAAAAAAATGGACGGATAGAACACTAGGACAAATGGTGAAAGTAAAGCTATACAGACAAAATCTCACACAGAAGCATACACATACACACTCACAAAAAGAGAAAAAGGGGAGAAAATAATAAATCTTGCCCTCAAAGTCCACCTCAATTTGGGATGATTCGTTGTCTATTCAGGTATTCCACAGATGCAGGTTACATCAAGTTGATTGTGGAGATTTAATCCGCTGCTCCTGAGGCTGCTGGGAGAGATTCCCCTTTCTCTTCTTTGTTCGCACAGCTCCCGGGGTTCAGCTTTGGATTTGGCCCCGCCTCTGAGTGTAGGTCGCAGGAGGGCATCTGTTCTTCGCTCAGACAGGACGGGGTTAAAGGATTCACTGATTCGGGGGCTCTGGCTCACTCAGGCTTGGGGAATGGACGGGTACGTAGTGTGGGGTGAGCCTGTGGCAGCAGAGGCCTACGTGATGTTGCACCAGCCTGAGGTGCGCGGTGTGTTCTCCCGGGGAAGTTATCCCTGGATTCCAGGACCCTGGCAGTGGCGGTCTGCACAGGCTCCCCAGAAGGGAGGTGTGGAGAGTGACCTGTGCTCACACACAGGCTTCTTGGTGGTGGCAGCAGCAGCCTTAGCGTCTCATGCCCGCCTCTGGGGTCCGCGCTGTTAGCCGCGGCTCAGGCCCGTCTCTGGAGCTCCTTTAAGCAGCGCTCTTAATTCCCTCTCCTCGCACACCAGGAAACAAAGAGGGAAGAAAAAGTCTCTTGCTTCTTCGGCAGGTCCAGACTTTTTCCCAGACTCCCTCCCGGCTAGCTGTGGTGCACTAACCCCTTCAGGCGGTGTTCACGCCACCAGTCCTCTCCCTTTGCTGCGACCGAAGCCCAATCCTCAGCTCCCAGCCCCGCCCGCCCCAGCAGGTGAGCAGACAAGCCTCTCGGGCTGGTGAGTGTCGGTCGGCACCGATCCTCTGTGCGGAAATCTCTCTGCTTTGCCCTCTGCACGCCTGTTGCCGTGCTCTCTTCCGTGGCTCCGAAGCTCCCCCCCCACCGCCACCCACAGTCTCCGCCCGCGAAGGGGCTTCTAGTGTGTGGAAACCTTTCCTCCTTCACGGCTCCCTCCCACTGGTGCAGGTCCCGTCCCTATTCTTTTGTCTCTGTTTATTCTTTTTTCTTTTGCCCTACCCAGGTACATGGGGAGTTTTTTGTCTTTTGGGAGGTCTGAGGTCTTCTGCCAGTGTTAAGCAGGTGTTCTGTAGGAGTTGTTCCACGTGTAGATGTATTTCTGATGTATCTGTGTAGAGGAAGGTGATCTCCGCATCTTACTCTTGAGCCATCTTCCCCCTCTCCCTTTTTTTTCCTTTTTTCTATTTTTGTGATTGTGTATCTGTATGTTTCTTTGTGTGATTTTGTCTGTTTAGGTTTGTTTTTACCATTTATCTTAGGGTTCTGTCTGTTCATTTTTGTTTTGTTTCGGTTTTGCTTTTGTTGATTGTTGCTTGTTTTTTTATGAGTGTGTGTGTGTGTATGTTTCTTTGTGTGATTTTGTTTAGTTTTGCTTTTACCATTTGGTTTGTTTGGTTTTTTGTTTGTTTTTCTTCCTTTTCTTGCGAGCTGTGTGGCTGGCAGGGTCTTGGTGCTCTGGACTGGTGTTGGGCCTAAGCCTCCAAGGTGGGAGAGCAGAGTCCAGGACATTGGACCACCAGGGACCTCCTGGCCCCACATATATCAGTCGGCGACAGCTCTCCCAGAGATCTCCGTTTCAAAACTAAGACTCAGCTCCACCCAATGGCCAGCGAGCTCCACTGCTGGACACCCCATGCCAAACAACTACCAAGACAGGAACACAACCTCACCCATTAGCAGAGAGGCTACCTAAACTCATACTAAGTTCACAGATACCCTAAAACACACCACCAGATGCGGCCATGCCCACCACAAGGAAAAGATCCAGCCCCACCCACCAGAACACAGGCACCAGTCCCCTCCACCAAGAAGCCTACACAAGCCACTGAACCAACCTCACCCACTGGGAGCAGACACCAAAAATAATGGGAACTATGAACCTGCAGCCTGCAAAAAGGAGACCCCAAACACCGTAAGTTAAACAAAATGAGAAGACAGAGAAATATGCAGATGAAGGAGCAAGGTAAAAACCCACGAGGCCAAACAAATGAAGAGGAAATAGGCAGTCTACCTGAAAAAGAATTCAGAGCAATGATAGTAAAGATGATCCAAAATCTTGGAAATAGAATGGAGAAGATACAAGAAACATTTAACAAGGACCTAGAAGAACTAAAGAGCAAACAAACAATGATGACCAACACAATAAACGAAATTAAAAATACTCTGTAAGGAATCAATAGCAGAATAACTGTGGCAGAAGAACAGATAACCGACCTGGAGGACAAAATAGTGGAAATACCTGCCAGAGAGCAGAATAAAGAAATAAGAATGAAAAGAATGAGGACAATCACAGAGACATCTGACACCACATTAAACACACCAACATTCAAATTTTAGGGGTCGCAGAAGAAGAAGAGAAAAAGAAAGGGTCTGAGAAAATATTTGAAGAGGTTTTAGTTGAAAACTTCCCTAACATGGGAAAGGAAATAGTCAATCAAGTCTGGAAGACAGAGTCCCATACAGGATAAATCCAAGGAGAAACACACCAAGACACATATTAATCAAACTATCAAAAATTAAATGCCAATATTAACAAATTGAAGGATAAAAACCATATGATCATCTCAATAGATGCAGAAAAAGCTTTCGAGAAAATTCAACACCGATTTATGATAAAAACCCTCCAGAAAGTAGGCATAGAGGGAACTTTCCTCAACATAATAAAGGCCATATATGACAAACCCACAGCCAATATCATTCTCAATGGTGAAAAACTGAAAGCATTTCCACTAAGATCAAGAACAAGACAAGGTTGCCCACTCTCACCACTCTTATTCAACATAGTTTTGGAAGTTTTAGCCACAGCAATCAGAGAAGAAAAGGAAATGAAAGGAATCCAAATCAGAAAAGAAGTAAAGCTGTCACTGTTTGCAGATCATATAATACTATACATAGAGAATCCTAAAGATGCTACCAGAAAACTACTAGAGCTAATCAATCAATTTGGTAAAGTAGCAGGATACAAAATTAATGCACAGAAATTTCTTGCATTCCTATACACTAATGATGAAAAATCTGAAAGAGAAATTAAAGAAACACTCCCATTTACCACTGCAACAAAAAGAATAAAATATCTAGGAATAAAGCTACCTAAGCAGACAAAATACCTGTATGCAGAAAACTATAAGACACTGATGAAAGAAATTAGAGATGATACAAACAGATGGAGAGCTATACCATGTTCTTGGATTGGAAGAATCAACATTCTGAAAATGACTATACTACCCAAAGCAATCTACAGATTCAATGCAATGCCTATCTAACTACCAATGGTATTTTTCACAGAACTAGAACAAAAAATTTCACAACTTGTATGGAAACACAAAAGACCCCGAATAGCCAAAGAAATCTTGAGAGAGAAAAATGGAGCTGGAGGAATCAGGCTCCTGGACTTCAGACTATACTACAAAGCTCCAGTGATCAAGACAGTATGGTACTGGCACAAAAACAGAAATATAGATCAATGGAACAGGATAAAAGCCCAGTGATAAACTCACACACTTATGGTCAACTAATCTATGATAAAGGAGGCAAGGATATTCAATGGAGAAAAGACTACCTCTTCAATAAGTGGTGCTGGGAAAACTGGACAGCTACATGTAAAAGAATGAAATTAGAACACTCCCTAACACCATACACAAAAATAAACTCAAAATGGATTAAAGGCCTAAATGTAAGGCCAGACACTATAAAGCTCTTAGAGGACAATATAGACAGAACACTCTATGACATAAATCACAGCAAGATCCTTTTTGACCCACCTCCTAGAGAAATAGAAATAAAACAAAAATAAACAAATGGGACCTAATGAAACTTAAAAGCTTTTGCACAGCAAAGGAAACATAAACAAGACCAAAAGAGAATCCTCAGAGTGGGAGAATATATTTGCAAATGAAACAACAAAGGATTAATCTCCAAAATTTACATGCAGCTCATGCAGCTCAATATCAAAAAGACAAATAACCCAATCCAAAAATAGGCAGAAGACATAAATAGACATTTCTCAAAAGAAGATATACAGATTGCCAACAAACACATGAAAGGATGCTCAACATCACTAATCATAAGAGAAATGCAAATCAAAACTACAATGAGGTATCACCTCACACCAGTCAGAATGGCCATCATCCAAAAATCTACAAACAATAAATGCTGGAGAGGGTGTGGAGAAAAGGAAACCCTCTTGCACTGTTGGTGGGAATGTAAATTGATATAGCCACTATGAAGAACAGTATGGAGGTTCCGTAAAAAACTAAAAATAGAACTACCAGAAGACCCAGCAATCCCACTACTGGGCATATACGCTGAGAAAACCATAATTCAAAAAGAGTCATGTACCACAATGTTCACTGCAGCTCTATTTACAATAGCCAGGACATGGAAGCAACCTAAGTGCCCATCGACAGATGAATGGATAAAGAAGATGTGGCACATATATACAATGGAATGTTACTCAGCCATAAAAAGAAACAAAATTGAGATATTTGTCGTGAGGTGGATGGACCTAGAGTCATACAGAGTGAAGTAAGTCAGAAAGAGAAAAACAAATACTGTATGCACATATATAAGGAATCTAAAAAAAAAAAGGTCATGAAGAACCTAGGGTTAAGACGGGAATAAAGACACAGACTTACTAGAGAATGGACTTGAGGATATGGGGAGGGGGAAGGGTAAGCTGTGACAAAGTGAGAGAGTGGCATGGACATATATACACTACCAAACGTAAAACAGCTAGCTAGTGGGAAGCAGCTGCATAGCACAGGGAGATCAGCTCGGTGGTTTGTGACCACCTAGAGGGGTGGGATAGGGAGGGTGGGAGGGAGGGAGACGCAAGAGGGAAGAGATATGGGAACATATGTATATGTATAACTGATTCATTTTGTTATAAAGCAGAAACTAACACACCATTGTAAAGCAATTATACTCCAGTAAAGATGTTAAAATAAATAAATAAAAAGAGTCATGTACCACAATGTTCACTGCAGCTCTATTTACAATAGCCAGGACGTGGAAGCAACCTAAGTGCCCATCGACAGATGAATGGATAAAGAAGATGTGGCACATATATACAATGGAATATTACTCAGCCATAAAAAGAAACGAAATTGAGATATTTGTCGTGAGGTGGATGGACCTAGAGTCTGTCATACAGAGTGAAGTGAGTCAGAAAGAGAAAAACAAATACTGTATGCTAACACACATATATGGAATCTAAAAAAAAAAATAGGTTCTGATGAACCTAGGGGCAGGACAGGAATAAAGACGCAGACGTAGAGAATGTACTTGAGGACACAGGGAGGGGGAAGGGTAAGCTGCGATGAAGTGAGAGATGAAGTGAGAGAGTGGCATTGACATATATACACTACCAAATGTAAAATATCTAGCTAGTGGGAAGCAGCTGCATAGCACAGAGAGATCAGCTCGGTGCTTTGTGACCACCTAGAGGGGTGGCATAGCAAGGCTGGGAGGGAGGCACAAGGAGGAGTGGATATGGGGATATATGCATACGTATAGCTGATTTACTTTGTTATACAGCAGAAACTAACACAACATTGTAAAGCAATTATACTCTAATAAATATGTTAAAATAAATAAGATAAAAAATTTTTAAATAAAATAAAATAACGAAATGTGGAAGGGTTAAGATAAGAGCCCACCACTTAAACAGAGGGAGCTTGGTCCATGATGATATCAGGTACCTAAAAATGGCAATTTATTAAGTCTGAGATTTCCGTCTTGCCTGATTCAGAATACAAGTGTTGTGTTTGAATGCTTCCACAGTGGGCTAATTGATCCCTGCTAAAATCCCACAGAAAGTTTGCTTCTCAGGAAGATGACTATGGTTCCAATAATTACCTATTTCACTTATTCAATCGGTTATCACTTCATTCCTATTCAACTAATAACTGCTAGAAGCTACAAAATGTCCCATGATGGTAATTTGTGTCACAGTCTGCCAACCTAGCAAGGTCTCCCTGACTGATGCTAATCCTGGAATGACAGTGGGAGGACCAGAAGCTTCTGCATCAGAGGTCGGAGCAGTTCATGCCCACACAGATCCAGGTCTGACGTGGGAACAGTGTGGACACAGGTGTGGCCAAACTGCTCTAATTTAATCCATCTTTGTCCTACTGTGTACCTGAAAAAATATGCCAACTTCACGAAAAGGGCGGCCCTGGGGTCCCAAGGCCCAATCTCCGTCCTTCTAGGAGACTAAAATGCACAGACTCAGAATAGCTTTTCTTTCAAATGTCATTGTAATGCTAATTTCCTCTTTTTAATATTTCAGTATTTCAAGAGGAAGGGGGAAGCTTTGGTTGCAGTGTTCCAGAATTGTCAACAATTCCCTGCATCTCATTGCTTCTTTACTGTGAGCCTGTTTTGTTGATGAGGTTCCAGGTGTGTCCTTTCAAGAAAGATGGAGGTGGGCTGGTGGTCTGAGCCAAAGATACAGACTAAGGAAGACTGAAGGGAATAGCTGCAGAAGAAGCCATTTCCAGCAGCCACCACTTTGGATCCTTCTAGATCTTTGTGTATCTGCTCAGACCCTCCTCAGGGAGATATAAGAACACTATGGTCCATTTACCAACTTCTACCTAAATTTTATTGGCTCAGTACGGTCACCAAATAATAATACCAATGCTTACTACATGCCAGACAATTTACTGAGTTCTTCAAATGCTCATGTCGTATAATTCTTACTAGAATCTTACTATATATTATTCCCCTCCCCATTTTATATATGAAGGAAACTGAGGCACAGAGGTACTGCTAATAAGTGGAGGTGGGATTCAAACCCATACGTCTCAGGCTCCACAGCCCCAGTGTGCAGGAGCCTGGGGAACAGAATATAAGAGAACATGAAATGTTCTTGGTTTCAATCTCACATACAAATTATGAACCAGTTGGAATTCATCAGAAATTTTTTGTGGGCCAACTTTTCAGTGAAATGCTTTGCTCAGTCTGGAGAAGTGTGAAGAACTGGCAGCTGACTTGTGATGGCTTGCTCTGAGTTGAAATCTGGGTTCATCCCAGCAGCTTACGTCTCCAGGGCCCTCCAATGCCCAGGCAAGTCGGCAGTGTAACCACAAAGAAGTTTGTCACCGGGGACATCACACTCAATTAAATTGTATTTCCTTCCAAAGCACAGTACTAAATAGTGTGCTCCTCCCTGAAGGGCTACAGGCTTACTTCACAGGAGCATGTGAACAGAGCACAGCTGTCTCTCCCTCCTCAGGGAAGACACCTAGTCCTGGGTGCTTTGACTTCTGCTCCCAACTTTCTCAAGTTTCAGGTACCTCTCCTTACTCTTCATGAGTAACACAGTGAGGACAGTAAGGTGAGTAAACTGAGGCACAGGTGGGGTAGTGACTTGCCCACATCCAGGTTGTAAGTTAGCATAGCTAGGATCCAAGTCACTTCACATCACAGTCCAGGGGGTCTACTCTGCACCAGGCATGGTGTTTATCCAAGATGACTAAGGCACTGACCCATACTTGGGAATTGACAGTCTACTGGGGTGTGCTTCATCTCATGGGCTTCAAATCCAGATTTTCCGGCAACTTTTTAAAATACCATTAACTACCCCAAATCACCTGTTGTCTGTTTTGTTTGTTTGGGATGTAGCAAAACTATCTGAAATGATAGTTCTATTTCTATGGGCCATATTTCTAACTGGATTTTTAGCTCTTTTAAGGCAAAGGCATGTGTCATGAACCCTTTTGCATCCCCTTACCTAGCACTGTACCCTGCACTTAATGGGCTGGCTCAATAGGTGGGTTTTGATACTGTTGGTTGCGGTGTTCATGCAGGAGAATATTTGCAATTACACTAGGACTGAGGAGAGAAGCAAAAGGGTTAGAGAGAATTTGTTCCCTCAATACCAACAGAAAGGTGTGTCTGTATGAACATATTAGAGGATTAAAACTCATTTAAGCAAAGCACTACAAACTAGTAACCTATAATTCAGAGTAGAGGCTCTCGAGCCAGACTGTATACATTTGAAAGCCATTCCTACCATTTATTTATTAGCTCTGTGACCTTAAGCCTGTTACTTAATTTCTCTGTGCCCCAGTGTTCTTATCTGTAAAACAGTAAGATTATTAGTAAGAACACGTTCTTGTGAAGATTATATGACTTAATACATGTAAAACACTCAGAACAGTGTTTGACACATAGTAAGTCCTCAACAAAAATTAACTCTTGTATTATCTTAAGTAATTTTGCTTCAGTGCAGTTAATCATAAAGCATATAATCATAATATTGGCAGAGACAAATCACAGGATAACAAACCCTGTTCATAGATTTTTTTCCTTTTTTTTTGAAGTATAGTTGATTTACAATGTTTCAGGTGTACAACAAAGTGATTCAGTTATGTGTGTGTGTAGGTATGTATGTATATATACATTCTTTTTCAAATTCTTTTGCATTATAGTTTATTACAAGATATTGAATATAGTTCCCTGTGCTATACAGTAGGTCCTTATTGTTTATCTATTTTATATATAGTAGTGTGTATCTGTTAATCCCAAATTCCCAATTTATCCCTCCCCCCCATTTTAAATAATAACTTCTAAGTGACATTCTGGGTTCAGTATGTATTTAGTTCAATGCTTCTTCATCTATAGAATAATAATTTATTCAACGAATATTTATTAAGCACCTATTGCGTGCTAGAGGACAGAGACATGAAATATAGCTTCTCTCAAAGAGCTCAGAGTCCAAAGGTGAATTTAGCACAGGAAGTACAGGGACAGGGGTACTGTGGTACAGGTGAATTTAGCACAAAGTATCAATACTATGGAACACAAAGAAGGGACATATAACCTATCCTAAGGGGGTCAAAGGAGGTCTCTTGGAAAGGCCACATCTGTACCAAATTTTGAAGAACAAGTATCAATAGAAGTGAGACAGATAAAGAAGGGAGAGAAAAAATGATGAAACAATAATTACATTTATAATTACAGCACCACGCATTGCCGTATATTTTTACAATTTACGAAATGTTGTACTGTCAATTACCTTATTGGTAACTGGTCTAAAATGTGGGCATATGAGCTGCACCAGACCAAGCAGGGTCTTTTCCTGAGGATTTTTCTTAGTTTGTGCTGTGGGGAACAGTGTCTTTATCTCTCTGGTCACAAGCTCCAAAGATGGGAGGACAGAGCTGCCTGCTGCCATGTCCCCAGCTGAGCAGAGAAGCAACTTATAAGAGAGAATGAGGCTTCCAGGCAAAGAGACAGAAATGAGAGATGGCGTTTGATATGCTGGATCTAGTTGTCCCTACAGCCAGCTCACCCTGACCTTTCCACTTGGGGTTACATGCACTGATGATGACGATGAACACCTACAGTAACAATACTGCTGATGAACAGGTACTGGGTCCTTCATATGTACCAGGGGCTGTGCCAAGTTCTTCTCACTTCCAGTAGCACAAAACTCTTCTGTAAAATGAATGGCAGGCAAGGAAGGAATCCGCTACTGTGTGGCTATTTCTCATCGAATTGAATTCCTGCTTAGCGAACAGCTAATAACTGTGTCTCACCTAGGCAGCAGCTCTAGATATTTAGTATAGACAATGAAATCTTGTTGCTTGTTGCTATTTTTTAAATCTCCTTCCCTTTAATTGCCCTATAAGTCCAAAGATGCTTTGTACTATGGAAAGAACCATTGTTAAATATAGCCAGTTTGGGATCCCTTGCAGTCTTGTATATGGGAGGCAAAAGGAGACACAAGCTCTCACAGAGCATACATCCCAACCCACCGTCACCTTGCTAGTCTCTGATGCCCCGAAGGCCACCATCCCCTGCCAAACTCATCTTAAAACAAATACCTCTTTTCCGTCAGCAATGGCTGCTCAGGTGTGAATCTTAATACCAGCCATCTGTACATCTCAGACAAGGTGCCACCTTCTAGCAAGTGATCAGAAGGGTCTTTAAAATATTCCTGTGGTCCCTGGGACTTCTTTCCATTGCCAAATGCAAATTCTCCCTCCATCAGCAAAGGCAGTTCACTTTGCGCCACAGCTCCAAACTGCCTGCACGCTCATCCCCAAAAGTATAAATTGTCCTTCTTCAATATTCTATTTACTGCTGTTGCCAAAGACATCAGAAAACAAGTCGTACTCCACACTGTAAAAAGTACTGGAAAAATAACAGCAATAAAACCTCATAGTGTTTTAGCCCTTTACCATATTCCAAGTACGTGTGATTTATCTCATTGATTTTTTTAACAATACGGGGATTCTGTAATGCGATTTAGACAGATATTTTTACTCAATTTTACCCACACTGATTTCCTCAAGTTACCAGACCATAAGTGACAGACCCAGGCAAGGACCCCATACGTCTTTCCTGTTGTACTATCAGTAAAGGGCAATCATTATAAGGACCTGAATCCCAAACCAATAATAAAAGTCATTTAAGTTAAAGCCTTGATTGCCTTTTCCTTCATATTCCTTTCAGGATATATGATGCTTGGCTTTAATAGATGCATATTATGTTTGGAGAGAAATGATTATTTATCTCCTTTGGATAAAGAGTCCAAAATGTTCCAAATACAACACAATTTTTTTTTTCATTAGGTGCTCTATGTGGGATGAGCAGTGGCTCTCAGGCAAACCATTTCTCTTATCATACCTTGAAATGAATAGACAGCAGTGGCACAAAACTGACAGATAGAAAATGTCCATTATAAGGACTTCAGACATGGCTTTCGGAGTGATGTCTGAGTGTCTCCCATGCTTTACATCATTGTTGCTTCCTCATGGATAAGTCAGAAACTCCAGAGAAAGATGTTTTCTTCCCATTTCCTTCCCCAAGAGAGATTTTAAATGTTGATCACTTTCTCATTAGAGAAGCAGTGTTCATTCAAAAAGGAGGACTTTCCGATCCTCTTTAAAACAACCACTACACAGCCCAAGAGAGTCAAGCAATCAATCATCATATGGAACCATTTTGATGGAAAGGCGGAATGACAGAAACTCAAGCAGCAGCAGCTAACTGGGGACTGTACCACAGAGCCGCTGTGCCCTGTGTCTCTGGCAAAGAGAAAGCCAAAGGATGATTTCTTTCTTTAACTGAAAAGTTAAAACAATAAAACTATGCCAGTGACACTTCACGCTCTAGACTCCAGGGGTCGCTGTTAAATGTCGTAGCCATTTCTCCAACCAGCCAGCCTCCAACCATCCAAAGGAAAACAATTCTTTTCCAGCCAGAATTTCATAACCCTTGCCAAATACAGGTGACACCTATTAAGAGAATATTTTAGGACCTTGACCTTCCTTGACATATCTATTACTATTTTTTGAAACACCTTCATTATGGCTTTTTACAATTTTTTTTTTAATTTTAAGGAGAAAAAAGTGATTCTTTTTAACACCTCACAGCTAGTCCCCGTCATGTGCATGACTTTTTTTTTTTTTTTTTTTTTTGCAGTACGCGGGCCTCTCACTGTTGTGGCCTCTCCCGTTAAGGAGCACAGGCTCCGGATGCGCAGGCCCAGCGGCCATGGCTCATGGGCCCAGCCGCTCCACGGCACGTGGGATCTTCCCGGACCGGGGCACGAACCCGTGTCCCCTGCATCGGCAGGCAGACTCTCAACCACTGTGCCACCAGGGAAGCCCTGCATGACTTTTGAGGCAATCATTAATAATACTTTTGCTTCTTCCTCTAAAATCATCTATTTTCCAAATCTGTATAGTTTAGAAACACATAGGGAAGAAAAGGTTGAATTCAGATGTGGGCAGGAAAAAGGCCGAGAATATAACTTGAAGGATTATACTTTATTCACATATGTATATGTATATATGTAGAATATCCATGTAGGTAAGAACAGAATCATGTACTATATATTCAGTATACTTAGATGTAAGTATAGATAATGTAATGAAAATCCCAGAAGGGATATTAATGTCTTATTTTTCAATTTTCTTAACTTAGCAAGTATACAAAAGTAGCAAAATAATTTATCTTAGTATTGCTAATTACCAAGGATGCTTAAGCAACCAAAAACTGAGCAGTCATTTAAAAAATAAGCTTATTTAAATTTGTTTCTGGCCTATAACAACTTTTTCCAAACTGCATTAAGCAGTTCAGAAATGCTACAAACCATCTCCCTCTTTTGGAGAAGCACAATGCACAGAAAAAGAGCTGTATAATCTAGCATTTAACCTAGCTGTTTAACCTGGCATTTCTTAACTTATTTGACCACTGAATATATTACTCATTAAATACCTTTTAATTTCTCATGATATTTATATTGTTTTATAAATAAAAATAACAAAATATAAACACGGTTTGGAAAATGCTGACCTAGGGTTTTAATTAGAGCCCAGAAGACTTAAGAATGTTTAAATGTTGTATATATTTACTTTTATTTTGTTCTTAACTTTTGGAATTTCCTTTTGGGAGATTATCTTACCATCCAGAAAATCTATGTCAATATACATTATAATCCAAGTCTGTCCATTTTATTTCCATTTATCATGGTCTACTGCTATAAAAATTTACAGTCAAATGCTAAGCTTTACCATTTTCACATGATAGTAATATTTCATATTTCTCCAAAAGAAGCTCAAAGGATACTGCAAGCATTTCGTAACAGATTTTCATAACACCACTGTGACACAGGTGGAGATTTTACAGATGTAGAAAAGGCATCTTAGAGTCACAGGCAAAGTTGGAAATAAAACTCACTTACTGAGCCTTCAGAATGTAATCTTTCATCTAGATGGCAATGTTCTTCTGTGAATTAAAAGTATGGTTCTCTCTGTGTATGGCCATCTCCTTGGAAAAAAATAAAATAAAATAAAGAACAAGTGAAAAGTGCTATCTATGGAATCTTCTCCTCAGTAGGAACATTTGATCAAGGATCTCTGCCTCAAAGATTCTGAATAACAAGCTAAGGGAGCAACACACTCCCTCCACCAACCCCTGCCCCAGGCAGGAGGAAAGAACACTTGGTGATATAATTCTCACAGGGAACCAAAGAGCTCAGTATCCATCATGAATTTACAGCCATCTACTTTTCCTTTTCAAGAGCTACAACCAGGGATTGTATAATCGTTTGCCCTAGGCCACAAAATAAAATACAATACAGCCAAATCAGTTGAAATAACTTAAAATCCTTTAAAATAATAGAATCTCCTGCATTCATTGAATATGCTGAAAAGAGTTAATGATTACTGAATCAGAGTTATTGTTATTATTCTTACCCTCAAATGTTTTGGAGGCTATCATTTAAGGAAAATCTTCCTAAAAGCTTTCCCAGTGCCTTACATCCTCTTACACACACACACACACACACACACAATTATCTTCCCGTCCCTGCCAGGACATTTCTATTCCTTCCACCAAAAAAAAAAAAAAAAAAAAAAAATCAAAACAGAAACTATAGGATTTTTTATTTTGTATCATTTTTATTTTTAACATTTAACTTGGCCTTCTGGTGCATTTTACCCAGCAGAAATGCTTATTTGGGCAAAGCCATTTGTGTCTCCATTCCTAACATAATGACAATCCAGCCCACTATCCCAGAAGTTCTCACTTCCACACCTAACCGCTGCGTAGTCCTAATCTCTAAATTTAGGCTAATACTTGGCCAGTACTTTTACTTTTCAAAGGGAATTTAGGAATCCATAGGCTGAGGTTTGATGCTGGAGTAATGCTCTGTTCCTTTATCACTGGTGCTCTTCTGCCTTTTGAGGTCTCCTCGGAACCAAAGTCTAGTCCCAGAATCTCATGCCAAGGCTGGGCTCAGCTTTTGGCTACTCCAGCCCCCCCAGATGCCACCCACTGTCTTCATGGTCTCGACGGAGTTCCATCCTCTATCACCCACTGCTCTTGTGGCTGGGCTCTGCCAACTCACTTAGATCATTTCCCATTTCCAGCCTCCAGGCATAGTCCCCAGAGACCTAGTTACCCTGAATGCCATGTCTGTTCTCCAGTACCTTCCTCAGCCACCTAGACAGTCCATCAAAGTACTAAGTTTCATGCACTTGAGTATAAGCATCCAGAGCGTTCAACTATTCCAAAGACACTGCAAATCTGGAGGAACCAGCGTCTGAAAGTTTCACTAGGCAGACAGTAGACACCCACAGTGACAAGTACAGGGAAGATGCTCAATACATACACTGAAAGAACAACTTGAGAGCCCACCACTAAACACAGATACCCCCCACCCCAACCTCTGCCCCTTCCCTGTGAAACTGACCACCAGACATCAATGAAGAGAAGGTGAATGGTCAGACTGTGGTGTGGTGGCTCACTATACAGACTTTGGGTTCCGAATGCCTTGATTCCATCCCAAAGCATCACTTACTATCTGTATCATCTTTGGAAGGTGATCTTCCTAATCTCAATGTTCACATTGGTAAAGTGGGGGAGGTAATCACTTAACTCACTAGGTTTTTGCAAGGACTAAATGAATTTATCCACACAAGGCACTGAGCAAGTACCTAGGCTAGAGCTGACACTGGATAAATGTTAACTGTTATTAGCATTAAGCCCTTTCCCATCAGTTACACCCAAAATGGGGAATAAGAAAGAAAATAAACAAAACAACTGGTACCAGAGAATATCCAAAGAGGCTGTGCCTAACTGTTGTATTTTTCCCCCACTTTCACTTTTATTCCCCACTTTCATCCTGTTTGCTAGGAGCAGCAGCCCATGACACTGGGAACCAACAGGTCAACATGGCAGCATTTCTCAGCCAAATAACGTGCCCCACAAAATTCACAAGTCACCTGAGTTCTCAACGTGCCTCAGAGGGGTGAGAATTGTGTTTCTGCTTGAGGAACTACTAAAAATCAAGATTACTTGCATCCTTGAATATTCTTGAAGAACCCTTGCCTGAAGCTGGTCAGGCTTTCAAGTCTTTATTCACTGGCTGGATTTGTCCATATAAGGTATTAGGCTGCTGGGACCAGCTTCTGAGGTTGGAGTTCTCAGTGTTCCAGAGCAAGCCAGATTTACAGCCTTGACCTCCTTCAGAGAGAGAATGCCACCTTCTTCAGGGTCCTCTAACACCAATTTCACCCTGGCTACTCCTCACAATGTGAAAAATCCTCTAGAAGGATGCCGAAATGAATAACACTGTGCCGAGGATTTCTAAAGAATAGCAAAAGCTATCCAGCCAAGGGACTGTTTTTCAAAAATGTGGGCTCTGACCCATTAGTGGGAAGTGAAGTGAAGTTGATCTCAAGAGGCTCATTTTTAGTAAAGTAGAGCAGAGGACTGGAATGGAATGGAATGGAAAGGAATGGGATAGAAGAGACAGTATCAGAATATGTTCCACATAATAAAAGCTATTGTACTGTGTTTTATAATACATATATAAGTATGTATGTATTGGATCGTAATGTAAAAATATAATTCTTACTACAGATTAAGATGAAATACTTTTTAAATCACATGTCTGATGGGATGACAATCAGCACTGATCCATTTTCTTCTGCATGTATCAATAACATTTCAGTCTAAGGAGACTGAACATTGGAAAATTACCAGGAATATGTAGTAAAACTTAGCTGCATGTCTGAAAGTTATTCAGACAGATTTAGAGGAACTTAATTCAAGACTCAGCTTATATCAAACAGCTAGAAACTAAGCAGTAGTTAGAGAATATAGGCTTGACCCCAAGCTGCAGGGACTCAAATCTTTGGCCCTCATTGGCTGTGTGATCATTGGTCAATTTCTTAATCTCTCCAAGCATAAGATTCCTCATCTGTGGAATAGGGATAAAAGTAGAGTGACTAGAAAAATTAAATGAATCAAAAATTAAATGAATTATTATAAATAGATTATACAGCTCTTAGCACAGTATCTCTCACAAAGTAGCTCTATTAGCTGTTATGATATTTGCCATTGAAACTGGTGGTTATCATTGTTGCTTATTACCTGCAAAAATACACTGTTGTCTAAACAACTTTGTCTCAGAAGATAACACCAAGCACATCATAAAGACCAAGTAGCTATATTCCTTCATTAAGCCACCCAGCCTAGTAAAACTCCTGGTGACTTGAAACATCAAATCTACCTGCACAGGCAAAGAAGTCTAGAGCTTCATTTCCAGCCCAAGCTTCCCCCAAAGTGGGTGTAAGTTTGGAGATGTGGGATCAATACTCTGATAGTTTGTTCCATGTAGTAATGGCCAGCATGGGTTCAGAAACAAATGCAAATACTATATCTAAGTGGTCATGTTTGAAGAAAATTTTGCCTTTTAATCATGTTTTCATAAAATACCAAAAGAAATTCCAAAGCTCTTTCAATTATTTCACAGCCATAATATTTGACCTGGAGCTAGTTTTTTTCCTTCTTCTTCTTTAAAAAAGAAAAGTTATTTCTCTTACCTACCTGCATTAGTGCTTTAAGGACTTTCTCCAGGGCTCAACAAGAATACTCAGCGAAGGAGGGTGAGGTGTAGGTGGGGGGTGGCAGGGTAGGAGACAGAATTGGGACACCAGAAACCCAACCACGCCTAAAGATTGATAAGGACAGCGTTTTCTTGCTCTTATTTCTTTGGTCTATTCCCACTAAACACTGTGTTCTGCTTCACAGAAGCAAGGAAAAAATAATGCAGAACTTTCCTGCTGCTTTAGGGTGGGTTGAATGTGGAAATCTTTCATAAAGAGGAAGTTTCTCCAAGACCCACATTGCTTGAGCAGTTTATAAATAAAATTACGGTGACCTAGACATGGACATTTTTAAAACATCCTCCTCCTGTGGGGCTGTCTTCATCCTAGCATGCAGTCCCACTGGCCCTCAGGTCCAGTGGCCAGTCCCCAGACAGCCAGCCAATCATATTCTTCAAGCTACCCTTCAGCTGAAGGCTAGCTTCAACGTGTGACAAAAGGAATTTCTTAGAGTAATGGCAACAGATGATTCTGTTTCTAATCTGGATACCAGCTTATAGAAATAAGCAGACATGCGAAAGAGAACTATATGCCCAGCGCTATGGTAGTACTTTATATATATATTATCTCACCTAATCTTTATCCCATGAAATATGTGTGTTTATTCCCATTTTAGAGATGACAAAACTGAGGCTAAGAGCAGCTAAATAATTTTACAGCAAACACCCCAGTCTTCACACTCGCCTTCACGCCTTCATGAAGCATCTCACAAACCTCTAAGAACAGAGGGGAGGGTGTGAGTGGGGAGGTGAGCTGAGCAGAGAAAAAAGGAAGGCCAGTGGCTATTTTGTAACTTCCTCCCATTTGCAAATACTCCCACAGATCAGGGTCAACAGTGACATCAACAGAGGTTGGGTTCTCATCCCAGCTCTGGAAAAATGTGTTCAAGAGCAGTTTAGCACCAACCAAAGTGAGAGCAAGAGAGGGTAGAGCCAGACTTCTCTTAGGAGTAGGGTGACAGAGCAGACAGGTTGGGCATTCTTAGTGGACAGGAAGCCTCGCTCAATTTTAAAGAAATAGCACTGTAAAAGATCACATTTTTAAAATACTCTCAATTTGTCATGTCTCAATAAAAATCACCTCCACTTGAAACAACAGGCCGAAGATATCATAATAACTAGTTAGTTTTTCTAGTGCCAAATAATAGTATCATTATGTTCTAGCCATGTTTGAGCTAGAGAAAAATGCAATGAAATTTTAATGAAAAAAAATCCTTTAAATTCATATGAAATTTCCTAATTGAAAATAATGCTCTGTATTCCCTAAGAAATACACAGGATGCAGACTATGGTTATTGTTTTAAGAAGCAGGCAATCCATATTAATATGCTGTCTTAAGAATCCTTTTTTCTGTTGAACATTTGCCATAACTCAGGGAAATGTTTGCACAACTCGGCATCATTCAAAATCAAAATGCATATACAATTCAATCTGAGATCATTTTCAAAGCCCTGCTCCTATCAGATGTTCAGACAGATGAAGAAATTTCATACAAAGCCTCTATTCTTAATGAAAATACATCTCTCATTCCTCACTTCCGGCCGATCATGACAAAAAGAAGCTTTTCCCTAAAGAAAGTGGATTAAGTAAGAATGTGGAAAGAGAGACATAATGTGTATTCAACCCTCTGCCTGCTTCCAGCTCTTGGGATTTAACTGGCTTTGAAATATGTATAAGCTAGGGTGATTGTTGTATTATTCATCAAAGATTTAACAGACCTTTAAACTCAATTACACATAGTGACCATGGGACACTTTACAATAACAATAATAACAAAATGTGTAATAAAATAAATCTTTTAAAAATATGTTAAAAAAGAAAAAACAGAACAGTTGTTTAAAGTTAATATCTAATCCTCTAAATAAAAATTGTGGCAAGGTTCCCCATCCCCCAACACTTAGTTTTTAAATTAATAACTCAGTATGCAAGGGTCCCTGCTTTACCTGGGGCCCCTGAGAAACAGGGTTTACCTACAGAGAATCAGCACATTCGTTTAGGAGATAAGCATTGCAACAAACCTCTGCAAAAGTCATTGTGGCCCAAAAAGTTGAATTATCCTTTAAAAAAAGGAAAAGAACAGAAAATACTCTTCTTTTCCTTTGCAGTCCTAGCATTGGTTTTTGTTTGTTAAACACAAGAGAACTTGGCAGCATCCACTGTGACTTTCCAATTGTACAGATCATACAGATGGGACTTCACAGATCTAATTGCACAGATCTGAGCCCCAGCTATGATGTGACTTGGCCAAGGTCACAACCAGATAATCATATTCATCACTTTATTCAACAAATATTTATTGAGTCCCTAGTACGTGCCAAGTATTGCTTTTTTTTTTTTTTTTTTGCAGTACGCGGGCCTCTCACTGTTGCGGCCTCTCCCACTGTGGAGCACAGGCTCCGGACGCGCAGGCTCAGCGGCCATGGCTCACGGGCCCAGACACTCCGCGGCCCGTGGGATCCTCCCGGACCGGGGCACGAACCCGTGTCCCCTGCATCGGCAGGCGGACTCCCAACCACTGCGCCACCAGGGAAGCCCCAAGTATTGTCTTAAGCACCAATTATAGTGATAAACAAAACAGCCCTGGTCACTGCCCTTCAGGGGTTCAGTGGCTACAAGGACCACTAGGGTGTGTACCTCCACTGATGGTCCACTCCTATGCCTGGGACCAGGCCAGCCCATGACAAGGTTTGCACCTGTTGGAGGCAAAAGGTAAAAAAATACAGAGAGTGTAGGTTTCCATGAAGCTAGATGTACTCAGCTTTAAAAGGTATCCTTTTTCTCAAGACTCTCTTTCTTATTTTGTTTTGTTAAAATTTCCTTCCTTTTAATGAAATGATAGTGGTAAAAGATTATAGGGGCTTTTTTACATCCTTACTCAGGAAATTAGGTTTTCTTTTTAAAATCTACTGTTTTATAAAATCCAAGTCTGGGATGCTCTGCTTTGCACCACAATACCCCCTCTTCTAGGATTAGCAGATGATGATGTCTTCAAATATCACGAAAGCAAGGGCAGGAAACACCCCAACTGGGGGGTCAGTTGAAGTGGACTGGTTTTCGCAGCTATTTCTTCCTACATCTGGAACTTCAGCTTGAAAACCTGTGATAACAAAGTTAAGAAGGTGTGTCCCTTGGCTCTGGGACTAACTGCTACAGTTAATATCTGTGAAGTTCTTGAAAGTGGTAACAGGTTCTATTCATGCCACACACCATCAAGGTTACAGAAATGTGATTAGAACTGAGGGGGTGTGTATCTGCAGGACGCATTTCAGGAAATCTCTAAGGATTACATCATTAACCTAAACATAAATGAGCATGCTTCTTATCATTTCTTGGGTGTATTTCCTCCTGAGAAAAGGATCAAGAGCTCTCCAAGTGGCTTCTCTCCCCTCTGGATGCAGGAACAGCAGTGGCCTTGTTTCTATGGTTGGATTTTCAAACTTAGCTTATCCCAATTCTGGGCCCTTCTGCCAGAGCAAAGGCAACAGCTAGGAGAAGTAAAGGGGTGGGTTCATAAATGTTTCAGCATTGAGCATTGAAGCACAGCTCTTTTTCATCCTCTGTTGCCAAAATCCATCACTGGACTCTACTGTGCTCCTAGTGGGAAATGCTTATGCCCAAAAGTTGTGTCTTATAAAATTCCTAGAATCCTAAAACAGTGGCCACTATGGAGTGCTTACCAAGCATCAGGTCTTGTGCCAAGTGCCTTCCACACATCATGTTTTTCCACTCCCATAGCAGTTCTTACTAATAGGCAGCAGCATCCTCAATTTCTAGTCAAAGAAATTGAAACCTAAAGAGACTAAGTAACTTGCCCAAGATCACCGAGAACAGGACTTGAACCAATCCCAAAGCCCTGCTTTTAAACCATGATGTCGTGCTGCCTCCTGCAAAAGACCTAAATAAAGCCTAAGGAAAGCAGGCAGGTTTCCTCTCCAAATGAAAATTAAATTGATTGCAGTGGATGCTGTGATATAGCCGAGGTGCTCATTTCCAGGGCTCCTGGGAGTAACATCTACTGAGAGCTCAAAGCTTGTCCCTCTACAAGCATTGCCCTCAGCCAAACTGGGGGCTGGTCCTTCTGCCTCAACTCGGGACAACTTTAAAAGCCCTCTCAGCTTCAGAGCACACCATGGGATCAACTGAGGCCTCTGCTGCTGCTGCATCCCAGTTCACCTCCCCCTTTGTCCAGTCCTGCGTTGCATAATTCCTTGTAAGAGCTGTTCCTAAGACCACTCCCCAATTAACCACTTGCACACAAATCCATCTCAGAGCCTGCTTCCCAAGGAAGCTAGAATACAACATTTATAATAACATATGATTCCATGGAACACACCTACTATTATAACAAATGCTATTCTGCAGATTTCTCTATAACAAGAAATTTGTTTTACCCAACAGTCTATGATTTAACGTTCCAAATGCCCCTTCCTGACCTGCAATACCGAAGCATGATATGCCGTAAGAAACCTCCTGTCCCTCTATTAATTATTGATATTCTATTATTGATATTCAAGCCATGAAAAGACTTGAGGACAATATTCTTGCTTTGAGTGTAGAGGCTGCTGAATGAAGGGCTGGACCATGGAGAGAGGAGGAATTTAAGCCCCATGGTGAGAGGCAGGATTTAGGGAAATATAAGAAATATTTTGAAGAAAGACCTTAATTGGTACCATCACCTTTATCATGATCCTTTATCCTTTTTATCAACAGATCATTTAATCACAAAGTTGACAATCTAGAGTTGTACTGTCCAATACAATAGCCACCAGCCAACACATACAGCTATTTAAAATTAATTAAATTCAAAAAGTTAAAAATTCAGTTCCTCAGTCACACTTGCCATATGTCAAATGATCAATAGACACTTGTGGCTAGTAGCTACCATATTGGACAGCACAGAATGTGAACATTTCCATCATGCTAAAATGTTCTATTGGGTAGCACTGGTTGATGACACAAACAGATGGAAAGTTATAACATGTTCTTAGATTGGAAGAATTATTATTGTTAAAGTGACCATACTACCCAAGGCAATCTACAGATTCAAAGCAATCCCTATCAAAATACCAAATTTTCACAGAACTAGAACAAATAATTTTAAAATTTGTATGGAAATACAAAAGACCCTGAATAGCCAAAACAATCCTGAGGAAGAAGAACAGACCTGGAGGAATCACACTTCCTGGTTTCAGACTATACTATAAAGCTACTGTCATCAAAACAGTATGGTACTGGCACAAAAACAGACACATAGATCAATGGAAGAGAATAGGGAACTAAACCCACACACTTATGGTCAATTAATCTATGACAAAGGCAGCAAGAATACAAAATGAAGAAAAGACAATCTCTTCAATAATTGGTGCTGGAAAAACTGGACAGCTACATGTAAAAGAATGAAATTAGAACATTCTGTAACAACATATACCAAAATAAACTCAAAATGGATTGAAGAGCTAAATGTAAGACCGCATACCATAAAACTCCTAGAGGAAGACATAGGCAGAACACTCCTTGACATAAATCATAGCAATATTTTTTATAATATATTTTAACTAAACTTAAAAGCACAGCAAGGAAACCACTGACAAAGTGAAAAGACAACCCACCGAACAGGAGAAAATATTTGCAAATGATATGACCAATAAGGGGTTAATATCCAACATATATAAACAGCTCATACAACTCAACATCAAAAAAACAAACAACCCAATTTAAAAATGGGCGAAAGACCTAAATAGACATTTTTCCAAAGATATGCAGATGGCCAACAGTTATATGAAAAGATGCCCAACACCACCAATCATCAGGGAAATGCAAATCAAAACCACAGTGAGATATCACCTCACACCTGACAGAATGGCTATCATCAAAAAGGTCACATATAACAAATGTTGGTAAGGATATGAAGAAAAGGGAATCCTTGTACATTGTTGGTAGGAATGTAAATTGGTACAGACACTGTGGAAAACAATATGGAGGTTTCTCAAAAAACTAAAAATAGGCCTATCATAGGACCCAGCAATTCCACTCGTGAGTATATATCCAAAAAACAACCAAAAACACTGTTTCACAAAGATACATACACCCCAATGTTCATAGCAGCATTATTTACAATTGCCAAGATGTGGAAACAACATAAGTGTCCATCAACAGATGAATGGATAAAGAATATGTGGTATATATATACAATGGAATAGTATTCAGCCATAAAAAGAACAAAAGTTTGCCATTTTCAGCAACATGGATGGACTTGGAGGGCATTATGCTAAGTGAAATAAGTCAGACAAAGACAAGTACTGTATGATATCACATATATGTGGAATCTAAAAAACTAGTGAATACAACAAACTAGTGAATATAACAACAACAACAAAAAGCAGACTCTCAAGATATAGAGAACAAACTAGTAGTTACCAGTGGGGAGAAGGAAGGGAGGAGGGGCACTATAGGGGTAGGGAATTAAGAGGTACAAACTATTAGGTACAAAATAAACTACAAGGATATATTGTACAACAAGGGGAATATAGCCAGTATTTTATAATAACTATAAATGGCATATAACCTGTAAAAATTGTGAATCACTATACTGTACACCTGTAACATATAATATTGCACATCAACTATACTTCAATAAAAAAGACAAAAAAAAAGATCTAATCTCACAAACAAAAGTCCTTCTGATATTACACCGTAAGTAACATAGAAAACTTTATCAGCTCCCAACTCCTGATAGCCTATATATATGTATATACATATATATATGTGTGTATATATATATATATACACACACATATATATACATATATATCACTGAATCACTTTGGTTCCGTTACCTGAAACTAATACAACACTGTAAATCAACCATACTTCAATTAAAATTTTTTTTAATAAAATAAAATGGAAACCCCTTTCTAAATGAACCAATAAATATGGCCACCACTTATTGGGTGTTAACTAAATCATTTGTGTATATTATCCCATCTAATTAAATAATCTAGTGAGGTTGGTATTATGACTGCCATTTAACAGACAGGGAACAGAGCCAGAGAAATAAGGGAACTTTCCCAAGGACAGAAAGCAAGTAAGGAGGAGGGTCAGGGCTGAAACCGAGGTCGACTGACTCTAGAGCCTTAAAGGGGGATTGAAAGAGGCCACAAAATATGCTTCAGCTATTTCTTTAAAGAACTTTGAGCCACTTCTGAAGATACACCAGATTTTCCTGGAATGTAACCTCCTTCTAGGAATAAAGTGGCCTGTCGGACAGAGGATATTAATGCTCTGTGTTACTGGGGCACCACTTGGTAGTAAACTGCTGCTTTCAAATACAAAAGGACTCTGAAAGGATTCCTCCAGCTTTTCAAACTCTGAAATGAACAATGGAATTGTCTATATTCATAGAGAGTCAAATACTTTTACATGAGAATTTGTAGAAATGTAAGGAGAAGCAGGAGTGAGCCTAGAAAAGTGAAGACCCATAACCTTCCCCCACCACCTCAAACCATCACTAGGACTCCTCTGGGAGTCCCCAGCTCTACAGCCACAGGAAACTGAATTCTGCCAACAACCAGTGAGCTTAGAATACTCAGGGTCTCCAGATGAAAACGGAGCCTGGACAGCACCTTTATTACAGCCCTGTGAGGTCCTGAGCAGGAGACCAGTTAAGCTGTGCATAGACTCCTAGCCCACAGAAACTGTGAGATAATAAACATGCGTTGTTTTAAGCCAGTAAGCTTGGGGCAATTTGTTATGCAGCAATAGTAAACTAATACAGGCTCATTTCAGGAGCACACAAAACTGGCTGCTATGTTATAGCGCAGGTTTGCAAGCATCCAGGGGTGCAGGTGTAGGACACAGGAAAGGTTTTCCATTTAGGCAGAGAACCAAAGTGGACAGGTAGACAGGGGACAAAATCACAGAACCATACCCCACTCCGCCTTGTTTGCGGAAGCAGTTGACTAAATTGTATTATTTGCCAGATGATGTCCTTGCCTTACTAGCCTTATTAACTTAAGGGCTTTCTCCTTTTCCCTCTCAGAGACTGCACAATGGCACCAGCAAAAGTCCATGAACTGGACCCAGTGTTAATATTGCTTACACCATTGGCACTTGGGAAGCAGAGCAAGACAGTGTGTGATTAGCTGCTCACTGTCTAAAGTAACAAAGTATTTCCAGTTTTATCAAATCTATTGTTTATTTGATAATTCCTAGGGTAAGACCTAAGTCCAAATTGTCCAATGCATTCTTACCGTAATTTTTTTAAACTGGCTCTGAGCTTTAAAACTTTTCCCCTCTGGTTCATAAAGTACTCCACTTATTTTACCAATTTAATCTCCCAACAAATCTATCCTTATCCCTGAATTACAGGTAGGGAACTAAAACCCAGGACTATGGTTAGATTTATCCAGAGCCATCAAGTAAATTCCAGATGGGCTGGAATACCCCAAATGCTCTTTCGTCTAAGCAGTTACATAACTCTTTAGTATATGTGTGTACGGGTATGTGTATACATATTTTACCTGATATTTCCCCAGGAGTTATTTCCACAGTCTGGGTTGTTATCTCAATAGCCTCTTATTTTTGACCCAATCTACTAGAGTTCAAGAGGTACCCAGCACAGATTGAGCTAATTATTACTAGAGGGAAGCATAAAGGTGTCATTTGATGAGGCAGCAATTCACATATGATAAAACAGTTTTTTGAACTAAAAATAAGGACACCTCAGGGTTAGACAATGAAGTAGAATATGTAAATATGAGAGCTGCCTTCAAATCTAGAATATATGTTTACACACATCCATAGATGTATTTTAAAGACATCCACACTTTTATATGTTCAACATCACCAGTAAAAAAAATACCTTGTTGAAGCAAGCCTTTGCTCATAGGTTAAGCTCGACAAATACTCCGTAACTGAGTAGTTTGTGCAGTTACAGACTTGAAAGTAACACAAAGTTACCAAACAGACAACCTAAATCCCAGGAGCTGAAAAGACTAATTATTACAAGTAACACTGTCATCATCTATGCATAAAGGAAAATGTCATCCATTTGTTAAGAATTTACTAGGGAAACTGACATTTGGGGGTACCTCCTATATGCCTGGAATTAGGTTAAATGCTTTGCATAAGTCATTCCACTTATTCTCAATAAGAACCCTTTAAGGTAAATATTGCTACTGCCACTTTGCAAATACAGAAACTTAGATTCAGAGGGGTTAAGTAACTTGCCCAAGGGACACAACTACTAACTGCCTCTTGAATAAAACACACACAGGTAAAGAAAGGCCGAAACCAACAAAAATCCTACTGGAAGGAGCTCCAAGGGTTTCCCTATTTTGTTATAGTAAAATTGCATTTCACTGTTCTGGTAAAAGGCATATTACTAGCCTATCAGACCCGAAGATAAAACAGAACTGACCTCCAATTTACTTTAGTATTGTCAAGGAGTGGGAAACTTCTGCCTCTACCCCTCTTAAGTTCTTGTGGTGGGACTAATGATAAAATTGACACAAGACAGTTAACAGGAGAAAAAGCAACACATTTTAATTCAGATGCACGGAGGTATCAGAAATGGTACCTAAGAAGTGGCAAAAGCAGGTACCTTTTATACTTTTTAGACAAAGAAACAATAAATTTGTGAGGAACTGACAGGAGAAAGAAATAGGTTTGGGGTGCTCAATTAGTGAAGAATCTAAACAGTCTGGGCTTGGGATATTAACAAACAAGGTTTGTTCACATAAGCTTCTTGACCTCTGTAAACAAATTCCCTATCTCTAGCAATGAGGGTGTCTTTCTACTTCCAAATGTAGGGAGTGCACGTTTCACATAGGAGATTTCCTGCTTTCAGAGAGACAGGGAGGTGGGTCTGAGTGTCCCTCTTGCACTGGCTGCTTTTTAAGTAATTTTGATCCAAAAAAATCAAAATGCCATTGTGGCATATTTTAAGGCTGCCCACCCTGAGTCGCAACAGTATGTAATCAAGTAAATCAAATTATATATTTAAAGCCCAGTTGGGGCTATCCCTTTCCCCTGCCCCTGTTTGGGGAGGGGGGTGGGTAGCTTTATTTAGGTGGAATCTCTTTATGTGAAAAGTATAATCTTGGAGCATAAAGAGATGTAAGAATTACAAAGAAGCTACTATTTGATGGGACAAGTGAAGGAGCAACAGGAGAAGTTGTAATAACCATAATGACTGTTGTTATTATTTAATGCATTATTTTAAGCACTTTCCATAAAATAACATTTAATCCTCACAACAATCCCATGAGGATACTATGATCATCTCCATTTTATAGGTGAAGAAACTGAGGCACAAAGAATTAAATAGCCTGCCCAAGGTCGCACTGAGCATATGGAAGAACGAACACTGGAACTCCAGAGTCTGGGCTCTTAACTACTAAGAATTATGAGGAATTAAGGTCCTCCTGGCTTTTCCTCTCACCCCCACCCCTCCACAGCACAAAAGCTCTTAACCCTTTCCTCTGTTAGGGGATGATCATGATTTAAGAATGGAAACTGGTTTTGAATAGGACTTTTTGTTATATGAAATGCAGCCTAGTCTGTTTTGTTACTTGGGGAAAACCGTTCTACGCCCACCCCACTGCAGCTTCCAACCAGACATTCTCCCTTTTCCATCCCAACCAAATAGATCTGTCTTATGTCTGAGTTACAGCAGCAAAGTATACTGACGACACAAAGCATGACACTCACAGCCAACGCATATGTGTTTTAACAGAGACCTTCAAATACTGCTTGAACCGAAAGGACAACTGTTAACTATAGAGCTGCAGGCACCATGGCAGGTTTGGGAAGCTGCATTAAGAAGAGTGGGTATGGCACTTCCCTGGTGGTCCGGTGGTTGACTCCACGCTCCCAATGCAGGGGGCCCAGGTTCGATCCCTTGTCAGGGAACTAGATCCCCCGCATGCCACAACTAAAGATCCCGTATGTCGCAATGAAGATCCCACATGCGGCAACAAAGATCCTGCATGTCACAACTAATGCGGCAACAAAGATCCTGAATGTCACAACTAAGACCGGGTGCAGCCAAATAAATAAATAAATAAGAATGGGGGTCTCATAGAGAACAGACTTGTGGTTGCCAAGGTGCAGGGGAAGGAGAGGGATGGACTAGGAGTTTGGGGTTGGTAGATGCAAACTATTACATTTAGAATGGATAAACAACAAGGTCTTACTGTATAGCACAGGGAACTGTATTCGATATTCTGTGATAAACCATAATGGAAAAGAATAAAAAAAAGAATGTATGCATGTGTATAACTGAGTCATTTTGCTGTAGAGCAAAGTCTGGAACAACATTGTAAATCAACTATACTTCAATTTAAAAATAAACAAAAGCATCAAAAATACCAAATATAAAAAAAAAAAAGTGTCTCTGGAGGAATTCATCCAATTAGGGGTAACCAGAATGATACTGAATTGTGTATTATGTAATATATGGTATTATAAATATGCAAATATATGGTATTATGAAGCAACACCAATTAAATTTTAGGCTTAAATAAAAGTAAATTAACCCTAAAACGTACACTGAGGGATTCAGAATCAGATGGCAGATACAACCCATAGGAGAGGGCTTCCCTGGTGGCGCAGTGGTTGAGAGTCCGCCTGCCGGTGCAGGGGACGCGGGTTCATGCTCCGGTCCGGGAGGATCCCACGTGCCGCGGAGCGGCTGGGCCCGTGAGCCATGGCCGCTGAGCCTGCGCGTCCGGAGCCTGTGCTCCGCAACGGGAGAGGCCACAACAGTGAGAGGCCCGCGTACCGCAAAAAAAAAAAAAAAAACAGACACAATAATCTACCTTGTTAGAAGTCTGATAGTGCTATCTTTTTCAGAAGATAGTGGGGGCAGGCCTCTGGGGTAATTTCTTCATCTTGTTACCAGCTAAATGAGTGTGGATACTTGGTGACAATTCACTAAATTGTACGCTTATGATTTGTACACTTCTCTGGATGTATGTTATGCTTCATTAAAAGGTTGTTTTAAAAAACAGGTACAGTGGTTCTAATCTTTGGTGCAGTTCTCATCACCCTGAGGAAGCTGAGGCTCAGAGTGTAAGAGGCTTGACTAAGTGTTACCGGCAGAGCCCATAAACAATTCCTGGAAAATAAAAAGAGAGGCTGGGTAATAAAGTCTTACCTTTTGTTTTCCCCCTTTGTGCTTCGTCTAGTTTCACTTGCTCACAGGGTGCCACACGCAGAGTCCTCACACCTCGCACCTCGTACCAGGGTTCCTTGTGAGAAATGGCTGCGTTGACGCCTCAGCTCGGCGGGCCGGGTGCTGAGGCGCTGCGCACAACACCTCAATCCAAGATGGTGGCTGCGGCGGGCCGTGTGCAGAGACTCCGCCCCCGAGCAGCACGGCTGTGCCCCGGCCCCTCCCCCGCTGGCTGACTAGATCCCTGTAAAGCAGCCCTGCCGCAGGAGAGCGTGTGCTCTCGAGCGGCAGCTCGCACCTCTCTATTCTTTGATCAAAGAATAAAATTTTCCTTTGCTTCTGAACTCGGCTCCATTCCATTGGCTCAAACGACCCCGGGCAGGAGGGCCCTTGTCGGGTCTGGCGACGCTGTCAAGTCGGACTATGGCCTCTTCGCCTGCACCCATCCGCTAGGCTCCGGGCTCGCCCCGGCTCCAGCAGGAGGACGGCGGAGGCTCTGGGAGGTTGACGTGAGGATGATCACCTCAGGTCTCTGAGGACACCCTGCCCAGGTAGGACGGCCGCAGCCTTCAGCCGAATTCAGAGCAACTTCTCCCAGCAACCCGTATTCGGGTGATTCTTTATCGACTGAAGTTCCACAGGCTCCCCTCCCGGGATCAGCACGGAATACCAGCTGCCCCAGCGAATGGGTGCAGACGCCACGGACTCCCGCGTACTTTCAGCTCTCACCGGGCGGGAGGTCCAAAAACTCCTCCTTTTCAACCAAAGGAGGAAAGAGAAGACCCTGCCTCAGACAGCGGTGCCAACCCCAAGGGACCAAGTTGGTCGGGAACTCACGCAGCTGAGCTGCTCTGGCCACAGGTGGCCCCATCTCACTTCCTGTGGGACATTCTGACTGAGGAGGGGCTGACTATCTCAAACCCAGGCTGCTACAGAGTCAAGGGGGACCCCAGTTATATCAGAGTCCACGCCATTTAGACGCCTCCTACTTTGGTCTTTTGAGGAATCCATTGACCATTTGGTACTGGTTTCAAATTTCCCGAACTGAAAGTCTTATTTCAGTCAAATCTTGTGGCATTTGTGTGCCAACAAATTACTCCAACCGCCCCCTCAGTAGCTGGAAAAAAATCCAAGACAGAACATCTAACGTATGGGGAACAAACCTCCACCATATGAAGGACAGCCCAGTAGGGTGCACCCTGCAGAATCGGAAGTCTTTTGGGTATCACCAAACTGGAAGTAGACCCAGATACCCCTACCTCTTGCCTGGTTGAGATTGCCTACTGGGTATTTAATAACCTGGATGCAGAAGAGGAAAAGTCAGAGGATAAAAAGGTCCGACGCAAGCCCACCTACTGGCTGTTGCCCTTCAATGACTAACCGCCCACGGAGACGCTCGACTCCGGTGAGTGACCCCTGCCCCCCACGAGGGAGAGCAAGCCAAGGACTAGGACCCAATCAGTGTGCCATCTGTAAACAAGAGGGACGCTCGAAGGGAGGACGCCCTAGCCACCCTCAAAGAGGGAGGGAAATGGCAGATCCCAGCCACTAGCCTGGAACACAGATGGTCCAAATAGATGAAGAACGACAGGGTCAGGGGGCTCCAATTGACCCGCAAGGAGCCTCGGCTGACCCTGGAAATGGGAGAAAGCCTGTCGAATTGTTAGTCGAAACTAGTGCCACTTACTGGGTTCTGAACACCAGACTGGGCAAAACTCAGTCACAAGAGTTGTAAAATTAAGGGGGTATCAGGGAAGGCCTAGGAACAGGCATTCATAGAGCCATTAGAACGCCATTCCTTCCTTTATGTACAAATCGGAGATTGGTGTCCCCTTAGACAAAGGGCACAGGATGATAATGTTAATGGCTGAGGGCAAACCTCCCCAGACAGAGCAATTCCATCTCCCCAGAGTAAATCCTGATATCTGGGCCCAGACGGGTGGGATGAGCTTGCAGGAGCTAGTCGCGTGATAGTCCATCAAAAACCTGGACATGTATGTCCAATAGAAAAGAGCACCCCCTTTGTTGGGAGGCCTTATTGGGCACTGCTTCTGCAATTGACCAGGGCCTTAACAGACCAGGCCAATCAGCCTGTAATACCTCCATTCTCCCTGTAAAGAAACCCAGCGGGGAATACCGGATGGTACAGGACCTCAGAGCAGTCAGCAAAGCCCCAAGGATATACATCCAGCAGTCCCTAATTCCTACACCCTGCTGGCCACTTCACTGTCCTCCAGGACGTGATATTCTGTATTAGATTTAAAAGAATGACTTCTTCTGTATTCCATTAGCCCCAGAGTCACAAGAAATTTTTGCTTCTGAGTGGCAGGACCCAAACACACAACAAAAAGGATACTGCTGGATAGTCCTGCCCCACGGATTCAAAAATTCCCTCACCATCTTTGGGGAAAATTTAGTTAACGACCCAAAAGATCTACATCTGGAGGAGGGAACCCTCCTCCAGTATATAGAACATTCTGATCACCAGCCCTACTATGGAGGCCTCTGACAAAAATACTGTAACCACCCTGAACCACCTGGCAGAGAAAGGATATAAGAAAGGATACAAGAAAAAGGTTCAAATATCACAAACTAAGGTGACCTACCTAGGCTTCATTCTCACCGAAGGTCAGAGAAGCCCACCCCAGGAAAGGAAAAAAGGCATTTGCAGCCTTGCCTCTCCTATAGAAGGCAGCTTAGGGGCTTCCTGGGGATGGCCAGGTTTTTCCCCATCTGGATCCTTAACTATGGTCTAATAGCTGGATCTCTGTATGAAAAGTTGAAAGGAAAGAATGATGACCCTTTTGAATGGAGCTCAGAATGTGAAGGGGCCTTTCAAGAATTGAAAAAGCAATTACTGCAGGTCCCTGCCCTGGCCCTCCCAGACTTAGCTGAACCCTTTGACCTTTACATTCATGAAAGAAGGGGAATCGCCCTTGGGGTATTAGCTCAAAAACTGGGAGCCCTTGCTCAGGTGGTTGCTAATTTCTCTGAAAAATTAGTTCAAACTGCTAAAGGATGGCCTCCTTGCCTATGGACAGTAGCAGCTACTACAACCCTGCTGAAAAGTTAATGTTTGGTCAGCCAATCACTATATGGACTCCACACCAGGTTCAGCCTTTAGTAAGTTCCAAAGGAACAGAATGGCTATCCCCCAAAAGTTGATTCAAGTTCAAGGAATGCTTTTAGACAACCCAGTGGTTACTGTAAAAATCTGTTACACACTAAGCCTGCCACCCACAGAAACGGGACCCCTGGAGCATGACTATATGGAAACCACAGACACAATCTATTCCAGTCGCCTGACCTAGGAAGTGAGCCTGTCCCAAACACCGAAGAGGAATGGCTCACAGATGGGAGCAGTTTTATGAGAGGGGAGAAGGCTGGCAGGATATACAGTAACCTCCCAGACCCAAATCACAGATGCATGAAGGGTATCCCCACGGACTTCTGCCCAAAAGGTGAAGTTGATAGCCCTCACCCAAGCCTTAGAGTTCAGGACAGGGAAGATCTTTTTTTTTTTTTTTAATTGCATTGAAGTATAGTTGATTTACAGTGTTGTATTAATTTCTGCTATACAGCAAAATGATTCAGCTATACATATATATATACTTTTTCATATTCTTTTCCGTTATGGTTTATCACAGGATATTGAATACAGTTCCCTGTGCTATATACAGTAGAACCTTGTTGTTTATCCATCCTATATATAACAGTTTGCATCTGCTAATCCCAAGCTCCCAATCCTTCCCTCCCCCTTGACAACCACAGTCTGTTCTCTATATCTGTGAGTCTGTTTCTGTTGCATAGATATGTTCATTTGGGTCATTTTTTATTTATTTATTTTTGGCTGCGTTGGGTCTTTGTTGCTGTGCACGGGCTTTCTCTAGTTGTGACGAGCGGGGGCTACTCTTCGTTGCGGTGCGCAGGCTTCTCATTGTGGTGGCTTCTCTTGCTGTGGAGCACGGGCTCTAGATGCACGGGCTTCAGTTGTTGTGGTTCGCGGGCTCCAGAGCAGAGGCTCAGCAGTCGTGGTGCACGGGCTTAGTTGGTCCACAGGATGTGGAATCTTCCCGGACCAGGGCTTGAACCCATGTCCCCTGCATTGGCAGGCAGATTCTTAACCACTGCGCCACCAGGGAAGTCCCTGGGTCGTATTTTAGATTCCACATATAAGTGATATCACATAATATTTGTCTTTCTGTTTTTTCTTTTTTCCCCCGGCCACGCTGCTTGCAGGATATTAGTTCCCCAACCAGGGATTGAACCCCGGGCACTCAGCAGTGAAAGCATGGAGTCCTAACCACTGGACCACCAGGGAATTCCCTGTTTTTCTCTTTCTGACTTAACTTCAGTTAGTGTGATAATCTCTAGGTCCATCCATGTTGCTTTAAATGGCATTGTTTTTTATGGCTATGTAATATTCCATTGTATGTGTATGCCATATCTTCTTTATCCATTCATCAGGACAGGAAAGATCTTGAACATTCACACAGTTGCCATCCTACACATACACGGGGCTATTTGGAAGGAAAGAGGTATGCTTACTGCAGAGAATAAACAGGTGAAATACGGCTTAAGCATGTTGAAGCTCTTAGAAGCAGTACAGCTTCCAAAAACGTGGCAGCCAGTCATTGTAGGGGCCACCAAAAGGGGTGGGGGGGGTTCAGAGATAATAAAGGTAAACAGAACAGATGCAACTGCCAAAAGGGTGGCCCAAGAAACAGTATCTTGGCAACAACCTCTTACATCTCAAAGACCAGATCCATGCAATTATTCCCTAATCTACACAAAGGAAGAATTAGACAAAGCCCAAAAATGGGTGGAGACCCCAATCATCAGGGAAAGTAGAGAACCAATCAGACCTTGAAACCGGCCTTAGCCAAGCTATGTCAGGAAACTCAAAAAAATTGGATTACTTTGCTTCCAATTGCCCTGCTCCACATGCATTTTAGCCCCAAGGGATAAGATAAAGTTAAGTGCATTTGAGCTCTTGTATGGTAGACCCATTCCCTAAGCCCAAAAGAAGGGACACCTTAACCCCTTGAAATGGAACAACTCAAGTATGCCCTCCAGGGAGGAGAAACCATGAAAGCTCCAGTGGTCCAGTGGTTAGAACTCCGTGCTTTCACTGCTGTGGGCCCGGGTTCGATCAATTGTCGTGGAACTAAAATCCTGCAAGCTGCACAGCACAGCCAAAAATTTAAAAAATAATTTAAAAATTAAAAAAAAATTAAAAACCTGTAGTCCTGAGGTCCTATATACAAAAATAGTTTGGGAAAGCTAAAAAATTACTTTCCCAAAGTTAAAACCCTCTTCAAGGTTAAACATTTGCAGCAGTTCCTGGAAGTTACTCATTTCAAAAGAGGTAAATAGAGGCACTTGGCCCATCTGAGCTCATCACATAATGTGTGTTTTGAAAATAAAATCTCTACCTATGAACCATCCCTCTCAAAGATTTAAAATAACTCTCAGAGTCTGAAAGATCCTCTTCAACTGTAAAACAGTACATTAGCCACTGCCTCAAAAAGGACTCAAAACACTGACCCTGCTTATTCCAGGAAACCCATTTAAATGGCAAAGAAAGAAACAAACAAAATGAAAAGGCAGCTTACAGAATGAGGGAAAATATTTGCAAACAATCTATCTGATAAGGGGTTAATATCCAAAATATATAAGGAACTCATAGCCAGAAAAAAAGGTCAGAGGACCTCAATAGATATTTTTCCAAAGACATACAGAAGTGCAACAGGTACATGACAAGATGCTCAAAATCACTTATCATAAGGAAAATGCAAATCAAAACCACGAGATACCACCTCACACCTATCAGAATGGCTATCATCAAAAAGACAAAAGATAACAAGTGTTGGTGAGGATGTGGGAATGTAAACTGGTACAGCCGTTATGGAAAACAGTATGGAGGATATTCAAAAAATTAAAAATAGAACTATATGACCCAGCAATCTCACTTTTCAGTATACATCCAAAGAAAAAGAGAACAGGATATCAAAAAGATATCTGGGGCTTCCCTGGTGGCGCAGTGGTTGAGAGTCCGCCTGCCGATGCAGGGGACGCGGGTTCGTGCCCCGGCCAGGGAGGATCCCACATGCCGCGGGGCCCGTGAGCCATGGCCGCTGAGCCTGCGCGTCCGGAGCCTGTGCTCCGCAATGGGAGAGGCCACAACAGTGAGAGGCCCGCGTAATGCAAAAAAAAAAAAAAAAGATATCTGCACTCCTATGGGCATTGCAACATTATTCACAATAGCCAAGTTATGGAAACAACCTAAGTGTCCACTGATGGATGAAAAGATAAAGAAGATCTGTTTGTATATACATACAATGGAATATTATTCAGCCATAAGAAAGAAATCCTGCCATTTGCATCAACATGAATGGACCTTTAGGGGGTTATGCTAAGTGAAATAAGGCAGACAGAGAAAAATAAACACTGTACCATCTCATTTATACGGGGCATCTATAAAAGCCAAACTCATGGAAACAGAGAGTAGAATAGTGGTTGCCTGGGTCTAAGGAATGGGGGAGATGGGGAGATATTGCCCAAAGGGTACAAACTTCCAGTTATAAGTTGTAATTATGTGAGGTGATGGATGTGTTAACTAACCCTACTATGGTAATCATTTTGTAATATATACATGTATCAAATCATCACATGGTATACCTTAACCTTACACAATGTTATATGTCAATTACATCTCCAAAAAGCTGGAAAATAAGTAAATAAGACCACTGCAGCCTACAGTCAGAAAAAGTTAAACATACACACACACATACACACACACACACACACACAGACATTCAGTTTTCTGATTGCTTCAGACAGTATATAACATTCTTCTTAATTTATATGCTTCCTCTACCAGGAAAAAAAAGAAAATGTTAAGTGGATTCAAACCTCTTTACGTAATTCAGTTTGAGACAAAGTGAAAAATTGTAGAGCCCTCCTCTCTCCCCTATACCCTCTCCCTTCATCTCCCTGAAGTTGCCCTGGTCCTTCCCAGAAGCCTGCATCAGGACCCTGCATCAGGACCTCCCTAGAACTGCTCTCCTCGTACTGAGAGGACCAGCATTCCTCTCTCCCTCCCTCCAAGCCACCAGTGTGGCTGACTTCAGGGAGGTAACAGAAAGAAAGCAACAGGACTGAAAAATGTTCATTCTAAGATCAGTTCTCCAAGGTAGTCATATTTTAAAAGTAGAGCTTATTTATCCACATAAATTCCTACTAAATGAAATATGGATTTCAACTTGTGTGCCCAAGGAAATTAAAGAATTCCAGTACTGTGAGGAAAAGAGCGACCTTATTGTCACTTCTTAAAGAAGGTGGCTACTGCCCATGATACAAGGAGCTTCATGGTTTGACTCCTCACAGCCTTTTTTCCCATTTCTAGATTGACAAGATTTCAATAAATTATAGGCATATATTTGTGCAGGTAATATTTCAAATGTCATACCAAAATGTTGTTCAGAAACTGATGTTCAAATAAATGGTGAAAGAATTCTAACTTAGCTAGAGTATATGGCCATGATCTCTAAATGGGAGTCTGTTATTCACAATTTTCCCAGCTCCACAAACTCACTCTCTTTAAGACTGCTTCACGCTTTCCATTTCCATTGTTTCATATACATAAATACAACCACAAAGTAAAAGCAAAGCAGGAACTCAATTCATGGTCATTAAAACATCGGTGTTCTAGTGGCACTGTTAATAGAGGTCTAAACCTTTATGGTGGAATCTCTGGCATAGTGTGGGGTTACAATACCCAACCAACTTGTGTTAAGCATCTACTAAATGTTAGCCATTGAGATTCAATTCCTGCTATATCCCAGTTCTTTCATCCCTGGAGAGAGATGCTGGCATTCACCCAAATGCCTTTGATCAGGCCATCACTACATATCCCCTTGGACCCCACCATCATATAGTCTAGTCATGGAACAAATAGGAGAGTCAACCCAAGTCTATACATTTAGAATATGACTCCAAAGAAGCATAAGGTAAGTGATAAGAAGGATTTCGTATTTGCAGAAAAGAGCCATTTTTAGAAGAAGAATGCTTCTAAACTCTATAATTTACATTTTCTTAAGCAAGTGGAAATCAAGAAGTAGTGTTGGAAAACAAGAGCATGTTATGAATCGAGAAATATTTTCTAACCAAATAATCACCCCCATCCTTTCTGGGAAACTCCTAGACTTTTCCCTCTCTGAGCCTGAATCTCCAGTTTACTGCATTATGTCAATTGTTTACAAGATGCAGATCCAGTCAATATTTATTTAATTATCAATAGTATTTGGTATCACTAGAGTGCCTAGTACAGTGCCTGGCAAGTATCTATTGAGTAGGCACTCAATAAATATTTGTTGCATGAATGAATAAACTGCTGAAATCTGTGACTCATATTTATTCAGCCAAAATACAAATGGTATTTTTAATTAATTCAACAACATATGGTATTGATTCTAAATGCGTTTCATTAAACTATAAGCAAGCACTGAGATACTGATACTACAAAGGTAATTCTGCTACTAGACTATAATTATACTAATGCATTACTAGACTTATTTGTTAAGTACAGACTATAAATATGCTTTAATTGGGCCTTCATTAAGTTATACAGAAATTTTAAAATGCTTAGGCTACCAGATTTCTCTTTCCTCAGGAATAGGAAGGAAGTACCTCCTTTAGACCCAGGCAAGAGGGCCCTTGTCCTGGATCCCCTATCTGGCACTTGTCCAGCTGGAACCACCACCCCTGCCAGTGACAGAGTCTGCAGGGCCAAAGGGATATGCATACCCAAAGCCCACATCCCCCCCTCCTAGAACACGCTCTGGGTATCTAGGACCCCAGAGTTTCCAGGTCAAACAACCCCAAGCTACTTCCAGAACTTGTGCAGCACCACTTCCCAGGGTCCCTCCTCCAGAGGGTGGACCACACCTAGAGTGCTCATGCCTCAGCCTGAGGGGGTGAATGTACACAGTGGAGAGGGATGCCCACGTAAGTGCATGCAAGAGAGAGCCAGGGATGGGGAGAGAGGCAGATGGCCTCAGGCTAAGAACCAGGGCTTGCCTTCCCTGTGTCACCATATTTCAGCACAGACCACCAAGAAGACCAAGAATTCTAAATTCAAAGCTGCCTTCCAAAATTACTGGAAAACAGGCATCAAGGTGTTGGTTAACTTTGGAGGATAACATTATGCGTCATTTTTTCTATGTGTTTTTTTGCCTCATGTTTCATGTCTATAAAATGGAAATAACAATAGGACATCCCCCGTCAAATTGTTATTAAGACTAAATGAGATCATGCATATAAAGTTGAAGCACAGTACCTGACATAGGATAAATGCTTGATAAAATAATTGTAACTACAATTAGTATTACACACACGTACTAATTTTGTAACTAGGAACACAGGCAATAAATGCTATTTTAAA
Source organism: Aethalodelphis obliquidens (assembly GCF_003676395.1). NCBI lineage: Eukaryota > Metazoa > Chordata > Mammalia > Artiodactyla > Delphinidae > Aethalodelphis > Aethalodelphis obliquidens. The sequence goes on from NW_020837976.1 coordinate 262,935, forward strand.
GTACTATTGAAAAATAAAAAGCAGACTTCTGGGTTGCCATGAAAATGTGTGTGTCAAGATGGAAAGTAAAACAGTTAACAGTTTTGTAGCTTGATGTATAATGTTTCAGAATTTAGACACATGGTTTGTGGACATCTATGTACACTAGTGACCCTGGCTTTGCAAATATTAGGAGTGCTGTCCTCAAATTCTTTTCTTGAACTTCAAATATCCAAATATCCTGAATATGCTTAATGAAGTATCACAGGTGAGAACCTGCCCATTTAAACCTTTGAGATTTCTTATGATCTCAAACTTAACCAACAGAGGGGCTTGGTCCAGATGAATAGGTTTTCTTTAAGCAGGCTATAAATGTCAACAGGGTCCATCTCGGGTGGTAATAGTATTCACACATAATAATGAAGTTTATTGAGCATTTAGCAGATGCCAGGTACACTAGCAAGTAATTTGCATACATTATTCCATTCAATTCTCAAGACTCTAAAGTGGGTAAAAATATTATTTTATTCAACAGATAAGGAAAGTAAGGTATAGAGAAGTTCAATAATTCAATAACTTGTCCGGGTTTCCACAGCGGAAGGGACAACCTCTGGGTGCCAGCTGGCTGGGCAGCCTGCAAAGCGCCTGCTGTCTGCCATGTACTCCACTGCCTCGAGCACCACCATCCTCTCTAGGTCTCTGCCTCTTCTCTTCCTGAGACTCTCTCATCTTCACCTTTGCTCAACTTTGCCCCACCCGACTCAGACCTCAGGTCTCTGACCCCAGGTTATAATTGCTAATTGTGTTCAATGTAGAAATCGCTTGGGGGCGGGGGATGGATGCCTTTCAACACACGCACAGGAAAGGAAAGATACTCCAGAGTTGAAGGTACCTGGGAATCAGGCAGGCTATGCCCCATGGTGGCATGAGGGAACCAGAGCTGATTCATGAAGATTCCAGAGGGAGTGGTGGTAAGTCAGAGCATGGGGCATGTACGGTACACCTGGTGCCAGGAGTGTGCTGTGGGTGAGTGTCTGCTGTACCTTGAAAAAGAAGGGACAGAAAAGGACAGAACTGAGAAGATGTGCAGCCATGAGCCTCAGTCAGTGCTGAAGTGAGGGAAATGGGCATCCAAACTGAAGGAGAGTTTCCAGGCAGGGAGCACAGTTTGGGTTAGACACAATAAATAAGGAAAATTCACTCTTCTTCATTAAACACCAAACCAAACCTACTCTTGCTGGTTTAGTTAGATCATATCTATGTTTTTAAAAAGTGAACCTAACCTATGTGTTTTGAAATATAGAGATGGGAGAGGAGTTATAAATTTCCTCAAAACTGATATGTGTTTGGATTACAGTCCATGAGCCCGAGAGAGGCAAAATATTTCCAGAAGCATGTCACTGGATGAAATAGTTTGGGAAGGAGCAAGGAGAAAATGAAGCCTCCTTTCTCTTCATCTCCCTTTCTCTCTTTTCTTTCATCTTCAAATGCACTGACTGAATATGCTTACTCTTGGGGAATCGATTGAGGCATAATCATGACATCTGCCCTCTACGGAGAGAGAAAGATGAAAATATTTCATTTTAAGTCCACATTTCAATTCAACCTCACCCCTCCCCCTGTACAAAAGCATCTAGGGCACTCCAAAACTCTTACTTGCTCTTGTTTCTGTTACCATGACAACAGGCATCTGTTCTGAATGGACCAAAAGTGTAGGGAAACAAATACATTTCAACCTACTTGAGAAATACTTTCTTGTTGATAGTGTAGGGGAGGAAAACTTCTCCCTTCTCCCTTCTAGGTTCTTTGGCTGGTCTAATAATTCAATTGACATAAGGCAGATTAACAGGTGAAAATTTTAATTTCATATATACAGAAGCCCATAAAAATATGAAACTCCAAGAAGTGACCAAAGCAGGCAGCTTTTATACCTCTTAGACAAGGAAAAAATTAATTTGTGAAGAATTGGCCAAACAAAGGGGTTTGGGCTTGGGATTAGTGAAGAAGTAACAAGGTTTGTTTACGCAGACTTTGTGGCCCTCAATTCCCTATCTTTGGCAATAAGGATGCCTTTTACCCTCCTGGTACAGGAAGAGTAACTTCACATGAGAGAATTATTTCCTGCTTTCAGGGAGACAAAGGAGTGTCAGAATGTTCTTCTTGCACTGGCTGTTTCCAAAGTAACTTTGATTCAATATGCCAAAGAATCATATTTTGGGGTAGCATACTCTGCTCTCCTTCAATCCTACCTTCGAAACTTCCAAGAAGTTTCACAATTCAGAAGCCACGTTGGCAGATTGCTCCATTATTTCATTGAATTCCTCTTTTAGTCTTGAAAATAGATTGGTTCAGTCAAACTTATTTCAGGAGGTGGTGATGCTAAGGTGGGCTCCCAAAGTTAGGCCTGTATTGTGCTAGCAACAAGGTATTTAATAAACATTTCTAAGGAAACAAAAGAAAAACAAAAGGTCGATGGTTGGAGCAAGTTATAAACCCAATCTGAGCTTTGAGAGTAGTCAGTCAAGAAGATTTCTAGATATTGGGCTCAAAACATCTTCAGATGGAGTGAAGGCAGGCAGTGGCAATATGACAGATTTCCTAGTTTGCAGTTTGAATGTCTTTGATAACCTTTCTGAGTGATTACACAGCAACAGGCCTGAAGATTGTCCATATATGAGCTGTTGTGTTGACTTCTCTGTAGTTTATATCAAGTTGTCCAACATTAGTTTGCACAGCTTTGGGAAAAGGGCAGTTTTAGTTCTCAGTGATTCCAAGTCAAGAAGGGTAGTAGAGAAATTGGAAACATTAATTGAGAGAGCTGTACCCAAATACTGGAGGAAACTAGAAGAATTCAGGGTCCAGTTCAGTTTACAAGTAGAAAACAAACCTCGAAGACAATAGCACTAGAATCTGATATCCACAGAGGCGTATTACTGAAATGTAATGAAACATAATTTTTCTCTCTATGATTACACCCATTTATATCAAAGATAACCGCAATAACACTAATTTGTTTACAAATTGAGTCTAGTTTCAATAAACTTGATTATTTACGTAAGTGCAACAAGGATAGTGATTGACCATATAGGATCTTTTAAATATTCTTTGCTGGAACTTTTCATAAAGAATCTCAGACTGAGCTCTAAAAAGCCTCTCTTCTAGGAGAAGCCAAGCTGAGAATTTGCCATCAGACTTTGCTTGCAGTACCCATAGATTTGGGTAAATTTCTCTCTTCTTGAGGTCCCCAAAATACCCTGAGTTTCTTGCACCTGCCAGGAAGTGACCTTCCTTACTTGCCTGGTAAGGCTGCCAGGAACCCTGTAAGCAAGGTACCAGGATGTTTTTCCAAGGGACTTTATTGGCTACTGAGTATATATACATCTCTCTCAAATATGACATTCCAATCAGAGCCTTGGTAACATAACCAATGTTTTTAATTGTGTCTTGTTACAAGGAGAACATTATTATTGAACTTATGCAAATAATTGTATTGCCATAAAAATAATAATACTCAGTGAATTTTCCTAATTCTCGAGGGATCAGGTAGGAAGACAGAGTAATTGCTTCATCTTTATTCACAAAGGTATACTTTATCAAATTGCCCTAAGTCATAGGTATCTTAAGAGAAAAGAGAAAAATGTTTCCTTAAATCTAGAAAAACAAAACACTAAAAGAACCAGCAATGTTTCAGTCATAAAAATTAAAATCATCCACCTTAGTCGTTTCAGTCCTATGCAATTAATTCTTGTTGACCTTGAACTTTGTTAGCAATTTTAGGAATCCAGTTTTTCCTTAAAGTTCTGTAAATTCTTACTCAGTTCAGTTGTATGATCTGAAAGTTATCAGAAACCTGTATTCTAGAGTACTTGTCAGAGTCCTTTCTATGAATTTCTCTAAAGATGAAACACATTTGCCAAAGCCATCAAACAGTAACTGTAAATGCCAAAAGACTTAAAATGGTCATAGTTAAAGATCTGATGAGAGTTCATTATAATGCAGTTGACAAGGAAATTTGATTATTTCTGTGACACACAACACTTCAAGATAATGACTAGAATTATAAGTGATAACATACCAGGAGATATCAGATTTCTAAGAATTTTATACAATTTATGGAACATTTATATTAATAACATACATCTATACAAAAGTAACCTAAAATGGTTTAGCATCACTTATTTGACAATGCTTCTCATGTAATTTAACATATCAAATAAGCCTAATTAGTGTAACATCTCTCTTTTATAAGGAAATGGAACAAATCTTTTAAGATGTTTCAGGGACCCTCTGGAAAATCCCATACTTAGTTTGAGGTCAACAGGACTTCATTTAAAGCTTGATTTGGGGAAGTTTTTCAAAAATATAAAAAAGTTTTCGACACTTGACTCAAAAGGATCACAGATCATTATGAAACAATACTTAATTAGCCATTTAACCAAAGGGACAATAAAAAATTTCAAGGGCACATACAGAAAGTTACATAGTTCTGAGCAAAGTTTAGCTCTTTTAGTATCTAGAAGATTCAGTTTACTTAAGTAATCAAAGACCTGATGATAAAGATAACATGAAACACAAAAAATTATTATTATTTTTTTTTTTTTTTGCGGTGCGTGGGCCTCTCACTGTTGTGGTCTCTCCCGTTGCGGAGCACAGGCTCCGGACGCGCAGGCTCAGCGGCCATGGCTCATGGGCCCAGCCGCTCCGCGGCATGTGGGATCTTCCCGGACCGGGGCACGAACCCATGTCCCCTGCATCGGCAGGCAGACTCTCAACCACTGAGCCACCAGGGAAGCCCCCAAAAATTATTTTGATAAAACACAAAACCTTTGCTTTCTTGGCAGATTACTTAAAAGGTAAAGAGAAATCTTTCACAATGTCTTATCGAGAGCAGACCCATAGTCCAAAAGAACTTTCTCCTTTTAGCAGATGAAACAAAATTAAATTGTACTTTTACATAAGTATACTATTGGTGTTAAAGCTTATTTTTAAAACCCTTATAATAACAATTCAATTTTTAGCCAACTTGACCACACAAGATTCTTTTTCTCTCTCCCCCACCATCTATCTCTCTCTCTCTTCCCAAATTTCTGTGTCCATAGATTTCCCTTTACACTGCTCTTTTCCTTTCTAAAATATCCAACCTTACTTTACTTCTTTTCCCTTAAAAAAGTACATCTCCATACCTCATACCTTTTCTAAGCCAAAAACACAACTTACTTTCCTTGTATACAGGGTTGCAAGGAAAATTTGCAAATATTACTATTTATAATAGTTTTAATTGCATTAGAATTCTTAACCCTTAAAATCCTTAATTTCTATTGAAAATTAAGAAGTAAGCATTTCAAAGAATTGAACTGTTACAACAGCATTCTTTAGATTTGCAAATTTATGAATACATTTCATAACCTTTAGAAATGCTTTCTCATAGTACAATTTTTTTTTTGGTAATAAGGAGCTAAAAGTGGATAAACCTATGTTTAATAACTAATGTTTCTGTATTTTATTTTATTAGGAAATGATCTAGATATTAAATAAATTTCCATCATTTACTTTAACTTAGCAAAACCCTAAGGGTGTAAGTTACCTAAGAGATTTAGGAAAATATTTAAGTAGACATATCATAAAACATAATTGTTATTGAAAAGTTCGCTTAAAATTTTTATTCCACTTGCATTTAATTCACTTGCTGTTAACAGCCATACTTAGATTACTCATGAAAATTTCAAGAGACGTTAAAGCAGCTAGTCATCATCTTATTTTTCTTGTTCACAAATTTTATAACAGGACATCACAAGCTTATTTGACTTTTAGTAAACCAAGTAAAATAAAAGTATTATGCTTAATGTTGGTAACTCTAAAGGTATGCATGTTTTAATTAAACCAAGAAATCTTAAACTAGTTTTTATTTACTGAATATTATCCTAGATCACATGAACTTGAAAAACATTTGGATTAGTTTTTATATCTCTAAGAGTGTACTTAATTTATATAGCACTTGTTTGCCTTTATGCCAATTAAATGAGCTCTTTACAAATTAATTTTAGCAGTACCATCTGGAGGTAGAAAAAATGTATATATATACATAAACATACATCCATGAATATACATAAACACAGAGACAGTATAGACAGGCATAGAGACCCTATAGCTTCTGTTACAAAATTTTAGTTGTGAATGGGGTACAATAATATAAAACTCACTAGCTAATAAATAACAGTTGAAATAAGTTGACCAGCTCAGGTGACTAAAGCTTTTTACTATTTATGGAGAAGATTTTCAAAACTTGTATTTGCCCTTGACAAATAATCTTATGGAGGCTGTGGACTACAGTTTGGGCCAGAGAGCTTTTGTAGCAGTTTGTATTTTAGAAAGCCTCTTTTCCCTATTTTTTTCCGTCAATCCCAAGCATGTGTGAGCATTGTTTTAGTTATCTCTTAGGGTGTTTACATTTCAAAGACATGGTAAGATTGATATCTTCAAGGGACATAGAAAGAACATAAATTTTTCCTAGGAGGTTTGGAGAATATTTGTCTATTATCAGAAGTCTAGGATAATTACTATTTAAATGTTTCCTTCTCTTTCTTAAATGCTATTATACTTCCAATGTCCTGATTTTTTACAATATCTGTAAATGTCTGAAGGCAAATAAAGAAAGAGTCTGAGTGGGCTTTGGGTTGCTCTCAGAGTTTTGCTTTTGTGTTTGTAAAGTTTCAAGTTGCAACTCAAAAATTTAACTCTTTTTTCCTCTTGCATCCCTGCAAACTATCTTCAAAGAATTGAGTGATGCTTTCATTGTAATGCTTAGATGTTGATTAGCCCACTAACCACACAATTTTGAATCTGCCTTTTTATATCAGGGAGAAATTTTCCTACTAAAGCGAAAATTAAAAGATTTTTTATGTTCTAGAGCTTCGGGGTTTAGTGAAGTATACCTTTCAAAACTCTATAAAACGTTCAACAAAGGCCTTGGATGCTCTCCTTCCTTCTGAGTGCTCAGTTTAAACTTAGACCAATTCACCTTAGAGGGGAAAGCCTCCACTAATGTCTCTAACAGCCCCTCAATCTCAGCCTCTGGCTGAGCCATTTCCTGGTAATTTGCAGGAAGGCCTGGTAGAATTTCTGGTCATCTGTTTCCTCCAAGGGAGATTTTCTCCAGGAGGGCTGTCTGACTTATCTGATAATTATAGTCTAATATGGGTGGGAAGAACACCCCTTGGCAGCCAAACAAGGTCACTGTGAATAGGGTTTTGAAAAGCCATTAATTCCTGCTTAAATTTGGTAGAATCTTCCAAAAGTAGAAGTGAAGGGGCTTTATAATTTAAAAGATCTGCTGCTGTCTGGGGAACATGAATTCTTTGGGTGGTGTTCTAGACTATGTATCTGCAAAGGGCATTGCATAGGAAGGCCTAAAGCTAGCAGGGCCTGATTACAGAGCCCTGGTGAGTAGGAAGAGTTGTAAGGGACAGCAAAGTGAACCCCACTTCTTGTTCTGGGTGCTTCTGCTAAATTCACTTCCTGACTTTCAGCATTTATGTGAATAACCTGTATACCCTAGCTATTAGGCTGGAGTGTTCTCTGTAAATCTTGCAGAGAAAGGGAAGTTAAAACAGGCAGCAGGGTGTTTAAGGGATTTTCTGGGGAAGGTGGAGGAATTTGGGGAGCTAAGGGAATTTGCTGAGGAGACAGGGCCAGATCTTAAGAAGGGGAAATTATGTGAGATGTAGACTTTACTTTTTAAGTCTAATCTCTGTTCTTTCGTATTGTTAAGGGAGTCCCTAAGGCTAGGATACTCCTTTGTAGCCATTTTTTAAATTTGGTCTTTCCACAGGTACGAATAAAACAATTGTTTAGAATGAGAGGTCTCTAAAAGAAATTTTTTTGAAATACAGAAGTTTTTCCAATTCAAACAATCTTTTGTCTGGTCATTGATGAGTAGGATCTTATATTAATTTCAGTAATGACTCAAACCAGTAAGCTTTTTTATGGCTTAACTATGGACACAAGAGACATCCCAAAGGAGAATGCAAAAGATGCAGCCCTCACAGGATCCAGAAGGTTCACCCCCAAAGCCTGTGAAAGCAAAGACCTTCACTGCCACAGGCAGTAAGAAAGTTTTAGTGAAAAGGGTGTCTCCAGTCCTCACAAGATTGTGAGATGCCCTCAGTCACAGACCCACTAATATGTAACACTGGGCAGGTACTACTGGAATGGGACTTTTCCAGCGCTAACCAGACAATGAAAATTGAGACAACAAAGGCCCCTTGTAGACGGGTGCACCCTTATGCCGAATTCCTCGGAGAGCTGGACAATGAGAATGCTGCTGTGACTTCATGTCTCGTAACCCCAGTCTATTCAACTGGCCACCAAATGCAAGATGGTATTTGCACTTTCTAGCTGGTAGAAACTAGAGAGAATATTCTCACTGTTCACAAAGACAAGCTTTGGGGACATAGAACAAGATTTCATATGTCCTTGAATCCCTTCACCATTTTCGTGCTCAATGGCTCCCAGTACATATTCACTCCCAACTGTAAGCACCTGTGCCTCTTTTCTGGTGATCTCCCTCCCACTGTCCAAACCCAAATGTATGTCCCCTGGGGAGCCTTACCCTGTATGACCACAGGTGCAGATGATAAAACGCTTCTTCTCTGCAAACTGAGGTAGACCACTCGAGGGAGTGCTCCCCTTTTTGGACTTGGCTTCAGGCGACGCCCTCACTTGACCTCTTCCCCTTGTAAGTCACACTTCCCAACCCCCTTCCAGGGGACACTTCCTAATCAATAAATTGCTTTCTAGAGCATCCTCCTCAGGATCTGCTTCTAGGGAACCAACCTAAGACAGGCTAGTGTTAATGGCCGGAGTACTTGCTTCAAAAACATGGTTAGAAGTAAACACTTGGGTGAGAAATGTTTCAGTCTTTGCAAGGCTTGACACACAAGCTTTAGTATTTGAGCATTTGAGAGAGTAGTAATAGGCATTTTGTCCTTCAGTATGAAAGATGGAGGACTATTAGAGTTGAGAAGTAGAAACACAGTGATGCATTTTGGAATAAGATGCACCTTCTGTGCAGCAATCACTCCTAAGTTAGAGTAATCAGACTCTTCACTGTTGCTTGTTTCCAAATGAAATGTTCCTTAAACGAAATTCAGAATGTACCAGAACAAGCAAGGCTTTCTTAGGTGCTCAAAATTGCAAAGAAATCATAACTTTTTAAGTGAAGTACAATTAAGTAGGAGTGAAATATTCGTCATTTGAATGCTTAATGGAATTCTATCTAAGAGAATCTATCTTTAGAGCTTAACTGTGGATACAACTTGTAGACATTCAACAGTGGTGTCCACCATTTCAGGGTGGGATTCAGTTAGATTAAAATGTACCTAGGTTTTTATTTATGACTAAAAAGTAAGGCAGCGCTGGTTAGAAATGATATTTGAGACAGCCTCCTTCATCATGACTTTTGCCATTTGGCCTTGGATATGAAATTTCTGATATTATGGTCATAGCATTCAGAGTTTAGAGATCATCTAGCCCAATTTTTTCTTTCCAGTGTTCTACATTTCCAGCTTTTCCACAATGGGTATATGGATATATATAATGTATATATTTACATATATGGATATGCATAGCCATGTGTGCTTTATGTATGTATATAAATATATATGTATGTATGTGTAAATATACAAAGAGAGATTACTTCTATAATTTGAAGTTTCTAAATTGGACCATGTTCAACATGTATAAGTATAGACACAAGTATAGACACTTAAAGGAATTTAAATTAGAAAAAAGAAACAATTTTGCTTATACATTATCAAAATGTTTTTTAAGTAATAAGATTTACTTGCTGATGAAGGGAAGGTAAAGCGATATGAAAGCAATTTAGCAAGAGCCTTTAAAAGGTTTGTAATCCGGGCTTCCCTGGTGGCTCAGTGGTAGAGAGTTCACCTGCCAATGCAGGGCACATGGGTTCGTGCCCCGGTCTGGGAAGATCCCACATGCCGTGGAGCGGCTGGGCCGCTGAGCCTGCGCATCCAGAGCCTGTGCTCCGCAACGGGAGAGTCCACAACAGTGAGAGGCCCGCGTACTGCAAAAAAAAAAAAAAAAAAAAGGTATGTGATCCAGTAGTTCTATGCCTATAAAGCTGAAATAAATAAAAAGCTTTTTGTACAAATATGCACATTTTGATAAAATTTAATAGGTTGTCTACTTTTTTTAAAGTATAACATACTTACAGAGGAGTGTACAATTCCATGAACATCCACAAACTGTACCCACCCATGTAACCATCACCCAATTAATAAGCAAATTTTTTTCTTTTTTAGGAATTTTTTTTTGAAGTATAGTTGCTTTGCAATGTTATATTAGTTTCTGGTGTACAGCAAAGTGATTCAGTTTATATATATATATATATATATATATATAAAATAAAGATTCTACATATAAGTGATATCATATGATATTTGCCTTTCTTTGTCTGACTTACTTCACTAAGTATGATAATCCCTAGGTCTATCCATGTTGCTTGCAAGTAGCATTATTTCATTGTTTTTTATGGCTGAGTAATATTCCATTGTCCGTGTGTGTGTGTGTGTGTGTGTGTGTGTGTGTGTGTGTATCACATCTTCCTTATCCATTCATCTGTCGATGAACATTTAGGTTGCTTCCATGACCTGGCTATTGTAAATAGTGCTGCAGTGAACATTGGGGTACATGTATCTTTTCATCTTATGGTTTTCTCCAGATGGAAAGCAGATTATTACCAGCACTCCAGAATGTAATAGCTTTCTTTAATATTTATTATTTATTAGTTTATTTATTTGTTTATTTATTTAGGCTGTTCTGGGTCTTAGTTGCAGCACGCAGGATCTTTTAGTTGCAGCACGTGGACTTAATTGTGGCATGCAGACTTCTTAGTTGTGGCATGCGAACTCTTAGTTGCAACATGCATGTGGGATCTAGTTCCCCAACCAGAGATCAAACCCGGGCCCCTGCATTGAGAGCATGGAGTCTTACCCACTGGACCACCAGGGAAGTCTCCTGTAATAGCTTTTTAAAGTGGAAAACAATTAGTGTCCAAAATAGAGAAAATTTTAAGATGGGACAACCTGGGCAAATTTTAAGCAGTTTAAACAAAGCCATCTAGAAATCCCAAAGGCAATGAGACAAAGCAGTAAATATGAAGATCCTGTAGACCGGGGGTCCCCAACCCCCAGGCTGTGGACCGGTACCAGTCCACGACCTGTTAGGAACCAGAGAGCACAGCAGGAGGTGAGCGGCAGGCAAGCAAGTGAAGCTTCATCTGCCCCTCCCCATCGCTCCCCATCACTCACGTTACTGCCTGAACCATTGCTCTCATTACCGCCTGAACCATCGCCCCCCTCCCACCCCACCCCCGGCCATGGAAAACCATGAAACCAGTTCCTGGTGCCAAAAAGGTTGGGGACCACTGCTGTAGACCTCAGTCACAAGCTTGCAAGAGCTATATTACTGGAGGTGTGGCCAAGGCAATGGGAAATTGTACCAAGTAGCCTCTATGCAGAATGCCTGGGAGAATCATAGCCACACAAGCACTGAGTAAGCATTTGGCTCAGGTCAGGGCATGCCGCGTGGGTATGCAAATGAGGTCTTAATTGATATGCTCCCTAAACCAAATGATGAAAGTGAGTAGGCAATCACAGAGGGGAGAAGCAGATCTGGGTGGCTGTCTGACTGAGGGTGGAAAATATAGAAATAAGTCCTCCATGCTGAGAAAAGATGGAGTCCACCACTTTGAATCATATAGTGAACATTAACATCAAACCAGATTATAGCCAAAGACACTGATGAGAAGGCCAAGCTTAACTAATTGGTATAACCTGCTAGCACCATCTGGTTTATGCATAAGCATAGCTAAATTAAACATGATATAGACCAAGTAGAAGAGGCTCAGAAGCTAGAACAAAGAAGCTTCCAGATAGGTGAAAGATGTATCAGCAACATTCCAACAAACAAACCTAACACAGTAGGACTCTTGAAGCTAGGATAGGGTGGACCTTTCTTATTCACTGATCCATGCTTGAGGGGGCAATGAGAGCACCAGGTAATAATATTAGTATAGAAAATCCAGGTTTTAGGAGAACTGCCTTAGAGAGAAGAGTGGGCTCTGAATGAAGAGATTTCTCAGGGCTTCCACGGGACCAAGGCTGGGTAAAGACAGAACTAACCTGTGCCTCCTCCTTCATCTGCATAGATTCATTATTTCTCTCAACAAATAGTTACCGAGCCCCTACTAAGTGCCAGGCGCTGTGCTATGTAGAGGATCCATTAGTGAGAAAGATTAATATAGGATCTGCCCTGAAGAGACTATCACCTAAACTGTGACAAGCAGCGGTACACATCTACCACCCAGCTAACTAAGTCATAGCTTCAGACTGCATTTCAAGGCCCGCACCTAATTTTTTTTTCATAATTGTGTATTCTGTTCTTTCGGTGAGCCCACCAGAAATGTACAAGCTTTGGGTCCCACAAAATCTGGGCCCACATCTGTGAATGAGTTCTGTGAAGACCAGGTTCCTGTGATGGCACCTCTCACACTTCCTTATACACATTTATTTACGTATCTGTCTTTCTCTAAAACCCTGAGCCCCTTCGTGTTAGAGAGGCTTCTAATTTATCTTTGTGTCTCTGCTATTCAATGCAGATGTGTTAAATGAATTAGTAAGTGAACAGACTTTAGTTGACTTTTAGTTATCAGTATACTGAAGAATCAATTTTTTTATGCTTTCAAATATCATTTGTTCCCTTTTTGCTTTCCCTCAGTAAAGGTCCTTTTGAAAATTCCAGTCTGACCAGGCTGGAACAAATGAGGAATTATTGATTCTTATCCAGACTAGAAAAGAACAGCCTTTTTGTGGCCAGGTGAGGTCATGGTAGCAAGCAGTCCCAGGTAGCAAATCAGTGAACTTTGGAGTTGCTGAGTCAAATTTTCACGTGCTCATGTGGAGAGCTTGTTAAAACACAGATGGCTGGGCCCCATCTCCAGAAGTTCCAATTTAGTAGGTCTCAGGTGGGAACTGGGAATTAGCATTTCTAACAAGTTCCAGGTGATGGTGATGCTGCTGGTCCAAGGGATCACACTTTGCCTTGTACCACTGATACCCAATCTTAGCTATACATTGGAATCACCTGGAGAACTTTAAAAACTCTGACGTCTGGGACCTCCACCCCCACCCTGATATTGATTAATTGTCTCCATCACAGTCTGGGCATTATGATTTGCAAAAGCCCAGTCAAGACTTCGAACCAATGCCCAACACCGTGATGCATGAGGCATGTGAAAAGGTGTGCAGGTCACAAGTCCTGACCACCAGAAACAAGAGTATCTGAATCCTCATCTTTGGAGAATCTTAAAAATTGGTTAGAGAGGAATTTAAAGACTCTTAAAAGCTCTCCAGACTCCCTCCCTCTGCAACATCTACACAGGATTCCTTGGAGCAATTCCAGCTGGAGGCAATTTTTCTGCATTCAAACAGCCCCAGATAGTAAAATCCAAAGGGGACTCACTTAGGCCTTGTTGCTCCACTCACACCATGTTTCCTAGCCTTTGCATGCATCAGTCAGTGACCGCCTGAAGTGGCCACCCTAGCCCTGACCTTATATTTCTCTCCCTGCATCACATTACTTTGCATTTCCATCTTCCTCCCAGAATAATAGGAGCTCCTTGAGAGTAATTTCTCTCCCTTATGGCCCTAGAATTTAGATCAGGTTTTTTGAATGAATGTAGAACAATGTATTTTTCAGATCTTTGACTCCTCCCTTCAGAGCAAAAGAATTTCTTACACTTCCCAATTGTCTCTCCATTTCCATATCTAATTGCTGGAGGCTTTTACCTTAGTCAAAATTTAAAGGTAAAAATCAACTTGGTAACATCTTGTACCATGAATTGCAAAACAACCAAACTAAGCTCAAATTATTTGAATGGCGACCCAGAATAGAGCCTAAAACAGAAAGCTATATTAAGTGAACTAATTAAATAAGGAAAATGAGAATTTTGCTATTGCATTACAAGTTCTTGGTTTTACCTAATGAATGTTAAAAAACAGTGTGGAAGAGCAAAATGACTTCACAGTAAAACTCTAAGCCCCAGAAGATCCTAGCATCCCTTCTTTTCTAAACTTAGCCACTGGCCCACCATGTGAATGAGTCACTGCTCTTCCTTGACTTAAATCATCCCTCTTATAAAACTTGTTAAAGAAAGACGTCACTGCAAATTAGATGTTGTAGCTAAGTTTAGCCATCCTTAGGACATAAATATTGTAACTTATGTAAATTCAATCATTTTTGGTTCATGACATATTTGGGCATGTGCTTGAATATGTGTTTTTATACATACTGTAGATAAAGATATACCTTTTACATAGACATAGATTTTATATATATAAATACATTAATATATATACAAATATCCACAGAAACCACCTTGCACAGAAACATCCTTGAGCTATTTTAAGAGGCAGCATTATTTTACTGACAAATGTTCAGAATTTAGCTCTCCAAATTGCCCCCAGCCTAACCTCTATGAATGACTGTTCTCCTCAGAGAGTCTGTCTGAGTGAGTGTGTCTGTCGCAGGGAAGACAGGAAAACCCACCCTCCCCCAGACCAGCTTCTCCTCAGATGATGCCATTTGCACTGAGCCATGCAGGCAGATGCCACATGGTGTGTCTTGGTGATTAACGGGGGGTCTAGCAGAAATACTCCCCCACATGCTTCTCAGAGAAGCCTGAGACTCCAGTCATCACCAGCACTCCCTCCATCCTTTAAGGTTTTTCTTAAAGAGCTCATGCATCTCACCTGGATCAGGAAACTATTACCTGGCAATGGTTACCCATTTAAAGTCTGAGTGATTAGAGAGCTTAGTTTGTCCAATCAGCCTATTACAGCCAATTTATAGTCACTCCTTTGAGATTAGGATTCTGAAAGAATGAGGTAGAGGAAGGCTACATACAGGGAGGCTGAGAAGCCCTGAATCTTGCTCTGGGAAGGAAGTCAGAAGCCTGGACAGGCCAGCGCCACATGGGGGTCTAGGCAGGAGGAGCAAGCAGCAGATGAGAGTAACAGGGACACCAGAAACCAGGTAAGTAGAAGCAAAAGGCCAACTCAGGCCAGTGACCATTGCATGGGAATTTATAGTTTACAGAGAACTTTCTCATCTCATTTGAATCTCATAAAATCCTGGTGAATTAGGTATTGTTATTTTCATACTCATTTCATAGAGGAAGAATAAGAGATTCAGAAACTGAGTGGCTGATCCAATTTCACTCAGCTGGTATAGGGCAGACCTGGGCTGCTAACCATGGTCTGCAAAATCCAGCAACTCTTCTTGGTATAGCTGATACCCAGCAGGGCCCTGTGGGGCTACTGGACATAAAGCCTTTCTGTGACCCCCACTTCTTTGATTACTAGAAATAACACCTTCTTTTCAGCCTCCATGACCTTCCCTGAGTTCCAAAGGGCAGATTCAAGCAGTTGTTAATTAGGGAAGGGAGGTGATCCTAGACAAGGGAGAAAGAGTCAAGAGAAACAATAGTTTAGCCTTGGGGCAAGGACCTCCTTCCCCATCAATGGACACACACAAGATATCTTTGAGCAGTTTTGCAGACACTGAAACCCCCTCCAGGTAGGAAAAGTTAACAATTAATGATGGTATGCTGCCCACAAACATTTAAACCCCAGACCAGTTGGAACCAGAAGGTCAATGATGCTGACTCCCACTTACCTCATCACCAACCAATCAGAAAAACGTCCCCAAGCTGATCACACCCTCTTTGAACCATTACTATAAAAATTTCTCACTACCCTCTCCAAGGGGGGCACAGTTCTTGGAGGCACTAGCCTGCTATGTTCCCTCTTTGCCTGGCAAAGAAATAAGGCTACCCTTTCTTTTTCCTCCTAAATTCTGTCTCCGTATTTCTATTTGGCACCAGTGTAGAGAAGCTGAGATTTTTGGCAACATACCTTTCTGCCTACATGTGTCAGGCCAAGCAGTGGCTGTACCAAATGGTTCTGTCCCCTCCAACACACACAGATGTGGCCAGACTCCACCCCTGGGTTTCCACCTCCTGTGGCCAGAACTGACCCATGCTCCCTAGCAATAGTCTACAGGCTGCTCATAGCAGGAGAGCCAATTTACACTAAAGTGTGGAGCAAACGGCTAAAGGAGAAACTTAAGAGGGAGGCAAATAGATAGGTAAGGAAGGTATCCCTACCCTCCTAATCCAGGACAGTACGTTGCTAACATCTTCCCGTGGGTCAAAGGGAGATCTGAGAACACAGAATACAGGTTCTGGGAGAGGCCTCGAGGGTACAGCCCCACCCACCCCTCAACTATCCAACCCTTGGGGTCATCTAGCCTGGATGTAAATAGTGAAAAAGAAGCATTCTTCAATTTTCTTAAGAAACCCATTCCCATGTTCAGTCATCTTTTCTTTTTAAAAATGTGCTCTTTTGTGGGGGCTTCCCTGGTGGCGCAGTGGTTGAGAGTCCACCTGCCGATTCAGGGGACACGGGTTCGTGCCCCGGTCCGGGAGGATCCCACGTGCCGTGGAGCGGCTGGGCCCATGAGCCATGGCCGCTGAGCCTGCGCATCCGGAGCCTGTGCTCTGCAACGCAAGAGGCCACAACAGTGAGAGGCCCGCGTACCCCCCCAAAAAAAAATTAAATTTAAAAAAATGTGCTCTTTTGTATCTAACAAATATTTTCTGTTAGCTTCCTTAGGTCTGCTCTAGAAGAGATAATCAGTGCCATTTAAATAACATATTTAATGTTTTAACGCCTGCTAAGAATCCCTTCAGTATTTCATCTCCAGTAAAATAGCCACAAGTTCTTTGACATCTCCTCATAAGGCATGAGTCCTATTTTTCATGCCTTTAATCAATTCCATTGCTCATCTGTGGTCCCTTTCCAATTTTACCACATGCACCTTCAGATATGAAAACCAAAACACAGTACTCTGGATGTAACACTATCAGGAACAGACCAATAAAAAGGTTGGTTTCCAAGCTCCTGAAAGGAGATCACACAATAAAAGCCGGGGTTGGGCTTCCCTGGTGGCGCAGTGGTTGAGAGTCCGCCTGCCGATGCAGGGGACACGGGTTCGTGCCCCGGTTCGGGGGGATCCCCCATGCCGCGGAGCGGCTGGGCCCGTGAGCCATGGCCGCTGGGCCTGTGTGTCCGGAGCCTGTGCTCTGCAACGGGAGAGGCCACAGCAGTAAGAGGCCCGCGTACCGCAAAAAAAAAAAAAAAAAAAAAAAAGCCGGGGTCATATTCATTCCCAAATATCACTAATAACAGCACCACCTTGTCAATTCATTCAGTGTGGGCTCCATTCACCACAGCTCCCCTGGTGCCTTGCCCTCCCTCCTCAGCTGTGTCCCTGTGGCCCACATTGAGTGGTCCTATATATAACCCTACCCTGACCCTTCCTGAGCAGGACCGTTAGAGAGGAGAGATCCAGGGCAGCTCACAAGCTTAAAATATGATGAGAGTAACCACTTCTCACTATCACAGATGACTGGAGAATCACAGAATTTCAGAACAAAATGGATGCTCAATCTAGCACCACAACAGGAAAGAAGGAATTCGCAGTATATGTAGGTGCTCAGTGAAGCCTCTGTTGGTACAAATAGCCCAAGAACATGCGTAGGTGACTTATACACCTAGGTCTATCTGTATAAAGGGAAGCCTTACCCTCATTCACCTGCTCACAGGTTTGATCAGCAAAGAGGCTGAAGCTGAGAAAGCCATATGTACCTGAAGCTTGTTAGAAAATTTATCACTGCAGGGCCAGCAATCACTCAGCCTGCTTTCTCTCTTTTTCCCTTTGCACCTGCATATTAAACCAAGCTATTTGCTCCTCACAAAGGGAAACTATTGTAACCTGAACTTCCCCATTTTTCTCCCTGAAGCAAAACATGATTGTGTAAGTAAAAGCCCCAGAAACACCCTAATCAAGAATAAGAACTAAACCCCCAACAACTAAGATTTAGGCAAACAAGAAACAGATTGCAGAATCAGCTAAGAGCCAGCTGATGCTGCTAGAGGCATTGCTAACACACAAAAGTCAAGCCTTAGCTCTCAATAGTAAGGTCCTCTCAGCTGAATGCCCTAGGTCTCTCTGCCTGGAGGGGCTGAGGCCCTGCTGGCAAATATTTACTCAGTCTCAGAGCATCCTTTCCAGAGCGGTATTTTTCTTTACTCTGCTGATGGAATGCAGCCATGCAGAGGTCAGGGAGGCAGCACTATGTGTCACTGACCCTCACAGCGAGTCCACCGTGGGGCCTGGACCATCTCATGTTCTCCCAGAATGGGTTTAGTCCTCTGGAATGTTAGCTCAATGCCTGCATTGCCAGCTGGGCAACCTAAGATGGTCATTTCAATAGAGAGCAGCCTGAAAAAGCAGTAAAATTATTCTGTTTTAGTCATTTAACAGTTAAACACTATTTCCAAAAGAATGTACTGTTTTTCTTGTTTTTATTTATTTGTTTGTTTGTTTTTGGCTGCGTTGGGTCCTTGTTGCTGCACGCAGGCTTTCTTTTAGTTGCGGCGAGCGGGGGCTACTCTTCGTTGCAGTGCGCGGGTTTCTCATTGCGGTGGCTTCTTTTGTTGCAGAGCACAGGCTCTAGGCACGCGGGCTTCGGTAGTTGTGGCGCATGGGCTCAGTAGTTGTGGCTTGCAGGCTCTAGAGTGCAGGCTCAGTAGTTGTGGTGCACGGGCTTAGTTGCTCTGTGGCATGTGGGATCTTCCTGGACCAGGGCTGAAACCCGTGTCCCCTTCATTGGAAGGAGGATACTCAACCACTGCGCCACCAGGGAAGCCCCAAAAGAATGTACTTTTATTTATTAGTGGTATTTAGACCAATTAAGACACAATGAGGGGCTTCCCTGGTGGCGCAGTGGTTGAGTATCCGCCTGCCAATGCAGGGGACACGGGTTCGAGCCCTGGTCCAGGAAGATCCCACATGCCACAAAGCAACTAAGCCCCTGTGCCACAACTACTGAGCCTGCGCTCTAGAGCCAGCAAGCCACAACTACTGAAGCCTGCGCACCTAGAGCCCGTTCTCCGCAACAAGAGAAGCCACCGCAATGAGAAGCCAGCACACCACAATGAAGAGTAGCCCCCTCTTGCCACAACTAGAGAAAAGCCCATGCGCAGCAATGAAGACCCAATGCAGCCATAAATAAATAAAAAGACACAATGAAGATAAGAGAGATTTGCACTCCCATGGTCACTGCAGCATTATTCAAAATAGCTAAGAGGTCGAAACAATCTAAATGTTCATTGACACATAAGTGGATAAAGAAAATGTGGTGCATACTTACAATGAAATATTATTCAGCCATGAAAAAGAAGGAAATCCTGGCCTATGCTGCAACATGGATGAACCTTGAGGACATTATACTAAGTGAATAAGCCACTCATAGAAGGATAAAAACTGCATGATTCCACTTACTTGAGGTACTAAAGTAGTCAAACTCACTGAAGCAGAGAGTAGAAGGGTGGCTGCCAGGACCTGGCAGGAGGGGCAGGGAGGGAGTCACTGTTCAATGAGTAGAGAGTTTCAGTCACGTAAGGTGAAAAAGTTCTAGAAAGCTGCTGTACCACATTGTGCTTACAGGAAGCTATACTGTATGGCACACTTAAAATTTTGTTGAGGGTAGAGCTCATGTTATGTGTTTTTTAGCCACAATTTTAAAAATCTGTTCTCCTCTACTTCACTGCCAATGGCAAACTGAATGGACAATAAAATTATGTGCATGTCAAATCACACAAAACACACACACACACACACACACTAAGGATAGAACATTAAGAACAAATAAAGACAGGGTTCTGGGGTAAGCTCTGGCCAGACCTGCCATACTCAGCACTCCCAAATCTAGAACCAGAGCCAGTTTCATGGCCGTATGATCTGTACACTCCCATTAGGCCCTGAGCTCAGAACAGTTCTGCGCTTGGGTTAGTACTTTGCTGTTGTCTAGAAATTCTTAATAATTTTTAAAAGGGTATTGCATTGTCATTTTGCTGTAGGCCCCCAAAATTATGTAGCTAGTCCTGTTTGTGTGTGTTCACAACTGGTCATCTTTACATAGTTCATTCCATGTGACTATAAATTGGTGGAGTCATT
Organism: Aethalodelphis obliquidens; assembly: GCF_003676395.1. Taxonomy (NCBI): domain Eukaryota; kingdom Metazoa; phylum Chordata; class Mammalia; order Artiodactyla; family Delphinidae; genus Aethalodelphis; species Aethalodelphis obliquidens. Next base: position 283,077 of record NW_020837976.1, read on the forward strand.
ATTATATAATCTGTGCACAGTGGGGCAAAGGTTGTAAAATAAGAAAATATAGCAGCACATTAGACACAGGTGACTTGCTAAAAGCAGTTATTATAACTATATAAAGTAGTTAAGCTGGGGATTTGGGGCACTGTAGTTGGGGGTAAAAGAGATTTGGAAATCCCTTACTTTGGGCTTCCCTCTGCCTGACAGGACCCACCCTTGGCAGGCAGATTACCTTTGCTACCCTCCCAAGCCCATCTCCCCCAAGGAACTGGGGAGACCTAGGAAGCCACACTCATAAAACCCCCTCCAGCCTTATATTTTCTGAAATCCTTTGCTGAAAAATGGATCCTTTGTGTTTATCACATTAATGGTAATTTCTAGAATATGTAACTGTCCAAGCCCTCATTTTCACCAACCCTTCAGTTCCCTGGCAGATTTCTTCAGTCATTTAAAGGAACAAGAAAGAATACTTTCAAAGACTTGAGTTGAATACCTTTGCAAGAATCTGGGGATCAGTTGTCTATAGTTTTTTAGATAAATTGAATGAAAAACGAAATTAAGCCTAAAGGCTAAACGACTTGAGTCTACACAGAGATAACTTATTAAGAATGACTAAAAGTTAGTTATTTCAAGGTACAGTCAGATAAACCCTTACTCCATAAATTTATTTTTTCCCTCCTATGTTAGGATGCCTTCAGAGTAATTTCAGGGACATAAGCTACTTATTAACATAGACTGATTGGAGAAAAGACAGCCTCTTCAATAAGTGGTGCTGGGAAAACTGGACAGCTACATGTAAAAGAATGAAATTAGAACACTCCCTAACACCATACACAAAAATAAACTAAAAATGAATTAAAGACCTAAATGTAAGCCCAGACACTATAAAACTCTTAGAGGAAAACATAGGAAGGACATTCTTTGACATAAATCACAGCAAGATCCTTTTTGACCCACCTCCTAAAGAAATGGAAATAAAAACAAAAATAAATAAATGGGGCCTAATGAAACTTAAAAGCTTTTGCACAGCAAAGGAAATCATAAACAAGATGTAAAGCAACCCTCAGAATGGGAGAAAATATTTTCAAACGAAGCAACAGACAAAGGATTAATCTCCAGAATTTACAAGCAGCTCATGCTGCAGCTCAATATCAAAAAAACAACCCAATCCAAAAATGCGCAGAAGACCTAAACAGACATTTCTCCAAAGAAGATATACAGACTGCCAACAAACACATGAAAGGATTCTCAATATCACTAATCATAAGAGAAATGCAAATCAAAACCACAATGAGATATCACCTCACACCAGTCAGAATGGCCATCATCAAAAAATCTACAAACAGTAAATGCTGGACAGGGTGTGGAGAAAAGGGAACCTTCTTGCACTGTTGATGGGAATGTAAATTGATACAGCCACTATGGAGAACAGTGTGGAGGTGCCTTTAAAAACTAAAAATAGAACTACCATATGACCCAGCAATCCCACTACTGGGCATATATGCTGAGAAAACCATAATTCAAAAAGAGTCATGTACCACAATGTTCACTGCAGCTCTATTTACAATAGCCAGGACGTGGAAGCAACCTAAGTGTCCATCAACAGATGAATGGATAAGATGTGGCACGTATATACAATGGAATATTACTCAGCCGTAAAAAGAAACAAAATTGAGTTATTTGTAGTGAGGTGGATGGACATAGAGTCTTACTTCACACAGAGTGAAGTAAGTCAGAAAGAGAAAAATACCATATGCTAACACATATATATATGGAATCTTAAAAAAAATGGTTCTGATGAAGCTAGGGGCAGAACAGGAATAAAGACGCAGATGTAGAGAATGGACTTGAGGACACAGGGAGGGGGAAGGGTAAGCTGTGACAAAGTGAGAGAGTGAAATGGACATATATACACGACCAAATGTAAAATAGATAGCTAGTGGGAAGCAGCCGCATAGCGCAGGGAGATCAGCTCGGTGCTCTGTGACCACCTAGAGGGGTGGGACGAGGAGGGTGGGAGGGAGACACCAGAGGGAGGGGATATGGGGATATATATATATAGCTGATTCACTTTGTTATAAAGCAGAAACTAACACAACATTGTAAAGCAATTATACTCCAATAAAGATGTTAAAAAAAGAAAAAAAGATAGACTGATTATCAGCTTTAAAGTTTAAAAAAAAAAAAACACAGCAGTTCTCCCTTACTACATCTCAAACAAAGATCCAAGTAAGAAAAGACAGGATCCTTTCTCCATTACTGATGATACTAGAGGAAAACACACACTGATTAGATTTATGGGAAATCTAGAGGACTTGCTTTAGCAGCTTCAATATCCTTTTTCACCAGGATGCCTAGCAATCAGCAGATTGATCTGGTTCACATTTTTGTTTCTTCTCCTTCCCTCTTTCTAATTGAAGCACAATAAATAATCTCATGATCAGAAGACAGAATCTGCAAATGGGATCATCAGCTCCTTACATAATTATGAAAGTTATGTGAGCAAGATGTGCCCCTGCAAAATCACAATCCCAAGATAGCTTCCATCTAATTAATGCTAAGAGCATCATTTATTTCCCCAGCTCACTGTAGAACTGAGCATCTGGTTTCCACAGGCAAGTATATGACACTAAAGAAGTCAGACGGCCTTTCTCTGATGCTCCCTATTTACACTCAAAGTGGGAGAACTAGAAGAGATCTTAGCAGGGGCTCATCCAAGAACATCTGCATATATAAGCAAGTTGGAAAATTCCCAAACACTCAAGAAAGTCTCATGTCCATTGTGTGAATGTATTTGTTTTTTTTTTAATTTCTCATCAAAGCTTAAATTTTGGAAACACACAAGTCAATGCACAAGGTCAAATATACTTGGGGCCTTTAAGCAACTCCAAGGAATTTGGGCTCTAAATTGGTGGCCTATATTTTCTCAGAAAACAAATCCATTTAGTCAACAGACAACTTCCAGTGAGTACCTACCATGTTCAAGTTCTGTGTTGCTGTTCCCATCTGTCACCTGAGTATAAGATTTATCACCTGCTAGGGTGAGAAGAGAATAAGAAAAACAAAGAGGGAAACAATCCTGCAGAACTCAAACAACCTCGGCACACAAACACTGGGTATTCAAAGGAATATGCTTTGACTCAATCACTCAAAAAGTATTTGTTGCTGTCAAAATCCTTCCTAATATCATGTTATACCTTAAATTATTTTGTTCCTAGTGTCTAAATAGAGAATAATCATTCACCAACTTCATGGAATTAATTTCAGTTCAACATGTAGTGACTGAGTGTCCATTATGTGCCGGAAGCTACAGGCCCTAAGCGTTGGAAGTTGAATAATTATGGTCCTTAGGTTCTCATCCTATCAGCAAAAGATGTGTATGCATGTCTAGTAGTACGAAGAAATGCAGCAGGAAAACAGAGAAAGGAGCTAGTCCTTCCTTGAAAGATTAGTAGCATTTCACCAGGGGAAAAAAAAGGATAGAAGACCGTTCTAGAGAGAGGGACCCACAAATAGAAGGTGATAGGTGAGAAGAGAAAGGTAGGTTAGAGGGAAATTATTAAAGACAGGCTAAAGACTTCGGACTCCATCCAATAGGCCAGAAGAAATCATAAAAATTTTTTCAAGCCAGTATAAGGAGGTAAGATAACCAGGATTTTATCTTAGATAGATCATTCTGGAGGCAGAGGAGAATGACTAGGAAGACGTAAGTGGAGCCAAAGTGTTAGGAGGCTACTGTGAAAACAGCAAAGGATTATGTGAATATGGAGTTCCGCAGAAGATAGGATTGGAAAATCCATTAAGACTTACTGGCCGATTAAATAAATGGAGTAAAGAGGAGGAAAAGGAAGAGAAGAATACTCTGAAGTATTTAGATTGGGTAACATGATGGATAATGATGTCAAAAACAGGAGGAATAAATGTGGATAATGATTCGTTTGGGAACATATTGAGCTTGGGGTACCTAGAGAGCTTGGACATCCAGGTGAATATGTCAATTGGACATTTGAACTCTCACAAGGACTGTAGGGGTGGGCGCATCAGAACATCACAGATGTTCACCTACTGAAGGACATTTCGGTTGCTCCCAAGTTTTGGCAATTATGAATAAAGACTCTCTAAGCATCTGTGTGCAGGTTTTTGTGTGGTCATAAGTTGTTAACTCCTTTGGACAAATTCCAAGGAGCCTGACTGCTGAATCTTATGGTAAGAGTATGTTTACTTTTGTAAAAAACAGCCAAACTGTCTTCCAAAGTGGCTCTATTGAGTTTTATCACAAGTTTCATGGGTACAGGGAAAGGCAGGATTTCAAAAAAGTTTCAGAGCAGAGCAGTTCTAAGATGCTAGTGGTTCAGAGAAGTAGTAGAGTTGATGGCAAAGGATGGTGAGGGTCTTCACAGGGTATTTCTTACTATAATTAAAAGCAGTTACTGGGTTTACTTCTAGATGTTTTACAATATTTAAACATTAAAGTAAAATTTTAGCAGAGCGTGTTGAAGGCTTTGGAACACTGGGGCAATGGAAGCTGTAACACTTCCTGTTGGCTGGAACTTCTGCAGACCAGTTCTAACACTCTCCTGATTTATGAAGAAAAAATACCCAGCCAGTATGAGTCGGGTTTCCATGACTTGCAACACAGGTCTTAACTTACAAACAACAAACAAAACTGGCTTAAGCAATGAAGGGGATTTATGGGCTTATTTAACAGGAACGTTCAGTCCAGGCTTCAGGGTTGTTTGATTCAAGGGCTCGTTTGATTCAAGGGCTCAATGTTGTTTTCAGGGACGTGTTTCTTCCTATCACTTCTGTCTGTCTTTCATGGTGTCAGTTCCATTGTGAGGCTGGCTTCTTATATGTTGTGTTAAATCATACACCATGCCATTCAGAAGTAAAAAAAGAACCTCTTTCCTAGAAGCTTCCAGCAAAAAAAAAAAATCTCTAATCCCACTATCCTGAAATTGGTAACATGTCAAGCCCTGAATTGTGGTCAGGGGGGACAATTATCCTGATTAGTTACATCTAGAAGTGCAGTTTGCATCCCATAAAAGCCAAGAGCTGCATGAGGGACCTGTGTTCAAGAGTAAATCCAGGTAGTTAACAAGAGGAGGGCAAATGTGCGCAGATGCACACCACATTGTCTATTTTCTTTTAGGTTTATAGGTAATAGTCCTCCCTGAATTAGGATTCTGTAATATATAGCAAAGATATAGCTAGAAGAAAATAAACTTAGACCAGATGACATCACCTACCACGATGTTCCACTGTTGTTAAAAAATGTCTTTCCTTATGTGCCTTTTCCTGTCTATGAACTTATGTTCCAAATCACATTTCTGTTGATGGGAGAAGTTTGACAGCTGCAGATAACTACCCTGTTAATTATCACTTTGAGAGCAGTCCAGTTCCCAGTCTGTTTCTCAAGAAATCCCTTTTCCTTTATTCTAGGAAAAAGTGTGACTTTCCTGAGGCATAAGGTGAATTCCCTCTAATTTGGAAATACAATTCTTCTTTATCAGGATGAAAAACTTAAGGCCTGGTGGCTTGAGTCTGTCGCAGCCTTTTGCCTACATACGAATTTAAAGTTCATTTTATCTTATCGCAGAAACACACCTAATTAATTTGGCATTCTTTTCTATGTAGCTTTTCCTGGAGTAAGATCTAGTTTGATTTACAATGAACACCTAATTAATAAGTTAATTTCACTTCCTACATACACTTTGTAGCTGTCCTATTAGACTAAGGGGGAAATGTCAAGGTGAATTCTGCAAGTCCTCTGTTATTTCCATCACTCAGAGGTATTTATTATGTTCCCCGAAGTGTGTTGGGCATTAACGTGCATTTTGTCATCCACGACTTCCAGGAGATCATGGAGCTGGGGAGACAAGGCAGGCACTTACAAAACAGTTCAGGAACAGGGCAGAGCAGTGTGGAATTAAAGATCAGAAGTACTGCTGCAGAGAGTGAGGGTCACCGGAAACAAGTGCAAGGATGGTGGTGGAGGTATCAATATGTTACTCAGAGAGGCTGAGGAAGATCCCTAAAAAAGGAGGGTGTGAGTCAGCCCTTACAGAATATTTAGGTTGGGTTAGGTTGAGAAAGGACATTCCGGCCATGGAGGAATTGTGGGAGATGAAAAGGAGCATTCAAGTTTCCAAGACCAATAAGAACTTTTCCTTCTAAAGAAGGATCATGCTGGGTCCAGAGTATGAGGAACTTTGGACCCTGTGACAGTGGAGGCTACCCCAGAACATCAGAGGGATTAAAAAGGAGCTAAAGCTACCTGGTTGAAGGGGAAATGACCAAGCACAGGCTGACCTGTTACGAACCAGCGTAGGAAGCCAGTGGTGAGGCCGAAAGAGAAGCAGGCATCTCCCTTCTTCAAAGAAGGGTTCCAAAGAAAAAGAGCTCAGACTTGATGTTGGTTCCCAGTTTTGTAACAGTGTGAACAGTAGGGTTGAGTGTGAGGTCAGTGGAGCCTCCAAGTAAAATCATCTTGTAAACAGCTGGGGGGACATATTCAAGCCAAATTTGGACATAATGCAATTGCAAGTTGACTTCTGGATCCGCAGTTACCGCCAGCTAGCTGCGCAGGTTCTATTATTTCATTAATCTCTCAGTCATGTGATTAAACTACTTAGACTCTATTTACAGGATCACTCTTCTTCCAGAAGCTCCTCTAACAGAGAGGTCCAACCAGAACGTACAAGTAAAATAATGCTAACTATGGACTTAGTGACCTAAAGAAAATATTACAACTTCTCAAGAACCTAATGTCCATCCTGGGAGAATACAGCTTATTGATGTATTTATTACTGTGTACAGATAGCATAACCTGTTGCTTATTAATATGAAAAAAAATAGTCCCAGCACACACATGTGCCTAAAATATGTTGCCAAATTCTAGATCTAGGCAGTCTCAAACTTCATTGCCCATTAATCTACGGTTTTTATTTAAAATGCAGATTCACTGATTCTGGTGAAGTCCTGAAATCTGCATTATTAACAAGTTCCCCCATGTGATCCTGTTGCAGAAAAATATTCTTTCAAAAAATACTAGCTTAACTCCCACATGTTAGTTAGGCTTTCTCAACCAGTGTGCCTGGTCCATTTTAGGTGTTCAGTAAATATATACTGTATTGAATCAATGTGTCCCCAGCCCTATCACCAATAGGGCACATCTGATGACTTCTTGGGTACCTAAATATATCAATCCCTCCAAGGAAAAAACATCATTTGAGTTAACCCATGTAAGAGAATATAGAAAGTTGCTAAATACAATTAACTTCACTTGAAGTCAGCCAGTCTGGGGCTTATTTCTATTTTCTCAACAAGTCATTAGCCCTCAACCAAATAAATTAGCTTTATTTTTCTTCATTCTTCCACTTACCGCACTAGCATACTATCTATCTATCTATCTATCTATCTATATATATATATATATACACACACACACACTCAGCGACTCCATGGAGGGGCGCAGCAGAGGGGGCAGTTTAAAGATGGAGAAGAAAAACTCCTTATCCAATAAAATCCAATGTAAATATGAATTTTACTGTTCATTTTTTTAGATACACTACAAATGAGACCTCTAGATCATAAGGTCCTCCTTATATGATTCTGGGCCTTAAATACTGAGCTAAGTTCTAAAGATAGTTTTTGAATCCTTGCGGATCTTTACTGGTCCTTTAATATTATTGTGATACATTTATTGATTTATTAATTGTATGCATTAATATTTAGGATGAAAACTTGGCAATTTAAATTAAATTGTATGTGACTTATTATAAGTGATTTTTATTACATTTTTTTAACCCAGAAATAGCAAGGGCTCCAAAATAAACACCACTGAGAAATTTATGGGACTTTCATATGAAGGCTTTGCTTTAAAGTTTGTTAATATGACTAAAAAAAATCCACAAATGACTTTTCACATTTTGTCCTGGACTTCAAAGTACATTTTCTTTTAAAGATATTTAATTAACTCTTTGCTTACTCATATCCTTTTTCCTTCTGCCCAAAGCATTTTAATCAGAGACAGTTGTTTATAGATCTCTAAACATATTTTTAAACCTCCAAAGTTAAGTCATTTTTATACAGAATTTTATGGAGACCAATTTAGTGTGCAGAGTTACTTACAAAATAACAATGTTAGATTTCTATTTCAAAGGTGTAACTAATACCCAGTTACTATCTCCCACCACTGGATAGCAACTTTCTGAGTACTGAGCAATGTATTTACACACTAGGGGATGGAAATTAATCTAAATTGAGCATCCTATAAAGGTTCCAATATCTTCACCTATTTATGAGCTTAGTATCTTCTTAGGCATCTCCATCTAAGTAGCTACTTTAAATTTTTAGTCGAATTCAGTAACCCATCAAGCAGATATTAAAATACAATTTATGAAAATACATGGATGATTAGATAGATATTCCAGACATGAAAAATCTTATGGTTGCTAAAGAAAATACTTTAAGAGATTTTAAAGTAGTTATTTCCTGAATGTCTTTTTTCCCCACACATTAGACGAAGTTGCATTGTTTATAAAAATTTATTCATACAAATTTTACACACTTTATATAACAGTTATCAAAGTCCTAATTATAGATATCATGTGTGTAATAATACTCGGGTAAGATGTTTTTATAATCAGTTGCACATAAAATAAGAGCTTCAAGACTAACATCTATCTAAATTATCACTATATCATAAATCTGCTCCAGGTTATTAGTAAGGCTCTTGGCATTTCTAAAAAATATACAAAAGATTAAACTGGGTGATCACTGTAAATGCTTGCAACTAGCCACGGGAACACTAAATTAGACTTCGTAAAAAAAAGGTTAACTAGAGCCCTATTTCACCACTAACAGCTGACACAAATACAGAAAACTGCCCATTATCCAAGAAACAAATAATTAAGACTAAAATGCAAGCCGATGTGTTGCAGCATTGTAGGGCCACTTAATAGCCATCTGTGATTCGTGGCGATTTAAAAGGCGAAGAAAGGCACTAAAGCTGCAAACTGCATCCCGTGTCACATTGCCTGAGGAGACTGCAGAATTAAAGAAAGATTGATTCTGTACACAGGACTCAGGCATAGATCGAATGCCTCTGTGCTTTCACTGTTTGCAATGTGATCTCCTGGCAGCATCCATCCTGCCTGGGAATGCAAATCCAAGTCAGTTTTCTTTGATTTATGACTTCATACTGATCAAATCCGTAAAGGAAAAGGAAAGGTCCTTTAAACTTTACAAGCTAATGTTTAATCTTTTCTTGTTTTGTTTTGTTTTTTTCAAAAGAACTTGGGCCTGAAATCTGGGAGTTTGGCTGGCTGGTTTGCCTGTTGTTGCTTGAGCTGGTTGCTGGGTGAAGGTTCTTTTGTTTATTGAGATTACTTGACAGGTTCAAGAAATTGATAGGAAACAGACAGACATGCTTTCTGTAGCCAAGAAAGAATACAAGGGGACATTCTCAGGGCCTGTTGGAGCTTGCTTACCTCACTCTTGACCACAAATATAAGATAGTACTCATACATATGAAGATGAGATTTAAATGATTTGTCAGTTAGTACAACTGACCAACATGTGAACACTACACATTCTAATATGACAAAGGTTGGTTTTATGAAATAAATTTTACTAAGCAATAAGCCATAATGTAGAAAAATACATTTTACCTACAAACTCAATCAACAAGAAACAAAAGATTCATATTTAGTGCATAATTACTTAGTGGTAACTACACAAGGGTTCCTATACTTTACAATAAGTGCTAGCATCAAACAACAAAAATATTAAGAAGCATTACAAATTTAAGAGAAGTGAATGAAAAATGGTAAACAGTACTTTAAAAACTGGTGCGAGAGGGTGGGAAAGAAGTCTTCAGAAAACCACGAAAGAAAAGGGTGGCTCCTACAGAGCAAGGTTCAAAGGGGAGGATCCTGGCCATTTCACAAGATGAGAAGCATGGACAGCACTGGAGAAAAACACATTGTACTTTGCATCCATTTCCAATACCCAGCACCCAAAGTCAGGCAGGCAGGGGACTACGGTGGGACTCGGCTTATGCCCAGCTCTCAGGCCTGAGGCAGCCCCCAGCCAGTCCCTCTCCAGGAGGGTCCTCCTCCTACTGCCTTACGCTCTGCCTTTTCCAATATTCCTACATTTCCTTCACTTTGTTCCAATTGCCCTAACCTTGGAATATTGGGGTCCCTGGAAGTACAGAAAAGGGAGCTTCCTATTCAAGTCTCCCTTCTCTGTAGAGTCCAATTCCTCCCCCAGGGAGTGGTATGAATCCTGGGGAGAAGCGCAATTTGGATCCAGCTGTTGTTTTATCAGGAGAATTTCCTTCTGGGGTGAGTCTGAAGAGAAACAAATACACATGAAAATAGAATCCAAGAAAGCAGAAGTATTGGAATTGCCTCCCAGCGAGGGGGACAGTGGCTAGTTGAGTCCAGCTGGGATTGAAGCAGCCTGCCCCAAAGACTCACTGGGAAAGAGTGCCCTCCAGCAATTCTCCCAAATCATTACTCAAAATCTCCCTGGAGCAGGGCATCACTGTTTATGTACAGTAGCAAATGGTCGGTATTAATATCTTCAGGCCTGTAGTGGATAAAAATACTGTCCTTTTAATTCCAGTTTACAAAAATAGGAGTAATATTCAAAACAATGATTGTCTATTTTTCTATTTATTTTATATAAAAACAAACAGCTCAGGCGAATTTTCAATCCTTGTGCACACTTTGAACTGCTTTCAATTATACTTTTATATATATATTCTTAATATAAATTTGTAATATATATATATATATCAATATCAATAATTGGTCCACAAAGTATATCTGTGCATTCTCTAGTGCTTTGTAAAAAGAAAAACAATATTATTATCAAAATATTCATTTAATGGCTTTACTTCATACATAAATACATGTTTGGACAGAACACAAGAGCGATGACTGTTCAGTCAGTTGGGAAAATGACTTTTCAGTGTGTCAGGGTTGTATACACAGGGTAGCTGGTAACTCATCGCTACAAATACGCTATTCGCCGTCCTTTGTTTTTAACCCTTTGTTTATACCTTTTCCCTAGGACGGCCGCCAAGTATTTCTTAACAGCCATTTGTTTCCGGTAGCGGCTGTAGCTGTCCGTGAAGATTCCGTCCGAGTGGCGCTTGGAGAGCGGCTCCGAGTCGTCGTCCGCGCCTCCGCCCAGGTTCCCACTGCAAGGAAAGAGGTCGGGAAGAGGGTGGCGGGGCGGGAGACACAGGTTGAATAGTTGCTGGAGGCAGACGGGCCCCACCCCAAGCGGGAGTCTTCAGGGAGGACGCCGGCTCTCAACGCCCACCGCGCCGCCTTGCTCGGCCAGAGAGCTGCCGGAGGGAGGGCTGCGATGGGAACCCTCACTCCTCCCTCCCCATCGACTATCTTGGGGCACTAAGTCCTTACAGAATGGGCCCCAGATGAGGTCCGGGCCAAAGGCAAGCGACTTAAGGCCAACCTCTCTCCAAACGCTGCCTGCTGAGATTTGAATATCCATGCTTTTGCGCTCAATCGTCCTGACCGTTCCTGGCACACCCCCACCCAACCCCACGTACAGAGAAAATAACCGAAGAGCCCTAAATTTCAAGTTGGCTGCTGCCGTGGAGTTTACATCGATCCCGCAATTCCTAGTCAGACATGAACACTCCTCTCCTGCGCGCTAAAGTGAAAAACGTGATAATAATATAAGTCGACAGGCTGTAGGCAATATTTTTCATCGCATTAATTATTAATTGCGGAAAATGTAATCTTTTGTCCCATGGGCTTTATTAAAATGTTGCCTTCTGCTGAGAGATGCTCCACGCAAGCCCTGTGCTCTGGGTTTGTCTGGCACCAGCAAAAACTGTTTCCTTAAGGGTCCAAATCTGAGGATTTGTTTGTTTCGAACTGAATTTACAGTGAAAGAAAAATGAGGAAAGAAAAAGTCATGCTTAGAGGATATCCTAGCCAATCGTCCCACGAAGCTTGAAGGTTTTGAAGGCCTGGGGTGGGGGAGGGGGGATTTTCTTTTTTTCAATTATTCAAAACGGATCAGATTCCCCGGGTTTCCTGCCTTCTCCCTTCCTCGCCCAGTTCCCGAGCTCTCTGGCCAAACTTAAGTCGCGGTCTCCGAACCTTAGTCTGCCTCCGGGAGCTGGCCCGGCAGACCCTGCGGCGCAGACGCACCCTCGGCCCCACGTGCACGCACGGACGTAGAAGCTGCGCCGCCCGCCCAGCGCGCATTGGCACAGATACCCACCCCGGCGCTCGCGGGGGCGCGCCATTACGCGCGGGTTAACTCTTTCGCAAACTCTTACCCCACGCCCTTGGCCGTGAGCGTCTGCAGGTATTTCCTGGCGGACAGCTGGTCCAGCACTTTGCGGTAGGCCTTGTTAAGGACCCCGTGGGCGAAATCTCTAACAAGGAGGCAAAGTGCGCGCCTGGGGTCACTGACTGTCCCCAAGTGGCAGCCCCAGGTCCCCAGCTGGGCACGCACGCCCCCCGGTGCTCCGGGAGGCTGCCGGGGAAAACCCCAGAGGCAAGGCACTCGGGGATGACTCTTGGGATGTTCCCGTGAGTGCCAGGAACCGGAGTTCGTCCTGCCCTCCGGGGACCGCAGGTGTGGAGCCCGGCCTGGGCGCGCACTCACTGCCACTCCTTGGGCCACGGACCTTTCGTCCCCACGCGGCCCTCATGTCCACACAAACCGGCCCGCTACTAACTTTCTCTCGCTCTCGTGGGAACCATCCCGGGAGAGGAGAGGCTTGAGGGCTTTTATGAAAAAGAACCTACTCGATGGGCCACCCCCTGCCCCTTTCTCCCTCCCAGTCCTAGGCCGGCGCAGGGCCGTGCGGTGGTACCTTTCCTCCGCCGGGTAGTAGAGCGCGTAGGCGTCGCGCAGCGCGGAGGCGGGGCTCCCCACGCCAGGTGGATCCGAGTCATAGAAGTCCTGCAGCGGGTTTCCGTCCTCGTCGTACGCCTCGTCCTCCGGCCTGCAGCGGTAGTCGGGGGCACGAGGAGTGGTCACTACAGGTCCCTCCTCGGCTCTGCGAGGACCCAAAGATCGCTAGGGGCTCTCACGATTTTCCTTCTTCCTAAAGGCGCCCCTTGGAGAATTGCCTCTTCTTCTAGGACAGGGGTGCGGGTAGAAGTAGGAGGAGAAAACTCCACCCAACAGAAATTCCCACCCCTCATCTCGCGGGTGCAGGGTCGCCCTGCCCGGGCCGCGGCCTCAACGAGCACTGGGAAGCCGAGGCGTCTGCGCCGACTTAGCACACCTGGCCACGGAGGAGGACCGCTCCGCTCCCGGCCTGGCGCTTGAGCCTCCGTCCACAAGCAGCGGCGGGCAGAGATGAGAAGGGCTCTAGGAGAGAGACGCTGGCCACGCGAAGACCGGATGGGGGAGGCCGGGAGCCAGAGAGGGTGGATGGCTGGGGAGTCCGGCGGCCAACGCCAGCAGCCACCCCCACCCAGCCTCCGAGCCCAGGGGAGTCCTTCCCCGCGCAGATGTAGGTCACGGAGAACCTCCGGCTTCTATTTTGGGCGGGAGAGGATCTGGCAGGAACATGAGTAATAGATGCCCCTAAACTTAGCCTGTTTGGCAGCGGCTCATTCTGTGGCATGTCCGCGCCCTCCGGTACCTCTTGCCCGGAGAAAGTATCAGGCACACGGGACTTTGAAAATAGCTGGGGGTGTAATAAGGCTTTTAAGTCCAGTGAGTAGATAGTTCGCGCTAATATGTTAGCGGTGGCGGGGCGGCGGGACAGCATCTCAACCCAGAGGCAAAGGGAGAGGGTCAAAGGGTCAACAGGGGACCGAGAGACAACAATCTCGCAGTCGCCCTTACCTACCAACTCAATCCTTGATACAGGACGGGAGAGATGGGTTAGTATACACAACCCACTCGCTTTCGGCCGCTGGAGAGACTAGGAAAGCGGCCAAGGCAAGTAGCGCGCTTTAGGAGGGGTTAGCCATACTTCGTTACTTCGCTCGCCTTTCCTCCATCCCTGGAGAGGTAGGGGCAAGGCATTGCTGCGCTCGCCCCACACCCAGCCTTTCCTCGGCGACGCGCCTGTCTGCCCTGGCCCGGCTGCTCGGAGTCTCCTGGTCTTTCTCGGCACTTCCACCCCGTACCCCGTGCCCAGATGCTGGAATCCTAACACCGAAGCCAGAACCCAAATCAATGGTCAGCGACCCCTAAGGAGATCATTCTTGGGCGCGGCTCGGAGGAGCAGCTTTGCGGTCAGAACGCGCGCTCCTCGCCGCCGGGAGCCTGGTGCACAGCGGAGTGCCGATGCTGCGCTGCGAGCTTCCACTCTCCCGCTGACAGGCCCGGGACTCTGGGGCTGCGGCGGGGAACCCGGGCAGCGCCGACCGATTAGAAACCCGGAATTGGGGGTGGGTGGGGGAAGCCAGGGTTACTCCTGCCTGGGGTGGGTAGGGCTGCCTTCCCAGTACTGCCTGCCAGTTTGTTTTCTGTTGCTCCTTTGCATCCATTTCATCTATTTCCCCCTCCCTCATCTTTGTTTTCCTTCTCTCAAATAGCTTCTTCTTAACTCTACCCGGCCAACACTCCCTCTCCCCAAGACTCAAAATGCAGTTGGAAAACCTATCACTTGAGAGGAAGCTCTTCCAGTAGAAAGAATTCTAATTGAGGTGAGGAGAGAGAGGGAGACCCCGCCCCGATAGTCCCGAACAAGCTGTAACAAAGCAAAGTCCACAGGAGCTTCACTCTCAACCCCCTCCAAACTGGCTCCGGGAGCCAAAGTTCTCCTAACTCAAGCTAAGAATAGGGCCCGGCCCTGCCCCCCTCCCGTGGGAGGGGTTGGGGGAGGGGAGGTTTCACCAGCCCGCCGAAGTGCGCTCGGTCCACCCAGGCGCCTCGGCTGTGGCGGGCTGGGGGAGGGGGGCCGAGGCCCAGCGGAGTCTGCCGGGATCCTCCCGCTGAGCCACGGCCACTGACCCGCGGCCGGACCCAGGCTGGTGGCGGTGCAGTGGGGCCGCATGGGGAGGTGGTGGTAAGCCTGACCGGTCGTAGCCTGACCAAGGAACTGCAGGAGGGCGACCACGAGGAGGTGTCAGGGGAAGGGAAGCCCCGGCCTCAGCTCAGCTAGGGCAGCCAGCACCTACCTGATCCCAGGAAACCGGAGTCCGGCGGCGGCAGGTGAGCAATAGACGCTGCTGTGCATTATTATCCCGTAGACCAGCAGGGCCAGCCTCACTCCGCTACACATGGTCATTCTGCGCAGGACGCGAAAGAGAGCACACAGCAGTCAGAACGCCACTGGCCTTCCACCCTCCGACCCCTAGAAACTCCCTGAACTGAGGGAGGGACGGCGCTCACCTCTGACTCCCAGTATTGAATACGGCTTAATGACAGCCGGCGCGCCCCCGCCACTTCCTTCTCGCTATAGTTAGAAAGTATATGTATATACCCAACGCCCAATAACTCGCCAGATCTGGTACGAAGGAAAGCTAACTCGTACCCTGATGCTGGCGAAAGAATTAGCAGTCAGGTGAGTTGTTTGGTTTGGTAAGATTTTTTTCCCCTTACCATTCAACTCCTACCGCTGCCAGCAGAGGGTTTGCTGCCAAGTAGGACGGCGGGCAAAGGGCTTCTCCAAGTTTCTGCTCTGGAGTCACAACCCAAGAGGCATCACCGTCTGGCGTTAGTGTCTGAGCAGAAGCCGCAGCAACGAGCAGGAGCAGCAGGAGGAGCTGAAGGACTTGTTTGCTGAGGCCGGTATTCTGTTCAAAAGTTTGTGGACGCTCAGGACTAGGAGGGAGCGTGACACCGAGAGAAGGGGGCGAGGAGAGAGATGTAGAAGGAAGAAGGAGGGGGCGACGAGTTAAGAGGGGTGGGGGACAAAGTGGCCTTAAGTTCACGGAGAGAAAGAAGTGATAAGGAAAGAGGGAAAGTCTTAGAAGGAGACGAAGGAAAGAGAGAGGGCCCCAGCGCAGCCGGCGTCTGTGGGAGCCACTCGATCAGGCAGCTGCGCGAGTCGGCAGCGCCTTCTCTGCTCAGAAGTCCCTCTGGCTGCGTCTGAAGCTGCGGCTTCTGCTGCTGCTGCCGGTGGTTACAGAGGTGACCGGCCCTCTGCTCCTGTTTATATGTGCAGTTAGCAGAAATCAATCCGAACGTGGCTTTGGAAGAGACTTCTTTGTCAACATCTGTCTGCCTATGGCCTTTAAGTACAGAATATTTTGTTGCACTGTTGCACTCCGATTTTTATTCATGGAATGACTTCCTTTTTTTTTTTTTTTCCAGTCACGTAATGATCGGGTATCAGAAAAAGACGTCAGCATCCTAGTCCCTCAAGGAACATATTAACTATTCTGTGCCGTCCTCTTGGATAAGATCCGGAGTCATCGACTTCTCATAAACACCTTTAACTCAAACAGTACAATTTTAAAGAAGTTTAATTGTTTTGATTGTTTTCAATTTTACCCACTTCTCAAGGATGGGTAAAGAATTCATAGAATTTTGAGAATGGTGAAAATCATGTTTTTAACTATGTCCCTCTTATTTCTTTTTGCTTTTTCATCAAGCCCCAGCAATCAGAGCTCTGAGCTCTGGAATTAAGCACCATCAAGCCCTCCTATTAATAAATTTAATTTAGATCTCCTAATTTCTTGCGTATGTTCTTTTAGATAGACAATTAAATGTGGAAGTCGTTTTGTTTTTAAAGGGAAGTCTTGGAGGATTTTCAGTAAATCGCTAATGAGTCTGGCTGTCGTTGACAGTCTGGCTCTGAGTAGAATTGATTAGAGTTAAAGCCGCGTCCGGAGCTCGGCCTGTGGAGCTGTCCAGGCTTGGAGTGCTGAACTGTTTGGTCGCAGATGCTGCAAACACTGAGAATTGCCACTAGTTTAATTTTTCACCAGAGCCTCTGAAGATTTGGTAGTGGTGCCCTTAATGTGGCGATTCATCGTCCAAGTTCCCCCGTTGTTCAGATATGTTCCTCCCTTGCAGTGTCCACGAATGCCCTTAATGGTGAGAACTGTCCAACCCTTGCCCCTGCCCTTCTGAGTAAAGAGCATTCTATGTCTCCCCTTAGTCCTGGTTTTTGGATCTCTAGATGACCTATTTGGACGCCTTCACACTTTCTGTGGCTCTTACTAATTTTAACATTGAAATTGTGAAATTGTATTTTCCACAAAAACTGAAATTTTAAGAATTTGGGAGTGAGAAATATGTTTCTCCCCTTTATTTACAGCTTGAGTTCTGTTTGGGGGTTACAGACAGACGGGGAAAGCACGAGGATACCCAGTACAAATTCACTTACTGAGGGTTTCTAACAGGAATCCCTTCGTTGGGGATGGCTAAAATTTTTTAACTGAAAATGACGTGGGGAGAGGAAAGCAATAAGGGAAGACCATATACACCAGGAAGCTTCCAAGTCCCGGGGTTATTTAAGAAGATCTGTAAATTTCTACTCCAGTAAGGGAACTCGGGTCTATTTCTTTTAAAAAAGAAACAGAGCCATCGATAACCATTAGTGTGCATTTTAATTATTTGGATCTTAAACAAAAATTAGAGGAAATGTCAATTTAGTGGGAGTGTTTCCTGTTACTATGATTTAGATCTAACATTTAGAGAAGCTATATTCTGCATGCTTTTTCTAAGACAAGATTATAATGCTGCTCATTTTCAATGCCTTTCCCGCTCTCTTATTTGAGATTTAATACTTCCTCCAAGGTGACAAAGTTTTGCTTCGTTCTGACCATTCATGGCCAGAAACTGCCACTTCCTCTTAGTTTATTCCTGGGGATGCTCCAGATTGCCTATCTGCAATAAAGATTCAAACCACATCTACATGGGGGTGAATCTCTTTGTCTCCACTGCATATGTTCGCTGATTTATGTTGGAGTGTTTACATGCGTGTGTTCCGTGTTCAGCTCTGCCTCTGGAGTAAGCTCGCACACAAAGAGCCGGCGGTGAACACGACCGGATAATCAAGCAGAGACGGCTTTCTTACTAAAGCGCCCGGAGCTATTACCGACTGTGGCTTTCCTGTCTTCCGCCTTGCTTCACGTCAAAGGTGAACCCGATTAAAATCCTACTCTTTCCGCCCACGCGAATTCTGAAATGAGTCAAATCTTTAGAAATATTTGAAAATTTCCAAGACTCCTTGTACCAATTCACTACTCGACTTTAGTAAAGGGAGCCACCATGTGGGGAGTTTGTTGACTTCATGGACTATTAAAGGGGGAAATCCACAAACACCAATACGTTTATGCGGAGGAGGAAGGAACTGCCGGCTCCACCCACCCCAAGAATCCGACCTGCGCCTCTGGTTTACAAAAGATGTGCCACTGGACTGTTCTCAGCGTGGGCCCTGTGAGCTCGGACCTCAGGGCCCAGCACGCCAGAATTACCGGCCTCGAGGCCCGAACCCGTTCACTGAAGTGAAAGACTAAGCAGAGAATTTAATTTGAGATTCTTGGCCACTGAACTCCAAAAACAATCAAGCTTCGGAGATCCATGCATTGCTCAGCACAATCCAAAGACCCGCCCAGCCCCGACCCACTGCTACCTGGGGGAATCGGACCCGGAAAAGGGTCGTCCCGCAGAACTTTCGTCCCATTGCAGCGTCTCTCATTAGGCGAGTTTGGTGTCCCGTGGGCAAAGATGCGATCCTATTGTTGAAAGTTCTGGTCTGGTCCTGAACCGCTGGGCCGGGAGATGCTGGGAAGGCTGAGAAAGGGGAAGAGCTAGAAGCTGAGGACCCAGCTCAAGAACTTGGGAGGTCTGGGGCTGCACCCCTGCCTCGACAGACCCTCGGCGCGAGCGCAGACCCTTTCTGCTTTCTATTCGATGGAGGGGAATATGGGGCAACCGATGTCTCAAAGACCAAAACTACCCCCAAATGCCCTGAGAGTGGTAATTTGCTTCCAACCTCGGGAGCGTTCTAACTCGAGTGTTGACGCTGCTTTCAGGGGGCCTTTGTGTCTGGGGATTTGGGGGAGCAGCGACGAGGCGCGCATCACACCAGGCTGGAGAGGCCCGGAGCCACCCCGTGCGAGCTGCAAGGGGTCCCGGCCAGGGCCGCGCAGGAAACCGTGGCGGCAGATATGGACTTGCTTACTCACTACAAATGCAGACGAGAGAGAAACCTCCAGATGCCCAAGTGTAATTGACAGTGACACAGGGAGAAGAGGGAGGGGACGAAGAAGGGACCCAAGAGTTAGAACTTCCAATTTACGGGTAACGCAGAGGAATTTCAAGTCCTCTTTCCAAGAGCCCCGACCCTTACCCGCAACGTTCACTAGACGAAGTAGAAGAATTCCCCGGCAACAGTTTCTTTCCCGACCATGGAAGCAAAGAATGGCAGGTAACTGGCATCATGTTCAGTCAGAGAAGCTGGTGTTACCACGGAAATCTTCAGAGTGCAAAGCCTCACCTAGGTCCTCTGTGAGGGAGAGCGACAGAAGGCAGGCAGTTTCCCGCTAAGCCATGACCTACCCAGAAGAGGCTGTTTGGAAATATTTGTTGGAAATGATCAAAGATCCTGAATTTCAAACCTATAACGTTATCAACTCCTTTTTATCCCGTTGGTCCTTAAGATATGGAAACAAAACTTTTAGTCTGAAATGGTGGATGCTAGCTACAAGTCAAACTAACACTTCCCTGAATTGTTTTTCCTGGTCACAAACACATCTGTCTCCTTGAAGTTTCAAGCCTTGAACCCTCAAACAACACTCGATTTTAAAGAACTCATTAGCCCTTGAAAAAGTGGGGTTTGTATTCAAACAGGAAGAATATGTCTAGTATATTACTGAGAGTTTGAATTTGCAGATGGCTTCACAACATTAGCAAACACCTGGCGTAAACAAGACTCAGTTCCCTAGGGTAAGGAGATTTCCACTACTTTCTTTCTGGCCTAGCTACCCATCCTACAGTTTCCATGTTTTCATTTTTCCTTTCTTTGACTGTGTAGCTCTCCCGATTGCCCTGTACCACCACCATCCCCATCCCCTACCCCATGGATTTTTTTTTTTTTTACCATATGAAAGGACATGTTTGCACACAACATCTTCATACATTCCTAGTATAAATAACATTAAACCAGATTGAGAAAGTCTTATATTTTCATTCTATTCATTTCTAAGTCAATACTTAGCTAGGAACCAGGCTACAGTAAGCTTTCTCAGTGAGCAAGCTCATTGCAAAACACCATCCTCTCATATGAGTGACAAGAGTAAATTGCAACACTGTATTCAATTTCACTCTAAACTTTTTCTCTTCTGACTCTTCCAGAAAATGTTATGACTAATGACTCACCTCATACCGATTATACCTGTAGGGAAACCCAGATGTTCTGCAGTGGAACATCATGACCATCATTTACTGGACTGCCTGCATCATGCCCCTCTGAACTCACAAAGTAGTGAGGAGCTGATGAGCTTACCCAGAATGTGTCATGGTTTCTCTGACCTTCAGAATCTAGTGCTTCACACACTCTGAAAACAATCAGCAAAGGAAGCCTTTCCAAACCACATGAGCAAAAACATACCTTTCTAATTCAAGAACAGAACTGCCTGTTCACAGGGCCAAGAAATTTTGCCAGTTTTAAGACAAAGCAGACACTCAAGAAGCAAATCTAGGATTGAACCTTTGCTGAAAGTTTGGGTGATTTCAGCTATCTCATATATGTGGCTCTTCTAAGGCCTGGTTCTGAGCATTAGCTTACTGGTGATGGGGTTCAGGGCAGCCTGCCCCAAATATACCACTTTGGCATATTGATTATTTTGAAACAGCTGGTTCAAGAAAAACACTAACCCTCCTTTGTACCCCTAAAAGCAGGAAATAAATCTCCCATGTGAAAGTACCTTCCCTGTCCCAGGAGGTAGACGGGGCATCCTTATCACCAGAGATAGAAAATTTAGGGCCAAGAAGGGTATTATAAACAAACCTTGTTACTTCTACACTAATTTACTACCCCAAGTCCAAACTTCTTTGTCTTGTCAATTCCTCACAAGTTTATTTTTTTCTTTGTCCAGAAGGTATAAAAGCTGCCTGCTTTGGTCTCTTCTTGTAGTCTCATATTTCTATGGGCTTCCATACACACGAATTAAATTTGGTTTTTTTGTTGCTGTTGTTGTTAATCTGTCTTATGTTGATTTAATTAGTAGGCTAACCAAAGAACCTAGAAGGGAAGAGAAGAAGGATTTTCCTCCCCTACCCTAGGTTCCAAAAATATATACCCCATACTTCACTGTGCAGCATCTGCAAGATTCTCCAGAGGTTTCCAGAACATGTCCTCTTAAAAGCCAAGGAGAAGGAAGTCTTCTCTCTACTTAAGTCTAAATCTTCTGCTCATGTAAGTCTTAAATGCAG
Source organism: Aethalodelphis obliquidens (assembly GCF_003676395.1). Lineage (NCBI taxonomy): Eukaryota > Metazoa > Chordata > Mammalia > Artiodactyla > Delphinidae > Aethalodelphis > Aethalodelphis obliquidens. Next base: position 304,416 of record NW_020837976.1, read on the forward strand.
GAAGAAAAGCTTGAAGAGGATACAGGACACCCAATATCTTAACTGAGTTTTTGTGACAGCCTCTAAAAATGTTGGAAGGAAGATCTGTGTGCAAAATAAAACAAGGCTTTTATGCATAAATCAAAACAGGATGTTGCTCTATGAGTTCATAGTATCCCAAACCTCTGTCCTTGGGGTTCAAACTCAGCCTTATCTATCTGTGAATATAGGTCTGTTTGTAATAATATTGGAGCGCTTGTTTTTCATTATCCTTATTACTAACACTTTGTGTTAATAATAAAATCTCTACAAATATTTTTAAATTAATTCTTCTCTCCACCCAAATATAGAGGCATGATTTAATTTTTTAAGAAATTATCATCTGCTTGAAATACAATTATATTAGCCATGAGTTTACTATTTGAAAGCTTCAATTATTATTTCTTTAAATTCTTTTAAGTCCTTCCTTCCAATGGGGCTGCATAATTTTGCTACTCGCCAGTCAATAATAGCAATAACAACAGCAAAAATAATCATCTATTGAACACTTACTATGATAAATGCTTGATTAGAGTTATTTCCTTTACCCTCAAACAATCTTCTTTCTAGATACTACTATTATTCTATTTTACAGATGAGAAACTAAAACTCAAAATGCTTAGGTAACTTAGCCAAAGTCACACAGCTGCTACATTGTAAAGCAGAGACTCAAATTCAAGTCTCAGTGACTTCAGACAGTCTTAGTGACAGTAGTATATTATACTAATTTACATATTTATTTGTTCCAGAGTTGTTATAAATATAAATTACTAATTTAATATGAGATTTAATCCATGATTTGACTCAACTGAGAAGAAAATGTTTCTTTTCTTATTAATTTTTAAATTAAAAATTATGGTTAATGTAATTGGAATCCAATGCTATTAACACAACAGAAACTGGTTTAGTTAGACTACAAACATATCACATACTTATGGGCTTTGCTTTAGAAAATAGATATGTGTCTAAAAATATGTGCATTAATGGTACACATATTCTTACTTATGTTATCAAATTGTTGAAAAGGTTAAAAATATTGCCATCCTGAGTCATTATTTAAAGTGATTTCATACCTAAGAGTGTAGCAGAAGTTTCAGTGATGTTTTTAAGTAAAAAAAACATTATCTTGTAAGATGACCATTAAATACCATTATATCATCATCATATCTTATTAAATCATCGTGTAATTTAATACCACGGAAATCGTATGATTGCCAACGAGTCAAGACTTTTGTGAGTCAAATGAGGTGATGTATATAAAAATGTTTTACAAACAATAAATCCTAGACCAGTATAAGGGAAGGGAAATTACATTTACTGGGGTCCTTCTTTGACAGCAGTGACTTGCTCTGTATTAGCAATGTCCCATTTAATCCTCTCATTGCCCTAGGAAGTAGATTTGGTAGTTTTATTCCTTTTTTTACCAATGGATAAACTGAGACTCTTAAAGGTGAACTAACTTGACCAAAGCACACAGCTAATAAATGACAAAGTGAGGTTTCCAACCCAGGACTGCCTGTTTCCAAAGTTACTGTACTTTCTCCTACCATTTGGTCTCCTTGTTATTACTGTATAATTACCATTATTATTATTAAAGGGGAAAGAAGCATCAACTTTCATAAAAGCACATGATTATTTAACAAAACATGAGTTTTAAAGCAGTAGTTAGAACAATTCTTGCTTTTTCTTGACATTTTAAAATAAATGAAGTTATGTGTAAGTATCATTTTAAAGACATTTTAAAGATGTAAGTAATGAATAAGGTTTCACTCACAGGTATTAAAAAATGTGATAAAGTTGCAGTAATTGAAACAGTGTGGTGCTGATGAAATAATATATCAGAGGAATAAATATCAAGTATATAAATATGAAGAAATAAATACTACTATGTAATTTCCAAGGGAAAGAATAGAATACTGGGACAACTAATTATCCATTTGGAAAGAAAAAATTAGATCGCTACTCATGTCCTACAAGAACATCAAACATGTTCAAGTGGATTAAAATTTTAAATGTAAGAAATCTCAAAAATACTAGAAAAAAATATAGAAATACTTTTAGAATTGGAAAGAAAATTGTACAGCTGGCAATTTAAAAGAAACCAAAAAGTAAGAGATTGATAAATTGACTAAAATTTTTTTAAATTTCTCTGTATTAAAATAAAGTTCACAAATAAAGTTAAATAGTTAAACAGGAAAATGGGGAAATTTTGCCATTGCTTATGAAAAATAAACATGAAAATTTGAATTCAGATTTTCAAAGTACGAAGAACACTAATAGATCCATAAAGAAAAGATAATCATACCTAAATGCAAAGTTGGTGAAGGACATGAAGAGGCAATTCACAAAATTAGAAACATGAGTGGACAATAAATTTGCACAAAATCTTTATTTTTCCAATTGGATAGTCAGTTGTCCTAGTATCCTACTCTTTGCATTGGAAATTACATAATAGTTTTATTTTCTTATATTTACATCTTTTATATTTATTCCTTTGATCTATTCTATGTAGCATAAATGGTCATACAAATGCAAATTAAAGTGTTGGTTTTTTAATTTACCAAATTGGAATGATATTTTTATATTCTACCATGTTGTATTATCAAATATGCCAGGAAATATGTGTTCTCAAGCACTATTGGCAGGAGTGTAAACTGATCCATCTTTTCCAGAGAGCAGTTTGTCAATTATTCATAAATTTGACCCACTGATTTTACTTCTATGAATTTATGCTGAGAAAATAAGCATAGGTCTATCAAAAGATTAATACAACCCTAATCACAGCACCATTGATTATAATAAGAAACATTTGAAAACAACCATAAAATGTCCCATAGTAGGGGATTGATTAAGTTTTTTTAGTATATCCCTACAATGGAACTTTATTTCCACTGCAGAATGATGAAAGGAAATGACACTGTAGAAAAATCTTTAATGCCATGAGGAGATGCTTACAACATGTTGTTAAAAAGAGACAGAGAACAGATTATAAACCCACATGTACAATACCAGCTTTGTAAAAGCAGAATGTTTATACGTGTGCCTCCGGAAGGAATATACCAAAACATTAACAAAGTTCATTGACAGTGTTGGAATTATGAAGGGGATCATGGATTCTTTTTATTTTATTTTAATGCTTATGTGTTTTTCCTAAAGTTTTTTTTTGTTTGTTTTGTTTTTGTTTGTTTCTTTGCGGTACGCAGGCCTCTCACTCTTGTGGCCTCTCCCATTACGGAGCACAGGCTCCGGATGCGCAGGCCCAGCGGCCATGGCTCACGGGCCCAGCCGCTCCGCGGCATGTGGGATCCTCCCGGACCGGGGCACGAACCCGTGTCCCCTGCATCAGCAGGCGGACTCTCAACCACTGCACCACCAGGGAAGCCCCTAAAGTTTTTTTTTTAATGAACATGTATTTTATAATAAGAGAAATAAGTATGAGATTTATTTTTAAATATAATTCATGGCTTTTCTTTATTACTTTTCCAATAAATGTGTACTTCCTCTGTTGAAATTTTTTTGTCTTATAATGAGCTAAGCATCTATTTGATTCTTCTCATCATGTAGATCTGATCTGTGACCTCCACTTGGAAGGAAAGCTGAAGGCAAATCAGAAAGGAAGAAAGAACAGAACCAAGTCAACACATTAAGGAAGATAGCATAGCAAAGGCAGGTACGGGAAGAAACACAGCAGAGGGGAGAGCCAAGCAATACGGTCATCAACAGTAGATGTGTCTAGTGTATGTATCAAATCCTCTCATTATTGATAAGATTAATTGAATGTGTTAAATTTGTACTGAATGAGGTTGACTGTATCTTGGAAGAATAATTTATCATACATTATTCAGAGGTGGATCATCTAACTTGTGTTTTGTTCAGAATTTGGCTCCTTTATGATCCAAGTTTGTTGTCATGGTTTGTGGGACCAAGTAGGTCTAGACATCTGATTAGTATCTCCTGACCTCTCCTTCATAAAATACATCCTTTCCATGCCAGGCTTCAGGGGTAGATGTTATCAGGGCTGAACAGTATCTAGCAAGCAGGCTTGGTGAAGTGCTATGTTTGAGGCATTAGTTAGAATTTTCAAAAGGCAGTGTTACGAATTGAACTGTGTCCTCCAAAAATGTATGTTGAAGTCCTAATCTCCCAGCACCTCAGAATGTAATCTTATCTGAATATAGGGTCTTTGCAGATGTCGTCAATTTAAAATGAGGTCATTAGGGTGTGCCCTAATACAATATAACTGGGGTCCCTTGTAATATGGGGAAATTTGGACAGAGACACACATATGTGCAAAGGGAAGATTAGGTGAAGAGACATGGGGATAATGCCAAGTGAAGGTGAGCATGATACTGTCACAAGCCAAGGAATGTCTGGGGCTTCGAGAAGCTGGAAGAGGCAAGGAAGGTTCCTTCCCCAATAGGTTTCAGCGGGAAGATGGCCCTGCCAACACCCTAACCCCTGGAACTGTGAGACAATAAATTTCTGTGGTTCTGAGCCACCCAGTTTGTGATACTTTGTTACAGCAGCCTAGGAAACTAATATAGGTTGTATAATGCCCCTCTCCAAAACAAGGTGCAAGTAATTCCCAGGGGATGCTGGGAAATACTGAGAAGGACTCTGATGCACGACTGTAAAACTAATCATAAAGACTTGGGGATTTGCTCCTGCCTGCAAGTGCAGGCAACACCTCTGTTTTATATATATACCCTCACCTTCAACTTCCATTTTGCTATCATTTTTCAGCTTTAAATTGGGATAAAAGTCTGCTCCCCCTCACAGGACTTCTGCACAGAACTAATATCTTGTTGGGAAGCACTTTGAAAAGAAAGGGAGTACATAAATACAACAGAACCAGGTAAAGTGACAACCCTAATAAACATGCTGAACAGAAGTGGCTACGAGGCCTTATAGTTTAAGGCAATTGTTAACTGGGCCTAATGCTTTTTAAATGGCTTGCAATCTCATGATGCTTCACTAGGATGTTAAAACAAGGAGCTACATAGGAATTCCTTGGCAGTCCAGTGGTTAGGACTCCACACTTTCACTGCTGAGGGCTTGGGTTCTTTTCTTTTCTTTTAGTTTTATTGAAATATAGTTGATCTTCAATGTTGTGTTAATTTCTGCTGTACAGCAAAGTGACTCAGTTGTACATATACATATACATTATTTTTCATATTCTTTTCCATTATGGTTTATCACAGGATACTGAATATAGTTTCCTGTGCTATACAGTAGGACCTTGTTGTTTATCCATCCTATATATAATAGTTTGCATCTACTAATCCCAAACTCTCAATCCTTCCCTCTCCCACCCGCTTCCCCTTGGCAACTACAAGTCTGTCTCTATGTCTGTGAGTCTATTTCTGTTTCATAGGTACGTTCATTTGTGTTGTGAGGGCATGGGTTCAATCCCTGGTCAGGGAACTAAGATCCCACAAGCTGTGTGGCGTGGTCAAACAAAATAAAACAAAACAAAACAAAACAAAACAAAACAAGGAGCTGCTGGGCCAGCTCAATGCATGGTGTGCAGACAGACTGGTCTGGGTAAAGCTGTCTGTGTGGTTTACGTGCACTAGGGCAACAGTGTGTGATGGCCATTCCCTGAAGTTTCACACAACAGACACCTCGTAAATAAGGCTGTCCCAGGAAGGCAAATATTCTGCTAAATTAATAAAATCTCTTTACGAAAACTGCACGACTCAGAGTAACAGCCAGAGAACAAAAGAAGGAGGCCACAGGACCTTTCAGATGGAGCACCTAAGTACCTTGAGACACGTGGGTCCTGGATTCAGAGAAGGACACCCTACAAAGTCAGCTCCACTCTTCAGAGGCAGGACCATTCATATTTCCTCTCCAAATGCTTCTGCTATAGGGATTCAGACATATTTTAGAGCCAGAAAGATTTTACCTGTTCTCTTTCACTGTAGCCTAATACTGTGCAAACTTTTATATTTAGCAGCAAGCCACACCAAAACGTGAAGCAAACCTCCCAACTCTTGAGCTAAAGGAACCCAAAATTACATAAAAAGTTAAACATAGTAATACTATGTATAGCTGTACATAAGGCGACAGAGCCCTGAGGTCCACCGTGTAGCACTATGCAAGCAGCCACAGTCAACAGACATCTACCACGTCTACTGAAGCCAAATCAAGATAAAAATATCAGCAAGTTTTTGTCAGTTAACAGCAACATGTGTTGGAGAGGCTAAAAAAGAAGCATAAGGCGTGTAAACTCTCTGCCGTCATGAGGTTTACAATCAAAATAACTGGAATCAAAATGCACTTTTGTTAAGTTGTCTATTGAGTTTCTGCTATGAGCTGAATGTTTGTGTCCCCTCAAAGCTCATATATTGAAACCCTAATCCCCAATGTGATGGTATTTGAAGGTGAGGCCTTTGGGAAGTAATTAGGTCGTGAGCATAGAGCCCTCATGAATGGGATTAGTGCCCTCATAAGGAGAAACACAGAAGAGATCATCCCTTGCTCTGCGTGAGGACACAGCAAGCAGGAATCCATCTGCAAACCAGGAAGAGAGCCCTCGCCAGACATTGAATCAGCCAGCACCTTGATCTGGACTCCCCAGCCTTCAGAATTCTGAGAAATTAATGTCTGATCTTTAAGTCACACAGTTTACAGTATTCCCTTACAGCAGCCTGAGCTAAGACAGTTCCTTAAGTCAGATCCCCTCTACTCCTCCACTGCTGCTTTCATTCAGAAAATATTGGCGGGTGCATACAACTGCCAAAAATGTTTTTTATTTTTGAAATCTCCAACAAATATCTCAGTTAAAGAAGATGAGTGCAGCAGGTAAGTCATTGCCACTCACAAGGATAACTGCTGTGCTGTTACCTAAGACAGCAAGCATGAATGCAATCTATGGCAGCTTTGCAAACTGCTTTTTTTAAAATTGGAGTATAGTTGATTTACAATGTTGTGTTAGTTTCAGGTGTACAACCTGAAACTAACAACCTGTACAACCTGTACAAATACAAAGTAATTCAGTTATACATTGTACAGGTGTACAACCTGTACAAAGTAATTCAGTTATACATATACATATGAAACTGCTTTTAAAAATCACTATGCTGGACTTCCCTGGTGGCACAGTGGTTAAGAATCTGCCTGCCAATGCAGCAGACACGGGTTTGATCCCTAGTCCGGGAAGGTCCCACATGCCACGGAGCAACAAAACCCGTGCGCCACAACTACTGAGCCTGCGCTCTACAGCCTGCAAGCCACAACTACTGAAGCCCACGTGGCTAGAGCCCGTGCTACGCAACAAGAGAAGCCACTGCAATGAGAAGCCCACAGGCAGCAATGAAGACCCAACATGGCCAAAAATAAATAAAATTTTAAAAATAATAAAAATAAAAATCACTGTGCTAACCTTAAAAATAAAAAAGTAGGAGAATAATGTTGAGAACCACTGGTCTAATGCATTGGTTTCATATCAATTAGTCCTGACAAAGTGCAGAGAAGTCTGTAGGGAGAGTTTAAACTCCATTTTGTTTTAAGTCATGGTATGTGTAGCCTCGATCCCAAAGTCATTTGAATAAAGAGTTGTTTTTAGCTGATGGTTTTGAAGTTCCAGAAATGGGTGTATCTGAATGGATGTGAAGTGTTTACAGTAGTTTAGTTCACCCTGTGCTTGAGAATCTTAGCCCAAGAGATTCTAATTCGTATTATATTCACCACAGCTAATCAATGGCAGTGTCCCCATGTGATCTAAACCAAAATGGTTTTAAAGAGTGTTAGACTGTTCTTTTAAAATGGGAAAGTTATCTATTACTGTTGGAGAGATTTTTGCATTTTCAAGTTTCTGCTATTCTAATTAGATGGCATTGTGTGAAAGAAAAAAATCACTATGCTTACAAAGACTGTACTTGGCCTACAGAATTTACATTATCTTAACACAGATTTTATCTAGGCTATTCTGTCTTCCTATCCCACAATAAAATTAACAGAAAAGATACCTCTTTCTGTTACAAGTATCATATAACACACACACACACACACACACACACACATACTCCTCATTTACATTGCTCTCATATCACACAGCAGATTCTGCCCAGATGAACAATTAAATTAGAATAGAATAGAAGAGGCAGCAATTAAAAGTCACTATAGGGCTTCCCTGGTGGCGCAGTGGTTGAGAGTCTGTCTGCCGATGCAGGGGACACGGGTTCGTGCCCCAGTCCGGGAAGATCCCACATGCCACGGAGCAGCTGGGCCCATGAGCCATGGCTGCTAAGCCTGCGTGTCCGGAGCCTGCGTGTCCGAAGCCTGTGCTCCAAAATGGGAGAGGCCACAACAGTGAGAGACCCGCGTACCGCAAAAAAAAAAAAAAAAGTCACTATACTTGCAACTTGATTTCTTTTTAGATTTGCCCCAAGATTCTGTGCGGCATGAACACATATCCTAAAGAAAACTTTTCTGCCTGCTATTTCCTTGCTTTCATTAGCTTTGTTTGTTTTTTGTTTTGTTTTGACCTTTTCTTTTAATTTTTTCTTTTTTATTGTGGTATAGTTGATGTACTCAATGGCTTTTTAAAAAAAATATTTATCTATTTATTTTGTTGCACCATGTCTTAGTTGCAGCTTGCTGGCTCCTTAGTTGTGGCTCGCCAGCTCCTCAGTTGCAGCACGTGGGCTCCTTAGTTGTGGCATGCAAACTCTTAGTTGCAGCATGCATGTGGGATCTAGTTCCCTGACCAGGGATCGAACCCGGGCCCCCTGCATTGGGAGCATGCAGTCTTATCCACTGCGCCATCAGGGAAGTCCCTCAATGGCTTTTATGAAAGCCACATCACTCTGACATAAAAACATGCAAGAGGCCAGATACAGAGAAATCTATAATGCTTAAAAGAAGTCACTAAAATTGTGCCTGATACTGACCTATGATGACAGAGGTATAGTGGTTACCTTTAGAGGAAGGCATTGACCAGGTAGTTGCAGGAGAGAGCCTTCTGGAAATGTACTACCCCTTAACCTGGGTGATGGTTACATGCATCTATACATAGGTAAAAATTATCGATCTGTAAACTTAAGATTTGGGGTACTTTATTGAGTTATACCTCAGTAAACTCTTTTATTTCTACCTCTGAAGCATATTCATATCCAGCTCAAAATCAGGTAGAGCAGTAACACATTATGGGACTTCCCTGGCAGTCCAGTGGTTAGGACTCTGAGCTTCCACTGCAGGGGGCACAGGTTTCATCCCTGGTTGGGGAACTAAGATCCCACATGCCGCATGGGGTGGCCAAAATAAATAAATAAATAACACATTACAGTAGAAAGTGATAACTTATAAATCAATAAGAACTAATAAAATTATTATATTTTAAGTCATGAGATCCCTTGAGGCATGCATATAACTGTTAAATATACACCACACGGCCATGAATATGAATTATCCATAAACCAAGGCTATTTGCTGGCCGTAGTTGAATCTGAAAGACCAACGGTAAAAAAAATAATTATTTCCTGAAGCCCACCTCCTTTCAGTTGTATAAACACAATGAGCACAAGTGGACTGTGGCCACCCTGTTGAACCCCAGACTTCCCTCACCTGTAAAATCACCTATAACTGGCTCCAGGAACCTAAGACCCATGGACAGCGATGCTGCAGCCACTGAAAACTATTGCAGTTTCTCAGTCCCATTCGGGGCCTGAATACTGAATTCAGTAGAAGAACACACCATGAGAAATATCCATCACAGCAACCAAAAAGAGAGTTTAGCATTGAAGAGACTATTCTGACTTCTCACCACCCCCTTGTTCACAGACCAGAAGAAAATATAGATATTGACCCAGCTTCCCAGCGCCCGGTTCTCTCCATTCCTACCACTATAAACCTGGAAAGAAGAATTTCTTTAAAGTTGGTCCACAGCTGTGAAAAAATCATGGCCCTTTGACAACAGAACTCACCCCCATAGGCTAACCTAGGCAATATTAATTCAGTCTAAATAAAATCTGAATTTTTTGGCCACGCCATGCAGCTTGTAGGATCTTAACCCAGGCCCAGCAGTGAAAGCGCCGAATCCTAATCCCCGGACCACCAGGGAATTCCCTAAAATCTGAAATTTTAAGAGACACTGCATTAGGTTTATAGAGCTCCAGGAACAAAGTACCACAAACTAGGGGACTTAAACAACAGCAAGTTATTGTCTCACACTTATAGGGGCCAGAAGTCCAAATCACGGTTTTGACAGGGCTCATTCCTTCTTTGAAGGCAGAGGGAGAAGCTTTTCCAGGCCTCTCCCTGAGCTTCTGGTGATTTGCCAGCAATCTTGGGCATTCCTTGGCTTGTAGACATGTCACCCAGATCTTTGTCTTCATATCCACATTATGCTCCCCCTGTGTGTGTGTCTGTGTCCAAATTTCCCCTTTTTATAAGGAAACTGGTCATACTGGATTAGGGGCCACCCTGTGCCTGTATAACCTCATCTTAACTAATTACACCTGCAATGACCCTATTCCCAAATAAGGTTACATACTGGGGTTTAGTACTTCAACGTACACATTTTTAAGGGCTACAATTAAGCCCATAGCAGACTCATACCCTGTTAGATCTTCTTTTCATCATCCTCCACTTCACCCGAGGCTCAGCTCAGGCCCTCTTCATCCTTCACCTGGGCTCCTGCAGTGCACACTTAACTACCTGCAGTCCCAGTTCCCTCCATGACATCCTCCACACAACCCCCTGAATGCTGCTCAAATTCAAATCTAGTCACAGTGCAACTCTGGTTAAGGCTCCCATTGCTCATAGGACAAAGAATGTACCGATCCATTTATCCATCCATCTCTAGCCCAGCAGAGTCAAATAGGAATATAATGCAGCCCACAAATGGGGCCACTTATGTAACTTTAAATGCTCCAGTAGTGATATTTAGAAAAGTAAGATGAAACAAGTGAAATTAATTTTAAGTATATATTTAACCCAATTGTCCAAAACATCATCATTTCAACATGTAATTGATGTGAAAAAATTATTAGTGAGATTTACATTTTTTTCTATTAACTCTTCAAACTCCAAAATGTACTTTACACTTATAGCACATCTCAATTCAGACTAGCCACATTTCAAGGACTCAACAGCCACATGAGGCTAGGGAGCTACCATATTGGACAGTGTAGATCTAGCCCTTACTCATCTCAACCATGGGACTCCTTCCATCCTACCCATTAAGTAGGCATCACCAATTTATTAGAGTTTCATAAGCCCAGCAGTTAGTTTTCTAGCTCTTTGCTTTTTTTTTTTTTTTTTCGGTACGCAGGCCTCTCACTGTTGTGGCCTCTCCCGTTGCAGAGCACAGGCTCTGGACGCGCAGGCTCAGCAGCCATGGCTCATGGGCCCAGCCGCTCTGCGGCATGTGGGATCTTCCTGGACCGGGACACAAACCCGTGTCCCCTGCATCAGCAGGCGGACTCTCAACCACTGCGCCACCAGGGAAGCCCTAGCTCTTTGCTTTTTAAAGTGCTATTTCCCCTGACAGAATGCTCTCCTCGTCCCTCAAGTATCTCCTCTTCTTTGGAAACTTCCCTGCGAACACTTTCTTCCTAACTTTAGCAAATTTGATTATTCCCTCTTTTGTACCAACTCTGGGATCACCATAAACTTAAGACCTATTAAAGCACTTTCGATATTTGGATTTCAATATTTGTTTTCCTTTCTGTTCTCCATAAATAAAAACTTGAGCTTACTGGAGCCAATGTTCATGTTTTATTCATATATGTATCCCCAGCACTGGCCAAGGGCCTGGAAAATAATAGGTGCTTAACGAATGATTCTACCTGAATGAAGAGAAAGCCAGCGGCATGCAGATTGCAAATTCAAGTGTCATTTATTGATTACCTTACAATGTGTTTGACACTGCATGTATTTTATCTCGTTTAATCAATATTTATTAAGATTCATATAGCTAATCCTGGAAACAGTAGATTCCCAAGTATTGGCTCTTATTTAATGCCATATTAAAATCAGCATAGGGACTTCCCTATGGTGGCGCAGTGGTTAAGAATCCACCTGCCAATGCAGGGGACACAGTTTCAATCCCTGGTCCAGGAAGATCCCACGTGGCGTGGAGCAACTAAGCCCGTGCACCACAGCTACTGAGCCTGTGCTCTAGAGCCTGCGAGCCACAACTACTGAGCCCACATGCCACAACTACTGAAGCCGGCGTGCCTAGAGCCTAAGCTCTGCAACAAGAGAAGCCACCACAATGAGAAGCCCACGCACCTCAACAAAAGAGTAGCCCCAGCTCGCTGCAACTAGAGGAAGCCTGCGCAGCAATGAAGACCCAACACCACCAAAAATAAATAAATAAATAAATAAATTTATTTTTAAAATAAAATAAAATCAGCATAAGCCAGATCAAGAATAGAAAATACAGGGACTTCCCTGGTGGTCCAATGGTTAAGACTCCAAGTTCACAGTGCAAGGGACACAGGTTCGAACTAAGATCCCACATGCCACACAGTGTGGCCAAAAAAAAAAAAAGAATAGAAAATACATTCAACAAATATTTTATTAATATCCACTATGTGCCAGACACTGTTAAAAGTTCTGAAGATGGATGCATTAAAAAAAAAAAAAAAACAGACAAGGCCTGTGTTTTTGTGGAGCTTATATCCTAGAGATCCACAACAATAATCATGCCCCCGTGTCTTTGGTGATTAAGTGCTACCACTTGGCCTCTGATGCCCCAGGATCCAATTATCCCCAATGCGTTTAAGGATTCCAGTTCAGTAGCAGCAGGTTCCACTGCAAATTCTGACCTAAAGAGAAGAATGACCACAGAGTACTTTAAGTATGCTGGCACTCCACTTGCAAATTTGTTTCTCATAACCATGGTGAAAGAGTGTTGTCTGGAACCCTCACTTGGGGAAAATTAACATGATAAATCCACTCTAATATTTCAGTCTCCTTCAGTCTTTGGATATCCTCCTCTACAGCATGCCAAGGCAGTCCTGGCATTCCAACTTTATTTTGTGGAGGCTACCTTTTGGTCCATGTTTTAGCCAACCAACCAGACAAATTGTTAGAGCCCATTCTAACCCCTTGGGCTTCAACATTGACTCCAGAATCTACACTTAGTGGACCCATAACAATAAATTCAGCCTGATCAAACTTTATGTTCCTTCCACCATTATCCTACAACTTTAATATCCATTCCTAACACATATTCTCCGGATTTCTGTCACTATAAATTAGAACCATCATTCAGGAGAATCAGTAGTTTCTTTCCAGGCTACTACCTCAGGGGAGGTCATTACAGGTTCTTGGAGCAAAGCAAGGTTAACCTCCTCAGACAGGGATAGAAGGGCTACATCTACTGTCAAAGGAAATTCAGCAGAATTTAGTCATTCAAGTACCTCAGCTTCGGGACTTCCCTAGTAGCGCAGTAGTTAAGAATCCACCTGACAATGCAGGGGATACGGGTTCAAGCCCTGGTCTGGGAAGATCCCGCATGCCGCGGAGCAACTAAGCCCGTGCGCCACAACTACTGAGCCCATGCGCTGCAACTACTGAAGCCCGCATGCCTAAAGCCCGTGCTCTGCAACAAGAGAAGCCACCACAATGAGAAGTCTGTGCGCCACAACGAAGAGTATCCCCTGCTCGCCACAACTAGAGAAAGTTCTGTGTGCAGCAACGAAGACCCAACGCAGCCATAAATAAATAGATTTATTAAAAAAAAAAAAAACGAAACCTCAGCTTCATCAGGCTCTCCCCATATGTCCCATTCCTTCCCAGTCAATGTCTTCACTTTAACAGGAGACACCCTGCAAGGTTGAGAATTCAACTAGAATTATAATTCAGCCACTTCCAGGATGATCCTCTCAGCTTGACTTTTAGAAATCTCAGCTCTGAAGCTATGGGAGATAAGGGTTTCTTTCAGGGTAGAAATAGAAACGTTGAGCTCATTTATGCAGCTGAGAATTTGAAGCCCTGAGCTCATTTTCTTTTCTTTCCCCACTTTCTCCGGTGCACTTAAGAACAACAGTCAATCTCATTATACTCATCAGTTTGACAACATTCTAAAGTTTCAAGCTCATGGTCACCCATACCCTTACCTCCTAAAACTATTTGGAGTATCCAGTGGTGATATTTTGTGTATCCCTATTGCTGCTTTATGCCATGGACTACCAGTGCCCCCGAAATAGAGTCATTCGTGCCTTTAAATCAAATCATATTAGATTGCTGATTCCAGAAAACCCAGAGCCAGTTCAGAAACTCATCCTTAAGATTCAGTTCCTCTAGAACTACTCTCGGTACCAAAATCTGTGTCAATTAAGGAAAACAAAACCAGTTTTACTGTTTTCCTTGACTGATACAGATTTTGGTACCGAAAGTAGTTCTAGATGTTCTAATATAATTTATATTAGAGACACAGAGACAGAGACAGAGAGACAGAGATTTCAAGGAATGGGCTTACAGGATGGTGTGGGCTGGCAACTCTGAAATCCATAGTGGAGGCTGGAACTCTCAGGCAGGAGCTGACACTGCTATCTTGAGACAGACTTTCTTCTTCCTCACGGAAACCTGTTTTGTTCTTAAGGCTCTCAACTGATTGAATGAGGTCCATCCACATTACCAAGGATAATCTCCTTTACTTAAAGTCAACTAATTGGATATGTCAATCACATTTACAAAATACCTTCACAGAGAGACTTAGTGTTTGATTGGTAACTGGCTACCATAGCCTAGCCGAGTTGACACATAAAACTAACCAGCACAATCTCTAATAGTGACTTTTTGTCACTGAGTCACAATAAGACATTTTAAGTTGTGTCTAAATCGTATTCTTTGTCCCCAGTCCTTCCAAAATCATGAAGAAACTATCATTTAAATTTAATTTACATTGATAGTATTTATTCATGGTTACACACTACTTACAGAGTCAAAATTTCATATATAACAGCTCTACCACCAGGAAAAAAATCCTTAGTGGTTTGTGGATAAGATTTTTTTTTTTTTTTTTTTTTTTTGCGGTACGCGGGCCTCTCACTGTTGTGGCCTCTCCCGTTGCGGAGCACAGGCTCCGGACGTGCAGGCTCAGCGGCCATGGCTCACGGGCCCAGCCGCTCCGCGGCATGTGGGATCTTCCCGGACCGGGGCACAAACCCGTGTCCCCTGCATCGGCAGGCGGACTCTCAACCACTGCGCCACCAGGGAAGCCCTGTGGATAAGATTTTTAAAACATTTATTTATAGCCAAGAATTGCCAGAAATAACAGCCAAATTAATAATTAAATAGAAGTCTTTTATTGCAAAAGGAACAGAGCTAAAATAAATAGGAATCATCTGAAATTTTTCAGTATACAAATTCATAGAGCTTTAATTTAACCAAACAGTTATTACAATAATAACTAACAACCTGACATCTTCCAAGTCCCCTGGTGCTCCTGGCCTCTAAATCTGAGAAAGCTGACAGGGGTAGCCTAGCAATCCAGCCTGCGTGGGAGGAAATAAGAGAGGAATTGATGAAAAATTATGGAAAAACATGGGGGCAGGTGGGAAACACTCTAATTTGGTTTGTATTATTGCATAGAGAAGAATGAATATTTACAGTCATAAACTCATATATGCAAAACTGTATTTTATTTTCCTATAACTGAATTTAATTTCTTACCTGAGCTTCTATTACTACCCAACAGCAGAAAATTTCATCTAATAATTTCTAGGTAAACTCAGTCAAATCAATGATTACTCAGTCAGTCATTCCATGTTTTTAGTTAGTCAATTCAGGAATTTTTTTTCCAAGTAAAATCCAGGGACCCACTGTTCCACTCTTTACCCAAGGGCAAAAATGCTGGGGAATTTATGAAAGTGCCTGTGCTTCCACAGATGAGGTGTCTGGTTCTTGATGTTTCTCTGTCCTCCATGAGCATCCACAGAGATGTACCTCATCTTCCTGGGTCCTTGGTGGTTCCTCATTCACATGGTCCATGTGACATCTGTTGACTGCTTCCCTGCATCATGACCTCCCTGCATTCATGACTGGAGACCACTTCTAGCCCATCAGCCTTCTCTCAGCCAATCCTACTCTACTCTTGAGCACATAGGGACCTTTCTAATGCTCTCCTGCACTCCTCGAGGTTCACAGGTGACTCAGGGGACAGCCTCAGGCCCTCTGCCCAGACCTCCCCTCTGGGGATTTGCCACTGCCAAACCATACTTTGGGAGGGGATTCTCTGTAAAGCTTGGATTTCTCCTCAGGCCTTAGTTGGGAAGGGAAGCACTCACAGACTCCTAGCCTACCTGGAGTATAATGTCATCACACACACATGTTCAGACACACACACACACACACACACACACACACACAGTGCAAGGACAGGAGGCAGGACACTGGGACCCTTTTCACCAATGGTTAACTCTATCCTCGGCTATCACTGAAACACTAATTTTTCCAACTAGCTCATCCTCTCTGATGGGGCAGTGGTACATGCACAGACCCTTGCCTCAGTGTTCGGAGACTTTTCTTGCTAATCTATTGTCTCTGTAAAAGAAACTCTAAGGTTATTTTTTATCAAGATTATTTTTATTTTGACTGTATCACCCTTTGCCAAAAGTAACAATGTTCCACTGATATAATGAGTTAAAAGTTTTGACAAAAAAATTAAAGTGGAGGGAACCTTGATTCAGCCTTTCGTGTCACTACAGTTATAAAGTTCTAACAGAGAAACCACTATTGTTCCATGTTGACCATGGTATGTACAGTAACAAAGCTTCCTTGGGTTTGAGGAGGTCTGACAGGTTTATAGTCGAATTCTAGATCCATTATGTTCTCTCTAATTGGTCTCAGACAAGTTACTTAACCTCTTTGAAATCCATTTTCTTCATTCCCCACACCGATCTCATGGGATTATTGTTTAATAGTTAAACAGGGGACTTCCCTGGCAGTCCAGTGGTTAAGACTCCACGCTTCCACTGCAGGGGTCGCAGGTTCTATCCCTGGTCGGGAAACTAAGATCCCACATGCTGCACAGCGTGGCCAAAAAAAAAAAAGAGTTAAACAGGATAACAAGGGGTAATTGTTGGTTCCCTAATCCAATGCGGTAAAATTTGAAAGTCCCAGTTGGCACCATCTCAACATAAACTACTCTATAAAAGCTAATTTTTTCAATTTCGTTTCTTTTTCTGGCTGAGTAATATTCCATTGTATATATGTGCCACATCTTCTTTATCCATTCATCTGTCAATGGACACTTAGGTTGCTTCCATGTCCTGACTATTGTAAATAGTGCTGCAATGGAGGGAGGCTCAAGAGGGAGGGGATATGGGGACATGTGTATGCATAGGGTTGATTTGCTTTGTTGTGCAACAGAAACTAACACAGTATTGTGAAGCAATTATACTCCAATAAAGATCTATTTTTTTTAAAAAAAAGCTAATTTTTATTTTTGCTTCAAACAACAGAATTCACTCTCTCACAGTTCTGGAGGCTAGAAGACCAAGATCAAGGTGTTGGCAGGGCTGTGCATCCTCCAGAGGTTCTAGGAGAGATCAGACCTATTCAGTGTGTAGCCAGTTCCAATGTCCAACTACCTTACTGAAGGAAGTTCTGCTCATGTCCACCGAAACTCCTTCTGCAATTTAGATGCTAACTACCCAACTACCCAGAGTTAGCACAGACTTCATGGGTTGAGAGGGCAAATCTCCACAGGAACCCCCTCACTTGAGATGCAAGACCTGGAGTTCCCAGGCTTCTGTCCAACTGGCTAAAAATTCGGAGGTTCCCTCTACTCCCTTCAGGTTTGATAATTTAATAGAAAGATTCATAAGACTCGGGAAAGCTCTATATTTATGATTGTGGTTTTTATTATAAGGATGTAGACCACGACCAGACAGAAGAAGAAACCTTTAGGATGAGGTCTAGGAAGTTCACAAATATGAAACTTCCACGTCCTCTCCTTGTGGAATCAGGACATATGACCCCCTTGGCATATCAATATGTTCACCAACTGAGAAGCTGACCGAACTTGGTGTCTAGCTTTCTTATTAGGGTTTCATTAGGTAGGTGTGATTGATCAAGTCATTGGCAGTGTGATTGAATTCAATCTCTGGCTGCTCTCCCCACTGCCAGAGGCTGGGCTGCTATCACCTGGCTCAGAGCTGCATCCCTCTAATCACATGGTTGGCCTTTCCAGCAAGGCCAGCCCCCACCCTGAAGCCATCTAAGGTGCCCCGTGAGTCACCTTATTAGCATAAACTTAAGTGTGGTCTGAGGGGTGCCCTAAGAATAATAGTTACCTCTATCACTGGGAAAATTCCAAGGGCCTAAAATCTCCACCCCAGGAACCTAGGGCAAAGACCAGACAAATTCTTTATTATACAACACCTTCTTACTGCAACTTAAGATAGATAAGTTGATAAATGGAGGCCCCTGAAATATGTCTTATGAAAGCCTTATAGATGGCTTTGTTTTATTCCCTCTAGGTATCATTTTACCAGTGAAATTACTTCTAATCCGTGGTCCCGAGGCAGGTATTAAACAGCTATAAGTTATCAAATTACCTCATTAAAATTTTAAGAAAAATGTCAAGCAGGCTTTCATTATGTCATTATGTGATCTTTATTTCTCCTTTGAACTATTCAGAAAACTTTCAATAATTTGAAGATAAAATCTCTTTTGATAATCATATTTCTCTTCTTCTACTCAGAACCAAAAAGAATTAGATTTTCTGGTGTTATCCATACTCTTAGATAGAAACAAGGGTATGAAAATGAGTCCTTAACTTCATTGCCTATAGAGAAAAATCTTAAGTCTTAATAATAAATACTAGAAAACTGTCCTGGCATTTATGATAAAAGTCACACCTCTGTCATTCTAAGTCAACCTGACTTTACACTACATTATAGGTAAGGAACCAACCTTGATTAAAGAAAAAGTAGTTTTTCATTTAACATGTGGGAGTATCAAAGATGCGTAATTGGACTATAGGTGTTGTGACCAATTTAAGGAGACCATTTAGTGTTCACGTCTTTTACTATGACTTTAATATTGGGAGGTATTTTCCCCAGGTTCATGGACCAGCATCTACAGATGGGCTCTAGGGCTTCTGTAAAGCTCCTGACATGGTATATAAAATATTGTACATTTTTATGGAGAGAAAATGTATCAGTTTCATCAGATTCCCAAAATTCATTACCATGACTCTTAAAAGCCCTAAGAATCACTTTTGTAAGAGAGCCCTTCTCTAGGAACAGACCAGCCCTCAAACCATTCCCTAAAGCCTCCAGAATTTATAATTCCTACCATCATAACCCAAAGGGCTGCTGTTGAGTGTTTCCACCTCCTCCAGCCTTCCTGAAGCTTTTTTTTTTTTTTAGGTCACGCCATGTGTCATGCAGGATGCGGGATCTTAGTTCCCCGAGCAGAAATTGAATCTGTGTCCCCTGCATTGAGAGTATGGAGTCTTAACCACTGGACCACCAGGGAAGTCCCCTGAAGCATTTATTTTCCAAGTAAGTTGACTTGAGCCTCCATCCACATAGCCCTCCTCAGTATTTCTGAGAATTCTTGGTGGGAGCGCTTATGTTTCTCTTGATCACCTCCTACTTTGATTTCCTTCTCTATTCACTCTCTGTAGCAACACCTGCAACATGGAAAGTAACCCTGTTTCCTGTATTCCCCAAAGTACCATTAATATAAGACAGTTGCATATAACAGAACTTTACTGAAAGTTTAAAAAACTGAGAAGGATTACATATCAATATTAAGCATGTTTATAGCTTCTGTAAACTCAGTGCTTTAATTTGCCCTATGTACATGTGCTGGACATACCTTGTTCTGCTTTATGTTTGAGTGCCCTTGTCTTGACTTTCTGCCTCCTTCAACACCCCTGCCCCCTCAAGAGGAGTCCTCTGTTTGGGGACATGCCTTTCAAATACACACCAGCCAATACAGAGTCCACACTCCCAATCACCTTTTTATAGGGCTCTCAGATCCTTAGCCATTATCCACCTGCCCCAATCACCCCAGACATCTAGGAACCGCCTCTGTATTCCAGAGCCTCTAAAGTTATGCAAACTAGCAATCTAAGCCTGCTTACCCCTCCTTAATTGCTTCTTTCCAAATAAACCACAATCAGTGCTTACCCACACTTCCTCCCCCTTCTTCTTCTTCATGACCAACCCTGGTGCTTCCTCATGTGACCCCAGGTGGTATAGCATGCCCACTTCTCTCCGGAACTGTGAGCAATAAACTATCTTTTCAGTGGCAGTCGTTTGCTGATCTGTTGACCTTACTACATCTCAAATTTTGTGTGAATATACTCTATTCTAGAACAGATCACAACAGGGTTCAGAACAGGAATCAACTTATAATTTATTAATAAATATCACTGTTCTTTACAAGGAACAATCCCCTTACAAGGAAGTTTTTAGCAGTTCTATTTTCGTGGTACTCCTCCCCCCACTGAGGTCATTACTCCTCATAGTTTCTTCTATTCTCATCCTTGGGGTTCCCCATACCCCCGCCTCTTCAGATGGCAGAGAGATTTAGGAATGTTCCTGTTATTTTACTAAACAGAACAGCTTCCTTTTTCTTTTTTTTTTTTTTTTGGCCTTGCCTCAGGGCTTGTGGGATCTTAGTTCCCCAAGCAGGGATTGAACCCATGCCCCCTGCAGTGGAAGTGCAGAGCCCTAACCACTGGAACGCGAGGGAAGTCCCCTTCATTTTCCTTTCTTCACCCTCCGCCAATCTAAGACTTCCATGACCAAAAACTCACTAAGATTATTCCTAAAGAAAAAAGCTGTCTGTCTGCCTTTAAAATAAATGTTGCTATTCCTTATGAGATGGATGTTCAGCAACAATTTCATCTTTCAAAGCAAATTTTCTTCCTATTAAATATGTATCTAGTAAATCCAAAAAAAAATCCATTCATAAAAGATTCCAGTGTGCTTCAATTTAAAATATTAGCTAACAGTTTAAAATTTATCATATACACATTATTCGAGTTTGCACTTGGTAACACAAATTAATGTGTATACAAGAATTAATAGCCTTCCTATGTCCCAACAATAAGCAGTGGAAAATAAAATGGAAACTATCGCACTAAAAGTAACTAATAGTAAAAATTATAAAATACCTAAGAATAGTCTTAGCAAAAAATGCAGAGGAGCTATACTAATAAGCTCAAAACTTTAGTGAGGGCATAATTATTTAAGCCTGAATAAAAGAGAGATAAGCCACAATACGTGAATTGGAAATCTATGTATATGATAAAGATGAAATTTCAAGTCAGAGGAAATAATAAAATAGTCCATTAATGGTTCTTTAACAACCTACTAACTATTTTAGAATGAAAGATTATATTCCTAATACACACCATATTCCAAAATAGGTTCCAGTCATATAAAAATATTTTTAAATAAATTATTAGAACAAAATGTAGAATAACTAGGGAGTTCCCTGGTGGTCCAGTGGTTAGGATTCGGGTCTTTCACTGCCGTGGCCTGGGTTCAATCCCTGGTTCGGGAACTGAGATCCCACAAGCCATGCGATGCAGCAAAAAAAAAAAAAAAAAAAAAAAAAAATGTAGAATAACTATATAAACTTGGAAGTCTTTCCTCAATATGACAGCAGATGCAATAACCACAAAGGAAAAAGTAAATAAATTTGACTATCTCAAATGATTTTGTAACTCAAAAACATCATTGTCAAAATATAAATAATAAACTGGGAAAATGTCATTTCTATATAAAGAGACCTTACCAAAAACTAAACAGCTCAGGACAAAATTGGCCAAAGGATATAGAACAGACAGTTCGCAAAACAAGAAAAGCAACTAGTCAATAATACATGGAAAAGTTTTCAATAGTTAAAAATGCTCACTGCCATTGCTTAGCGTTACTATGGCGGGGAATCATTGGAGAGACAGACATCTCATGCTTTGTTAGAGGGGGATTATAAATTGAGAGAAACTCATGAAAAATGAGAATTTGGCAGCATGTATCAAAAGCCCTTAATACAGCAATTCTATCAGAATTTAATACAGAAATCTATCAGAAAGAAATTTGTTGACAACAGCCCAAAGTTAAACATGCAAGAATGTTCATTGTAGCAATGTTTATGAGAATGGAGAAATTCCAAACTGTCCCTAACAACAGGAGATTAAATAAATAAATTATGGCACATTCTGACAATGGGATGCCGTGCAGCCATTGAAATTATTATGAAGAGCTTTATTAATTTGAACTTAAAATGTTCATGGTATATTGCTAAGAGGGAAAAGGGCCACAAAAATGTTTATAGGATGTGATTTCATTTTCATGAAATGAGTAAGCATATGCACATATTTGCAAGGAAATATATCTAGAACGATATCACCAAAAGAGAAAAAAATTGTGTTGCACAGACTTTATGATGACAGCAGTGAAAATAAAAATGACAACACTCATTCAGGATCCCACCATTTTGTCAAAACAAAGTCATTTCATTCTCCATATTCTCTTTGGTTTGTCTTATAAGCAAACAAAATTTGATGGAGTTATCGTACCCAATGACAAAAATTCCTTAGGATGCAATTGTGCCAGAAAGAGGGAAAAACCACTAAAAAAAAATGGGTAAAAGAATGGAAAGATGGAAAAATGAATGGATGGAAAGATGGATGGATGAATGGACAGATGGATAGACGGACATTCACCCATAGATAAGCAGGCCAACTTAACCTTTTAGAATCGTACTTCATAGTAAGGAGAAGTCACTGTCAATGTCACAATTTCCATGGAGTGTTACCAAGACTCAGAAGTGTGACTGGGAGAGAGCAAAGCAAGCTGTCACCCTCCTGAGCACAATTTCACAGAGCAAAGTCTTGTCTACCATGTTTTCAAGAAAAATACATTGACAGGGTTATTGTTCAAACTATGACAGAAAAATCAGTAGAGGAAGCCAAGTGAAAGCAAGACCAGGAGACCCCAGAGAAATTAGTCAAAGAGCAGTACGTTGTCCCTCTGTTCTCCTCCCACCAACCCGTCCAGCCTCTCCCCCAAGCTGGCTCTCCAAGAGGCTGGCATCAGGCTGGGCAAGCCTCTGCGAGGACCACCTTCATGGGAAACTGCTGCTTTCACATCAGGATGTGGCACAAATGACCCGTCGTGTCCTTCACAGCCCTCGTCAGTGTAATCTTACATCTTTTTTGTGTGATTGTTTAATTAGTGTCTGTCTCTGCAGCCAAACCATAAACGACTAAAGACCAGAATCCACCTCTGTTTGCACACCTTTGTGTCCCCAGCCTGGCGCCTGGCACAGACCGCCTCTCAATATTTTTTAAGTGGATGAGTGAGTGAGTGAAAAGCCAGCAAACTTGGATTCGGACTAGTATCCCTTACTTTTCTAGCCTTAACCTCTTTGTCTAAAAATAAGGATTCACCGGGAGTTCCCTGGTGGTCCAGGGGTAAGGATTCTGTGCTTTCACTGCTCTGGCCTGGGTTCAATCTCTGGTTGGGGAACTGAGATCCCACAAACTGAGTGGCACGGCCAAAAAAAAAAAGAAAAAAAAGGATTTGCCCGTGACGTAAGATTATGGTAAGGATTAAAGTTAAATAAGATGAGTCCACAGCTACCACAGTAGATTCTTCATACATACAAATTCTCACCTGGTTTCTCCTCTCTGAGTTCTAGTTGGAGCTCCACAACCTATCAAATATGTAACTAAACTCCTCAAGATTTAATTTTTCATCTGTAAGATAAGGGATTAGATAGACAATCTTTAAAACCATGTCCACCCCTAACATTTTCTGATTCAGGAGGATCACCCTGAAAATTTTCCCGGAGAGAAGGGCTCACAAAACATTCTGGTTGTAAGAACTGGATGTAGCACTTAGAAGGAGCCCAAGTTGTGGAAATAATACTGAAAATATTAATAAAGGACAATGTCAAACTTCAAACATTCTATTTTGGGGGTGGAAAGAGGAGTCAATTGCCAGGATATATGTATCTCAAGCAAAGGGTCATCACTGAAATCAGATTACTCATCAACAAGGAGTAGGGTACTGTAAATGTAATATTCCAATTGCATCAAAACTGTCCTTGTAAAAAAACTTTTGTCCTCCTCCATTCAGCTACGAGCATTGTCTGTGTCATCCAATGCACCATGACATTTGTTCGTTGAACTGTTGTCCTTCTCAAGAGATGGTTTTTCACCCCAACAAAAATAACTATGAATCACTGGTTCTATGAATATTTTCTCCCTTGTTTTGTTCACAGTATGAATGAGCAATTTCAGTGTATTTCTTGCATTAGCAAAAGTTGCCATTAACCTGAAATGATCTGTATTGCAAATGCAAATTGTTGCCTTTTAATTTCAAATTTAGGGTAACTATGCAGTTCTAATTAGGAATTCATCATTCTCTTAGAGGAAGGATATGAATAATAACAAGAGGGAAAAAGAAGTTTCACAGAGAATAGAAAGCCTATTGATATTTAAAATTTCTTTTTTCAGATTCAACTGTCTATGTGACTTGAAAATTAAGAGAAAAATATTCCCTTAGTATTTCCCTTCGTATTTAATATTATTTAGTGTTTAGTATTAGCTTTTCTATGGCATCTATGATCAAAGTGGTCAAAGAATTTTACATGTTTCCAGGTTTCCATAAAGAAAAGCAGCATTTAACACAGACACACAATGTCTTTTTCTGTTTGCTCTGTTAAAGGATTATTTTTTTGAATAAATATCCCTATACAATCTAATCTAACATTCAGTTTTTATGTCTTTTTCTGTTTCCTCTGTTAAAGGATTATTTTTTTTCTATAAAAATCTCCATACAATCTAATCTAACAATCAGTTTTTCCTGTGAAGTGTCTACAGATAGTAATTTTCATATCTACTGCTATGTTCTCTCAGAGAATCTTGTATTTCTCCACTTAGCTCAGTTACCACACATTATTGGAATTGCTTGCCCAACTCACTGTTTGACCAGAAAAATGTAGTCTCCTTGAAGGCAGAGCCCATTACTGGTTCCCTCAATAAATAAACAAATTATTTAAAAGAAAATTAGTAAGTTAATTTAAACAGAATATATATGTGTAAAATATATCATGTCCCTAGAAGAAAAACTTGTATAATTCTGTAATGTCAGACTTATGATTCAAAAATTCTAATGTGATTTGGGGTATTTTTTCAGCTTTATTGAGATACTATTGACATATATGTAAGTTTAAGGTGTACAGTGTGATGATCTGATACAAGTACATATTGTAAAATAATTACCACAATAAAGTTAATTAACATCTCCATCCCCTCACATAACTACCTGTGTGTGTGGTGATAAGTTTTAAGATCTACTCTCTTAACAACTTTCAAGTATATGATACAATATTGTAATTATAGTCACCATGCTGTACATCATATCCCCAGAACGTCTTCATCTTACAGCTGGAAGTTTGTACCCTTTGACCAACATGTTCCTGTTCCCCCCCCCCCTCCCCGCCCCGACCCCCAGCCCCTGGCAACCACCATTCCAACTCCCTACTCCTTTGAGTTCAGCTTTTTTAGATTCCACATATGGGTGAAAACATACAGTCCTTGTCTTTCTCTGTCTGACTTCCTAATGTAATTTTACATGTAGCAAATAGAAGGTCAGCAGTTTCCAAAACATTTAGAGCAAAGATAAAGCACTGAGCTAATATCATTATAGACAATTCCATTACCTCCTCAACCAAAACTTCAAAGTTTTCCTTCCATATCTTGGAATTCCAGGAATGCACATCCCTTCTGACATTCAACAAGAGTAGTATTCACATATATACCATATTATAAACATTCACATGCCTTTACAGTAAACTGGAATCAAATTAAATGGCTTTCAGGAGCTCATACTTTGCAACTGCTTAAAATCAGATAATCATAGACCGTTAGAATCTGAAGGGAGCTTTGTGGTCTCCAGTCCTGATTTCTTCTGTTGCAGCTGAGAACAGGCCGGACAAGTAGATGCCTCACCAGATACCTTCTCGCTCCTCCTTCAGATCCCACAGTGCCACTCCCACCACCAGCTCTTTATTTTTCCAGTAAGCCATCAAAAGCCTTCAGCCTCAGGAAAATTTTAATCATCCAATGGAAAACATAAATTAATGTAAAATGTAGGGGTGGGGAGAGATAAATTAGGAGTTTAGGATTAACATATACACACTACTATATATAAAATAGGTAAACAACAAGGACCTACTGTATAGCACAGGGAACTATACTAAATATCTTATAATAACCTATAGTGGAAAAAAATATATATATATGAGTCACTTTGCTGTACACTTGAAACTAACACAACATTGTAAATTAACTGTACTTCAATTTTTAAAATAAATAAAGAAAAAAGAAAAAATGTAAAATTGTACTTATAATCTTGACAGACTCTGAATTTTGCCCTTATATTTCCTTTCCAATTTTTCAAAACAAAACACCCCAGCCTTTAGACTGTGAAACAATGTTTTTTTAATAAAGTTTTTTTTTTTCAATGTGGACCGTCTTTAAAGTCTTTATTGACTCATTGTTACAGTATTGTTTCTGTTTTATGTTTGGGTTTTTTGGCCGGGAGCCATGCAGGATCTTAGCTCCCCGACCAGGGATCAAACCTGTACCCCCTGCATTGGAAGGCAAAGTCTCAATCACTGGACCACCAGGGAAGTCCCATGGTTTGTTGATATAACAAATCACAGCCTTAACGAAAACTTAACAGAAAATTCCTTTTCCAGATATATATCCTGTAAGGACCACCTCTGCTTGAGTTAATCTGATCGCTCTGGGGCACAAACATCAGTGATCAGGGTTCTTTCTCTCCACAGAAATCCTAGCAACCCTGAAGTGCAGCGGGCCTCGGCCTTCTAGCACTTACGACGCAGCACCGCCACCTAGTGCTTCTTCTGAGGAACTTGCTCTCTGCCAAAATCACTGCCCTTGGCCTTTCTGGGTCGGCGAACTATTTTTACGAACATAGCGACCAAGATAGGGTCCTGAAACGACTTCTACATCATTACAGGAAATCCTCTGGTTCACAGAGCACAATCCAGCAAGCAAATAGGAACCATCTATCATAAAGGCGACGGAGACCACAAGCAATTTAGAGCAGGATCCTCAAGTCTTCATTATCTTTCACTTTATTTATTTATTTTTTTAATATTTATTTGTTTATTTGGCTGCACCAGGTCTTAGTTGCAGCATGCGAGATCTTCGTTGCGGCATGCAGAATCTAGTTCCCTGACCAGGGATAGAACCCGCGACCCCTGCATTGGGAGCGTGGCATCTTAACCACTGGACCACCAGGGAAGTCCCTCTATCTTTCACTTTAAATAAATATCTCAGTTATTTCAATTGCACTTTTTTTTCCCCAACTGCTGAGTAAAAGAAGGCAAAACTGGAATTGACAGCAGCAATTTGAATTGCACTATTTCACAGAAACCCTCAGTGAGACAGAAAGAGGAATGCAAAAATGAAACAGAAAAATATAACATGTATGTGTTTACCGAAGTTAGTGTCTTGAGCCAAGGGAGCACTTGATTATCTCTGACCATAGTTAGGAAAGAGAGAAAATCAGATTTTTTTCCCCCAGGTTTACTTAGCTGTTAATGGAATCCTAACTTTGAACCTGAACGCCCTTGTTCTTGTGCTTTGTGTTTACTTGGGCTCATGTTCTTTTGATGTAAGGCAAAATAACATATTTTAAAAGTAAATACCCTCCCTCTTAAGGACTGATTGATTATTGAGGGATCAAGCCTGAGGGAGATTGGTCCCAAGTCCACAGCCAACCATTTTTGCTTTTACACGCCTTATCTTCTGGGTAGTATATACATTCTATTCCACATAAAAGAAGTTTATGCTTCTCTAAGGGGTGATTTCCCCCGAGAAAGATTGTAAAGATAACTTACTTGATTAAGGTAAGAGCAAATTTGGTCATTTCAGACAGAAAGATAATAGAACTGCTTGAGTTAGTACCTTAAGGGGGACTCATTAATAAGAAGGATATCCAATGAGTCATGTCTGGGTTTAAATAACAAAAACCACAGGTGTAAGCAACACTGCTGCAATCAGAAGGTCTCCCGTTTTCCCTGTGTGTATGACTCTGCAAATAATTGCCAACAATTATTTAATTACACCCAGATGCCTTGTGTTGAAAGTCACCTTGGGTTTTCAGAAACTGGAAGATTATGAAACAGATCTGAATCCCACAAGAGGAGACAGTCTGAGAAACTCCTTTGCACAGCCTGGGCTAATTCATTATTTCTGCATTTCGTGAAGGAACACAGAGTTCCCTGTGGGCCTGGGTAGCCTTGTTCAGAGTGAGATTCCCCAAGCTGCTCGCCCTTATTCCACCTGGAAAGGAGTAGGGCAGAAACACAAAGCATTGCCTGAACTATAAATGTCACTTAATGGTCAGGCAGCCAAGAAAAGGTGAAAAAAATTCAATTTTGGGTGGGGGGCAGTGCAGAGGTTTCTCCTATAAGTGTGAACAGCTAATTCTAGGAAAATTTTCTGCAGTTAGGTGCCAACCCAGCGACCGAAAAGGGCTACCAAAACAGGAGTGCCAAGAAAGGAAGGGTTTTGTTTTTATCGCAATCTTCTTCTCCCACTTTTCTCATTCACAAAATTAGCAGGTAGCTCTGACCTGTAGGAAATTAACTAGTGTCAAAGCAGCCTCTAGGCAGGAAGACCCTGCTTCTTTTCACCGCCTCAAATCAGGACATTTGCTGCTGTTTCCTTCAGGAGAAAGGGGGAAGGACATTTAATGTCTCAAAGGAATTTCAAAGGTAATACCCTCTTTCTGAACATTTTCCCCTACTTAATTAGAACCACCGTAGAAGCAGGGGAACTCTCTTTGATTAGAGAAATCACCAATTTCAGAATAAAAATTAGAAAACAGCCTCCATGTTATTACTTCTCAAATGCACCCAAATATCATCTTGGGACTCATCATTCCTTTTTCTCATTATTATTCTTTTTTTCAATAATGACAATATTGTCATTATTGAAAATGTTGACAAATATACATTTGCTTTCAGATGGAACTCAACTGTTTCCATTATGAAGTTTTTTAAATGCTTCATGAGCCTTTTTATTTTCCCTTTGATTTCCCTGGTGCCATAATGAAATGCCAGACTGCCTTTGTTGGGCAGCTTTGCTAGAAGAGGCTCTGATGAAAGACAAGAAGAGAGGGCTGAGAAGGGGAGGCCCTCAGGCACGTGGACACATGGCCTAAAGCACATCCTACTTTTTATTCAAATGCTGTGGCCCATGTGCTTTTGCTGTCAGGTCTCCAGTCTTGCCATCTGGGTGCTTATTATCATTGGGAAGGAAAAGCAAATCCAGTGTCAAGCAGTTGAATCTTTATAAGAACAGTCTGGGGTCTCTTTTGTATAACAAGCCAATGATCTTTGTTGCTAAGGATACCTTTTCACAACAAATATGTAAAGCAGAGAGACTGACAAAAGGTTAGAGACGCTGAATAGGATTTTACATCAGGCTGCCTGTTTCTCATTGTTTTTCTTACACCTGAGTGTGGTTGTTTTAAATGGTATAATGCTTTTTAACACAACATTGTAAATCAAGTATACTCTAATAAAATTTAAAAATAATAATAATAAATGGTATAATGCTTTTAGATGGCATAACAAGCCCAGGTGGCACAGAAATAATTCCAGCAATCTAAGAAATCAGTCTTAATAAAAATCATATTTTGTGGCCTAACCTGCAAAACTGTAATTACTACAACTAGTTCTAGAATATTTTGAATTTGTACACTGTTAAAGGTGAAGTAGAAACTGGAACTGAATCAACCAGAATGACTGCCTGAAAAGCTAAAATTCACTAAATATCTACTAACTTTAGCTTCATTTCTGCTACCTATTATGGCCCGAGACATAATGCCACACAAAATGAAAAGGAGGGGAGGAGAGAGAAAAGAATTATTATGCTAATTCTCTTTATAGATATGTTAGTTTCTTGAACTACACCTGAAGAAACTAATCCTTGAAAAGCCTAAAATGTCAAAACAAAAGAGTAATAAGCTACAGATGGTCCAGAGCATGCTCCTGCTCTGAGAACATCTATGTGAAAGATAATGGGCATGAGAAAAATAAATGAAAAAACAAGTAACTCATGAATTTCATGTATTAGGTAGAAGATTCATCAAGAAACATGCTGACTGAACAGCATGTCGCTGGTACAAAACAGAAAAAGCAATTCTTCAAGAGTTTTAGAGGAGGGTTCTTTAGAGAACATGGCATCTGATCCCCTCTCTTTTTTTTTTTTCAGTTTTATTGAGATATATTTGACATACAGCACTGTATTAAGGGGTACAGCATAATGATTTGACTTACATATATTGTGAAATGATTACCACAGTAAGTTTAGTTAACATTCATCATTTCATATAGATACAATAAAAAAAGAAAAAGAAAAAATTGTTTTTTATTTTTTTCTTGTGATGAGAACTCTTAGGATCTATTAACAACTTTCAAATATACCATAACTACAGTCATCATGTTGCACATTACATCCCTGGTACTTATTTATCTTATAACTGAAAGTTTGTACCTTTTGACCACCTTTATCCAATTCCCCCTCCCTCCACCCCTACCCCCATCTCTGGGAACCACACATCTGCAGATCCCCTCTTGTATAAATGGAAGCTGGGGTTCAGAAGATGAAGAGGCTTCCCTAAGAGGCCAGGTAGTTGAGCACAGCAGCCCTGAATCCATTCTCTTTCTATTTCACATCAATATCAATGCCCCACACAGCTCTCTCTCCCCAGTGGGCCACACACAGGGTTTTTGTGGGGTTTTTGGAGGCAAAAGGTACTTTTTATAAAAATTGAGCCAACATTTAAAAATTAGAAGATCTCATGCAAAACAAAACACAGATTTCTGCTTCTATTAAAAATGAGGAGGTCTGAGAAGACATACAGATGGCCAACAGGCTCATGAAAAGATGCTCAACATCACTAATCATCAGAGAAATGCAAATCAAACCACAAAGAGATATCATCTCACACCTGTTAGAAGATGACAAGAGATAAGTGCTGGGGACAATGTGGGGAAAAGAAAACCCTTATGCACTGTTGGTAGGAATGTAAATTAGAAAACAGTATGGAGATTCCTTAAAAAATTAAAAATAGAACTACCATATGATCCAGCAAATCCACTTCCAGTATTTATCCAAAGGAAACAAAATCACTATCTCAAAAAAATATCTGCACCCCCAAGTTCATTACAATGTTATTTATAATAGGCAAGAAATAGAAGAAATATGTATATTATTCAGCTATTTAAAACAAAAAAGAGGTAAATCCTGCCATTTGTGACAACATGGATGAAACTTAAGGGCATTATACTAAGTGAAATAAGTCAGACAGAGAGAGACAAACACTATATGATCTCAGGTGTATGTAGAATCTTAAAAAAAAAAAAAGATACAGAGAACAGACATGGTGGTTGCCAGAGACAGGAGGTGGGCAGTGGGCAAAATGCGTGAAGGAGGTCAAAAGGTACATATTTCCAGTTATAAGACAAATAAGTTCTGGGGGTGTAATGTACAGCACGGTGACTATAATTAACAATATTGTATATTTGAAAGTTGCAGGTGGGAGGTTGAGTGAAATAAGAAGATCAAGAGGTAGAAACTTTTAGTTATAAAATAAATAAGTCATAGGGATGTAATGCACAGAATAGAGAATATAGTCAATAATATTGTGATGACTTTGTGTGGTGACAGATGGTTATTGGACTTATAATGTACTCATATATGTACATGATATATCAACTTGATCAACTCATAATGTACATAAATGTCAAATCACAATGTTACACAGCTGAAACGAATATAATGTGTGTCAACTATACTTCAATTAAAAAAAGACAATTGCTAAGGGTGTAAAAATTAAAAGTTCTCATCACAAGAAAAAGATTTGTAACTATGTGAGGTGATTTCTGTTAACTAAATTATTGTGGCAATCATTTCTCAATAAACACATAAATCAAATCCTTTTTAAAAATGAGAAGATCTGGGGGATTCCCTGGTGGTGCAGTGGTTAAGAATCCACCTGCCAATGCAGCGGACACGGGTTCAAGCCCTGGTCCAGGAAGATCCCATGTGCCGCGGAGCAACAACTACTGAGCCCGGGTGCCACAACTACTGAAGCCCACACGCCTAGAGAAGCCACAGCAATGAGAAGCCCGCATACCGCAAGGAAGAGTAGCCCCTGCTAGCTGCAACTAGAGAAAGCCTGTGCACAGCAACAAAGACCCAATGCAGCCAAAACTAAATAAATTTATTTTAAAAAATAATCTTTTAAAATAAAAAAAAAGAGAGAAGAACTGGTAGCAGTGAGCAGCAAGCTGACAGAGCTGTGACTACCAAGAACTAGAACTAAACTAAACTAACTAATCTAAACTAACTAGAACTAAACTATAACTTAGTTTTTAAATTTTTTCAGCAAAATCATTCCACCTGAAAGTATCCCACCTGATTGATGTGTTGAGGTGAAATCTATTCAAATTATGTTTAATCCCCCCAAAAATGAATCCTCTATGATTTGTTTTTAAGATGGAATGTTAGTAAATTGCATTTTCAACATGCGTATTGGGTAATATTATCATATCATAGGGTCCAAGGTTGAGTATGTTTTCTTTCTTCTAAAGCTTATTGACGAATTTTGTTTTTCATAAAGACCAGCGACTCATGGCTTCACTATGAGCTAGGCATGGTATCTGCAGTTGGTTCTATACTTACAGCTACTTAGAACAAAAGATAGAACAGAATTTTATTATTTATTATATACCACATGTATCACCCAAACTGGCTTTTAAGTTCTTGATGACACTGGTTCATATTCTTTCAAGTTGAGAAATAATCTTTACAACCATTTCTTTTCATTTCCACAGTTAGTTCATTTATAAATTCTTAAAGGCATGGAACCAGTTCAGTCCCTAAAAGTTTCCTGAGTTTTTTTCTAAATTGCTACTTTCAGCCAAACACAAGATGTTTCCTCTTTAACAAACCAACCTGATAAGCTCTCTGGGCAAATACAGGAAGCTTGACATTTAGTTCAATCTCTCTATATGAGGGATAATGCTCTAAGTTATGAAAATGTTCCCACTTAACACAGGATGAATTGTTCTATCTGATCCTTACTACCACTGTACTACTCACAATATTAAATCTCACTTTGAAAAATTGTGTTCATTAAATTAATAAATGAGAAAGTGAATCACTAAAAAATGTTAATCTAATGCATAATTTATGGTATAATAATAAATTGAACACTCCCTGGACCTCGGGTACATGAATCTCAAACACAAAAATCAGCAAATCTTTCTTCTTTTAACTCAGGTTCATAGTTGAAGTAATAATAATGGGGATTCTGTGACTAACTTTTGCCCAAAAGTGCTCACCCGAAAGAATACAGAAATTACTTTTCCCATTAAAAGTTCTATAAATGATGATTTCTCTTCCTTCTTCCAGGCATCATTAAAAATAACGAACTTAAATTTTTATAAAATGACCCAGAAATCTAATTTGCCAAAGACTCTAAAGAGAATGAAGACATATTCAACTTTGAAGGGGGAAACCTAATGAAAAGTTATTCATCTGTGTAATTAATAGGGCAACCAACTGTCAGACACAAGATGTGTCATTGGCTTCAGCTGTCAGTCCCACCCTGAAAAGAAGGCACAGGGCTCCTTGGCTTTGTCCCTATCCTCCATGACTTCTCGAGGGCAGCAGGGGGGTTCTTCCCAATTACTCTTACTATTACTTTCCATTCTGTTCAAGACAACCCTTTCCCAAAGGGCCCAGAGGGTCACAAATAGGAAAGTCCAATATGAAATTCCTCAAGTTCTAAATACAAATGTGTTTATGGAATAGACAGAAAACCTAAGGTGGGTTAACCAGTGAGAAGAAATGTTATGACGAGTAGAATTGTAAGATGGTCCCCAAGATTCCTGCTCCCCATCGTACACATCCCCCTTGAGTGTGGATGTGACTTGTGACTATGGTGGGGTAGTTACTCCCATGATTATATTACATCACATGGCAGAAGGGATTTTGCAGTTGTAATTAAGTTCCCTCGTCAGTTGATGTTGAGTTAATCAAAAGGGGAATCTTCCTAGGTGGGCCTGACCTAATCAGATGGGCACTTCCTTTGGGAAGAGATTCAGAGGATGAGAGAGATTCTTCTACTGATCTCACAGGAGCAAACTTCCATGCTGGGGAGAGGACCACGTGGCAGGGAAGGCAGGTTGCCTCTAGGATATGAGAAGGTTGCCCAGTTGGCCAACAGCAAGTAGCAAATTAATCAAACCCAGAGAGGGGGTCGTGAGAACCTTCGATGTACAGCCTTTAGGTCAGAAGCACAGGTGAAAACCTGGACTTGCCACTGGCATCTAAAAGGGGGTGGGGGAGGGAATTCCCCAGTGGTCCAGTGGTTAGGAATTTTCACTTTCACTGCCAAGGGCCTGGGTTGAATCCTTCAAGGAGGAAACAAGATCCCCCAAGCCATGTGGTGTGGCCAAAAACAAAGGGGAAGGGGAGCAGTCTTGTAGGACTGAGCCCTTAACCTGTGGGGTCTGACTCTATCCCCAGGTAGATAGTGTCAGAATGAAGTTAAATTGTAGGATACCCAGCTAGTGTCACATGGAGTTGCTTGGTGGGAAGAAACCCACACATCGGGTGTCAGAACTGTTGTGAGTTTGCTAGTAAAGTGCGAGTAAAAGAGACACAGGAGGAAGAACTGAGTTTCCTAACTCAGCTCCCGACCCACAGAAAGTGTAAGATAATAAATTTGTGTTGTTTAAGCTGCTAAATTTGTGGTAATTTGTTATGCAGCAATAGAAAACTAATACACTCTAATCCTTATAATAATCCATGTACTATTAATATTCCCACTTTACATACAAGAAAAATGAGGCACAGAAAGATTAATAACTTGCCCAAGGTTACACAAGTGGTAGTGGGATTTAAATTTCAGCAGTCTGGAATGAGAGCCTACCCACATCCACCCATATCACTCATCACCCTGATCAAAATCTCTGGGTCTTTATCTACCGAGACCCCCTCCAGTGGATGCCTCGAGGCTCAAATGCTACAAAACAAACTCCCAAAAAAAACAAACTCCCAAAAAGTTATAAATAAAATCAAAAGACACACCATAGAGTGGTAGGAGAAGGAAATACCTGTAATTCATATAACTTACCAATGATTAGTATCTAGAACATATTAAGAAATTCTACAAATCAAAAGCAAAAAAAAAAACAAAAAAAGAGAGAGAGAAATAACCCAATAGAAAAATGAACAGAGGGAATTCCCTGGTGGTCCAGTGGTTAGGACTCAGCGCTTTCACTGCTGTGACCCAGGTTCAATCCCTGGTCAGGGAACTAAGATCCCACAAGCTGCGGGGCATGACCACAAAAAAAGAAAAAAAAAAAGAAAGAAAGAAAAAGAAAAAAAAAACAAACAGGAGATATGAACAGGCAATTGGCAGAAAGGGAAAGTCAAATAGACAATGAACATATGACATGGTGCTGGGCCTTGCTACTACTCACGCAAATTTCAACAATGATAAAGACCTAAGTATTGGTAAGAATGTGAAACAAGGATGCTACCTGAGGGAGTAAAATTCCTACAACCACTTTGGAGAGTGATTTAGGAACATCTCGTAAAACTGAATATAAGAATGTCTTCTGGGCTTCCCTGGTGGCGCAGTGGTTGAGAGTCCGCCTGCCGATGCAGGGGACATGGATTCGTGCCCCGGTCCTGGAAGATCCCGCATGCCGCGGAGCAGCTGGGCCCGTGAGCCATGGCCGCTGAGCCTGCGCGTCTAGAGCCTGTGCTCCGCAACGGGAGAGGCCACAACAGTGAGAGGCCCGCGTATCGCAAAAAAAAAAAAAAAAAAAAAGTCTTCTGAACCAGAAATTCCACTTTAACGTATATAGAGAAACTCTAGCCTATGTGCCTAAGAAGAAATATGAAAGAACATTCACTTCAGTCTGATTTGTATTAAGAAAGAAAATTAAGTGTCCACCAACAGAATGGTCAGTAATTAAGCAGTAAAAACAGTTTTTCCATCTCTAAATATGCTCTATCTCTCCATTTATTTAGGTCTTCTTCAGTTTTTTCAATAAAGTTTGCATTTGGTCCTGTAATCTAAGTTTAACTGATACCAGTCTTTTATGCCATGATATCTTTCTTTTAAATTGAAGTATAGCTGATTTACAATGTTGTGTTAATTTCTGCTGTACAGCAAAGTGACTCAGTTATACATATATATACATTCTTTTTTATATTCTTTTACATTATGGTTTATCCCAGGACATTGAATACAGTTCCCTGTGCTATACAGTTGGACCTCGTCCACCCATTCTATATGTAATAGTTTGCATCTACTAACCCCAAACTCCAGTCCATCCCTCCCCTCCCCTTGGCAATCACAAGTCTGTTCTCTATATGCCAAGATATCTTTTTCCTTTTTCTTTTTTTTTTTTTGGGAGTAAAATTGCTTTACGATGTTGTGTTACTTTCTACTGTACAATGAAGTGAATCAGCTACATGTATAACTATATCCCCTCTCTCTTGGATCTTCCACCCCACCCACTCATCCCACCCATCTAGGTCATCACAGAGCACTGAGCTGAGCTCCCTGTGCTATAACAGCAGGTTCCCACTAGCTATTTTACACATGGTAGTGTATTTTTGTCAAACCTAATCTCCCAATTCATCCCACCCTCCCCTCCCCACCCTGTGTCCACATGTCCGTTCTCTATGTCTACGTCTCTATTCTTGCCCTACAAATACGTTCAACTGTACCATTTTTCTAGATTCCACATATATGCATTAATGTATGATATTTGTTTTTCTCTTTCTGGCTTACTTCACTCTGTATGACAGACTCTAGGTCCATCCACATCTCTACAAATGACCCAGTTTCATTCCTTTTTATGGCTGAGTAATATTCCATTGTACATGGTATCTTAATTCTTAAATTTTAAATGTTGGTTTATCTCGTGATGAACTGAGTTATATGTCCAAGTAATTTCTTTCTAATACAGGTGTTTTACCAGGATTTTTGCATGTATAATAACATCTTCCTTTAATCTTCCCAAACAAACAGCAATCTGGCCAAGCATAAAATTCTCTAACTGCACACTTTTCTCTACAAGGAGTTTCAGCAATGATCTGTTTTCTTCTGGTACTCGTAGAGGTCTAAGCCTATGTTTTGCTCCCTTTAAACAACCTGTTTTTATCTGCCTGTGCATACTGCTTCTCGATCCATGTTGAAAGGGTAAAATTGCTCTGAAGCACTGGCCGTGAAGAGGTGCTGTGGCTCTGTTAGGAGATCACACAGGTCCTGGAACCAAAGAGCGGAAGTAGTTCCTGTCCCTGCAATGTTAGGCTCTCCTGGACCACAGGAACACTTCTCCTAGGAAACCAAGCAACAGTTCCACTGAACCTAAAGCTTTGACTGCATTTGGGGCTTTTCTGCTAGTGGATCAGAAAGCAGAGTGGAGTTACTCTGCTGGTGGGGGTAATTGACCTTAGAGAGCATGAGGAAATAAGATTGCTGCTACATAATCAAGGCGGGGAAGAATATGTCTGGAATTCAGGGATTCACCAGGCTCCCACTTGTTTCCATATACAACAACCATGCCTGGCAAGAACACAGGAGCTAAGGGCTCAGACCTCTCCAGGTAAAGGTCTGGATTTCCCACTAGGCAAACAGCCTAGACCAGCAGAAAGATGAGCCACAGGTGAGGGGAATCTAGAATGGGTGGCAGGTGAGAAAGGTGGTGAATGTTTATTGCAGTTTGGAGACTAACTACAGCAGAGGGAGCTACAGTATGAGTTCCAACCGTCCCGTATAAGTTTATCTTTTAGAAATTTTGACTGGCCTGCCTAGAGCAAGCTTGAACCCATGACTGACAGGAGATGGTGCACAGATATACCCCAGGCTCCTTGCCCTTCATTCTATACCATCTCCCAGTTCCCCAGGCTGGAGTAACCACATTTATCAACTTAATTTTCTTCTCTTTCACGGCCCCACCCACTACCAGTATTTCCTGGAATTATTTTCCACATCCACCACTTATCTGTCCTGGTTCTTCTTCTGGAGAAATTCACACAAAGATACTTGAGCAGATTTACTATGAAGCTCATGAAGCATCAGCATCAGAACTCCCTATGTTCATGGATGATGTTGGGGTTTTTCTGGAGTAATGAATACTCCAACTTCGTATAACTTCACAAAACCTGGATCCACTCCTGATTATTTGATATTCCACATATACTATTCATTTGTTTGTTTATTATTATTTGTCTTCCTTCACTACAGTTTAAGCACCAATTAGGCAGGAATTTTAGCTCATTTGTTCACTGTTGAATCCCTAGTACCTTTATCAGTGCCGAGCACATAGTAGATGCTAATAATTTTTGTGGAATAGATAAGCGATAAGCCCCAAATGAACCAAACCCTTTCCTGTTTCTATCTCACTGCATCTGCTCTTTCCTCTAATTAGAATCCCTTCTGCTCCCCCAGCAGCTACTCACTCAAGACCCATCTCATATGTTCAAGAATTGTGTGGGTGGAAATGCAGACATGAATTTAGGGAAGGCTTTGTATCTACCCCAAATGCCTAGTTCCCTCTCCAGGTATGATTTCCCTTATGTGTCTATTTTAACTTTTCATTTAAAATTTTTCAAACAGACAGAAAATAGAAACAGCACAATAACCATATATCCACCATTTAAATACAGCTGTTAATCTTTTGCCATATCACTTCACCGGTATATATTTTTATTTAAATGTATATATTTAAATATAGAATTAATGTAAAACAACTTACTACATCTCATGATCTGTGGATCCGCCGAGTGTTTCCTCCTGTGGTCTCACCTGAGCTCACTACTGAAGAACTCACTCACCTAGAAGGTTGGCCAGGCTCCCAAAAGTTCAAGGTGGACTCGTTCCCAGGTGCAGTGGTTGGTGCTGGCTGTTGGCCGAGCCCCTCAGTTCTCCTCCAGGACAGTCTCAGGGTTAGTATCAGTAGGAGAAAGGGGAAAGCTGCAAGGCTCACAGAACATCACATCTGCAATAGTCCTTTTTTTTTTTTTTTTTTTTTTGCTGTACGCGGGCCTCTCACTGCTGTGGCCTCTCCCGTTGCGGAGCACAGGCTCCGTTCGCGCAGGCTCAGTGGCCATGGCTCACGGGCCTAGCCACTCCGCGGCATGTGGGATCCTCCCGGACCGGGGCATGAACCTGTGTCCCCTGCATCGGCAGGCGGACTCTCAACCACTGCGCCACCAGGGAAGCCCTGCCATAGTCCTTTCTTAATCCGTTTATTGAGGTAGAATTTATGTACTGTAAAATCCACTCATTATAAGTGGACGTTTCAATGATTTTTAGTAAATGTACAGAGTTGCACAAACCATCACCACAATCCAGTTTTAGAACACTTTTTCCACCCCCAAAAGCTCCGTTATGACCGTATGCAGTAAGTCTTCATTTCCATCCTCGGCCCATGACAACAACTAATCTACCCAACGTCTCTCTAGATTTGCCTTTTCTGGACATTTCATATCAATAGAATCATACAATATGTGGTCTTATGCATCTAGACATTTTTCCTTAGCATAAGGTTTTTGATGTTCACCCATGTTATAACATGTATCAATAGTTTGTTTCTTTTATGGCTGAGTAATATTCCATTGTATGGATAGATCACATTTTGTTTATCCACTTATCAGTTGATGGACATTTAGATTGTTTCCAGTTTTTGGCTTTTGTTAATGCTTCTATGAACATTGACATACAAGTCCTTGTGTGGATATATATTTTCTCTCGGGTAGAAGACACCCAGGAGAGGAATTGCTGGATCACAGAGCAAATTTACATTTAACTTGTTAACTATTTCCAAAGTGGCTGCACTTTACATGCCTAAAAACAATCACCGTTGATCTAGTTTCGGTACCTTCTCCCATCTCTTTTAATTATTTATTTATTTATTTGGGTCACGCTGCGCAGCTTGCTGGATCTTAGTTCCCTGACCAGGGATTGAACCAAGGCCCTCAGCAGTGAAAGTGCGGAGTCCTAACCACTGGACCCCCAGGGAATTCCCTCTCCCATCTCTTTTAATCTAGAACTGACTCTATCTCCCCAATTATTTTCATTGTATAATCTCCCACATTCTATTTTTAACTTCGTTTCTTCAAGATGTTTTTTAATTTCTCTATCCCTTCTATTTCTAGGAACTGGAAGTAAGACCTACAGACTTGCTTACATTCAAGTTAACATATTTGGCAAGTGGTAACATGTACATCATATTGCATCTCGTCAGGAGGCACATAATGCCTGATTGTCCTACTATTACTGATTGTAAAATTGATCACTGGGTTGTGGTGGTGAAAGCCAGATCTCTCCATTTTAGGTATTTTTGCCCTTGGCAGTTAGCAAGTAAACCATAGGGTAATTCTATGCCTATTGCCAAAAAAATTAAGTGGGAGAGGGTGTTTTAGATAACTTACAAATATTAAGACACAAGCTGACAATTAAAATTTTTAATGTAATTTTTAAGGAACAATATGTATACTTAGCATCTGGAATTAATTAAGCAATATAGTCAAGTACTCATTTGGCAATGAGTTTTCTGGGAACCAAAACAATAAAGCAAAGATATTTAGTATGAAGTCTCACTTCCGAATAGAATAAGGCACATGAATTCTTCCATAAAGGTGAACTAGACTCCAGCAGGAATGTCTCAAAGGGATCCTTATATAAATACATTGAATAATATAACGGATAATTATTCATATACTGTAAAAGCCTGGACATTTGTATACCTTGACTGAAGAACCAGCCTTCTGTATCTGAAAAGGAAGTTTTCCTCCATTGGGACTTCCCCGGTGGTCCAGTGGTCAGGACTCCGTGCTTTCACTGCCAAGGGTACAGGTTCGATCCCTGGTTGGGGAATTAAGATCTCACAAGCCATGGGGAGAGGCCAAAAAAAAAAAGTCTTCCCCCCTCAAACATCCAATTTTGTGAAACAGACCCTAAACAGTGAGAAAAGAAAGGGACACCTGTCATTTCTGCAAGAGCAATTAAAGCAGCCCTAGAAATTAGTAAAATGACAGATTAA
Source organism: Aethalodelphis obliquidens (assembly GCF_003676395.1). Taxonomy (NCBI): domain Eukaryota; kingdom Metazoa; phylum Chordata; class Mammalia; order Artiodactyla; family Delphinidae; genus Aethalodelphis; species Aethalodelphis obliquidens. The sequence goes on from NW_020837976.1 coordinate 345,555, forward strand.
CCTAACAGCATTGTTTTGTTACTCCTATAAGGATATTTTTAAAGGAACTGTGATTACACACACACACTCACACAAACACACACACACACAGATTCAAGAACATTATCCTCTGATTACCTAAGATAATACAGTCCAATAACTTGGAGACCCTGGAAGAACAGATAATCACAATTCCCACAAATCTTTTTTCATATTCTTCCTTTCTCTTTCTCTCTCTTATCAGATGTCACAAGCAAACTCTGGCAAGGGCTGAATTGCAATCAATTCGTAGTGACAAATAACTAAAATGCCAGTCTTCTGTGTTGTTGAATGGAGGAAAATACATATGCTTTAGATCCCAGACATGCAGATGGCACAGTCGAAAGTGTTGGGAAAATTTAGGAACCTGATCCACATTCTTGCCAGAGACAGAGCAGCCTACATTCCTAGGGAAGCTACCAGAAACCATGTATTTTTTTTCTCAAAATACAGCTTTGGATTGTAAAGAAAAAAATGTTGCTTGCCATTCCAGTTCTACAGAGATCAAGCCATTAGTCACTGCAGTCAGCCACCGACAGTGCATCCTGAGGGGAATTCAGGATGGAGAAAAACAGAAAGCATTCTGTGCTTTGAATATACCAGTCCCTAGATAAGATACTTATCTAAGGAAAAATTTCAATGACCCCAGATTCTTGCATCTTCCCATACTTAGAAAAACACTAAAATCATTAATTTGAGATGTCTGTTCTTTGGGATCAGCAATAATCTTTTTGTGCTTGACTATATGTTTTTCCCAGCAAAAAAATTCATCTATAACCTGGCTCCTCCCTCACCTCTTCAGAGAAGTTCTTCAGAGCTTCCTTGAGAGCCTGTGTCCCGAGCTACAGTCCTCAGTAAGGTCCCTGAATAAAACTTAATTCACAACTTTTGCATCATGTGTTCTTATTTCAGTCAACAGGATCTACTCATAAACTCAAAAATAAAGTGCTTTATTGATAAATCTGCATCATAAAACATGGAAGAAATTCCTTTGTCTTTTTATTTTTTTATTTCATTTCTTTATTATTTCTTTTATTTTTGGCTGCGTTGGGTGCTGCAAGCAGGCTTTTCTCTAGTTGCGGGAGAGCGGAGGCTACTCTTGGTTGTGGTGCGTAGGCTTTTCATTGCCACGGCTTCTCTTGTTGTGGAGCATGGGCTCTAGATTGCAGGTTCAGTAGCTGTGGCAACCGGGCTCAGTAGTTGTGGCTTGCAGTCTCTAGAGCACAGGTTCAGTAGCTGTGGCACACGGGTTTAGTTGATCCGGGGCATATGGGATCTTCCTGGACCAGGGCTCAAACCCGTGTCCCCTGCATTGGCAGGCGGATTCTTAACCACTGCACCACCAGGGAAGCTGAGCTTTGTCTTTTAATTTTAAAATGTTTAATGTCTTTGGACTACAGAAAACTATTTGAATTCCAATTCTTGTATCTAATAATTAAGTAGCCCTGGACAAGTTACTAATGTCTCAAAGTTTCTCCTTCCACATCAGGAACAAGACCTATCAGAGTTGTTTTGAGGAAAGAAAATAATGTAAATAAAAGTGCTGAGAACAGCGTAGGCACTTCATGGACATGGCAGCTACTACTGCGACTGAACATGCTCAAGGTTCAGCTGCCCCTCTGTGCAGCCCTCCTCCACCTCCCCCCAGCTCCTTTCCCAGGCTCACTGACGAGCATGCGCAGTGGGAAGGAACACAGAAGGAAAGACAGTGGCACTTTTTTAATAGCTAAGCAAGCCGTTAACATAAATTCTCTTAAAAGCAGGTCTGGAGAAAGGCTTAGGCCTGAGGGTAGAGTGCAGCTTCCGACCGCTTTCCTCATACATAGCTGCCCGTTTCACCTCCAAATCCAAGGGTAGATGAAACTACTGTGGAGCCAGGAAAGGCCAGTTGGAAACGCCTGCATTCCAGGTGCCAGAGCAACCTGCAAAACAGCACGAGATCCATCACTTTCAGCTGCCCCTGGCCCGGCTCCTGACCTTCACCTTTTAGCCTGGGGCTCGGGCAGGAACTCCTACAGTAGGAAGTGAAGCAGGAAGGGTGAGCTCAAGCACGTAGCCCCACCCGCTAGGAAAACCTGCCTCAGAGGGATCCGAGGCTCACGCTCAAACTGGTCGCGCCTCTACCCAGGAATGGGTGGGACCCGGCTGTGCCTTATTCTCCAACACCAGACAGGGTGGTGAGGAAGCGGAGGTTTCCTGTCTGAGAGAGGCGGTGGAAGTCTAGGTAGGTGGAGAAGAGATTTATCCAAGTGGTCCCTCTGACCATTAAATCATTTCTGATGGCCTCACAGCCCCCGGGTTCTCAGTATATCTGTGTCCTAGTGGGTTTATCACAATGATTTGGTAGCGGAACGTGTTAAGTCTTTGGGAACGGAAATAATTAGTACAGTTCTCTCCAAGGTTGAGTCTTGTTTTATAAACACAAAAACTGTGGTAAAGGTCTCCATTCCTCAAGGAGAGTACCAGTGGCATTTGGGGTGGGATGATATTTGGTTGTGCTGGAATCCATACTTGACAGAGCATTTAGCATCCCTCATCCCAAGACACTAAATGCCTGTTGTACCTCCCATGCATTGTGACAACCTTAAAGGGCCGCCGTATGGTTCCAAATGTCCCTTGGAGGGAACCCCACACCTGACTGAGTCGCTGGCGGATGGTCAGATGGTCTTGCTGATAACAGTTAATCAACAGTTATCATTCCTTCTTTTAACCCATTAGTTTGTGATAAACAAGTCAAATGCTTCCATGATATTTGTCTACTTGTCAGAGAGAATAAATTCCATTTATATAATAGTTTTACATATTTAGATAAGGTAAGGCACTTAGTGTAGTGCTGAGTAAATTATGAGTACTCAACAAATAGCTCCAATTTTCAGCTTTTTTATTATTAAACATTAGTTAAAAGGAAAATCAAAAGAAGCAGTATTTTATACCATTTTGAACCTTAATTTCACCTGAGAGGAATTATATTACCTTTTCCGGTTCCTACATTAGCACTCTGTTCTCCCCAAGACTCAATTTCCTTACCTGTAAGTGAGGATGATAGTATTGACACTGTGGAGTTGTTATGAGGCTTAAATGAGACCATGTTTATGAAGTATTGGTGAGTGATAGTGACTAAACAGATTTTTTTTTTTGGTTATTTTTACAGATTAAGGAGAAAAAATGGGGCAGGGGGAGGCAGAGGAGGGACACCTCAAGTAGCTTCCAAAATCTCTATGTAATCTAATTCCAAACGTTAACGGGCACACTAATCACCTGGGAATCTTGTTAAAATGCAGATTCTTTTTTTTTTTCGCATTCCAATTTTTTTTTTTTTTTCGGTACGCGGGCCTCTCACTGTTGTGGCCTCTCCCGATGCGGAGCACAGGCTCCGGACGCACAGGCTTAGCGGCCATGGCTCACGGGCCCAGCCGCTCCACGGCATGTGGGATCTTCGCGGACCGGGGCACGAACCCGTGTCCCCTGCATCGGCAGGCGGACTCTCAACCACTGCACCACCAGGGAAGCCCCCAATTTTTTTAATTACTAGATTCAAGACATAAAATTTCCTTAATAGAGTCAGAAAAATAACAGGAAAAAGAACTTCAATATTCTTTTAGCTCTTCTAGTTCCTTTGCCTTTCCATGTGAATTTTAGAATAAACTTATCTACCAAAGAAAAAGTCTTGCTGGAATTTTGATAGGAACTGTATTAATTTGGAAGAATTGACATCCTTGTTGAGTCTTTCAGCCCATGAGAATGGTACATCTCTTACTTATTTAGATCTTTGATTTCTTTCATCAGGATTTTCATCATATTAGTCCCATTTCTGTTTTATTAGATTTATATACATTTTTTGAGCAATTGTAAATTGTGTTGTTTTAATTTCAGCTTCTACATGATCATTGTTAGTATATTTGGGTTTTTATGTTAATCTTATATTCTGTGACCTTGCTGAATTCACTTATTAGTCTTAGGAATTATTTTTTGGATTTACGTAAGCTTTTCTGTGTAAAGAATCATGTCATGTAAATAAGGATAGTTTACTTCTTCCTTTTTTTTAATTTTTAAATATTTTTTTTTTTATATAGCAGGTTTTTATTAGTCATCCATTTTATACATATCAGTGTATACATGTCAATCCCAATCGTCCAATTCATCCCACCACCACCCCCACCACTTTCCCCCCTTGGTGTCTATACATTTGTTCTCTACATCTGTCTCTTTATTTCTGCCCTGAAAACCGGTTCATCTGTACCATTTTTCTAGGTTCCACATATATGCGTTAACATACGATATTGTTTTTCTCTTTCTGACTCACCTCACTCTGTATGACAGTCTCTAGGTCCATCCACATCTCTACAAATGACCCAATTTCATTCCTTTTTATGGCTGAGTAATATTCCATTGTATATATGTACCACATCTTCTTTATCCATTTGTCTGTTGGTGGGCATTTAGGTTGCTTCCATGATCTGGCTATTGTAAATAGTGCTGCAGTGAACACTGGGGTGCATGTGTCTTTTTGAATTATGGTTTTCTCTGGGTATATGCCCAGTAGCAGGATTGCTGGGTCATATGATAATTCTATTTTTAGTTTTTTAAGGAACCTCCATACTGTTCTCCATAGTGGCTGTATCAATTTACATTCCCACCAACAGTGCAAGAGGGTTCCCTTTTCTCCACACCCTCTCCAGCATTTGTTGTTTGTAGGTTTCCTGATGATGCCCATTCTAACTGGTATGAGGTGATACTCATTGTAGTTTTGATTTGCACTTCTCTAATAATTAGTGATGTTGAGCAGCTTTTCATGTGCTTCTTAGCCATTTGTATGTCCTCTTTGGAGAAATGTCTATTTAAGTCTTCTGCCCATTTTTTGATTGGGTTGTTTGTTTTTTTAATATTGAGCTGCATGAGCTGTTTATATATTTTGGAGATTAATCCTTTGTCCGTTGATTCGTTTGCAAATATTTTCTCCCATTCTGAGGGTTGTCTTTTCGTCTTGTTTGTAGTTTCCTTTGCTTTGCAAAAGCTTTTGAGTTTCATTAGGTCCCATTTGTTTATTTTTGTTTTTATTTCCATTACTCTAGGAGGTAGATCAAAAAGATCTTGCTGTGATTTATGTCAAAAAGTGTTCTTCCTATGTTTTCCTCTAAGAGTTTTATAGTGTCCAGTCTTACATTTAGGTCTGTAATCCATTTTGAGTTTATTTTTGTGTATGGTATTAGGGAGTGTTCTAATTTCATTCTTTTACATGTAGCTGTCCAGTTTTCCCAGCACCACTTATTGAAGAGACTATCTTTTCTCCATTGTATATCCTTGCCTCCTTTGTCATAGTTGACCATAGGTGCATGGGTTTATCTCTGGGCTTCCTATCCTGTTCCATTGATCTATGTTTCTGTTTTTGTGCCAGTACCATATTGTCTTGATTACTGTAGCTTTGTAGTATAGTCTGAAGTCAGGGAGTCTGATTCCTCCAGATCTGTTTTTTTCCCTCAAGACTGCTTTGGCTATTCAGGGTCTTTTGTGTCTCCATACAAATTTTAAGATTTTTTGTTCTAGTTCTGTAAAAAATGCCATTGGTAATTTGATGGGGATTGCATTGAATCTGTAGATCACTTTGGAGGGCATAGTCATTTTCACAATATTGATTCTTCCAGTCCAAAACATGGTATATCTCTCCACCTGTTTGTTTTGTCTTTAATTTCTTTCATCAGTGTCAGTTTTCTGCATACAGGTCTTTTATCTTCCTAGGTAGGTTTATTCCTAGGTATTTTATTCTTTTTGTTGCAGTGGTAAATGGGAGTGTTTCCTTAATTTCTCTTTCATATTTTTCATCATTAGTGTATAGGAATGCAAGAGATTTTTGTGCATTAATTTTGTATCCTGCAACTTTACCAAATTCATAAAATGCAGATTCTGATTCAACAGGTGAGGGAGGGGGTGGGCCCCTGAGATTCTGCATCTAACAAGCTCCCAGGAGGAGATTTGTGAGCCAGGACCAATCTGGGTTTGCATGTGATTCAATCAATAATTGTGTGATAAATTATCTCTGAGATTCAGTTTCATATCTGTGAAATGGTCACAATAATACACCCCTTACATAAGCATGATAATTGCACAATATAACATATCTGCAAAGCAACTGTCATTATTTCACAAGTTTAGGATTTATTTTAATGCCCTGGCCGCTCTGAGCCCAGAAAAAATAAACATAATTATATCGCTCTTGCACTTGGCAGGCAGAGTTTAGAGTCAGACAGACCTTGGTTCAGGTCCCACTTTCCTGCTTTTCACCCATCTTGCCTGACGCAATTTACTCTGTTCCTCCAAACTTTAGTTTCTTTATCTGTAAAATAAAACTGGTAGCTACCCTATATTCACAGTATACGGATTAAATGAGCTATAGCTCATGTAAAAGACTTAGCACATATATTTAGCAGAGCATGCATTCTATGCTTAATAACTGATAGTTATTATTACACCAGGTAATCTAGGCTGTTTCCAGGCTGTCTAAAATGTTGTTACTATATAAAATGGAATTCTCTGCCGGAAACACTTTGGGTAGAAAATTTACTCATGGGATTAGAAAGATGCCTACTTCTTCTTAGCATTTTTTTCATCATCTTACTATTTGTATTGAGAATTGTCAGACACACTTTCGAAAAGCAGCAATACTGAGGGGCCAAATATACTTAAAAAGGAAAATGATCACTTTTAATTTGATCTACAATATCTACCTCAGGAATTCCCTGGCGGTCCAGCAGTTAGAGCTTGGTGATTTCACTGTCAAGGGCCCGGGTTCAATCCCTGGTCGGGGAACTGAGATCTCACAAGCCCCGCAGCACGGCCAAAAATATAAAATAAAATATCTACTGCAAACTGAAATAAGTAACAAATGGCTTAAGTGGATTAAAGTGCCAATTTTTTAAATTTTTTCAGAAACCTAGCCCTTTACATCTACATGAAAATATACAGTGTTGTTAGCTCATGACAATAAATCCACTTGGCCAGATGGTTTCCATTTGGTTCAAGCAAGTATTCTGAGTAACGGGCCGTAGGAAAGCGGTCTCTCCACCCCACGCTTCCTGTGGTTGAGGCTTAGAGGGGGCCAGTGCCCAAATTTCCTAAAGTTAGTAGGCAAGCTAATGAGGGCCTCGGAGGTCATCACATTTGTTCCAGATCTGAAGCTCTAAATGCATAGCATTTAAGAGGCGTGTGTATGTTCAAGCAGGACTAACCGAAAATACGGACTAGGAGAAATCACATGTTCTTGATGTTAACTAAGGCCATCCTGGCCACGCCAAACACCACGGCTGCCACTTACTTTTCCAGATGAATGAACAAGGAAAAATCGAAAACTTTGGCCCTGGGATTTTGTTTGGCTTGGTTTGGTGTTCTAAAATTGTTCCTTTGTAAACACATCTTATTAAAGCCTCACAGGGAGTTTAGAGGTTGAGATTTTTGCCTTGCTTCCCCACCTATCACATTACAAAAGAGGAAGTTAGTCATCAGGCAATGAATTCCCAGTCACCTTCAGAATCAGAAAAAAACCTCATCTGCCCAGGGAGCTTGAAGGGAGGTGATTCCACAGCTGCTGAATTACTATTACCACTGGGATCAGAGTCTCCCCTGCACTGGTGGGCAACCCTTGTAAAAATGGATAAGGGCAAGAACACAGTAAAAAGTCAGACAGAAGCAGATGGTTATGTGACTGCTGGAATGGAATTCGATGAGGATGAATCTAGTAAAAGAGCTGGGTCATCCGCAAAGAGAAAGCTAAAGTGGACATCTAAGGAGGAATTACATACCGTGAGGGTCCAAGTGGTTCGAGATAGCTATCAAAGAAAGGGTCAAAGAAATTCCAGAATTGGTACAGAATTCCCATGTAAGTGGCTATTCTAATAAAAATGGACAAGGAAACATTCCCAGGGAAATTTGATTGGAATCACAAGACCTGAGTGAACTAATGTTACTACGTAGTTTTTTGGTGAAGAGTCCCATCAAAAGCCATCCTATAATAGGGAGAAAATGCAAGTGTTCAAGGCATCTTCAACTGACTTCTGAGATACAGAATATTGGGACTTCCTGGCAGTCCACTGGTTAAGACTCTGTGCTCTCACTGCAGGGGGCACAGGTTCCATCCCTGGTCAGGGAACTAAAAACCCACATGCCTCGCAGTGTGGCCAAAAATAAAAAAAGAAATAAAGAAAAAGAAATACAGACTATCCCTTCATGCAAGTTGAAATATAGCAGGAAACAGCATTCCTTGTGTTATGTGTGGATTCTGGACTTATCATGAATTTGATTATCAAAAGATACCTGGAAGATTGTCTTTTGTGAAGTAGGTTAGAACTACTGCAATTTTTCATCACAATCAGGAGAAGGGTGCTATGCAATGGGCCATGCAAAGAATTTTGATTTGGGGACTTCCCTGGCGATCCAGTGGTTAAGACTCCAAACTTCCATTGCAGGGGGCAAGTGTTCAATCCCTGGTCGGGCAGCTAATATCCCACATGCCTCGCGGCACAGCCAAAAAAAAAAAAAAAAAAGAATTTTGATTTTACTCTACGTATAATGAAACTCATTGGAAGACTTTTTATTTATTAAGGACTCCTTGGTTGTTTTCTGGTATAAACCAGTCCTGCAGCTACATTACTCCCTTCCACTCACTAAATAGTTTATGAAAGTCCAATACACACCAGTCACTGTTCTAGGCTCTGGATATAAACTATTGAACAAGATAGGCAAAATCACATCCACTGCCAGCCTGGATATCTTTGGACAATTTTTTTTTAAGACAACCCTTCTGGTGGGTAAGTAAAGGCAGATTTTAGCCCATTCACTTACCTCAACTAGGCATCCTTATACAGTGCACAACCTGTGCAAATGTTCATGGTGACCCTGGACAAGTGACTTGACTTCAATGACCTTATTTCTTAGGGGGGCAGTTAGACAATAACCAAACAAACCCAAAATAATTATAGAGGATGGTGTGATGGAGAAAAACTAAAGAGAGAAAGACTTCTACAGATCAGATGATCAGGAAAGTTCCTCTGAAGAGATGGCAATTAGGCTGAGGCATGAAGTATGTGAAGGAGCCAAATGCGGTAAGAACATTGCAGTAAAAGAGAATAGCACGTGTGATGGCCTTCAGGTGTGTTAAAGTTGAAGCGGCGCTATAACATCAGAGGGTAAGAACTTAACCTCAAGACAGATGACCCTGGGTTTGATTATGTTACTCAGAGTTATTTAACCTCTCTGAGTCTTGGCTTCCTCACATAAAATGGAGATTAAAAACACCTACCTTATAAGGTTGTTTGAGGATTAAATGAGATAATGTGTGCATTTAGTAGGGGGTTGATAAATCATAAGCATCGCGTGCGCGCACGCGCACACACACACACACACACACACACACACACACACACCCATAAGCCTAAAAAAGAAACTGAGAAGGAATTTCTAAAGAGGAAAAAGAAGAGTCTGGTGTCACTGAAGCCAGGAGGAGAGAGTTAAAAGATGAAGGTGGTCAGCGGTGTGAAATGGGTTTTTTTTAAATAAGTGCTTTAACTTTTATTGTCCTTGTATCCTTATGAAAGATGACAGACATTTTGATGTTAAGTGGGCACATGATGTACAGAATTTACTGTAAACCAGAGAGTGGAAACCAGTGCTGAATTCTATATTTTGACATCTAGCCCAGTAACTAACATGTGACCCTCTGACTTTCATGAATGAAATGTCATTAGAAATATCAGATCGCCCCTTTGAGACATGTAATTAGTAGAGAAAATGATCTCAGGTTGTTCCGGAAAGGAAATCACAGCGTGAGGATCTGGTTGTTCTGCCATCATTACATGTGAGTATGTAAGAGGGCTCAGAAAAGCAACCACTGAATCTGGCCATGGTCATTTTAGCAGAGTAGCTTCACTATCATGGCTGAGTTGGAAGCCTTATGACTGTCTGAGGAATTATTCTCATACGTGGAAATGCAGAAAGATAACATACCTGCCCTGTTAAGAAGGTCGGCTCAGACCAGGAGCAGAGACCCAAGACAGTAACTGAAGTGGAGAATAGGATCAAGTTTGCATCTTTGTTTAAAGATGCGAATCACTTACACATGATTATATGCTGAGGAGAAGCTGAAAATACAGAAGACGATGATAGTTGATGTATAGGTAGGAGGTAAGAGGTCATAGGACCCAGAACACGAGTGGAGGGTGCACACCTTTTGTTGTGAAATGAGAAGGAAATAGGAATGAGTATAAATATCCTAACCTTTTACAGATGGGAGTAGAGAGTTTAAATTTCTCAGGGTGTACTACATTTGCCTGGGAAGTTAGATCTGAGACTGAGGGACAAGGAATTAACGGGTAGGTTGACAGGATTGATGTATGGAACTACAAAAGTGGGTGATGGATTTGATATCGTCCTGTAACAATTTTTGGATACTATCCGGTTTGGTGGGGGATGAGGGGTTTTGTTTGTTTGTTTTGGCCATACCGCACCACTTGCAGGATCTCAGTTCCACGACCAGGGATTGAACACAGGCCACAGCAGTGAAAGCTTAGAATCCTAACCACTTGGCCACCAGGGAACTCCCAGGATGCTATAGTTTTTAATCCACAAATTTCTTTATAGAGGGAATAAAATGATCCAAATATTGGGTTGGCCAAAATGTTCGTTTCCTCATGATGTTATGGAAAACCCCGAACGAACTTTTTGGCCAACCCAATATAAAGGAACAGGAGATATTCTGAGCAATTAAAAAATATATATATATTTATTTATTTGGTTGCACTAGGTCTTAGTTGTGGCAGGCGGGCTCCTTAGTTGTGGATCCAGGGCTCCTTAGCTGCAGCACATGGGCTTATTAGTTGTGGCACGCAAGCTCCTTAGTTGCATCATGCATGTGGAATCTAGTTCCCTGTCCAGGGATAGAACCCAGGCCCCCTACATTGGGAGCGCAGAGTCTTATCCACTGCGCCACCAGGGAAGTCCCCTGAGCAACTTTTGAAGCTGGCTCTTTGGATGGTAAAATATCAGTCTGAAGTTTTGCTGGGGGAAAAAAAAGGTGGGATTAAACCTAGGGAGCAGATATATGCAGTCCCAAGCCAGAGGCATGGCTCTTGTGCTTCCAGGATTCAAAAATTTGCAAAATGGGGCTTCCCTGGTGGCGCAGTGGTTGAGAGTCCGCCTGCCGGTGCAGGGGACACAGGTTCGTGCCCCGGTCCGGGAGGATCCCACATGCCACGGAGTGGCTGGGCCCGTGAGCCGTGGCCGCTGAGCCTGTGTGTCCGGAGCCTGTGCTCCACAACAGGGAGAGGCCACAACAGTGAGAGGCCCGTGTACCGCAAAAAGATAAAATAAAATAAAATAAAATTTGCAAAATGACAGAGAACCTCCCTCCGGTCTATTATTGTTTTATTATATTTGTTTCCTGACAGCCTTTGTTGCAGACACTCTCTCTGCCCATGGCAGGGAATTCGTAAGCAAGGCCATTCCCAGAAGCTTTTGTCTCAGTAACCTTTCTGAATCATACAACTGGTTCTCCAATATTACTAATCAGTCATTTAAAAATCCTTTAGAGACAGAAGAGGCTGCTGGGGCTCATGGCAGAGTGACCTTGACTTCTCTCAGCTCAACAAATGCCGGCGGGACAGGGACAGAATGCCGGGACACACACAGAGCAGATTTACAACTCTACTGGGAAACTCGTGAGATAGGCCTAACTATGGAGATGGGGTCATTTTCAAGGTCACTGTTTCAACAACGAAAAAATGCACTGAAGTAAACAGATTCCAAGTTTTAGCTAGTGTTATTGGCCCTCTTGCTCAAATGGGCTGAGCACGCTATAAATTATTCACGTGTGTTAAGTTATTCATCATGGCCATAATGAAATTCTGGCTACTGTGCCATATCCAACTCATACTCCATTTATGCTAATAAGAGAGCACTCTCACCCTAGATAGGGTCCCTTGTCCCTGGAGAGATTTTTCTGTACATAATAAAAACCCATCTAGAAAGCTGGATCGCTGGGTCTTCAGCCTTGCGGAGCCTGTTGACAACACTATCCGTTTCTACCACAGGGTGGCACCCGCGAACCTCGAAAGGCGCTGCGCGGCTGTGCTGGGAATCCCACACTCCGCGAGCCTGAACCAGGGGTGCCAGGGAGCAGCCCACGCGTTTCACCAAGGAGAAAACTGCCACCCAAAGAAGGTAAGGGACCCGACCCAAACCACAGCGATATTGTGCCAAAGGCAGGATAAAAGTCCTTGTGTCAACACTGTCAATCCCAAATTCATTCCACCAAAGGGCAGTGGTTTTCAAACCAAAACAACCTCTCTCCTCTGGATGTTTCTTTTTCTAATCCCCTCCGAGGATACCCAGCCACCAGACCCTGCCTCCACAGCACAGAACACACCTGAGTCCTCCAGGTGCTGTCCTAAGAGTATGACATGTACTAACTCATCCTAACCTTCACAGCGGTCCTATAGGGCAGAAAAGAGTATTTAGAATCCCCATTTTAAAATAAACAAATTAAATTAAATCCCCATTTTACAGATGAGAAGCCTGAGGCACAGACATCTCAGAGTGGGGAAATGGCAGAGCTGCAGTTTGAGCCTCAAGCCTGTGTTATCCCCATGGCTTAACACACCCAGCAGTGGCCTCCAGTGAATGTGCCTGCAGCTTCTCTTAGAAAACCCAAGCTACCAGGCATCCAGTCCCTCCATTTCCATCCCTTCTACCTCATCATTATCTGCATCTCCCCCCAGCCTTGAATCCTTCTCTTTCTACTGGTAATTCTGATCCCGGTGTCTCTCAGTGTCCCAGAGGACAATTATTCTCCCCTCATCCCTCTACGGAAACTGCCCCACTGAAGCTCCTGATAAGCCTGGTTTGTCAGGCCCAGTGGGTGCCCCGTTCCTCTCCCTTCTTTGTCACTGTTGTCCCCTCCCTGCAGCCTCACCTCCTTGAGCTTACAGGACACTGTCCTCCTCTGGTCTTCTTCCACAACAATGTTCTCACTTGGTTTTTTTGAAGCCTATCTCAGACCCCGTGACTCAGAATCTCTGGCTCTGGAGTAGTTTTGCAAAGCTCCTCGGGTGGTTTGGCTGCGACCACTGCTCCCTGCTCCCATGGTAAATATGCACGATTCCACTTATATGAAGTACCCAAGTAGTCAGATTCATGGAGACGGAAAGTAGAACAGAGCCACCAGGGGCCATGCAGGCTCCAGACCATCACCCTTCCTGCCTGGCTAATTCCTGCTCATCAATCCGGCTCAGCTCCTGGCTGCTGCTGGGCTAAGTGGACCCTCTGCATTCTCTCTCTCCCTTAGAAATCTCATTTGTTCCACAGCTGCAGCTCTTCCCTACATATTATTCGTTCCTAAATCCCCCTGCAGCCCCAGCAGTGCTCCTGAGTCCTGATACAAATTCACATCTCCCGCCTGCTCTCTTACACAAGGCACCGACTTTCCTCCAGCGTCTCAAAGCCAACACGTCCAAAACTTGAGTTATCATTTTCCCTCTTTCCACCCTGCTTTTCCTCCTGTATTTTCTATTTCAGAAGCCAGTATCATCATGTCCTGTGTGTATCAGGTACTTAGAACAGTGCCTAGTAGCTATTATTGTTCTATGAGGGTTAATAATATTATTAACAATAAAATTATAAAACTAGAATTATGACAAAGACTTTTAGAAATATGATGAAGCCAGAGATGAAGTATCTGTCACTCTACAGCATCTCCATATTTAAGATAACTTTAAAAACTTGTCTCTTAAATACTGAAGTGGAAAAGGAAAAGCTTAATGATGGAACATGCTCATACTGGAAGCCAAACACTATGGTTGATTATCCCCAGAAGAAAACTTCCTTTGAAAAGTGGAGCCTTGCCAGAAGACCTAACAAAAGGTAGAAATAGCAAGATATTTCAGATATACAGTCTAAGAGGACACAGATGACCAAGGGTTGAACAGTTTTACGTCTCTCTAATCAAGATGTGCTAGAGATTATAGAAGACTCTCAAAAGATGTATTAATGATTTACTGACTAAACAAAATTAATGTGATATTGTCAAAGATGAGCCATTATGAATGGATAAACAAAATGTATAAACATACAATGAGATACTATTCAGCCTTAAAAAGGAATGAAGTACTAATACATGGTACAACATGGCTGAATCTTGAAAACATGCTAAGTGAAATAAGCCAGACACAGAATGACAAATATTGTATGATTCCACTTATACGAGGTACCCAAAGTAGTCAAATTCATAGAAACAGAAAGTAGAATGCTGGTTGCCAGGGGCTCGGGGGTAGGAGGGAATGAGGAGCTAGTTTTTAATGGGTACAGTGTGAGTTCAGAATGATGAAAAAGTTCCAGAGATAAATAGTGGTGATGATTGCACAACAAAGTGAATGTACTTAGTGCCTCTGAAATAGACACTTACAAATGGTTAAAGTGGTAAATTTTGGTTATATATATTTTACCACAATAAAAAAAATCAAAAGAAGAGCCATCAAGCTCAATACTTAATAAATAACTATAAAGTTTCCTTAAATATATTTTTCCTAGTAATAGATAAAATTTGTAAAATTTCATAAATAAATGTAATATACGTCTCCAAGATGGGATGTCAGTAAGGACAACAGTTTGGGAAACAGCTTTCCAGTATATCCAATTAAAGTTGGAAAGAGGTAATTACAATAAAAATCATAACTTAAACATCCAAGGAAGAGATGCAGGAGAAGGAAGATAGTTCTCTCAAAGAATAAAGGAGCAAAGGACATTTTATTTTATACAAAAGTCAATCAGAACAGAAATTGTAATATAAAAGTCTGTCGCTACACTTCTGCCATTATACAAAAGGGGATATTTAATTTTGAGTGTCAAAAATGAAGAATTGTGAACATCAAAATTGCTCTTGTTATTCTCTTTTTGATAGAATAATTTCCTAATGGAAAACTTCAAATCAAAAAAAATTTTTTTTTTTTTTTTTTGGCTGTGCCACGTGGCATGTGAGATCTTAGTTCCCTGAGCAAGGATCGAACCTGCGCCCCCTGCCGTGGAAGTGCAGAGTCTTAACCACTGGACCTCCAGGGAAGTCCCCCAGCCGCTCTTGTAGAAGCTTTATCAGAGGCCATTGGTGCTCCCAGAACCTCCATTTGCCTCTCCCACCCTCCAGGCCACCTTGCCATTGGGCTGGGGACTAGTTCTGGCCAGTGGAAAGTAGCAAGGTGACATGTGTCCCTTCCAAGATGGAGCAGGTGAAAGCCAGTGGGCCCCCTCCATCTGTTTCCCTGTCCTGTTGAGTCTGGCAGTTGACACGGTAGCAGAGTTCACAAGATCAGGAAGCCTGGATTCTCAAGATGCTGCTTGTAGACAGGCCTGGCCAGCCTGCATTGGACCTTCCGTGAGGAAAAAAAATTGTGTTTTTAGCCACTGAGATTCGGGGGTTTATTTGTTACCATAACATAGCCACACTTCTACTGACTGATACAAATGATAAGGTGGAAATCCTTACTATTTTCCCTACTCATCAAATCAGTTCTACCTGTGACCACTTTCTAAAACTCCAAAGTAGCCATCGTTAAATACTAAGAAACGCTAGAGGGCACAATTGCGTTGTGGAAAACTGGCCAATACTGTAAATGAAGCAAGGTATGGAATCTCGCAAAAATTAAACAGTGCGACAGAAAAATGGGTCATGAAAATCATTAGCTTTGGAAACAACTGTTTTCTTTGCAAATTTCTTAGCTACATTTTGCCATTTGAGATCACTGAATTAAGAGAAAATTTCAACACTTTAATTTTAATACAAAACTAATAAATTCCCAAAACACGTAAAGCATATACTTTTCCAAATATGAATACTTACACTGGAAAACTAGTGGGAGTGTTCTCAGTGTAAGAGACACAATTGTCTTCCATCTATATTTTTTTCTTTCTTCGGATGTGCCTGTCTGCCAGCACTGTTAACGGCCATGGAATCCGTACATATTCTAACCTGGTTGCTTGAGAAGGCTCCAGTTTCTAAAGTTTCCTTGTTATAAGAGGTGACCAGATGTTGCAAACATCAAGCTGTGACAGGAAGCTCTCCTCCCACCACAATGTCATCCTGCGTGCTGAGCAGACTTCCTTTTCCCGTTTCCTTTTTCCCCTCTCTCTCATTTTTTTTCTTCAACGTCTATTCAAAAGCTGCTGCCAAAACTATCTTCCTCTGTTGTTGTTCTGATGACATCATCCCCTTCCCTGACTTGCCCCTATCTTTAGTTTCCGGGTCCCAGTTTGCCTTCATTTCCTTGGGCTTCATTTCTGTGCTGCCTCTACTGTATTTTCCCGTGCTGTTTGCTGCTTCTCTCCACTTCTGCACGGGACTGTCGTTCTTGACGTCCCAGCGTTGAGGTATCTATTCATCTTTACTTCTAACAAAAGAAGTATTCCCAGGTCTCTTCCAAAAGAACTTCATTTATATATTCATTGCTCAAGCACATATTAAGCACCTTCTGCATGCAGGGCATGATTCTGGGTACTGTAAGAGGGCATATAACATGAAAGACATGGTCCTCGAACTCAAAACTACCAGGTAGCTGTTTATGTTGGGGTTTTGGAAAAGCAACTTGGGGGATGAACTAGCAGGAGAAAATTATGCAATGATAACCAAATAACTACACCATCAGAGTGGCAGACTTGGGGTCATTCTAATTATTTTATCATCTTGTCAAAATTATAATTTCAACAAAAAAAAGTTGACTCTTAAATTGGTGTTAAGGATATGACCCTTACACCAAATTACAAAAACTATTATTTCCAGTGCATACCACGCTCCTATTAAAAAAAGAATTTATTTTAATTTAATTTTATTTTTATTTATTTATTTTTTTGGCTGCATTGGGTCTTCGTTGCTGTGCGCGGGCTTTCTCTAGTTGCAGCGAGCCGGGGCTACTCTTCGTTGTGGTGCGCAGGCTTCTCATTGCGGTGGCTTCTCTTGTTGCGGAGCACGGCCTCTAGGCGTGTGGGCTTCAGTAGTTGCAGCACGTGGGCTCAGCAGTTGTGGCGTGGGCTCTAGGGCATGTGGGCTTCAGTAGTTGTGGCGCGCAGGCTCTAGAGCACAGGCTCAGTAATTGTGGTGCACGGGCTTAGTTGCTTCGTGGCATGTGGGATCTTCCCGGACCAGGGATCAAATCCATGTCCCCTGCAGTGGCAGGCAGATTCTTAACCACTGTGCCACCCAGGGAAGTCCGATTTTTTTTTTTTTTGAGTGAGTTTAAGACAACACAGTAAACAGTATCACATCAAAAGGGAAAATGTTATAGTAACATAGAAAAAGACAGTTGTGTCAAACCCAAGACTCTAATGTGAGAAAAACTATCATCTAAATTATATGATGTTATTTAGTGACCCAAACTACCTTAAATAGTACTCAAGAGTATAAAATTCATCACTGTGATTATAGTTTTTTGGTATTGATGTGATATGTAGAAAAACTACTTTGCATTCTTATTAAAATAAAATTTTGAGATTTTAGCATGGGATAAACACTGCCTAATAATCACATGTATTGAAGAAAAATCCCTTCTTAACTGAAGACCACGCTGATATTTTTTACTTAGGAGAGTGGAATTTAGTCTAATGAGGTTTGGTGTATTAGAAAGTATACTAAGTTAAAAGCTTCTAGCTTAGTCATTAATTTGCTGCTTGTTGTTAGGCATACTAATTTGAATCTCTCATTTCTAGTTTACTGACCCTGAAATGAGGATAATAACATCTACTTACCCACTCTTCAAGGTTGTTTTAAGAATCAAATGTGAGAGTGTATTTGAATAATTTGAAAAGTGTAAAGTATTATTCAATGTAAGGTATTATTTTCATTATATTTATGCCACTGTGGTTTTAAAATGTGATAAAAATTATTTACTTTATTGATTCAGTCAATGAAAAGTTCATGTCATCTTTAGTTGTTTATGGAAACTGTTTATAGGCTCACGGGTTTATAGGGCAACATAATTAACAAATATTAAATAAATGAAAATACCTGCCTTCTACTATTATAACCTCTCCAAATGTTTTGTTTCAAATCAAATTAGCATTTGTGCATAAAAATTATTCTCAAATTTTCTATATTTTTAGGGTGACAGAATTCAAACACCCTAAATTATATTTTCTGATACAATATTAAGTATTCTTAAAATTGTTATCATGTGCTTACTGTGTATCAGGTGTTGCACTAGGAATTAAAGATAGAAATATAAATGAATGGTACCTGCCAAGAATTATTATTTCACTTGAGTGTTTAAAATTAAAAACATAACTTGACATTTTAAAAGAATATTTATGGGATCAAATCAAACAAGTGGTAATGGTATGCCACATTCATTAAATTTGTATTAGTATTTCTCTTTTTTTTTTTTTTTGACTGCGCTGGGTCTTAGTTGCAGCATGTGGGATCTTCCCTGCAGCACGCGGGACCTTTAGTTGCAACATGTGGACTGTTAGTTGCAACATGCATGCAGGATCTAGTTCCCTGACCAGGGATCGAACCCAGGCCCTCTGCATTGGGAGCTCGGAGTCTTACCCACTGGACCACGAGGGAAGTCCCTGCATTAGTATTTTTTATTAAACAGTAGCCATCATTTATTGAGTGAATACTATGAGCCATGCACTGTACTCAGTATTTTATGCTCTTATTTTATTTAATTCTCATAACAACAACTCTAAGATGGAGGAACAATTATTACTCCCAATTAATGGATAAAGAAACTGACACTAAGAGAAGTAACTTGTCAAGGTCACACATCTGATAACTTGAATTTGAACCAGAGGTGCTCCTCACCATCATGTTGTACTATCTCAACAAAAGGAACTTGTATAAATACACATTGAGGACTAAATATGTAGCCCATGATGTTTTAGTGGAATAGATTTGGGATATTCAACTGACTACATGACTTGTGAGTGGTAAAGATCTGTGATGGTTAATTTTATGTGTCAACTTGCCTGAGCCATGTGATGCCAAGATACTTGGTCAAACATTATTCTGGACCACGTCTGTGAGGGTGTTTCTGGATGAGATTAACATTACATGGGGACTTCCCCGGTGGCACAGTGGTTAAGAATCCACGTGCCAATGCAGGGGACGTGGTTTTGAGCCCTGGTCCGGGAAGATCCCACATGCCGCGAAGCAACTAAGCCCGTGCACCACAATTACTGAGCCTGTTCTCTAGAGCCCACGATCCACAACTACTGAAGCCCGCGCCCCTAGAGCCCGTGCTCTGCAACAAAGAGAAGCCACCGCAATGATAAGCTCACGCACTGCAAGGAAGAGTAGCCCCCACTCGCCGCAACTAGAGAAAGCCCACGCACAGCAACGAAGACCCAACGCAGCCAAAAATAAGTAAATAATTTTTTTTTTAATTAAAAACATTATGTGAATTGCCCTCCCTAATCTGGGTGGGCCTCATCCAATCAGGTGAAAGCCTAAGTAGAACAAAAAAAACTGACCCTCCCCCAAGTAAGGGAGAATTCCTCCTGCTGGACTGACTTCAAACTGGGACACTGACTTTTTCCTGTCTTCAAACTAGAGCTGAAACATCAGCTCTTCCTGTTCTCAGGTCTTTGGACTAGAACTGGAACTACACCATTGGCTCTTCTGGGTCCCAGTTTGCTGAGTCACCCTGCAGACCTTGGGACTTGTCTGCCTCCATAGTTGCATGAGCCAATTCCTTATCATCAATCTCTCTCTCTCTCTCTCTCTCTCTCTCTCTCTCTCTCTCTGTGTGTGTGTGTGTGTGTGTCTCTCTCAATACACACATACACATACAACTACACACACATATCCCATTGGTTCTGTTTCTGTGCAGAACCTTAACTAATACAATCTTCTTAAGGTCTATCCAAGAAAATTTCCAAAAAGACAAGGAGAATGGAAAAATAATGATTCTGTAACACTGTATAGTTCACATCTGAATAGAATAAAAAGCAACAGTTTGTGCCAGCTGTAACTCACTTTCTAGTTGTTTGACCTTGAGTAATTCACTGAATCTATCTGAGACTCATTCATTCATTCATTCATCCATCCATTCAACAAATACTTGCAGAATGTCTTTTCTGAGTCAGGCACTCAAAGTACTGTGTTAGCACTGAAAACATCAGGGTAGATAAGATAAATGCCCACCCTCGAAAAGTTCCGTAGTGTGAGAGCTGGAGTCATTTGATAGGAAAATTCATGTTTGAAGTCAAAAGTTGTAAATGCTGGATCATCAGGAACCTTTATCTCCTATGCTATTCCTGCACAAACCCTCGACTTTTGGCCCTGGTAGCATTCTATCTGAACACACATCTGGGGCTCTGAAACTCTGCCTAAGCCATCACCTTCCCTTTGAGGAATGCCTTTATGGAATTGTCTTTCCCAATTATGTCCCACTACCTTTTCAGAGCTCTTTTTTTTTTGCAGTACGCGGGCCTCTCACTGTAGTGGCCTCTCCCGTTGCAGAGCACAGGCTCTGGACACGCAGGCTCAGCGGCCATGGCTCACGGGTCCAGCTGCTCCGCGGCATGTGGCATCTTCCCGGACCAGGGCACGAACCCGTGTCCCCTGCATCGGCAGGCGGACTCTCAACCACTGAGCCACCAGGGAAGCCCCAGAGCTCTTTTTAACTGCCTCACCGTACTCAGATCTTCCTCTAACTGAGAATTCCCAAAGATTTTCTTCTTTATGCTCTTCATTAGCATGTATCAAATATGAGCTATTATTCATCTTTGTATATAATATTCTAGTTGTTAAGCTTCTACAAGCAGCATATAATTTGATATTTCTTTGTTTCATTCTGTACACTAAGCATTTCTTGAGTAACAATGATTTGCTACTGTTGACTCAGTAAAAGAAACTGGAAAATCACTTCATTTCAATGTCCTGATTTTTGATAAGTTACACAATGAAGAAAACAATTAAAATGGAAATTTTGTGTACAATATTATTGGTTTCCAAGTGGGAAAAAAAAGACCAAATAAATTTAAAATATCATAATTTGTTTACAGTCATTATGGCAATAAGGAAATTAATCAACATCTATTACTGAAATTAAATATCTCCTGTTCATGACAAATATCCAAAAGTAGTCCCTTATATAAGGATTCTAATCTTACTTATTCTAATCTTATTTAATCAATAAGTAAATTCTAAGTTTTGAAAAAGTCCTAAGCCATATATAATTTGCAGTTAAATGTTATTGATATGAGGTTAAGGACTTGAGTTCTCTAAGGAAAAGGGCAGGACTGGCAGCACCTTTCTCATTTGTGGGGGAGAATAGTGATCGTGACTCAGACTCAGAGTAAAATAGTGATGCCATTTGTTATAACTGCACACACTTGGACATATTAGCTTTGCTAAGGCTTAGTTTCTTTAAAATTCATCAATTAAAATTTTATTCTTGGGAATTCCCTGGCAGTCCAGTGGTTAAGACTCGGTGCTCTCATTGCCACGGGCCCGGGTTTGACACCTGGTTGGGGGGGAGTAAGAGCCCATAGGCCACGGCCAAAAAAATGAACAAGAATTTTAATCTCTGTCTTCTTACTTGGTATAAAATGAAAAGGATATTCATCACAAAAGAATAGTTCTAACTCTCTGGAGATTTTAGCTTCATTTATACCTAAATTTATAGGATTGTTGTGAGGGGTTAAATGGGTTAAGATGATTTAAAGTACAGGAAATTTGCCTGGCACTTAGTAACTGTGAAATTAATGATATCTGCCTTAGAAAATAAATGGCCAGAAAGCTTGTATGTGGCTAGACCCATTACATTTCTCACACTGGTTCTGCGTTATTCCTACTTGGCTAAAATCTCTGTTAAATGTGTTCTTCCTGTGTCTTGAAGTTTATAATCTGATTTTTCCAAAATAGTTTTTATAATTTTTTAAAATTTATTTATTATTTATTTATTTTGGCTGCGGCGGGTCTTAGTTGCTGCACGCTGACTCTGACTTGCAGCATGTGGGCTTCTTAGTTGCGGCATGCGAACTCTTAGTTGCAGCAGTCACGTGGGTGCTAGTTCCCCGACCAGGGATTGAACCTGGGCCCATTTGCGTTGGGAGTGTGGAGTCTTACCCACTGGACCACAAGGGAAATCTAGGTTTTATAAGTTTGAAGTTCATTTCTTATTTTATGCTTTATACAAATGCTTTTTCTTTATGTCACTTACCTTCTTTGTGGGGATCATTATCTTAAGCCTTGCTCCAAGAATAGGATTATAGTTGTTGGTTTGGTTTTTTTTTAACTCAACACGGGGTCTCCATTCCTCTTTAAGTTTCACGATTAATTTGCAAAATTCTGTCTAAATAGCTACATTGTTCCTGGCCCATTAGGCATTAGCTGCAGGATTTAAGTTTAACAATTCATAGCAAAGCATTAAAAAGGAAATGTGAAAAATGTGTATGTGACTGCAAATATAAAGGAAATAGTCAAGATTTGAGCTGAACCAAAGATAAAAGTCCTTGTGTTTAAACTAAATCTTCTAAATATTCTGTATTAGCAAAACATAGATCCTATAGCAGATGGAAGCTAAAAAATGGAAATGTCTGGGTAAACATGTTATGTTTATTTCAAATAATCACAACAACAGAAACCATACTAAATACATGTATGCTGTGTACAGAGGTGCATTGAGTGAGGGGCAACACTTCAGAGCCGGACAGTGGGAAAAACTACCAGGCTTGGCCCAAAGAATGTGGGATTTAACTCAAGCCAGATCATTTAATACCAAATTATCTTAACTGAGTTTCAGTTTTTAAAAAGTACAGGACTTCCCTGGTGGCACAGTGGTTAAGAATCCACCTGCCAATGCAGGGGACATGGATCCGAGCCCTGATCCAGGAAGATCCCACATGCTGCAGAGCAGCTAAGCCCGTGTGCCACAACTACTGACCCTGCTCTCTAGAACCCGTGAGCCACAACTCCTGAGCCCATGAGCCACAACTGCTGAGCCCCTGTGCCACAACTACTGAAGCCCATATGCCTAGAGCCTGTGCACTGCAACGAGAGAAGCCACCTCAATGAGAAGCCCATGCACTGCAACCAAGAGTAGCCCCCGCTCGCCACAACTTAGAGAAAGCACACATGCAGTAAGGAAGACCCAACGCAGCCAAAAATAAATAAATAAATATTTTTAAAAAAGGATCCACCTGCCACTGCAGGGAACACGGGTTCGCTCCCTTGTCCAGGAAGATCCCACATGCCACCGAGCAACTAAGCCCATGCGCCACAACTACAGAGCCCACACACCATAACTACTGAGCCCATGCACTGCAACTACTGAAGCCCGCATACCTAGAGCCCGTGCTCCGCTACAAGAGAAGCCACTGCAAAGAGAAAGAAACCCATGCACCACAATGAAGAATAGCCACCTGGGCTTCCCTGGTGGGGCAGTGGTTGAGAGTCCGCCTGCCAATGCAGGGGACAAGGGTTCGTGCCCCGGTCCAGGAAATCCCACATGCCACGGAGCGGCTAGGCCCATGAGCCATGGCCACTGAGAAAGCCCAACTCATTTATGATAAAAACTCTCCAGAAAGTAGGCATATGGGAACTTACCTCAACATAATAAAGGCCATATATGACAAACCCACAGCCAGCATCGTTCTCAATGGTGAAAAACTGAAACAATTTCCTCTAAGATCAGGAACAAGACAAGGCTGCCCACTCTCACCACTATTATTCAACATAGTTTTGGAAGTTTTAGCCACAGCAATCAGAGAAGAAAAAGAAATAAAAGGAATCCAAATCGGAAAAGAAGAAATAAAGCTGTCACTGTTTGCAGATGACATGACACTATACATAGAGAATCCTAAAAATGCTACCAGAAAACTACTAGAGCTAATCAGTGAATTTGGTAAAGTAGCGGGATACAAAATTAATGCACAGAAACCTCTTGCATTCCTATACACTAATGATGAAAAATATGAAAGAGAAATTAAGGAAACACTCCCATTTACCATTGCAACAAAAAGAATAAAATACCTAGGAATAAAGCTACCTAAGGAAACAAAAGACCTGTATACAGAAAACTATAAGACACTGATGAAAGAATTTAAAGATGTTACAAACAGATGGAGAGATATACGACGTTCTTGGATTGGAAGACTCAACATTGTGAAAAGGACTATACTACCCAAAGCAATCTACAGATTCAATGCAATCCCTGTCAAACTACCAATGACATTTTTCACAGAACTAGAACAAAAAATTTCACAATTTGCATTGACACACAAAAGGCCCCGAATAGCCAAAGCAATCTTGAGAAAGAAAAACAGAGCTGAAGGAATCAGGCTCCCTGGCTTTAGACTATACTCCAAAGCTACAGTAATCAAGACAGTATGGTACTGGCATAAAAACAGAAATATAGATCAATGGAACAGGATAGAAAGCCCAGAGATAAACCCATGCACATATGGTCAGAGATAAACCCACGCACATATGGTCACCTTATCTTTGATAAAGGAGGCAAGAATATACAAAGGAGAAAAGACAGCCTCTTCAGTAAGTGGTGCTGGGAAAACTGGACAGCTACATGTAAAAGAATGAAATTAGAACACTCCCTAACACCACACACAAAAATAAACTCAAAATAGATTAAAGACCTAAATGTAAGGACAGACACTATAAAACTCTTAGAGGAAAACATAGGCAGAACACTCTATGACATAAATCACAGCAAGATCCTTTTTGACCCGCCTCCTAGAGAAATGGAAATAAAAACAAAAATAAACAAATGGGACCTAATGAAACTTAAAAGCTTTTGCACAACAAAGGAAACCATAAACAAGACAAAAAGACAACCCTCAGAATGGGAGAAAATATTTGCAAACGAAGCAACTGCAAAGGATTAATCTCCAAAATATACAAGCAGCTCATGCAGCTCAATATCAAAAAAACAAACAACCCAATCCAAAAATGGGCAGAAGATCTAAATAGACATTTCTCCAAAGAAGATATACAGATTGCCAACAAACACATGAAAGGATGCTCAACATCATTAACCATTAGAGAAATACAAATCAAAACTACAATGAGGTATCACCTCACACCAGTCAGAATGGCCATCATCAAAAAATCCACAAACAATAAATGCTGGAGAGGGTGTGGAGAAAAAGGAACCCTCTTGCATTGTTGGTGGGAATGTAAATTGATACAGCCACTATGGAGAACAGTATGGAGGTTCCTTAAAAAACTAAAACTAGAACTACCATACGACCCAGCAATCCCACTACTGGGCATATACCCTGAGAAAACCATAATTCAAAAAGAGTCATGTACCACAATGTTCATTGCAGCACTATTTACAATAGCCAGGACATGGAAGCAACCTAAGTGTCCATCGACAGATGACTGGATAAAGAAGATGTGGCACATATATACAATGGAATATTACACAGCCGTAAAAAGAGACAAAATTGAGTTATTTGCAGTGAGGTGGATAGACCTAGAGTCTCATACAGAGTGAAGTAAATCAGAAAGAGAAAAACAAATACTGTATGCTAACACATATATATGGAATCTTAAAATAAAAGGTTCTGAAGAACCTAGGGACAGGACAGGAATAAAGACACAGATGTAGAGAAGGGACTTGAGGACACGGGGAGGGGGGAAGGGTAAGCTGGGATGAAGTGAGAGAGTAGCAATGACATATATACACTGCCAAATGTAAAATAGATAGCTAGTGGGAAGCAGCTGCAGTGCATGGGGAGATCAGCTCGGTGCTTTGTGACCACCTAGAGGGGTGGGATAGGGAGGGTGGGAGGGAGATGCATGAGGGAGGGGGTATGGGAACATATGTATACATATAGCTGATTCACTTTGTTATACGGCAGAAACGAACACAACATTGTAAAGCAATTATACTTCAATAAAGATGTTAAAAAAAAAAAAGAGAGAAAGCCCGTGTGCAGCAACAAAGACCCAACGCAGCCAAAAATAAATAAATAATTTAAAATAAAATAAGATAAAAAGTAGAGTAGGGACTTCCCTGGTGGTCCAGTGGTTAAGACTCTGGGCTCCCAATGAAGGGGTTGGGGCATCTGGGTTCGATCCCTGGTGAGGGAACTAGATCCTGCATGCAGCAATGAAGACACAGCGTGCTGAAACTAAGACACAGTGCAGCCAAATAAATAAATAAATACATTTTAAAAAAGAAAATAAAAAGTGGAGTAATCTCACAAACTGTGGTGAAGACCATTTAAATCAGTATATAAATCAGGGCAAAAGTCTAGTAAAAACAAGCACTTAACAAATGATGGTTTCCAATTTTTATTGCCAAGAGATTGGAGTCATCTTGAGAAGCTGGGACTGTGTCAAAATAACGTTGTGTTTGTTGCATTAGTAGAAGAGTGAGTATGTGTATGTGTCACAGGATACAGCTATCATCAAGAAGAAATAAGATAGGAAGACAGAACTTGACCTTTGCTGTTACTGTTTTCATTGCATTGACTTCAGTGCATCATCTAAATTCTGCTTCTTATTTCTCAGGCTTCTTATGATCTTTTGCCTTCCTGGGGAGCTAATTAGAACAATTCTGATCTGAGGAAGAATACTAGATATTTTTGTGGCCAAATTCAACTGAGCTAAAGTTGAACAACTCGTTATTTCAATAGAATGTAGCAAAGGAATTATAGGAGCTTTATTCTTAGGGGAAGATTCTTTATTGCAGAAACACCTTTGTTTGTTTGTTTTGTTTTGTTTTTAATTAATTTATTTAGTTTTGGCTGTGTTGGGTCTTTGTTGCTGCGTGCGGGCTTTCTCTAGTTGTGGTGAGTGGGGGCCGCTCTTCATTGCGGTGCACGTGCCTCCCATCGCAATGGCTTCTCTTGTTGTGGAGCATGGGCTCTAGGCGTGCAGGCTCCAGTAGTTGTGGCGCACAGGCTCAGTAGTTGTGGCACATGGGCCCAGCTGCTCCACAGCACGTGGGATCCTCCCGGACCAGGGATCGAACCCGTGTCCCCTGCACCGGCAGGTGGATTCCCAACCACTGCGCCACCAGGGAAGTCCCTGTTTTGTTTGTTTGAAAGTGAAAAGTTTCTACTACTCAGCCAAAATCTTGGGATCTACAAAGGGCATTAAGAAGTGAGTTGATGGTCTGAACTGATGTGTTGATACTCCCTCCCCCACTCTTTTTAATGATTTCTCAGATGAGGTTAATTTAATATCAAGGAAACTTATTTTTTCTAAACCAATATTCACCAAAAATACAAAACCAATACTCACCAAAAATACAAAATTCTATAATATTAAGTGGAGAAGGGCTATGGGATTGTAGGTCAATTTAAAACTTTAAAAATTTATTGCCAGAATTCTAGATAGAATGATATAGTGGTTAAAAGTGGCAGCTTTAAAATTAAGCTACTTGGGTTCAATTACCAGCTCTATCACTTCTAGCTGTATGTTTTTGTCTTATTAACTTCTCTTTCCCGCATTTTCTTTGCCTATAAAATGGGAATGATCATAATGATTATACTGCTTCATTGTTTGCAGTAAGGATTGGAGATTTTGCTGCTACCAAATTGAACAGTGTAAACTGACAGAATTTTATAAGAGGGAGATTACAAATCAGCTAACTTTTTATTGTAACCAACAGTGAAAAAAAAACATATTTTACATCATGACTCCTTATGTATTCGCATATAAGGGAAATAAGAGTTTGGCAAAATAATACTTCTTATATGCAATACACTCAGATATTTGTTTCTTTTTCTTTTTTTTTTAAGATGCTGGTTGCCCTCCACTAAATTGATTTTGCCACTCACTAAGGATCGCAAACCACGGTGTAAAAAGCATTGCTCTAATAAAACCCCTTCACTTTACAGTGGAAAAACTGAAGTCTTAAGGACCTGGGAAACTTACTTAAGATTATATAGCTAAGAAACGTGATACATCACATTAATAGAATGAAGGATAAAAATTATATAATCTTCTCAATAGATGCAGAAAAAACATTTGACAAAATTCAACACCCCTTCATGATCAAAGCTCTCAAGAAATTGAGTGTAGAAGGAACATAGCTCACATAATATAAACTATATCTAAGAAACTCATAGCTAACATCACACTCAATAGTGAAAAGCAAAAAGCTTTTCCTATAAAATCAGGAATGAGACAAAAGTGCCCATTCTCACAATTCCTATTCAACCTAGTCCTGGAACTCCTAGTCAGAACAATCAGGCAAGAAAAAGAGATAAATGTAATCCTAGTGGAAAGAAGAGAATAGTGGGACAACTGACTATCCATTTAGAAAAAAAAGAAAAATAAGATTGCTACTTCATGTCCTACAACATCAATCATATTCAAACGGACTAAATTTTTTAATGCAAAAAAATCACAAAAATACTAGGAAAAAATATATAAATAATTTTAGGTTGGAAAGGAAATTTTAAGACTGGGATTTAAAAGAAACCAAAAAGGAAGAGATTGATAAATGGAATAAAATATTTCTCAAGTTCTCTGTATTAAAAGAAAACCTACAAATAAAGTTAAATGGCACATGAAAACTTGGGGGAAATGTTGCCGTCGTTTATGAAAAATGAAGAATTCAAAATCTCAAAATAGGACACTTACAAATTCATAAAGACAATCACACCTAATTGCAAAGTTGGTAAAGGACAATTCACAAAATTAGAAATATGAATGGCCAATAAATTTACACAAAATCTTCAAGAGAAATTTTTCTTTCTCCAAATGGATAGTCAGTTGTCCCAGTATCCTACTCTTTCCATTGCAAATTACATAATGGCATTGATTTCCCTACATTTATGTACTTTATACTTATTTCTTTGATCTATGTAGCATAAATGGTGTTTGATGTGCTAACTAACCTTATTGTGGTAATCATTTCACAATATATACGGGTATCAAAATCATCACCTTGCAAGCCTTGCAATTATAACACATAATTGTTATGTGTCAATTATACCTCAATAAAGCTGGGGAAAAAAGATTACATAGTTACAGAAGGGAATAAAATTCTGGAACCAGAATTTTCTTTTAATCAAGATACAATTTACATGACACAGAATTCACCCTTTAAAGTGTACAATTCAGTGGTTTTTAGTTTATTCACAAAGTTGTGCAACCATTACCACTATCTGATTCCAGGATACTTTCTTCACCCCTAAAGAAACCCCATGTCCAGGACTTCCCTGGTGGCACAGTGGTTAGGAATCTACCTGTCAATGCAGGGGACGCAGGTTCAATCCCTGGTCCAGGAAGATCCCACATGCCGTGGAGCAACTAAGCCCGTGTACCACAACTGCTGAAGCCCGCGCACCTAGAGCCTGTGCTCCGCAACAAGAGAAGCCACCGAAATGAGAAGCCCGCGCACCGCAAAGAAGAATAGGCCCCACTCTCCACAACTAGAGAGAGCCCGCGTGCAGCAACGAAGACCCAACACAGTCATAAATAAATAAATAATTGATTTTTAAAAAGTGAAAAGACAATCTACAGAATGGGAGAACATTCCTGCAAATCATTATGTCTCATAAGGCACTTGTATCCAGAATGTACAAAGAATAATTACAGCTCAATAATAAAAATAAATGACAGGGGGCTTCCCTGGTGGCGCAGTAGTTGAGAGTCCGCCTGCCGATGCAGGGGACACGGGTTCGTGCCCCGGTCCGGGAAGATCCCACATGCCTCGGAGCGGCGGGGCCCGTGAGCCATGGCCGCTGAGCCTGCGCGTCCGGAGCCTGTGCTCCGCAACGGGAGAGGCCACAACAGTGAGAGGCCCGCGTACCGACCAAAAAAAAATAAAAATAAATAAATAAATAAATAAATAAATGACAAACAAATTTAAAAAAAAAGAAAAGAAACCCCATATCCACTAGCAGTTGGACCAGAATTAGTATTTATTCCCAGTCCAAACATCTTTCCACTGTCATAGCTTTCTATCTTAAGGAACGTAAAGCTTAATAAGTGTTTATATGTCTAAATGACCAAACTTATCAAATACTTCCTGGGACTTTACGTAATTCTGTGCTATTTACCATCTCAAGATTTTATATAAATTTCTGTATTCTTTGGGAGGTTTCTGGCTTTCTTGTTTTGTTTTTTGCTTTCTACCAGGTTCTTGAGGGTACATGACAAACACTTAGGAACTAATCCTATGTACTCTAAACAGACTCAGGAAATGCTTTGTTCTTTGGATGTATAGCTCATCATCTCAAAGGAAATGAGACTGGTGATTTTTAAAGAGAATATGTGAGGCTTGGAGACTTTGACAAAAGGAGGAATTTTTTTTTTCTGTTTCAAGGTTTTCAAATAAAATCCACAACTAGACAATAGGTCCTTAAGAGGGCTAAGGAAAATCTAAATATTTTCCTGAGCAGAAGTTCAAATAAATTTTAAAAGGGCCTTACTATAATATAAACAGAATTTCCAGTCTGGTTTTCAAAACAAAACATCCATTCCTTGGTCTCCAGCTCTGCTTCTATTTTAACTTGTTGGAATTAATTTTACGTGAAATGAGCATGAGTGCCAATTTTCTATTTTATGCCAAAATTACCAGGTGTCCAAAAAAAAAAATCTCTACTTTGAAGTTAGTCACATTTGGATTATTTAAATAGCATCCTCTTTAGTGTGAGTCATTGTACACTCTTTGATTCTTCAGTGCATGGCTGTTGATTCTTTAGTAAACATGCTTTCAAATATTCAGAAGGACATAGGCCCACAGGAATTAATGACCAGAACTCAGGGCTCAAAAATTTGAAATGGTTGTAGAGTAGTCCACTATAAAGAAATGAAAATGATGATAATAACAATAAAGCTAAAAGATAATTTTAAAAAAGTGGCTAGCTCTTTTATGCAAAACAAAAAAATTTTTTAAATTAAATTAGGTATAAAGTGTAAAAACTGATTGTATTAGTCTCCAATGAATATCCTAAAGAAAACTATGTATTTTTTTTTGAAAACTATGTATTTTAACATTAAATGTGGTAGGATATTAATTCCTTTTTCCCTGAAAAAAAAGTCCACATAAAATCTTTGAAAATCTATTAATATTTAATTTGTTGAATTTCAATACAAAGAAAGTATACTGCCATTAATTTTCCAATCCTTCAAGTTAATAAAGGCATAAGATCTTTTTTTTTTTTTTGCGGTATGCAGGCCTCTCACTGTTGCGGCCTCTCCTGTTGCAGAGCACAGGCTCTGGATGCTCAGGCTCAGTGGCCATGGCTCACGGGCCCAGCCGCTCTGCGGCATGTGGGATCTTCCCGGACCGGGGCACGAACCCGTGTCCCCTGCATCGGCAGGCGGACTCTCAGCAACTGTGCCACCAGGGAAGCCCTCTCATGCATCTTTTAAGTTTGTCCCCAACCCTTTCTTAGAGTTACAAGATTATACATTAAAGAATTTCCTATGAAATTTGTAGAATCCCACATTTCTTATTTATGTTTCCTAATTATAAAGGCAGTTTACCAATTTTAATTATTTTAGAATTTGGAGAAACAAATGCTGTTTTACATAGTCATTGAAATACATTTAAGAAATAATTTCTTTTCTGCAATGGGATCCAATCTGCAAATGGGAATAATACTACTAACCTCCAGAGTGATTATGAGGATTCAGTGAATGACTCAGGTAAAGCACCTGGCATATGGTAAGGGCTCAATAAGAGACAGCCATGGTTTTTACAACCCTGGTATCGGTGTTGCAGTCACATTAATTCATTCACATGACCTAAGACATTTCATCAAAGCATAGATCTTATGTTAGATATTTGTTATGTAAGATATTCCCCTAGAAAGAAGAGCAATTAAGTAGCTATTTCAAGTACTCAAAAGCCTTCTTCATATACAAGTAAAAGAAGTGTAAATACACTTTGCTAAAGAATTAAAAGTGCGTTATGGTGTACATCATATAATACGATCTTGTCAGATTTTAATTGCTCAGACACAATGCAAAAAATAATGATCTATACCACTGAAAGTACAAAAAGACAGCATAGCTTTAAAACAATGTTAAAAGAGTTTTTCAAAGACATAGATTCATTCCAAACATATTTTTAAACCCCAACCAGTGTTAGCTTGCACAATATCTAATAAAAAAGAGTTCCCTGATTCCAGTCCTTTATGTTTCATGATCTGATGTTAGTTAATTTAAGAGATAAGAGCATGACTGATGTATAGTTTCTTTTCTAAACCTTTGATGTAGGTAAACATTCTAACTTCTTGCCTTTAAGCAAAGTTATGTTCTACTTTTTATAACCCATTTGTAAAGATTTCCAGGAAGTAGCAATCTGGTAGCAATTTCGGTCGTGTTTATACTCACTGTCAGAGACACTGACCACACATCAGCTTAATGTATCAGGTCAAACACTTGGGAATGGCTACAGGACTTGCACATATAGATTTTGGGAGGAAATTATAAGCCTATAGGGCAGAGGTATCAAATGGGTTGCAATATCTAACATCAATTTCAGGTGTTTGCTGCCTGAATCGTTGTGTTGAGAAGGATTTTGAGGATGGAGGTAGTGCTCTGGGAGAAAGGGTAGATGCCTGCTGTGATGTAAAAGCAATGACTGGACTTCCCTGGTGGCATAGTGGTTAAGAATCCACCTGCCAATGCAGGGGACACAGGTTCGATCCCTGGTCTGGGAAGATCCCACATGCCTCGGAGCAACTAAGCCCATGCGCCACAACTACTGAGCCTGCGCTCTAGAGCCCGTGAGGCACAACTATTGAGCCCGCGTGCTGCAACTACTGAAGCCTGCACACCTAGAGCCCGTGCTCCGCAACAAGAGAAGCCACTGCAATGAGAAGCCCGCACACTGCAACGAAGACCCAACACAGCCAAAAATAAATAAAAAATTTTTTTAAAAAATGACTGCCCCTGGCAGCTGGAGGAGGGACTGATTTGCCAGCTATGTTCTACTCTTGGGGTCTTACATGTGGCTCAAGGCAACTAGAGTTGGCATTGGGGTCCTACAAGCTCTTATCCCCGGAAAAACTTCTCACTATGCATCTGCTTCATCCTCTCCCTGAAAACGAGCTCCCCCCAGCCCTCACCCACCCCCACTGTGTGCAGGGGGCAGGAGGTGCTGCCCTCACAGCACTTGAGTTTACTGTCAGCAGTATGAGTAAGTAGCAGAAACTGACAGTGGCTCTTATTTGCAAAGAACAGAAGGTCTCTACTTAATTTAAGCAGAAAGAGAATTTAATTTTGGAAGTTTAGAGAATGAACAGGAGGATTGGTGGAGCAGGCTCAGCCAAGAACCAAGGGAGGTGGGGCAGAGTCCAGGTCCTGCCATAGGGATGGTCTGCTTAGGATGCAGGCACCAGCAGCACTGGACACTTGCTGCTCCTGGGCCCTCCCTACCCCTGGACACCCACCTTATGCCACTGGACCCTGAACTCCACCACACCATCATGAATAACCTCTGAGTCACCTTTGTGTCACTCCCTCAAAATTCCAAGCTGGAGCCTGAAAGTAGGGGGTACTCAGATCAAAGGGCTACACTCTGGCTATTGGGAGGGGACTGGTTCTCAGAGTAGAGGACCTTGGGTTAAACAGACACCCTCAAAAGGTCCACTGCATGCTATATTCTGCAAGGTGGACAGCATGTGAGAAGACGCCAAGTGCCATCCAGCTTAGAAACTGCTGTCACAGAACAGAGTGATGAACCAAGTTGAGAGCAAGAAAGTCTGAAGTGATGGCAAAGGCTATCTAGGAACAGGCAGAGTGGTACCCAGGGAGCTAGAGCTGCTGACACTGGTAGGGACTTCGCTAGGTATAACAGGCCTGGGACAAAACTACAGGAGAACTAGGAAGAACTGAAGTCAGAAAAATAAACCTAGATGACGCCCAAGTAGATTCCAACAGCAAAGACTAGATTTCCAACAAATAGTCCCGGAGCTGGGGAGGCACACCAGGCACAGGGTGGAAATCTAAGATGTAGACCAGGCAGGCAATAAGTTAGACACTGGAGAGAGCAACAAAACACGGCAAAACGATGGGCTGGATTTGCTGCAGCTCACATAAGATCGCCGTTTCTTGTATCTATTCATAGTAGGAGGTGTCCTTACACATCCAGTGGAGTGCTTCTCTTAGACAGACCTTGCCCAGGTGAGCACCAGTCCTGGAGGTGATGAAAGCATCAGAAATTGTACGACATCTCGCCACAGAGCTTGGCACAACAAGCCTAACATTCAAGGATGGATACTTGCCTTTTGCTCGATTTTCCCTATCTTTGCTTAGAGGGCTCCTCATATTTGCCCTAATTGGCCAGGTGGAGGAGGCAAGGCTGAGGTTGTGCAGATAACCCGAGGCACCGTGACTTAAGGAGATCCAAGCTTTGAATGGTTATGGTGGAAGGCATTTCGGGGGGAAGGGGTGGTAGTGAGGATAGTCATTAAAGAGCAGAGACCAGTGCCTGCACCCTGTGTAGGACTGCAGGCTCTCTAGTTACCAGGAAGAGAAAATCATCATCACAGCCTCAGTGATGCAAGCAGCAACAGCAGCAGATGACTGACACAGGCGGGAGAGGTTTATTTCACACACAACCACTTCCTGGCAAAATCACATCCAGGGTGAGGGGGAGTGGGCCCCAAGGAAACTCCAAATCCTTCAGACTTTCCACCAGTCAGGTAATTGTAAGCATTAATAAACTTAAATAAACAATGTGTTTCACTCTTGTAGGGACTTAACCTATTTCATTAATTTATTTCAAGCTTTCCCCTAGCTTTTTCATCCAGCAGACTCGCCCAGGGATTCCATGATTTAGGTTCCTTATCACTCCTTAACCCATACATACCAGACCTCCCTGCTGTGTGGGAGGGACACAGGGGTGTGCTTCTTCATTTGTCCTTTTCACAAATGAACAGATTTTCAGTTGAAAGCAATTTCTATTATACCAAACTCAGTGAGGCTTTAGAGATTCTTTGTCCCGTTTGTTTTAAATACGCCTGGAAATAAGTGAGACTCCAGATTGAAAAATCTCCAGAATATTTACAGACTGAAGCTTGATGTTGTTAGACAAATATTCCAAAAGAGAAAACAGGGAATGAAGTAATAAAAAGAATTAAAATGAGGGTTAAGGGAAGAAAAGTGAAGATAAGAGAGTATAACAAAACATGCAGGATTTTGACACCCTCTCCCATCTTGAAACTCCATACAGAACATCTTCAAAGCCACTTCATCCCTTGAACTGGAGTAAACTAGTATTTTTGAGTTGATTTTTTTGAGGCTGAGAGTTTAGGACAAAAAATACTATCTCTATTTTACACAGAAGTTTAGAAAAGTAGCAGCTCAAGGAATTTATTTTGTAGTTTAAAAAAAAAAGCTAAATATAAATTTACATGAAAAATTTAATAACCAAGACAGTCAAGGGCAAATGAAGTTTTAGCAGCTAAATCATATAAAGCACGATGTTACCTTTTAGTTAATGTGAATGCCTATGCCTATCTTTGGCTCATTCAGTGAGCTGAAAAAAATTTTTTTTCAAACCTTTATATGCATTTCCTAAGTTTCTAGAATACCCGAATACTGGCACATATGATTGTACCATTTCGTATTTGTCGAAGATGATTCTGAATCTCGCTAAAAACCACAAAGGAAACCAACAGTCCCAACATTAATAGTTCTGATAACCCCACCAAAGAGGAAATACGAAGAGGAAGTTAATCTGAGAGTCTGTCAGGGCAGAAGTGATTTCAGCAGAAGACACTCAATATTCAGCCCTTCTGGACACTGGCTGATCCTCATTTTTTCCCAGGTCCTTCTGGACCTTCTGGACCCTCTTCCTTCTGCTTCAGCGGCTGGCTGCAAGGCCAGTAGGAAAGGTGCTTGGATTCAGATGAGCAGGATTCTAGCTGTGGCTGCTCCACGTTCATTGGGGTGGCAGCCTCAGTTTCCACAGCTGTCAAACGGGACAATAATACCTGCCCCAGTTCCTCCTCTGGGACGTTGCCAGCATCGCCTAAGAACACGCTGTCCCAAGACAAGCCAAGGCCACCATTACTGGGAGAGTCGCCAACAAAACTCGGCTTCGGTTCCCTCTCCCGGCAAGGCTGGTTCGACCTACAGTCAACAGGAAGCTCCTGGGGCTGGGACAGGATCCCTGGATCGGAAGGCGGCCAGACGCGAGCGTTTCTGGACGGTGATCAGGCTGGTGATGAGGGTGTTAGTAACACCCCCCTGGCTGGGCTGAGATTTTACTATCCACGACAAAGGGTGCGGAAGCATAGTACTGAAGAGCAAACAGCCAACCCCTCAAAATCCTATACTCCCCCACGAAAACAAAGCCCTCGGCACTACAGAGAGCGGGGCGAGGGGAAAGGAGAAAGGCCGAGGCACCCCACCCTATCTTCCGCGGCAGCGGAGCCGCAGGTTCCGCGCGTGGGGAGGGGGCGCTGTGGGCCTGCTTTCCGTGTGGAGAAGCGCCTCCTCCTCACGCCCCCTCAGCCTGCGCCGCCTCGGGAATCCGCCCCAGACCCCGCCGCCATGTTGGGTCGGGATTAGTGACTCGATCTCGCCGCCGACCGGGACAGCTGGAGTGCGGCCCGCAACCCGAGGGGGCGCGCGCCGGCGTCGGAAGGCGAGGTCGCGGGAGCCCGGTCGGGCGCGGCGCGAGTTCCGGTGAGCGGGCGGCCGCGCGCGCAGGTAGCCCTCCCCCGCCCCTACACGGGGGGGCGGGGCCGGGAGTGAGGGCGGGCACCGCGCGGGGAGGAGGTGGAGCGTGAGGCCGCGGTGTTGGGGAGCCCGGGAATTCCCTCCTGAAGTAGCGAGTCCCCGGCTGGCTGTGCCGTCGTCGCTGCCCCTCGGCGCCCGGGACGAGGAGGTGGAGGACGGAGAGGGCCCCACGGGCCTCCCCTCCGCCCGCCGCCCCCTCCCCGCCACCCTTCCCCGCCGCTGCGGCGACTCATGCGAGCGCCGCTGGAGCGCAGGTAAGGACGCTTCGGGGCCCCGCGGGCGGAGCAGGAGGCGGCCGACCCCGGCCCCGCAGCGCTAGGCCTGGCGCCTGCCTGCGCCCGGAGGCGCCGCCGCTCCCCGCCGGCTCCGAGTCGGGAAGTTGGGAGAAACTTCTCCCCTCCCCCGGCCCGGCTCGCCCGACGGGCGTGTGTCCTTCCCGGCGCTACCTGCTCGCCCTCTGCCTCGGTCTCCGCCCAGTCCATTCCTTCCCGGTCCCGCCCAAGTCCGACCCAAGGTCCTGGGAGCGCCGGGACACCCGCACCCGCGTCTCTAAGGTCGTGCTGGCCGCCCGGCGAGGGGTCGGCGAGGTTTCTTTTGGCCGAAGTAAGGGGCGGGAGCAGCGGCCCCTTCCCGTCCCCGGGCTCGGGGGTCTGCCTGTCGGCGGACACGGGGTGGCAACTGTGCCGGGAGAGCGGGCGGGGGAGGGGGGGCGAGCGGGTGAGCCTCTCGCTGCGCTAGGTTTGATTGAAAACCGCAACATGTTAAAGTTTTCCTTTGTTTTGGGTTGGGGGTTGGGAAATACGCTGTTCAGCGTGCACTTTTAGTGTTATGACGCTCCGCCTCCCATTTGGTTCGGTTCTCTGTCCACATGTGTTACAGAAAATTTTGTTTTAATGTGTGTTTTTCTTCTTGATAATTGCTTCCAGCTTTTGCTTTATTGGGCATGGGGCAACGTTGTTTTAAGAACCTCTTAGAAAATCAAATCCGATGTAGGATAGGGACTGCTTTAATTTTTGTTCTGTAGTGGGTGGGACCCAACATGGTTTGGATTTGGTAGAATTATTTTCTGCTTCATTAATTAAAACAGGCACGGCATAACACACGGTCTGACGCTTTATAAATTGTTAGAGAAATGAAAAGCTGAGTCTCCACTGGAATCAAACTTTATGTTCAAGCCATTTATTATGTGTATATATGTTCCCACCGGAATGTGTGTTCACATAGATGATCTCACATATACATGTGTATGATGGTGGTATACTCGTGCATTGCAACTGCAGGATTGCAGTGGCAAAGTTAACTTGATAATTCTAAGTGTGTTTAAACCATCCTGTTAAATTATCTGTGGTTAAATTACACACTAAGGAAAATATTACTAAATAGGTACATGTGACTATAGGCATTTAAGGCAAAGTGTGGTAAATTTAATGTATTAACTAGCACAATGGTTGGCACACAGTGGACAGGAAACATTTTGAATGGACAGGTAATGAAGGAGTGTCTTGTATTAGAAGCCAAGGACCTTGTATGTGTCACATACAAGATTTTCATCTGTAGTTCTGTAAGAAAGTTATATTTCATTATTTATGTTTTGTTCTGTCTTTACTAATATATTAGACCCCTGCCATAGTTGACGTTTTAAGAAAAGGAAGTGTAATTGTATTTTAACTTTTGGACATTAGCTAAACCTCAGTGGAGATTTTGAATGCTGGTTGACAATTCATTGGGTCCTAAATTTGAAAAAAAAGACTTTGATCTGAATCTAAGTACAGGACAGTTCACATTCATGTTTCCATGATAAAGTATAAAAGGGCTCTTAAAATATGTACTCTGCCGTAACCACCATAATGTTATAATAGCTTTAATTTTGCAGTACATTTTTGCTGACTTCATAAACCACAAAATTGACTCCATTCTGTTCAACCTAAAGTGAAATTACAGCTTTGACCTATCTTCTGGGATAGGTGGAATTTGTCTTATGGCTGAAGTATAATATTAACACATGGTTCAAGTTTTTTTTTTTTAAATCAGTGAATTCTCAAGCTGAAAAATCAACGTCTATGCAAATAAATCTCTTTCATGGTATGTAATGTTAAAAGAATAAATATTCTAAAAGATAGCAAGGACCCAGTGTAAATGAAATATTACTGACACATGCTTTAAGAGTTGTTTATGTAGAGTTCAAATTTGCATCCTTTTAGGCAGTAAATAATTTATTAATGTAATTTTTCTTTATAAATATGTTTAGCTCTTTAGTGAGTCTGTTTAGCGTAGATGTTATTTATTATTAGTTTCTACTAGCATTATATTAAAAAAAGCCTAATGTCAAAAATTTTTAAAGAGCAGTATTAAGGTCTGGTATCTAGGAATGCAAACTCGGGGGGTAAAACTATGTATTTTTTAAAAACCTGCAAGGAAGTGATTTTTGTAAAAGTAAAGATAAAAGAGGAGGGAGGAGGCTGTGATTGGGACCTGGCTCCTGAAGTGGTGGCAAAGTTCTTTAACCTGATGGTGGTATAGTTCAAGCGTATAGTTCATTACGCCATGATTGCTTTTCTGTGTCTGTGTTTTAGTTTATGTGAAACTTTTAAAATTTCCTTTTTAAAGAAGCCTGTGTGTAATGTACTTTACACTGTATAAGGTGTTTCGCTAAAGGACTTAATATTTGGTGACTGACTTTAGAATACTGCTGGGCTGCCCTTTGCAAACAGGATTAGACCTATTAAACCATAACTGGGAAATACCAGCTGGCGTATGTAACTACTTTCACAGGTGAATAACATATGTTAATTATGTTAATATTTTGAGGAAAGACACCAGGTTTAACTAACTTTAAATCCTCTTCAGTTTTGTATGTTGTACATGACAAATAGTAGGTAATCAAAATATGTTTATTAAACTAGGGAACACTGTTCTATCATCAAATATAAAATATGCCCTATTTTTCAGAAGATTATGGTAGCATGACAGTTAAGACGCAAAATTTAACTGTGGCATCAAGGTAATAAGTCTTTCATCCATTTTCAGTTTTCTGGAACAATAATTCTTTAGATTGGTAATTTCAGCCTGCGATTTGATATTCTTAAGGATGTCTTAAAATTCTCAGCATAAAATAAGTTGTCATTTACTCAGACTTTATGAAGATGTGCCGTATAGCACCTAAAGAAATGGTGTTTTGTTTCAAATGACATTATGGTGTTGGAGTTTCCAAAATGCTGTGAATCGCTGCCTTATGCTACTTTACTTGCTTTGTGTAATGGCTTGCTGTGTTAGTTGTTGGTGTGGTTGCTTTGCATTGTGGTAATGTAGAGCTGAAGAGGAGAGATCATGGCTGTACCAAGTTCTTATATCACAGGAACTTTCAGTTATGTTACAAAGGTGATGTTTGTGGTGCTGGCTTTGTTGTGTGAATATTTACAGGAAGTTTTAGTTAAGATCTTCCATTGTTCAGAACGCTACATGGCTTAGGTCACCTTCAGTTCACGTTTAAACAGGTCTGTAATACAAATACAAGTTCCTCTAGTGAGGTACAACTGCTTTTCTTTAAAGGAAATCATCTGTTCCTGTTAAAGTACCCTGGTATCTGATTGGTAGTGTGTGTGGTGGTTTGTGTGGCTATGGTAGGGTATGCAGTCTCTCTTTTCTTCCTCTCAGCTGCTCCGGCGCCACAATTAGGCTGCCTATTGCTCAGCTACAGCTGCTGGGTGATTATGAACCATCCAGCTCCTGTCTATACTCAGAGGCAGATTTAGCAAAAGGAGCTAGAGTAACAACAGAGGGTGAAAGAGAAGAGCCAGTGCCGCTGCCAGGATCATTTTAACGTGTCTGTGTGCCAAGGAATCGTTGGCTGCAGCAGCGCCACTGTTGTCTTGGAACTAGCAGACTTGATAGCAACACATCCTGGTCTGGGTTAGGTTTACCTGGTGTTATTCTTTAAGATCTTGAAGCTCACTCCAGGAAAGAAAGGGAATCCTGTAATTTCAGAGTACAGGATAATGTACAATGAGGTTACTGATGGGCTGAGCTATGCCTCTGCTCCCCCGCACCGCCCCCCAACCCGGGACAGCAGTGCCCTTCAGTTTCCCTAATTTGAATATATATGTGATTTCAGGTTCTCTGAAGCGTATACCATATACTCTGTGCTGTTTTAACCCGTGTCTCTTTGAAGTGCTGCTGCTGTTACTGTTGCTTGGCGGGTGGCAGAGCTGATATGTTCTTTGGACTCCCTGCTTTTTTTCCAGTAAGTGGAAGACCTTCAAAAGGGATTATTTCTAGAACTAGCTGCACATGGCATATCCCCTGTGACTGCTGGAGTTTTGCAAGTAGGAACCCTAGATTATTTTTCCTGTTATTCTTTATTCCTGGGGTGTGAGAAGATGGACATCAACAAACGCAGATACAGCATCAGCTCTATATGGCAAGCTCCAGACTGGAAGAGGCCGCAGGCAAATTTTGCTGCTTCTGAAATGTTGCTCAGTGTGCCAAGCAAAGAGCAGCAGCATCTTGTCCTCTCGTTTACCACTACCGTTGGAAAATCTAGACAATTCCTTTTGATAGTTCTGGCTTTGGAATTTAGTGGTTCAGGATTTGGCTGATTTGGGATGGGGAATAGAGAGTATTGGGAGAAGTAGCTCTCAAACTGGTGTAACCAGAAGGAAGGAAGTTACAAGTAAGGAAGACTGTGTACACTTGAACATTAACAAGTACACATTGTTATCGTGGCACATACTTAACAAGACATTGGTGTGTTGACCCCCTTCTCTGTGCTCCCACAGAACGCTGGTATCAAAGCACATTTCTCCTTGCATTCTAATTATTTCTTTCCATGACTGTGATATACTTGACCTAGTACTCGCTGTGGCAAGGAACTGTTTTATATGAATCTTTGAGAACAGTCCCTAATAGAATAAATCCTTTTGAGCTGTATTCAGGGATGTGGTTCTGTGTATATTTATATGAGTTTATATATACAGACTTTCCTCACACACAACATGTTTTTAAGGTATACCTGTAGTAAAATTTTACAAAAGTAGCCTAGTACTTTTTCAGAAGCTGATGTTAAAACAAGTTCTTTAAATCTTTAACCCTCATAAGTTTTGGTCTAGAAAATGATTTTATAAAACTGTTTAAAAAGTTTAAACTTTGTGAACTTAAAGGTCATTTTGATATTTCTAACATAAACTGGAAACTCTTTGTAGTTGAAGTTATACTAGTTTCTAGTAAGGTTTATTTTAAATAAGTGTTTTTTTTACTATTTTAGTGAATGTTGAAAGCCCAAGATCCTAGATTGTAAAAAAAAGTACATCTGGGGGACTTGCCTGGTGGTCTAATGGTTAAGACTCCATGCTTCCATTGCAGGGGGTGCAGGTTCGATCTCTAGTCGAAGAATGGGGATCCTGGTGCCACGCAGTGCAGCCAAAAATTAAAAAAAAAATTTTTTTGGGTGGGTATCCTATCATGGTATTAGTGACAGTATTATAATTGTGATAATATTCGTATATTCCAAGGACAAAAAGAAAAAGAAATCCTTGTTTTCTTGATGTAATCTGTGAAAGAATGCATAGGTCATAGGGTATGTCTGCTGAATTATTGGTGGGGGTGGAGGCAGGAAGTACTGGGAGGAAAAGACTGACCACTGAAACCTAAAGATTGTCTGGTTTCAGCCTCTGTTCCTAACAATATATGCAGACCTTAGGTTTTCTTAAACTGATTACAGAGGCTAGTCACGTCTCTAATTTTTTAATGTAACTTTTAGTTTCTTAGCGTTAAGTAGAAATTGGGGTGGGGTGGAGAAAATTGGTGGCTTTTGCTTCATAAGTTAATACTTAAAACTGTTTCATGGCAAGTTTATTGATTTGTTTTTTGTTTTTTTTGTCTGTATTGGGTCTTCATTGCTGCGCGGGCTTTCTCCAGTTGTGGAGAATGGGGGCTACTCTTCGTTGTGGTGCGCTGGCTTCTCTTGTTGCAAAGCATGGGCTCCAGGTACGTGGGCTTCAGTAGTTGCAGCGCGAGGGCACAGGAATTGTGGCTCGTGGGCTCTAGAGCGCAGGCTCAGTAGTTACTGTGCATGGGCTTAGTTGCTCCGCGGTATGTGGGATCTTCCTGGACCAGGGCTCGAACCCGTGTCCCCTGCATTGGCAGGTGGATTCTCAACCACTGTGCCACCAGGGAAGTCCCAAGTTTATTGATTTCTTACATTTGTTCTGATGTAATTAGTATTTTCACATTATAGGTACTTTTTAATTAGCAGCAGTCAGGCATTTGAAAAGGAGCAGAGAAGGTAACATGATGTAATAAGGACAAGACTAAAAGGTAGAAGACCATCTGCATTTTAATTCCACTTGTGACAGTGAAGAGCTATGTGGCCTTGGTCAATTCACTGAACTTCATAGGCCTCAGTTTCACCATTTGAAACGGGGGTACAGTTGGGCCAGATGTTTTCTAATATTCTTTCAGCCTTATTTAAATATGTGGCTCTACTGCAGTTGAAGTTTTTTTATTGATAAAATTTTAAGGAAATGTTTTAGAGTCTAGAATTTGAAATACAATTAGATATCAGGTAAGTAAAAGTTAGGGTAAAAAACTGACCCACAGACTTGA
The DNA here is from genome assembly GCF_003676395.1 of Aethalodelphis obliquidens. Lineage (NCBI taxonomy): Eukaryota > Metazoa > Chordata > Mammalia > Artiodactyla > Delphinidae > Aethalodelphis > Aethalodelphis obliquidens. Next base: position 388,828 of record NW_020837976.1, read on the forward strand.
CCCTGGACTTTCTCAGGCAAATAAAGTGTATTCCATTCATTAAGTGGACATTTATTAAACCTGTGGTGCAACAAATACTATGCCAGTTTTGATGTTATAAAAATGATTGCAGCATGACTGCTACCTTCTAGGAATTCACAGTTGGGTGGAACTGGCTATAATTATGAGGCTGTTATAAATTTTTTGGATTGATCTTTTTAGTGTGATAATCCATTAGAATACTTCTCTGATTTTTGATGGTATTAGGGTGTGATACATCTGAAGCTTTAATAAATCCCTTTGTACTACATAGATTTAGCCTCAAGTAAACCGATTTAGTTCTCTAGGCAGGAAGACTTGATGTTTTTCTAGATGTTAGTTCATTACAGATACGTGTGACTCACATACACAGGTTCCACAACACCTGTACAGAGGTTTTACTATAAGAAAACACATTTGAAAGCAAGGCTTTTAAAAAAACATTTCAGATTTATTTTGCAGTAAAGTTAGAAAAGGACTGAATGATTCATTGAAGCACATAGTTGTGATGTCAGTTAACAGGTAGTCATGACTGGATGACAGCTTTGCTGCATTGTATCGGGAAAAGAGCCTCTGACATTAATTAAAACATCTTTTTAATCGATAGAACCGGAGACTAATTATTTAGGATATTTTTCTTTAACACATGTAGTTAACATTTAGAACAAAATAAGCATGGGCATTTGAAGATGGTTAGCTTTTTAAGGTTTGCATAATAGATTTTGTAGAAAGAAAGAGAAGGAAGGAAAAGAAAAGAAACTAAAACTATAAGGTGGAAAATCAGTATATTTTTCCCAGAAAAAGTTCTTTTTGTAAGGTTAGCCTTTTTGGTTAGATTTCTGGGCAGCCCATTAGAGTTTACCTGTAAAAACCTAACATAAAGATATAACAGTGTTTCTGTGGTAAATATGTTCTGATTGATTTTAAGTTTTGTGTGTTTTTTTAAATTTGCTGAGCTCTTTGAGCAAATGAAATACTTGGCCTACTAAATGCTCTGATTATACAGTGGATAACCTGTAGCTTTGCCAGTCCTCACCTTCCCAGCTTTTCACTATTTAAAAATCACTGTTATGAGCTCCATATTAGGATGCTAGGACTCTGAGCTTAATTTAAGGACAGAAGCTTCCCTAGTTCCTCCCACCTGCTTGCTAGGCACTGTGAAACTTGCTTCCTACCCTGACCCGGTGTGAGAAATGGAAACAGGTCAAAAGATTGGGAATGAGAAACAAAAATGAGGGGAGTAGAAGAGGAGAAATGAGAAGTGGATGTAGTATGAAGTTTATAATTTTCTTTTTTGTGTCCTTTTTTCTTTTTCCCACTCCTTCTGTTAGGTATTGGGTAAAGACGGAAGAAAACCTGTTTTATTTTTTATTTTTAGATTTTATTTATTTTCTTTTAAACAATTTTTTGGCTGCATCGGGTCTTAGTTGCGGCATGCAGGATCTTTCATTGTGGCGCGGGCTCTTTGTTTTGGCACGTGGGCTTCGCTCTAGTTGTGGCGTGTGGGCTTTAGAGCACGTGGGCTCTGTGGTTTGCGGCACATGGGCTCTCTCGTTGAGGTGCGCGAGCTCAGTAGTTGTGGTGTGGGGACTTAGTTGCCCTGCAGCTTGTGGGATCTTAGTTCCCCGACCAGGGATCGAACCCCGTCCCCTGCATTGGAAGGCGGATTCTTTACCACTGGACCACCAGGGAAGTCCCAAGAAAGCCTGTTTTATGTCAGATGCTTTGCTATACATTCATATACATTTTCACGTTTAACTTAAATCTTTGAAAAGACATTCCCAAAACACAGAGGAATCATGCATAAGATAGGCTTTTACTACACACAAAGAAACTGAGGACCAGTAAGTATATGTAATTTGCTAAGGTCACATGACTCGTTGATGTGACTGAATAATTGACAGCAAGACTGTTTCCTATAAGACACTTTCCTTAGGGATAAGGAGCAATGATGGAAAGGGAGATTTTTTATCTTTTTCCTTCCTTAAACTGTACATTTGTATCGGCTGAGAATTTTCAACACTTACACTTTTCTTTTTAATGGAATTAGCTTTGTGGTGCATCTTTCATAATGGGTGTTGAGGTCAACTATTGTATGAGCTAAAAAATTGGGTTATTGCACTAACTAAACTGTAGCTACAGCCCACATTACAGAGACAGTGTTTGCATGTTTTTCCAATCAAGTTTTTTTCCTATCTAAATTTAATTCATCAGGGAATTCCCTGGCAGTCCAGTGGTTAGGAGTCTACGCTTTCACTGTGGAGGGCCTGGGTTCAATCCCTGGTCGGGGAACCAAGATCCCACAAGGCTCCCACAAGCTGTGTGGCGTGGCCAAAAAGAAAAAAATTCATCAAAGGAGCAAAGGAACATGCAGAAGTGGGTTATTACTCTAACTCAACTGGAGTAAATGTGGTTCATTTGTAAGTTTGGGTTTGTAAAGTATATATATAGTCTGTATGTATATAGTCAGCCTCCCCCCATATATATTTTTATATATATATATAGTTTATGGTCAAATCAGTTTTCCTTCTACTGTGCAATATTGCCTTCTTTTCTACTAAGTATATGATTTATTCCTAGATGAGTTAGTAGAAATAGATGGAAGCTCTGTATTGTCTAAATTGTCCTCCATCATGTTTCAGGCACATGCTGCAGAAAGAGAGCACACTTTCTGATTTGTTCTGTCAGTAGGATGGTGGTTTCCTGCACCTTGGTACAAACTTACCAACATTCAAAGCTGCACTTCCTTTTTAAGGAAATCCAGTAGAATTCTTCCAAATTGGCTTGTTCTTTTATTTATTTAAAATTTTTATTATTTTATTTTTTTGGCTGCGTTGGGTCTTCGTTGCTGTGCGCGGGCTTTTCTCTGGTTGCGGCCAGCGGGGGACTCCTCTTCGTTGCGGTGCGCAGGCTTCTCATTGTGGTGGCTTCTCTTGTTGCAGAGCACGGGCTCTAGGCATGTGGGCTTCAGTAGTTGTGGCGCGCAGGCTCAGTAGTTGTGGCGCACGGGCCTAGTTGCTCCGTGGCATGTGGGATCTTCCCGGACCAGGGCTCAAACCCTTGTTCCCTGCATTGGCAGGTGGATTCTTAACCACTGCACCACCAGGGAAGCCCTGGCTTGTTCCTTTAAATCTTATTGTTCCATGAATTCCTCACTCTCTGCATGAAGAGTCTCATCTAAAGCTCTAAATGGAAATTTTGTTTGCTACTCTTTTGCCACTGTGTCAAGTTCCATTGACAGTGATTTCCTTCACCACCTTAGAAGCCTTTTCTTCTTTGGCTTCCTTTTATTTCTTCCGTTGTATCTAAGAATGTACCCTTTGTCCTCTCTTATAAGCTGGAGCATTGTTTTCTATGGGAATACAGCTTGATTTTGTTGCATTATTATCCCACATAGAATATCCGCAGTACAACTCCACACATCACTGCCAACAGTTCCATCACTGCCTGTGTTTATTGAGTCTACATAAGGATTAGCAGATAGGTTTAAACTGTTGTGCTAGGGACTCCCCAGTGGTCCAGTGGTGAAGAGTCCACGCTCCCACTGCAGGGAGCACGGGTTCCATCCCTGGTTGGGGGAACTAGAATCCCGCATGCCACGCAGCGCAGTCAAAAAATAAATGTATAAAATACCCTGTTGTGCCAACTCTATGAGCTTAGAATGGCTTCCACTAGGTAAGCTCCACGAGGGTAGGATCTTTATTTTGTTTACTGAAGTTATCCCAAGTATCTAGAACAACAGCACATAGTAGGCACGTATTAAATAGTTTTAAAATATGGGCAAGTACAGCAGTTCGCTGGCCATATTTGCTTGCCATGGGCATAGGAGAAAGGAGTGTCAGCAGCCAGCTTCTCACTGAAAACTCATGCAGTAAGTAACCTCAAGACTCCTTGGAGTGGCAGGCCCAGTGCTAAACAATGGCATTAATGCTCAGGATGAATTCAGATAAACACTCTACTTGAGTCTGATGAAGAAACTGAGATTTGATTTAGCAGTGACTTGTAAATGTTAAGGAGAAGTAAGAATAAGTGGGTTTCTTTTCTTTATATCATAGTCTCTAACTATATCTCTAGCAGCCATGCTTCTTAAAAACTGTAGCACACATCGGTTCCCCATACACTGATTGAGTCATATGCTTGTATCTGGTTGTAGGTAGAACTGAGACAAATAGTCCTTGGCAGGGCCGCTACCTTCCAGTGACAACTTTACACCATAGAAGGGGAGAAGGCATTTTTAGTGGAAACATAGCTGTCTCTGTCACAGAAGGGAACAGGAAGTAACCTAGTAGTTGAATGAGTTAGGTATATGGAAATACACTATCTAGTTGTATAAACATGATTAGAATATTTATTTGAAAGGTGTGGGCACAGATGGTATTTTCTTAATTCGGGCAACAATATTAGTACAGGAGCGAACTAACGGTGATGGTTTAAGATTCTAGTGGGCAATATACCACCTAAAGGAATGAATTTCCCAGGCTTTTTTATTTTTTATTTTTTTTGCGGTACGCGGGCCTCTCACTGTTGTGGCCTGTCCCGTTGCGGAGCACAGGCTCCGGACGCGCAGGCTCAGCGGCCATGGCTCACGGGCCCAGCCGCTCCACGGCATGTGGGATCTTCCCGGGCCGGGGCACGAACCCGTGTCCCCTGCATCGGCAGGCAGACTCTCAACCACTGCGCCACCAGGGAAGCCCCTCCCAGGCTTTTTTATATGAAAAGTTTGAGAAGCACCCTGGTAAGGAAGGGGGTCAGAGTAGAATGGGGCTTTTATCTAAATATATTTAGATAGCACTTTTAGTGATTGAGAAAAGACAGTAATTAGCCGTATCAAAGAATTTGGTGGGGAATAGTGGCAGGTGGAAATTATGATGGAGCTAAACCTCCCTTTCCAGTCTCACCTCACACTTCCCCTTCCCCCCACCCCCTTAAGCCACTCCTACTGGGGCTTAGCTTTTGATTTTTTTTTTTTTAATGAATAGAACTTAAGTCAGAAGGAGGAACTCGTAATAAAGGTCAAGTAGAAGAGAGAGTCAAGAACCTCTTAGGTTGTCAGAGGATGAATAGGATTTTTAGGATGATTGATGCTTAGAAGAGGGAAAAACTAATGACAACGTAGACGATTCTTCGAGATAATCACAGCCAGCAGTAAGAAGCCACAGATCCACAACTTCAGAAAGTCGAAATGATAGATCATAAGAAACAACTAGCACGTCTTCTTTTTAATCTCCTAACTTCTGTAACAAGAGGATGCTCTTTAATGGAAAAGCTAGAAAAAAAGTATAAGAAACTAGATAGCAGATAGTAAGAGGGTATCTAGCTTTGACTGATTTCAGGCTTCTAGGTCCAGAAGAATTCCATCTGAAGGTTCTAAAAGACATTTCTGATATTCCCAGGACCCCACTGATAATAGAAAGAAATCATGGTGGACTTCCCTGGTGACACAGTGGTTAAGAATCTGCCTGCCAGTGCAGGGAACACAGGTTTGATCCCTGGTCTGGGAAGATCCCACATGCCACGGAGCAGCTAAGCCTGTGCGCCACAACTACTGAGCTGCGCTCTAGAGCCTGCAAGCCACAGCTATTGACCCCATGTACTGCAACTACTGAAGCCCGCACGCCTAGAGCCCGTGCTCTGCAACAAAGAGAAGCCACCGCAGTGAGAAGCACGTGCACCGCAACGAAGAGTAGTCCCTGCTTGCCACAACCAGAGAAAGCCTGCGTGCAGCAACGAAGACCCAACGCAGCCAAAAATAAAAACAAAATTAAAAAGAAAAAGAAAGAAATCATAGAGACAGACATCTCAGAAAGAAAGAAAAATGATTAAATGATGCCTTAAAAGGTGAATTTTAATAAATGCAGACACTGAAAGTTGCCTTTAAATCTGGACAAGATTCTGTAACAGTTTATTAAACAGTTACCATTTATAAACAATTGGAATGTTACAGAGAAGTAATTCTTAACAGTTAGTTGTCCAGCAGTGCTTTCTTGAATTGTTGAACCACCTCTTTGTAGTCTGAGTAAATACTGGCTCTAGATCATCTGTCAGTGGTACTTTCCTGTGTTGGTGAGTGGTCGGACCTGATAAAGCTTAGTTTCCTTCTAACAGCAAGGGTCAGTGATTCCTTTTCCAATTTATTTATTTTTTGGTCTGTTTTATTTTCCCCTTTCTGTAATTAAGTCTTCTAATGGCACTATAGACTTTGCTTTATCTTTTTGATATTCAGTCAGGGATATTAACAGGTTTAAAGCTCTTTTTATGTATTTCTGGATTTTTCTTTTTTAAGGAAAATTAAACTGGAGTATGGGATAAGCATGTGTGTTTATCCCGTAATATCTGTGAACATTGTTTTATTTTTATTATATATATGAACAAAGATACCTCAGAGTTATTTTTATTTGCTTTTTCAGTTGAAGTCTCCTGTGCATTTTTCTGTGCTTGCTCATAACCATTGCCAATCTTGCTCTTGGGTTGTCTTTTTCTTATAGATTTTTACAGATTCTTCGTGTACAATGGATATTAATCCTTTATGTTGCAAACACTTCATATCTCTGCTTGTCTTTGTTTAATGTTTTTCTTTTATCTTAAAGTATTACAAGTAATTTTCCTTTTGTAACTTCTGAATTTTGTGTTCTAAGAATACTTTCCACAGTTGACAATAATTTTAAAAATTCTATTTATAGGTTTTTGTTTTGTTTTATGTTACAAATAATTTAGCTGTTTACTCTGAAACTTATATATGTTGTAAGATAAGGATCCAGTTCCTTTTTTCTTTCCTCAGATGATAGAGCTCACCAATGCTGTTTATTAAATCTAAATCTCTCCTTTTACCACAGATTCAAAATGCCACATTTAGCATTTACAAATTCTTTTACTCTCAGGCTTGTTTTGGGGCACTCTTTGTTTTCCCGATATTTACTTGTTTATTCCTGTGCCAGTACCACATAGCTTGATGATGAGGATGATCATGACCCTGATAACAACAGCAGGAGCAGCAGCTAATGCGTATTGAGTATTACCTGTGTACCAGTCACAGTGGTAAATACTTTAACATATTTTACCTGATTCATTTCTCACAAAACCCAGAGTTAGGTATTCTTTTTTCTTTTGAAAATCTGGCTTAAATGTTCTGACCGGTAGCCATCTTATTTAATGAAAGGATTTTCTTTCTTTAAATATGGAACACTTCACAAATGTGCCTGTCCTTGCACAGGGGCCATGCTAATCTCTGTATCGTTCAAATTTTAGTTTATGTGCTGCCAAAGCAAGCAATTGAGTTAAGTATTTTCAATATCTTTATTTTTACAGGTGAAGAAGTAGGTTTTGAGAAGTTATATTTATTTAGGTTACAAGCTAGGACTGTCACCAACTCTGACTCTAGAGCCTATACTCTTAACCATGAGGTTGTGATTACTAGTGAGACAAATTTCCTCATTTTTCTTTTTTTAAAAATTTCTCGGGCTTCCCTGGTGGCGCAGTGGTTGAGAGTCCGCCTGCCGATGGAGGGGACCCAGGTTCGTGTCCTGGTCCGGGAAGATCCGACATGCCGCCGGAGCGGCTAGGCCCGTGAGCCATGGCCACTGAGCCTGCGCGTCTGGAGCCTGTGCTCCGTAACGGGAGAGGCCACAACAGTGAGAGGCCCGCGTAATGCAAAAAAAAAAAAAAAAAAATTTCTCAGCTATTCTTATGCATTTACTTTTCCATATGAACATTGTGCTTTTGATCTAGATAATGTTAATTATTTTGATTTATTTAGGGAAGAATGGACACCTTTATAATAATGGATCTTATTATCTAAAAATAAATGGTTTGTTTCATTTATTAAGGTTCTTTATATCCCACAGTTTTATTTTTTTAATATAGACTCTGAACATTTGTTGTTAAGCTTATTCATAGGTATTATTTCATGTGTGGTTTTAGAAAAACTTGTTATTTGGAAATAATTTCAAAGTTACAGAAGAGTTGCTAACATTTTGCCACACTTGATTTTGTCATTCCTTTCTTGTATATGTGTGTGGGTATCCTCCCCACATCCCCACCTTGAAAGTTAGTTGCAGACATCATTCTCATCACCCTTAATTACTTCGGTGTACATTTTCTAAATCAGGGACATTTTCTTATACACCGACAGTACAGTCAATCAAATTCAGGAATTTTAACATCACTATGACATAGTTATCTAATAGATAATTGTTGTAGGTTGAATTGTGTTTCCCCCAAAAGTTCTAATCCCCAGTATCTGTGAATGTGACCTTATTTGGAAATAGGGTCTTTGCAGATGTAATCAAGTTAAAATGAAGTCATACTGAATTAGGGTGGGCCCTAATCCAGTATGACTGGTGTACTGATAAGAAGAGGAAAATGCCATGTGACGATAGAGGCAGAGATGGGAGCGACACAGCTGCAAGCCAAGGAGTCCAAGGATTGCCAGCCACAACCAGAAGTTAGCAGGAGGCAAGAAAGATTCTATCCAGAGTTTCAGAGGGAGCATGGTCCCGCTGGCACCTTGATTTTGGACTTGTGGCCTCCATTACTGTGAGAGAATACATTTCTGTTGTTTTAAGCCTTTTTAAAAAAATTTATTTATTTATTTTTAATATATTTATTTATTTATTTATTTTGGCTGTGTTGGGTCTTCGTTGCTGTGTGCGGGCTTTCTCTAGTTGCGGCGAGCGGGGGGCTACTCTTCGTTGCGGTGCGCTGGCTTCTCTTGTTGCAGAGCATGGGCTCTAGGCGTGCGGGGTTCAGTAGTTGTGGCACGTGGGCTTAGTAGTTGTGGCTCGCGAGCTCTAGAGCGCAGCTCAGTACTTGTGGCGCACAGGCTTAGTTGCTCTGCGGCATGTGGGATCTTCCCGGGCCAGGGCTCGAACCCGTGTCCCCTGCATTGGCAGGCGGATTCTTAACCACTGTGCCACCAGGGAAGCCCATATTTACTTATTTTTAAACAGCAGCCCTAAGGAGTTAATGTCGCAGTCCATAATCAAAATTTTTCTAGTTGTCCTAATAGTGTCCTTTATAACAAAAATCCAGAATGTAACCCACTGCATCTAGTTATGGCTCTTTAGTCTCCTTTAATCTGAATAGTTCTTTAGCCTTTATCTTTCATGATGTTGATATTTTTGAAAAGTCAGAATGCTTGTTTTGTACAGGGTACCTTATTGAGGATTTGTCTGTGCTTTCTCGTGATTAGATTTAGATTATGAATTAGGGCAGGAATACTACTGATATATCAGGGGTATTGTGTCGTTCCTGGTATAGCCCATCAGGAGGCACACCTTGTTAGTCCCATTATTAGCAGTATTAATTCTGCTTAGGTAAGGTGATATCTGTCAGGTTTCTCCACTGTAAAGTTAACATTTTTCTCTTTTTCATTAATAAGTGATTTGTAGGAAAATAGTTTTAGATTCCATGAATGAGTCTTGCCTGAATTGATTATTGAAATGATGGCTGCAAAGTAATACTTTTCTAACTGTGTAATTCCTTCTATGTTTATTAGTTGGGATTCTGAAAGAAAATCTTCCCTTCTCACTCATTTATATCAGAGTGATTTTTGGATTTTCTTTTTAGTCAACAGGTTATAATCTATTAGTGTCATTCATTTTGATGCTCAAATTCATCCTGTATTTAGCCAGCAAGAGCCTCTTCAAGATGGTTCCTGTACACTTTCGATATATCCACATCATGTTTTGAGTAGTACTTAATTTTCTTGGTGTAAGATGTCCCAGGCTCTGAAACTGAGCAGAGGGCTTGTGTGTCTGCAGTGCAGAAAGCCAAACTCTGACAGCAGGAGTTTGTAGCAAAGTAAGGATTTGTTACAGGGTGCCATGCAGGGGAGTGGAAGACAAGCCTCAGGCCCACTCCAACTTGGTCTTTGAGTTAGGGATATTCTTAAAGGGGAAGAACAAAGAGGCTGGGATTAACAAAAGAGACATGGTCTTGTGACATTTTTCAGTCATAGTTTTGGGAGTCAGGATGTTTCTGGTTTATGATTCTCCTAGCCAGGTGGTCCATGGCTCGGGGGTCTGTTAGCTCATCTTGCCCTGGAGAAATGACCTGAGTTTGTATATTACTGATGATATCTACATCAGCAGCTTTAGGCATCTGACTCTGGTTGATTAGTGTTCAGTTAGCACGGCATTGAGGTCAGAGGGGACAAGAAAGGGGATAAAGTTTTGGATAGACATATTAACCATAAACTTTGTAATGGAACTTGGTTTCAGTTCCCACTCCTGTTTTAACTTTCCCCAAATCTTTCAGGGAATGGGGCGACAGCTGCTCTGGCTACTTCTTGTTGAAACAGAGTGTATTCTTGCCTCAATTTGGGGAATGGAAATGTTGCATACCAACTTTCAAAACACTTGGTCAAATAGATCATAGGTCACCATGAAACAATACTTATTCACTTAACAAAGTGATAATAAAAGATTTCAAAAGCAAATATATAGAGTTAGAACAAATTACTTAAAAGGTAAAGAAAGTTAGCCGCTCAGTATTCCCCACAAAAAAAATTTGTTTTCTTAACAAAGAAAACATATTCAAGTTTTGTACCATATTGCCTTTAATCTTAAAATTCATTGACTCAATTAAATTCATCCTGATCTTAATCCTGACCACACATAGAATTCCTTTTTTTTTTTGATTTTAATTTTTGTCTGCGTTGGGTCTTCGTTGCTGCATGAAGGCTTTCTCTTGTTGCGGCGAGTGGGAGCTACTCTTCGTTGTGGTGTGCTGGCTTCTCATTGTGGTGGCTTCTCTTGTGGCACGTGGGCTTCAGTAGTTGCAGCACACAGGCTCAGTAGTTGCAGCACATGGGCCCTAGAGCATGTGGGCTTCAGTAGTTGCAGTGCGTGGGCTCAGTAGTGTGGCACACGGCTTAGTTGCTCCACGGCATGTGGGATCTTCCCGGACCAGGGATCAAACCCGTGTCCCCTGCATTGGCAGGTGGGTTCTTAACCACTTTGCCACCAGGGAAGTCCCATAGAATTCCTTTCTATGGATTCTTTATTTTCTCTTGCAAATCTTCTGCAACTTTCTGTATCCATATTAATTTGTCCCCTACTTTCTTTCCCTTAACAAAATGCATTTCCATTCCTTATACCTTCTTTTCCCTTGCATACAAAGATGTTTTCCATATTAATTTTTAGTTTTAATTACATTAATTAAAATTCTCAACTCTTAAAAACCTTAATTTCTGATGAAAACTAAGAAGTAAGTAATTGTGGACTGTTTGTCATACCACCATTTCCCCATTGGCAAATTTTATGAACATATTCTATAACCTCTAGAAACATACATTTCCTCAGAGCATAATTTTTTAAATTGAAGTATAGTTGATTTACAATATTATGTTAGTTTCTCATAACATAGTTTCTTTCCTCAACGTGGTACAGGATGTGTCTAATAAACCCAAACGTCTTTAGTTTTTCTCTCGTAAGAAGACAAAAGTAGATAGACTTGTTTAGCAGTTAATGTTTCAGTATTTTATCTTATTTGAAATGACCTGGATATTCAATGAATTCCCATCATTTAACTTTATTTAGCAAAACTTTAAAGTTTCAAGTTACCAAAAGTCTGGAGAAACTATTTTTACTTGAAATTTTAATTTATTTTTTTCATTTTTGGCCACGCCACGTGGCATGTGGGATCTTAGTTCCCTGACCAGGGATGGAACCCGGGCCCCCTGCGTTGGAAGCGTGGAGTCTTAACCACGGGGCCACCAGGGAAGTCCTTGGAGAATCTAGTTTTAAATAGACATACCTAAAACATAATTATGCCTTAGGAGTTCACCTAAAATTTCCTATCTCATTTATCTCTATTTCATTACTTATGAAAATACCAAGGTTGCAAATAGTGAGTCTACACATTACCCACAACTTCTGTCCAACTGCTGTAAATTGGGATTTCCCATGACACCTCCTTGGGTTTGATAATTTGCTGTAATGGCTAACAACTCAGGAAAAGTTTATTTACTTGGTTACTGGTTTATTATAAAAGGATACAACTCGGAAACAGGCAATGGAAGAGATGCACAGGGTAATGTATGTGGGAAGGGGTGTGGGGCTTCCAGGTAAGCCACCCTCCCAGAACCTCCAGGTCTCTTCAGCACCTGGAAGGTCTCTGAACCCCTTCAGTTAGGATTTTTATGGAGGCCTCTTTACAGAGGCTTCACTGATTAAACCATTGACTGTTGGTGTTTAGTTCAAGCTCCAGCTCCTCTTCCCTCCCCTGAGGTGGGAGTGTGTGGTGGGGCTGAAAGTTCCAGCCACTCAGTCCACTGGTGGGTTCACCCTAGGGGCTTTCTACTAGTTACCACTAACACAAACTCAGGGACTTGTGAATAACAAAAGGTGTTCCTTCACCTTTATTGCTCTTATCCGTCAGGAAATTCCAAGGGTTTTAGGAGCTCTGGGCTAGGGATAGGGAGGAAAACTAAATACATATTTCTTATTGTTAATCACAATGTGTCAAGTAGCTCCTGGCCACATGGGACAGTTGAGCAGTTGAAATGTGCTGTAAGTGTGAAATACATCCAGATTTTGAAGACTTAATATGATAAAAAGAATGTAAAATAATTCAACTTTTTTGGTTGATACATGTTGAAATTATAATATTTTGGATATATTAGGTTAAGTAAGATATTATTAAAGTTAATCTCACCTGTTTATTTTTCACCTTTTTTTTTTTTTTCCTGCTATGCAGCTTGTGGGATCCTTGTTCCCCCACCAGGGATCGAACCCCGGTCCTCTGCAGTGAAAGCGCGGAGTCCCAACCGCTGGACCTCCAGGAAATTCCCCTATTTTTAATGCGGCTACTAGAAAATTTAAAGTTATATATGTGACTCACATCATATTTTTGTTGGATAGCATTGCTCTAGATCCAGGCTGCCTGGGAGTTATCTTTGATTTGGAGCAAGTTACATAATCTCTGTGCCTCAGTTTTCTCACCTTTAAAGGAAAAGTAAAAAGAAAAAGCCTTTAACTCACAGGGTTGTTTTAAAGATTGAGTAGGTTGATGTGTGCAAGAGTACTTAGAACAGTGCTTGGCACATAGTAAGTGCCTAATGTTGTCTGTTACTATTCCCAATATGAGTGCAAACTGCATGAGGGCTGGGACTTTGTTTTGTTCACTACTATATCTCCACTTCTTAGGTTCTCAGTAATTTTTGAATGAATAAATGAATATGGAGAGTTTTTGAGTAACGTAGGTAGTGATTGGGAAGGTTTCTTGATTATCCAGAATGTCTGTTGAAAAAATATTACAACCAAGAAAATTGCATCCCTAAAAGACAGGTGGCGTGGACTTCTCTCTTAGGAAAAATCTATATCAAAAGGTTAGAAAAATCAAAAGACAAATTAGATATATTTTGAGATTAAAAAGTAGAAAATATATATTATTTGCACTGCATTTTCCAGGCTGTCCGAGACTCTCAATAAAAATTCTCTAAGCCTGCAAAAAAAACCCTAAAAAACTAAAAAACAATACTAAGTCAGTGATCAAATATCTGGTGGTGGGCTAGAAGAGCATGCTGCTGCTGGTCCTTGGTGTCTGTGGTATTTTAAGGGCTTTTCAGTGCTGTTGTTTCCTCAGAAAAACTCTTAATTTGCTAGGGACTGATATTTGCTAGCAGTCCAAGAGAGTGCGAAGATTCCCCTGACTTAGGAACTCTTCACTAGATCTTTCCCTTGTTTCCCCACTTCTTGGCTCTGTAGAGACCCCAAACCAACTGTCAGGATTCGGCTGTCAGTAAAAAAATAAGGAAACTTTTTTCTGTATGTTTTGGAAGAGATTAAAGGGCATAGAACTAGTTTATTCTTGACAGGTGTCAGATAATTTACCCATAAAATATTTAACAATTTTTGATGGAATTTTTGACAAGGTTTAAACCCTTTTCATGCTTATTGATTTATTTAGGTCTCCTATCTTTTAACTGAGTTAATTTTATTAACTTCCATTTGCTTAGATAGTCATCCTTTTCATCTGATTGTTAAAACTTTTTTAAAGTTCCCGTTTATAGTTTTTTCAAATCTTCTGTTGCTCTAGCATTCTTTTCACACCTAAAACTGTGTACTCGCCCTTTTCATTTCTTGATTAAGATTAAATCTAGTGATTTATCTATTTCATTGATTTTTATTTGTAAATCACATTGGAAGTTTTTCCATTATAATAATGAAATAAAAGAAAATTAAAAGAAAAATTAATTAGAAACAACAGGAAAAGAAATCTCAGTATGATTTACAAGTAAAAATCCTCTTTTTGAGTTTTTGTTTTTTTCCCTAAATTTTATTTGTATTAATTTCTTTTTAGTAATAGGTGTGTAAGACTATGAATTTTGCTCTGAATACAACCTTTGCTATAGCTCATTGATGTGGTAGGAAGTTGTTATTCTTTTTATTTTATAATTTCAGTTTGCATTTCCTCCTTGACACAAGAGTATTGGATCATGAAAAATCTTATGTATTCATGTTATTTAGGAAAACTTGAAAAAACACTCGTGTGCCATTTCTTTAGGTTTTATAGCATATAGTATTCTGTTGTCAATACTCAAAAATGATAAATAGGAGAAAATTGTTTCCAGTCAGAAATAGTTTATGCATGTATAGGTAACTTGTCTCATGGAATTTTAAATACCCATTCCTCAAATAAATAATACTATAAAATGTGGGCCTAATAATACAACCCACCTTTTTTATATACTTGCTGTAAGCAAGCAAATACTGCTAATACTACTGTAATATTCTGGTAAGAGCACAAAATAGTATCAGTATTGCAAAAAATCTTAACCAATTCTAATACAGTTTTTGTGGCTCTTGTTGGAAACTTGTACTCCTTTATATGATAAACCGTAAAAATCAAATGCAGTCTTTTAACTTTTTAATAAGATGTTTTAAATGTTGACATATATTCACATAGTTATTACATACATGTTTTTAAAAAATGACTTCAGGATTGAAATAGTATAGCACAGAAGTAAGGAACAGTTCAGAAATATTGTACCAAGGTTCTGGCTTTGATTCTTAGGTCATGCTAAGGAACTAAAGACTGTGATCGTTTATAGCCTAGGGTAAAAGGCTTCTCATGTAATATGAAAGTAGAAAGAAAGAAAACATCAACTCTTCTTTGATTAAAAATTTCATGTCTCCCTTTTTTTTTTTTTTAAAATGAAAGAAGGTTTAATCAGGGAGATACACGCTCCATAGACAGTGTGTGGGCCATCTCGGAAGGTGAGAGGCCAAAAACTTCATGTCTCCTTTTAATATGACAGCTCCATTGGACTATGATAAAACCATTCACACTACTTCCACATTAATTTTTTACTCCCAAGAGCCAAAGCAGGCAAATTGATATTCTTTGGCAATTCAAATGTAAATGGAATGAAGTCCTTCAGAAAATATGTCATGTAGATCTGTTTGATTTTATGATATAGATATGGTCCTTGGAGCTTGACTATATAAAAATTTGATAAGTACCAAATCTTATTTTCCTATAAGTTTTCATTTACTCGTGTCTATAACATTCCTACCTATTTCTAAGTGGAGTAATAGCAGTGGCTAAATAATAATGCAGAAAACCGATATTATCAATTGTTGTTGCCACCTTGAATTGATAAGATGATGTCAGAAATGTCTGGAAATGGTGAACATGCATTTTACCTTTCTCATATAGCTGCTGTTTTCTTGTCACCTACCTTATACTGACATTTTGAGGCTAGAGCAGTTGTTGAGGTCATAAGCATTATCAGTCTTGACAGATTAAAGGAGATGTAGATAACTAGTAAATTAATCTTGTTAATTATTATGGATTAAGTTTATTTTTATTTATTCTTGGCTGCGGTGGGTCTTTGTTGCTGAGCAGGGGCTTTCTCTAGTTGTGGTGAGCGGGGGCTACTCCTCGTTGTAGTGCCTGGGCTTCTCATTGCGGTGGCTTCTCTTGTTGCGGAGCACAGGCTCTAGGCGTGTGGGCTTCAGTAGTTGTGGCTCGTGGGCTCTAGAGTGCAGGCTTAGTAGTTGTAGCGCATGGACTTAGTTGCTTCGCGACATGTGGGATCTTCCCAGACCAGGGCTCGAACCCGTGTCCCCTGCATTGGCAGGTGGATTCTTAACCACTGCGCCACCAGGGAAGCCCTAAATTTATTTTTACTTAGGGTGATTTTTTTTTTTTTTGTACTACAGTCTTTTTATCTCCATTCCCTTTGGTTAAAGAAGCCAGATTCAAACATTAATTTGTTGACTAATATTTATCTTTTGGGTCACGTCCTAAACATTGATGGGGAAAAGAATCTGTAATTCAATTAAACAAACTTAAAAAAAATTTACATCTACTCCAGGCGAGGCACCATATTAATAAGGCTTTTTAGGAGGTAAAAAGGAAACTCTCCTTTCTGTTTATCAATTAAGTATTCCACTTCTTTAGATAACCTAAGAGAAATATTGTATTGGAGTCTTAAAGTTCAATGGCAGATCAAGAGAAAGGCCCATTCAGGAGACGCCAGGTGAAGGTAAGATTTGAGAAGGTTTTGAAGGATAAATAAAATGGACATTCCATAGGAAGCTGGTAATAGGAACAAAGACACAGAGAAGATTGACAAAGCAAGGTGCTTTCTGGTTATAGTAAATAGGTATGCTTGGAGCATAGGAATAAGGGGTCAATCATATACTTAAAAATGGTGGCTCTCATCATTACTTAAAAATGAGTGCCTGCTCATCACCTGGGATGTCTGTTAATGTGTAGCCTCCTGAGTTCTACTTCCAGAAATTCGAATTCAGTAAACCTGGACTGAGAGCCAGGAATCTTCATTTGTAATAAGTACCTCAGACCCTTATCACGCAGGTGGTATGGAAAAATTGAAAATAGAGACCCATTTATACAACTTGAAGCTTTAAAAATGTTCAGTTTGACAGTGGTAGACCACTGGAGGTCTGGAGTCTTACTCACTTGCCGTGTGACCTTGGACAAGTTACTTAATCCTCTGTGTATCAGGTTCTGCATCTGTAAATGAGGAAAGTAACAGTAATTGTTTTTCAGAGTGTTTTGAGAATTAAATGAGATAATTCATTTTAAGTGGTAAGCACAGTGGCTATAACACACTAACTGTGCAGTAAGTGTTAGCTCTTTTTGAAATCATTGTCATCTAATTAAGAGAAATATATTTATTACTAGGTTATGATTAAATTCATTAGTTATTTTACCCTACATGCTTAATCAGACTACTTTTTGGTATATTACCTTGTGTATATTACTTTTGCTCATTCATTTATTCAGAAAAACATTTTGAAATGTAGTGGGTGTGCACAATATTAGATATACAAAAAAAAGAATGTCTTAACTACTTGTTCTTGATTTGCTAAATTATTGATTTTTGTTTTAGTAATTGATGACTAAATACATGCCTAGCAAATTCAATACTTTTCTATTTGGAGCAAAACAATATAATGTAACAATTCATTTGAATGAATTTTAATTCACTTAAAAATGCAAAAGTGGCAAAGAAATTGTTGGAGGGCTTTAGTACATTTAAAGATATAATTTTAAAGCAGAACAAAAAGCTATACATTTTAAAAGTACAGCATTTTAGATTTTTCCTTTAAAAAATTTATTAGAGGGAAATTTAGCAGTATGTAATCAGTTTTCAAAAAGCACAACTTTTGACTCGCTTATGGAAGTCTTTTCTATCAAAGTATTTATATACAGTCAGTTTACATTATTTGCAGTAGTTATGTTCTAGAAAGTCACCTTGAACACTGATTTAGTGAATACTTAACCATTGCTTCTAGAGGAAATACAAGGTTAGGTCCCTGTGAGCCTCTGATTACAACGTTTTGTCAGCTGATAAATGTATAATCTGTTTTATGTGTGCTTCTATTTAAAAACACACCTTATTTATATTTTCTTTTGGAGGAGGCAAATAGTTTATCTAGCAAAACAGAGAAATACAATTAGATTTCACCAAGTTTACAGTTATCTAGCCTTCTTTTTGAGCTCTCCTGAAAGAACTAAGATTCCTTCCAGTAATACATCTTAAGTCTGCCCTAGAAGGCTCAACAAGTAGGGAGAAAACTACTAAAAACACACCTTATTTAATGTGTATTGTTGATTCAATAACACTGAACTAACAAATAGCCCTATAACTTGTGTCTGAATGAAGCTTATCCAGCACACATTTTCTCTATAAGGTGCACCACAGCCTTCTTGTGTTTAGAGAGAGGACAGCGCTTCAGCAGCAACACCTGGGATACTATTTTAAACAGTAACATCACCAACAAAAACACAAAAAGAAAAAAGAAAAGAAAGTGGCACTAGTTTACAGTATGAGAGCCTTGCTTGCCCTGAGCTGGGTACGTGTGGATCTCGCAACTCATTTTTCATGGCTCTGCTCATGTCTGCAAGTGTCTGCTAAAACACCATAAATTATCATTGGTTTGGGAGTTACAAATAAATCTTAACAAGCAGGCTATTTTGCAAATATGGAATCCATGATAATGAGGATTTATTAATGATGACATTTTTATAGTAGTGTATGTTGCAGAATATCTTCTGGGCTAACCACAAGAGACAAAGGTCCTATTTCAGATTTCCTTAGCTCTCCTGCATGTGTCACCCAAATTCAGTACTCCTATATTAAGCACCCCTCCCTCTCACTCCATAGAGGGGAAAAAAGGAAAACGCCTCCGTGTTTGGTGTTGTGCTGTCAAGGAAGTCACCCACCCACTCAGTCTCCCGTCTTTGAGTCCTTGTGATTTTGGTAATTGCTATGCTGAGACCAGCTTCCTAACGAATTCCCATTCAGGGGACACTGAAAGAACAGTTGGGTCCAGAGTGTCATCCAGACAGGCTGCTCGTAATGCCAACCACAGCCCTGTTACCAGGACTCGGACCTTCTACAGTGCTTCTCTCTCCTCCAGCCACTTAGAGCCAGGCCAGCTCTGCCCGTTCTTATTTCTTCCACCAAGGCTAGTACTTACTTCCCTTTGTAAGGGAAGAGGCCCGTGGTACTCTTACTGGCTTATTTCCCTTTAAAACCTAGTTAAATGAATGAGTTGTTCATTTGCTTGTTTCAACTACTTTGTTCTACTTGGTTAAATTAAACCATTCTCCTAATTTAGCAAAGTTATGTTGCTTAGTACAGAATTAGCTTTAAATCATAATAAACTCTGAACCCTAACAGACCAGTGTGATTTTTTTTTTTTTTTTTTGGCTGTGTTGGGTCTTCGTTGCTGTGCGTGGGCTTTCTCTGGTTACGGCGAGTGGGGGCTACTCTTCGTTGCAGTGCGCAGGCTTCTCATTGCAGTGGCTTCTCTTGTTGCGGAGCACGGGCTCTAGCTGTGCAGGCTTCAGTAGTTGTGGCACACAGGCTCAGTAGTTGTGGCACGGTCTCTAGCGCGCAGGCTCAGTAGTTTTAGCACACGGGCTTAGTTGCTCCGCGGCACATGAGATCTTCCCAGACCAGGGCTCGAACCCTTTTCCCCTGCATTGTCAGGTGGATTCTTTTTTTTTAATAATATTGATGTATTTATTAGTCAAGTACTAATAGTGATTATACAGTTTTTACTCTTCTTTGTACGCGGGCCTCTCACTGTTGTGGCCTCTCCCGCTGCGGAGCACAGGCTCCGGACGCGCAGGCTCAGCGGCCATGGCTCACGGGCCCAGCCGCTCCGCAGCATGTGGGATCTTCCCAGACCGGGGCACGAACCCGTGTCCCCTGCATCGGCAGGCGGACTCTCAACCACTGCGCCACCAGGGAAGCCCTATAATCCTTTTTACATATGCTGTTATCAAGTTTTCCATTCATATAAAATTTAAAATCAAAGAAGTATAACTTAAAACATGACTAATTACTAATATATTCTTATTGTAGCTAATTCACTCGAGTAAAATAATTCTCTCTAAATGTTAATAGCTTTCACTTGGTGGAACAGTAAATGCCAAGTGTTTTGATTGCTCAGACTCCCTTATTTTCTAGGACCTTCTCCACCATCTCATGGTTAAAGTGGGATCTGCCATTTCCGGTGGTGATCCCACCTCTTGGCTTAGAGAGACAGACCCAGAAGCAGGTAGCTGACCCAATATGGGCCAGAGTCCTTTAGGAATTTGGAATTGATACTTAGAATCCTCTGTCTGGCTCTAAAATGAAGATCATAACTCTGGAACTGTTGATAGCCATAACTCTGGAACTGTTCTACCATGTGACGTCAAGAGCCAAAAAGCCATTCTTCCACAGGAGAAAAGAATAAGACAGATGAACAGAGTAGCAGAGGTGAAAGATGGAGAGGGACTGAGACAAATATAGGAAGGGAATGGAGAAGAGAGGGGGATTAAATAGGCAGGGAGACAAGGAGGAAAGAAGAGGGGGTTGGGGAGGGAGTGAGCAGAGAGAGGAGGACTCAGGAGGAAGAGAGAAAAATGAACAAACTAACTTTTTATGGCTTGGGCTCCTGATTCTGGTTTTTTCTTATGACCTTGGATTGGATTCCATGAGACACTGCTGTAACCTTTATTTAAAATGCTCTTTTTGCTTAATCTACCTCTAGTTAGTTCTGTCCTTGTAGCCAGAATAGTCTTAACTAAAGCAAACACTTGTTTTTGTTACGGTACTGCTAGCTGCTCTACATACAATATTAGTTAATTCTCACAACCTTTCATGATAGATACCATTCCTCCAGAAAAATGAGGGAACCTGGGTTTAGGAGAGATTAACTAATTTGATCAAGAATCCCAGTAGCTATTAAGAAACAAAACCAGAATTGAAATGTGGTCTAATTCCAAGTCAGTTCTTATTCATTCACTCTAAAGACATTTATTGACCATCTTCTGTGGGCTAGCACCGGGCCAAGGTACAACAGAGACCAACAGGCAGTGACAATTTAGTAAATGCTGTGGGGAAGGAATAAAATGGGCTATAAGAGCACGTGAGAGGTCAGGGAAGATGCCTTGAACATTTAAGCTAAGAGCTGAAGGTTGAGTAGTCATAAGCCAAGCATAAGGAAAGAGGTAGGTTGTGGTGAGCATTTATGAAAAGAAAATGGTGCAATTGAGAATCTAAAAAAAATTCATATGCGGGGAGCAAGGAGATGGAAGGAAAGAGGTGAGCCAGGAGAGGTAAATAAAGCAAATCATGCAGGGACTCCTATTTCATATTAAGGAATTTAGACCTTATATTGGGAGCAGTATATGGACAGGGCCATTGAAGGCTCCTAATCAGATTTTCTCTTTAGAAAACAAACATCCTTCACACTACACCCAGAAAAGACTGGAGAAATTCTTAACACTAGAGACAGTGAGGGTCAGCGAAGGAAGCTTTTGCAGTAATCCAGACAGTAAATGGTTAGTACCGAGGGAAGTAGTAATTAGTTGAGGGAAAAGTGGAAGAATGTTGGAGATTACAGGGTAGTATTGTCAGTTCCTGTTGACTGACTGGATGTGTGGGAGCGTGGGAGGAGTATGAGTTAAGAATGACTCTCAGGTTTCTGACTGAGGCAGCGGGGTGGACTGGAACAGTGTACTCGCCATTCACTGACATCTGGGTGACAGAGAAGGAAGAGTGGATTTTGGTGGGAAAGATGGCAGATTCTATTTCAGACGTGATGAATTTGAGTTCTTGGAAGATAGCTGTCCCAGCTAACAAAGCCTCCTGCAGAGAGTGGATATGTTGACAAAATGAGAACTAGTCTTTCATCTTCACCCTTCATGTTTCTGGAGGGCAGTGCCTATAGGTGTCTGATGAATTTTGATATTTTAGAGGATCTGAAAGACTTTTTCCATTAATTTTAAAAAAATAAAATCGCGGTCTCTTCCAGCAAATCGCTAGAAAGTCATTGATTGTCTTTGCCATTCTACTGTGTAATTACCATTATTCTGTAGACTTTTATGTTTAGAAGAAAAAAAAACCTATTTAAAGGCAAAATTGGTACTCCATGTATCCTTTTACCTAGTAGATATCCAGAGAATTACATTAGCTTTTATTTCCTTCAAAATCAGTGCCAGGAAAGAGAAAAATAAACATTTATTGAGTACATATTGTATGACAAAACCACAGTTTAAAAAAAAAATTATTGCTGACAGGACAGAACTTTCTTCGTGGAAGTTAAAAATTAAAATATCTTTTAACATACTTGGTAATTCAAATTTTGAAGCAAGCATTTTAAAACACTGTATTAACCTCTGACAAAACCAAAGTAAACTGTTTACTTCATGTAGTAATGTAACATCTTGTTTGAGAAGTTGGCAAAGTAAGCTAAAAAGGACAGTGTTTTAAAAAGAAGGTTATAATTCTTCCATACATCTAAAATTATTTCACAATAGTTTTTAAATAAATGATGGTTTTAAACCTATATAATATGCACAAGTTACAATTAAATTCCTGGATACCAATCAAAATGTATTATTGATTGATTGGCTGCGTTGGGTCTTGGTTGCAGTGCGCGGGCTTTCTCTAGTTGCGGCAGGCGGGGGCTACTCGTTGCGTTGCGCGGGCTTCTCATCACGGTGGCTTCTCTTGTCGCAAAGCACGGGCTGTGTAGGCACGTGGGCTTAGTTCCCCCACAGCATGTGGGATCTTCCCGGACCAGGGATTGAACCTGTGTCCCGTGCATTGGCAGGTGGCGTCTAAACCACTGCGCCACCAGGGAACTCCCCAAAATGTGTTTTTAAAAACTTCTTTCGTACTAGTAGAAATACTAGCCTGAGTTCGAGAGGCGAGGATACAGTTTCTGCTTATTCCTGATAAAAGGCTAGTGATTTTACAGAATATAAGACCTGCACCAAATGGTATCAAAGGTCCGAAAGGTTCCTGGTCTGTGAGAGTGGTAACAGATTAAACTGATTCGCTTCTTGCCTTGCTTCCCTAAACTCATCTCCAGCCGTGCCCCTCGTCATGTGATTTATTTTGATTTTTGAAATACATCTGACTATTCCTTGCTGTTGCTTCTGTTCCTAAAGCTCCCTTTCCTCAGATCTGCATTAATTTCATGTTTACAGTTGTATATTTTATTTACCAAATAGATGTCTCAGTTTTAAATCTATGGACTAAAACATGCATTGAAACTCAAAATATTGTTACAGCAAAAGCACAGTGGAAAAAAAATATTACAGGAATTTGGAGAAAGCTAAAGAGTTCTGGGTCAGTTTTATAAACTGATGTTTCTAAAATCGTGTGTGTATCTAATTTCTTCTCTTTAGTCTTAAAAAGATAAACAGAAGGGATATATACATTATTATAGAAATAGTTGAATGATATATATATATATATATTTTTTTTTTGCGCGGTACGCGGGCCTCTCACTGTTGTGGCCTCTCCCGTTGCGGAGCACAGGCTCCGGACGCGCAGGCTCAGCGGCCATGGCTCACGGGCCTAGCCGCTCCGCGGCATGTGGGATCTTCCCGGACCAGGGCACGAACCCATGTCCCCTGCATCGGCAGGCGGACTCTCAACCACTGCGCCACCAGGGAAGCCCTGAACGATATATTTTTAAGGCTTAAAACTACGACTAAAGAAGAATCCATACAGTGTCTGAGGAGCATTTAATTTCCATAAGGACTTGAAAGTATTAACTAATTGTTTACTATAATTTCTAGGTCAAAAATCTTGACAAAGAACGATAAAAAAATCTTAAGATAGGTATAAAATCAGCTTATTTTTTCAAGAGTTGACTGAATTTGTAGAGAGAATGATGCTTATAAATACTTACAAGTAATAAATATCTTGGGGCTTTACATTAATTTGTAATTTGTTACTATATTTCCTAACACAATAAATTTTAAGTGTTCTTTACAGTTCTTTACATCAGGTCCTTATGGCTGATCCTGTGCCAGACTTCATTAAAGAAACCATGCGGAACAGCCCAGAATTTAGAATGAGTTGGCTTTTTCTTTAAGTTCACTTGTTTGCACATCTAAAGTGCAAAAAAAGAAAAAATTGGTGGTAGAAAATTGCTGTCAGTGAGACTGCAAGCTCAGTTTTCCATTGCTCATATTTTCTATTCTCCTTTGACTCTTGGGAAATTAAGTTCTTTGTTTGCTTTTACTAGACAAAGTGCACGCCCTTTAGTCGTGTGATGTTTCCTCCTCTCCGTCTGTTTTCTATTCTTTCATGGTCCTGCTTATCTTTTGTGCTTTATGCTAAAGGGAAGGGATTTAAAAATGAAAGTAAGAGAAAAAATCGTTGACTATGTTTATGATCCATAGAGCACTGTGTCAAACTAGGGCTTTTTACCCCCTTACTGGATACAGCATATAATGTCACAGTTGGTTAACTTGCTAGAGTTAGTTTATAGAAATAATGTACATTTAAATTTTTTTAAGAGTTCAAAAATGTGTTAAGTCATCTGAGAATTTTTAATCACTATTACTAATAATAAAACAACACGGTTATGGTGGAGAGGGGCGGGATGCTGTTTTCAGAGTTAGTAGATTTGTGTTGTGGGTAGAGCAGTGAGGCTGACTGCCAATAGTATTATCATGTTTGTAACATTTTCTAAAGGGCTGATGTTCAGTAACTTATCAAAGAACAGAAAATATACACAAGCTTCCCCAGAGGCTGTATGGGTAGTGGAAAGAGGGCAGCCTAGAACTCAGACCCAGTTCCCCAGTTGTGCTTACTTTTAGCTTCATCTCCTTGAGCAAATGACTTCACCCACCCAGATGTCAGGTTCTTCAAATAAAAGATGTAGAGGTTATACCTACTTTCTTTTTTCCCTGGTAATATTAGGATTATTATGGGGTCAAATTAAATAATAAAAAATACTTTGGAGACATAAAACACTGTTAAAGTGTAAAATATTATTAAGACAGAATACCTTAACATAGAGTACAATGTGAAGTGTTACTTGCTAATGATTGAGCCAGGTGCATTTTAAAAATTATTTCAAATCTGTTCCAGCTCTACTAAACATACTGTT
This sequence comes from Aethalodelphis obliquidens, assembly GCF_003676395.1. Classification (NCBI taxonomy): domain Eukaryota; kingdom Metazoa; phylum Chordata; class Mammalia; order Artiodactyla; family Delphinidae; genus Aethalodelphis; species Aethalodelphis obliquidens. The sequence continues at coordinate 413,733 of NW_020837976.1, forward strand.
ACAAAGCAGGTTCTGATACAGTATAGGCAGTTCTGATATATGACTGCCTGATGGAAATTTGAAAAACTTTTATCTGACTTATGGAATTGATAAGTTAAGGAAATAGTTGAAGAACCTACAAGTATTTCTAGAATGCTTGCTATGCTTGGCCTTTTGGGGAGAAACAAATGTTAGGCAGGTTGTTGGAAAGAATAAGTCAGAATCAAGTTACAATTCAGTGATTTATTCTTTCTTTTTCTAACTATTTATTTGTTTGGCTCCACCAGGGCTTAGTTGCAGCATGTGGGATCTTTAGTTGCAACATGCAGCCTTTTTTAGTTGCGGTATGTAGGATCTAGTTCCCTGACCAGGGATCAAACCCAGGCCCCCTGCATTGGGAGCACAGAGTCTTAACCACTGGACCACCAGGGAAGTCCCTGATTTATTCTTTCAACAAAAATTAAATGAATACCCATGCATCTAAAGCAATTTGTATTAAGCAGAAGAAGATCCTTGTAGTATAGGCTCTGTTCCCTGTTGCTGTCTCTTCTGGCCTCATCTTTCCCCTTATTACTCTTCCACATTGTACTTCAGCACCAAACTACTTACGGTTTCAAAATCCCACTTTGTTCTGTCTTGTCTGTGGGCTTTTGTACATCCTGCTAGCTCTGCCTCTAAAAGACAGTCTCTGCTCCCTGATTTACATACTTAAAGTCTAATTGGCTTTTTTGTCTCCCCCAACCCCAGGTCTGTGTTTGGGAAGATTAGCAGGTGGTAGGGAAAGCAGGTTGGGAAGGTAAATTGGGGAAGTAAACGTGGAATACCAGGTTAAGGAGTTGGGTTCTTATTCTGTAGGTACTAGGAAGCCATTGAAAGATTTAATCCTGGATGGTGTTCTAGACAAGGTCTCCTTTATAAAAATTATTAAGCAGTTCACAAGTTAGAACCTCCTTGGATTGGATTAGAGGTTGAGAATCACTATAAATTATCCAATTATGTAGCATAGTTGCAGAAACAGAGATGATTAGGATCTGAAGAAAAACAGAGCAGGCATTCATTCATTTAAAAAATATTATTGATGCTTATTATGTTCCAGGCTCTGTTCTAGGTTCTGGGAATACTACAGAGAATGCCTTATAGATCAATAAGAAAAAGAGACAACCCTATAAGAAACTGAGTAAGTGTTTTGAATAGACATTTCACAAAAGAGAATGGCCAATAAACATATGAAAAGGTGCTCACTTCATCAATAATTATGAACATAAAATTTAAAGCACAGTGAGAGACCACTACATACCCACCAGAACAGATAAATTTTAAAAGATTGAAAATGCCAAGTATTGATGAACATGTGAAGCAATGGCAACTCTCATAATCTGCTGATGGGATTATATACTGGTGCAGCCACCCTGGAAAACTGTTCGGCACTGTGTACTCTGTGACCCAGCAATCTCCTGCAAGGTATATTTCCAGTAGGATGGTTGCTGGCAGTTAAGTATGTTTCTTAATCTGGGTGGTGAGTACATTGGTGTTTGGTTTGTGCTAATTCGTCTAGCTGTACATTTGTTATATTTACTTTTCTGCATATATGTTATACTTCAATAAAATTTAAAAACAAAATTTGCCATTAGATTCTGGAGAGGAGAGCCATCATTATCCTCAAAGTCATTACCATTATAGCAAACATTAGTGGTTATTATATGCTAGGCACTGTTGTAGGCGCATTACATGTATTAACTCATTTAATCCTCACAATAACTCTTGAGTCTTAACTTTTATTATTCCCATTTTACAGATGAGGAAACAGGCACAGAAAGGTTGAGTAACTTGCCAAAGCTCACGAAGCTGCTGAGCGGTGGACTCAGACTTTTTTTATTTTTTGCGGTATGTGGGCCTCTCACTGTTGTGGCCTCTCCCGTTGCGGAGCACAGGCTCCGGACGTGCAGGCCCAGCGGCCATGGCTCATGGGCGCAGCCACTCCGCGGCATGTGGGATCTTCCCGGACGGGGCATGAACCCGTGTCCCCTGCATTGGCAGGCGGACTCTCAACCACTGCGCCACCAGGGAAGCCCTGGACTCAGACTTTGAACCCAGACATTCTGTTTCTAAAATCTGTTCTTAAGTACTGTGCTGTACATCCAATAAGCAAATAACAGAACAGTCTGTGCTGTCAACGCTTATGTTTTATATAGTGATAAGTGCTATCAAGAAAAATAAAGCAGGTTAAAGGGGAATAGGCAGTACTCTAGGGAATGTTGTACTGCTGCTTTATATAGGGTGGTCAGAGAAGTTCTTATTGAGAAGGTGGTAATAGTGCAAAGACCCGAAGAAGCTGAGGGTATGAGCCATGCCAGTATGTAGCAGAAGAGCTTTCCAGGCAGAGAAAAGAAGGGGCAGTGGCCTGAGATGGGAGTTACTTGGCCTGTCTGAAGGACAGCAAGAAGGCCATGGGGCAAATAAGGACACAGTAGTAGGAGATGAGGTAAGAGAAGTAATGGGGGCTCCGTAGTAGGATCTCGAAGGCGATTGTAAGAACTTCGGCTTTTACTCTGAGTGCAGTGAAAGTCTTGGATTGTGGCACAGAGTGATGTGAAATGACTCGTGATTTATTTATTTATTTAATAAATTTATTTATTTATGGCTGCGTTGGGTCTTTGTGGCTGCGCATGGGCTTTTTACTAGTTGTGGCGAGCGGGTGCTACTCTTTGTTGTGGTGCGTGGACTTCTCATTGCAGTGGCTTCTCTTGTTGCAGAGCACAGGCTCTAGGCGCACGGGCTTCAGTAGTTGTGGCATGTGGCCTCAGTAGTTGTGGCACTCGGGCTGTAGAGTGCAGGCTTAGTAGTTGTGGCACAAGGGCTTAGTTGCTCCGTGGCATGTGGGTTCTTTCCAGACCAGGAATCGAACCCATGTCCCCTGCTTTGGCAGGCGGATTCTTAACCACTGCGCCACCAGGGAAGTCCCTGATTCATGTTTTAAAAGGATAGCTCTATTACTTTGAGAAAAGCCCGTGAGGGGGTGCAAAAGCAGGAACAGGGAGACCATCTAGGCCGTTGGGAGTAATTCCATGTTGTGGAATTAGTGAGAGATGGTGTGACTTGGACCAGATTAGCAGTGGAGGTGGAGAAAAGTTTTCAGATTCTGGATATATTTGTAAAATAAAGCCTAGGAATTTGCTGTAGAGTTGGATATAGGATGTGAAATAAAGAGATTAAAGGATACTTCAGAGTTTTTGTCCTGAACAACTGGAGGAACAGCATTAACATTTACTGATATGGGGAAGATTGCAGGAGCTGGTTTGGGGAAAAAGATTAGGAGTCTTGGAAATGTTAAATTTGAGGTGCTTTTAGACATGCAAGTTGGGGATATTGAGTAGATATTTAGAAAACTAATCTGGAGTTCAAGTGAGGAGACTTTGGTAACCGTTGATGTATACTGTTGTACAGGTATTTAAAGATATGAGACTGGGTGTACCAGCAAAGGAGTGAGTGTAGATGGATAAGGCCTGTGTTTAGATGTCAGGAGGTGAGGAGGGTGTGTCCTAGAAACTAGGTGGAAAAGGGAGGGATCCCTTGTATGGACTGTGGCTGACTGGTTAGGTGAGATGAGGACTGGATTGATTTAGCAATGTGCAGTTAATTGGGGACCTTAGTGAGCAGTTTTAATGTAGTGGAAGCAGCAAGCATGGGCAGAAATCAAGAAAATTCCGATTATATTTTAAGTGAGTATGAGAAACATAGGAAAGTTAGAAAAAATTTTTGCCAAAATAAGTGGGATGTGTAGAGAGAAGAGGGAAAGTTGAAATGGACAGGATTATGAAGGCCTGAGGTTTGAAAAGAGAATGCCTGACCATCTTAAATATCTGGTAGCATTTCTTCTTGTTGTCACTACCTTATCAATGCTTTATTTCCTATAGCATTTTGAAACAAAAGGTTTTCGAGTACTATAATTTATGTTCTTTTGGGGGGATGACAGGACAGCCATAAGAGAAATAGAAAGGGGCCATTTTACTTCTCTGCTTTTGAGAATTTGCCCCATCAGCAAAGCTCTGTTGATGTTTTTAGTTCCACTCTACCTTCTCTTGCCCTTTATCCAGGGAAGATGAGAAAGTACAATAGTTTAGGTGTGATGAGGGATCAAAGTAAAACTTTGCATTTGTTAACCTGCCTGACTCTACCCTCTGGTAATGGCTGGTGACTTAGTGGGGCTAGATCAGCATTACACATTAATCTTCCATATCTCTGACTTCCTTTCCACTAAAGAAAAAAAATCTAACAGAAATTTGTTTCAGTTGGAAAAGTTTTTACTTTTAGTACATTTTGCTAAAATATATGTATTTTTAATAGGTACTAAAGCAAGAGCTTATGCGGAACAGACTAATCATCATGGTAACTTCTAGGCCCACAATCTCGTAAGACCATGGGGTGAGCACCTGACGGACAAATCTGGTCAGCAGGTTAGGGCAATGAGATAGCAACTTACATTCTTTTGCTTTTACTCTTCTTCATGCTAGTGCAAACTCAAATAAGTGAATTAGGCAGTGGCTGGGGGAGTTTGAGGAAACCTGGAATAGACCATAAATGAATCAAAATTATGAGTAAATAGGGGTTAGAAGTAGGGAACTGTTATCCCAGTAGAGAGTGAAATAGTTGGTTGAAGCATCGGGGGGTATGGAAATAGAGATGCTGAATCCACATTATAGAAGGGAAGCAATAAGCTCCTAACAATAAAGCAATGATTACCCAGTATCAAGACCTGCATTCAAACTTGAACACTATCAGCTTTTTGGGATTAATCTATATGATTAGATTGTTCTGTAGTTTATGGTTTTTATGAGACTCTTGCCTCTTCCCTATTACCATTTTTATGTTTAGAATAAAAACTTTCTGGAGTCCAAAAGAGCCTAACTCATTAAGCTGAGTATAAATTTTAGACTTAGCAAGTGAGTACATAAATGCTACCTTAAAAATTATTTCTTGAAATTAAAAATACTACAGAGCACTTCAATTATAGTAAAACACTTAAAATGTTAATTTGTTTGAAAGTGATGATGATGATGATTTTTTTGGCCATGTGGAGTGACATGTGGGATCTTAGTTTCCCGACCAGGGATCGAACCCACACCCCCTGCAGTGGAAGCGCAGAGTCTCAACCACTGGACCGCCAGGGAAGTCCCTGAAAGTGGTTATTGTTAAGGAATAAGTCCATTATCTGTTATATAAACTGACTTAATTTTATTTAGAAATAATACTCTCTGCATGTTAATGATATTAAAACCAAGGAATGAAATGTTTTTTTAGGGATTAAATTTAAGAACTTTTTTTTTTTTTTGGCCGTGCCTTGCAGCATGTGGGACCCTAGTTTCCCAACCAGGGATCGAACCCATGCTCCCTGCATTGGAAGCGTGGAGTCTTAACCACTGGACTGCCAGGGAAGTCCCCTTTAAGAACATTTAAAGTGGCCATGATGGATTTACCACTCCGCCCAAAACCAAAAACCGAAAATCTGGACAAAGTATATGAAACAATTGTTTTCAGACATTGAACAACAGCAATACAGGACTGTGATCCCTGAAAGACAGGAAACAAATGAGGTAAGCTGGACAGTCACCTAATCACCCCAGCTTTCTCTAGAGGCATAATTGCAGAGCAGGGATAGGGATCTTGGGCAAAGGAGGGTGGTTCTTTTTTTTTTCTTTTCTTTTTTAAAAAATTAACTTTACTTATTTATTTTTGGCTGCATTGGGTCTTCATTGCTGTGCGTGGGCTTTCTCTAGTTGTGGCGAGCGGGGCGGGGGCTGCTCTTTGTTGCGGTGTGCAGGCTTCTCATTGCAGTGGCTTGTCTTGTTTCGGAGCACGGGCTCTAGGCGTGTGGGCTTCAGTAGTTGTGGCACGTGGGCTCAGTAGTTGTGGCTCACAGGCTCTAGAGCGCAGGCTCAGTAGTTGTGGCGCACAGGCTTAGTTGCTCCACAGCACGTGGGATCTTCCCGGACCAGGGCTTGAACCCGTGTCCCCTGCATTGGCAGGCGGTTACTTAACTACTGTGCCACAGGGAAGCCTGAGAGTGGTCTTAATAAGTCGAGGAGATCAGAATTCATGGAGGCCAAGGCAGCTGGAAATTGCAGGGGAGAATTCCAGCAGAAAGACCACTATTTAGAAAAATAACGCTAACAGTCTGCAAAGGAGTCTCTCTGATTTTTTTGCTGAATTCTGGAAGGTACCTGCAGAGTGTGAAACTGTAAAGCCAGGCAAAGAGCAGTTTGTTGTGAGCTGGTGGCCCTTTGAGATCACGGAGGGTTGGGAGGCATTTGAGGTTTTACCAACTGGAGGGGAAAAAGTCCTTGTTGATTACTCTGGACTTCTAATAGAAACCTTGAAAGGGCTGTGGTGCTAGACTAGATTAACAAAGGAATATTATGAACAACTTCATGCTAATATAAATTTAATAACTTGGGTGAATTGGACAAATCTTGAAAAAGTTACCAAAGTAACACAAGAAAAATCAAATATGAGTAGCCCTGTATGTTAAATTTGTAATTGAAAACTCAAGGCCCAGATGGCTTCACTGGTGAATTCTTTTGAACATTTTAGAAGTAATACTAATTTTAACTCTTTAAAATAATAGAGGAGGAAGGGAACATTTCCCAACTTATTTCATGAGGCCAAAATTATCCTGATACCAAACACAGACAAATTACAAGAGAACAAAAGAGCAATATCTCTTTGATTATAGACATAAAAATATTGAACAAAATATTAGCCTTTAGGAATATATTAAAAGGGTAATATATCATAACCAAATGGGTTTTATTCCAAGAATGCAGAGGTGCCAAGGTGGGGTTAACACTCAAAAATCAATTAGTTTAATCCACCATATATCAGTTGAGTAAAGGAGAAAACCCATGTGATCATCTGAGTAGATATATAAAAATAACTGACAAAATTTAACACCCATTCATGACAAAAACTCTAGGCAAACACAGAATTAGAAGAGAATGTCCCTTAGCCTAATGAAGGTCAGCTACAGTCTTACAGCTAATATACTTAATGGTGATAGACTAAATGCTTTTCCCTTAAGATCAGGAACGAGGCAAAGATGTTCTCTCTCCTCACTTCTATTCAGCATTGTACTAGAGGTGCTAAGGGAGAGTAAAAGTGTTTATTTGTACACATGACCTTTAATATAGAAAATCCTATGGAACTAAAAAAAAAGTTATTAGAATTAAGATGTGAACTTATTATTATTAGGGTCACAGGATATGAGGTCAATATATAAGTATCAAGTATATATATTATTAATATATGTTTATATAAGTGATGAACAATTAGAAATAGAAATAAAGTAATACCATTTATAGTAATAACCAAAAACCATGAAATGCTTAGAGATAAGTTTAACAAAAATTGAACAAGACCTATCTATCTATACACTGAAAATTGCAGAACATTGCTGAGAGAAATTTTTAAAGTTCTAAATAAATGGAGTACTGTATTCTTGGATCAGGAGATCAATATTTTCAAGATGCCGGTTCTCCCCAAATTGATCTGTAGGTTCAATATCATCCCAGTCAACATTCCAGCAGGCATTTTTTCTAGAGATTGACAAGCTGACTCTACAGTTTGTATGGAAATGAAAGACCCTAGTGCACAGGCAAACTGCAACTTCCAGGCCAAATCTGACCCGCTGCTTGTTTTTGGAAATAGTTTTATTACAACATTGCCACACTTAGCACTTATGTATTGTCTATGCACTAACATGCTTTTGCACTAACATGGTGGAGTCAGGTAGTTGTGACAGAGACCATTTGGTTTGCAAAGTTTAAAATGTCTATTCTTTGACCCCTTCCAGAAAAAGTTTGTTGACCCCCTTCCATAGAGTATCCAAAATAATTTTGGAGAAGATAAAAAAAACCCTGGAGGACTTATTTTATCTAATTTCAAGACTTACTGTAAAGCTATAGTGATGAAGACAGTGTGATAATTGACACTAGCATAGACATATAATATAAAACAATGGAACTAATAGTATAGAAACAGACCCTTGCATTTATGATTAATTGATTTTTTTTTTTGTGGTATGCGGGCCTCTCACTGCCGCGGCCTCTCCCACTGCGGAGCACAGGCTCCGGATGTGCAGGCCCAGCGGCCATGGCTCACGGGCCCAGCTGCTCCGCGGCATGCGGGATCCTCCTGGACTGGGGCACGAACCTGTGTCCCCCGCATCGGCAGGCGGACTCTCAACCACTGCGCCACCGGGGAAGCTGTATATGATTAATTGATTTTTGACAAAGGTATCAAGATAATTCAATGGGAAATGGATAGTCTTTTCAACAAATGGCAGTTGAAGAACTGTATATCCAATTTAAAAATATGGGATCGCAGACTTCACAACATACACAAAAATCCACTTAAAATGGCTCAGTAGGCCTGATATAAAGAGCTAAAACTTCTGGTGAAAACAGGAGAAATTCTTCTGGTGAAGAATCCTCAATTAGGACACAGCACAAACCATAAAATTAAAACTTCTTAATTGAGCATCAGAATTAAAAATCATGTTCAAGGATACTGCTATAAAAATGCAAAGGCAACCTATAGGCTGGGAAAAAATATTTGACAAAGAACTTGATTCTGGAATATTAAATAATATAATAAATAGTATTATATTAGTAAATATTCTTGTTTCCAGAATATATTAGAAAGAAGACAACCCAATTAAAAAATTGAGTTGAACAGATACTTCACCAAAGTAGATATGAGTAGCAAATAAGCACATGAAAAGATGCTTAATATCAGGTGCTTAGTCATTAGGAAAATAAAAATTAAAACCTTAACAATAGCACTACACACCTAAAAAAATCAACTGACCAATAACAAGTGTTGATGAGGATGTAGAGCAACTGGAATTCTCATTTTGATCGGGAGAATGCAGAATGTTAAAGCTGCTTTGGAAAAGTGTTTGCAGTTTTTTATAAAGTTATACTTCCAATACAGCCCACCATTTTCCCTCCTAAGTATTTACTCAAATGAAATGAAAACTTGTGTTCACAGAAAAACCTATGTGTATGTGGTCATAGTGGCTCTATTTGTGATTTTCAAAAACTGGAAACAACCCAGATCAACTGGGGAATGAATAAACAAACTGTGGTATATGCATACCACTCAGCGATAAAAAGGAACGAACTAAAAAAAGGGGGGTGGGGGAGGGGAATGAACTGATACCTGCAAAAACATGGGTGGATCTCAGATGGATTATGCTAACTGAAAAAAGCCAGAATCAAAAAGCTACATGCTATATGGTATCTGGGGAAAAAAAGGTGAAACTGTAAGAACAGAAAACAGATTAATGGTTGCCTGGGGTTGGAGGGGGAGGTTGACTACAAAAAGTGCATGGAGGTGTCATGGAATGGGGGTGGGGATGGAACTGTTCTTTATCTTCATTGAGGTGGCAGTTGCACGACTGTATGCATGTGTCAAAACTTGCAGACCTGTATACTAATATGAGTGGATTTTACACATTTATGCCTTAATTTTTAAAGATAGGGTTTTAAAAGTGAGAAACTGACCTATTGATGTAGTAAGGTATGAAGGAATCATCATTGCATCTTAGTAACCATGCAGTCTTAGATTGCCATTGGATCTAATCTGAGTGTAGAAATAATACTGGATTTTAGAGGGCAGGCTTGAGATTGAAATGCTCTTGATAGCATTGGCAAATTAAATGGTGGTAAAGGTGTTTGGCAGTTACCTAAGTCCTGACCATTGTTTATATCAGTGAACTAAAATCAGTGGTTAATCAACAGTTCTAATGATTTTGGTAATGCTCATGTTGTAAATGTGTGTAACATCAATTCAACCATATGCATTTTATATTGTCAGCTACCTTTGGTATCAGTAGATTTCAATTGTCAAAGCTCTTTAGATAGAATAAAAAGTCAAAGAGCTGTGTAGACTATTTGGATCATATCCAAACCCAAGTAAACATGTGATGGGTTTCTGAGAGGGGAAAGAAAGACTTAGAAGTGTTGTTGAGAATGTGGAGAATGGATTCACATTCACTGCTGGTGGGGATGCAAAATGGTACAGTCACTGTGGAAACCAGTTTAGCAGCTTATTACAGTAACTTAACTTTATATGACCAAGCAGTTCCATTCCTTAGGTATTTATGGGGAGAGGGGGGAGAGGCACATATCTACCCACCCGAAGACTTGTATGGGGATGTTTGTAGCCGTTTTATTTATAATAGCCCCAAACTGGAACAACCCAAATACCCATCAACAAGTGAATGGCTAAATAATTATGGTATATGATGGGGTTCTACTTAGCAATACAAATTAATGAACTACCTATATATGCAGCAATATGGAAGTATCTCAGGTACACAATGCCTAATTTAAAAAAATGGCAGACACGAAAAAGACTATAGTATTATTCTATTTATATGAAACTCTAGAAAAGATAAATGTATAGTTAGAGAAAACAAATCAGTGATTGCTTAGGGCTGGGGTTGGGGATTTTCCCTATTGGGAAAAGGGTACAACAGAATCTTCTGTGGGTGATTGGAATCTTCTATATTGTAATTATAGTATTGGTTGCACAGTTATAGACATTTGCCGAAACTCATTGAACTGTACACTTTAAATGGGTGCATTTTATTGTATGTAAATTACACCTCAAAGTTGTGTTTTTTTTTTTTTTTTTTTTTTGCGGTACGCGAGCCTCTCACTGTTGTGGCCTCTCCCGTTGTGGAGCACAGGCTCCGGACGCGCAGGCCCAGCGGCCACGGCTCTCGGGCCCAGCCGCTCTGCGGCATGTGGGATCCTCCCGGACCCATGTCCATGTCCAGGGCACGAACCCATGTCCCCTGCATCGGCAGGTGGACTCTCAACCACTGCGCCACCAGGGAAGCCCAAAGTTGATTTTTTTTTTTTTTTCTTTTTTTGGCTGCGTTGGGTCTTCGTTGCTGCATGCAGGCTTTCTCTAGATGCAACACACGTGCTTCTCATTGCGGTGGCTTCTCTTGTTGCCGAGCATGGGCTCCAGGTGTGCGGGCTTCAGTAGTCGTGGCTCGTGGGCTCTAGAGCGCAGGCTCGGTAGTTGTGGCGCACGAGCTTAGTTGCCTCACGGCATGCAGGATCTTCCTGGGCCAGGGATCGAACCTGTGTCCTCTGCATTGGCAGGCGGATTCTTAACCACTGCGCCACCAGGGAAGTCCCGAAGCTAATTTTTTTAAAAAAGAACATTTTAGGAAAGAATATCTGATAGTGTCTAAGGGAAGAAGTTTCTGTAATCTAAATTTTAAATTCATATTTCTCAGAAAATCTTAAAGTAACAGTAATATTCAAATTGAGGTAAAGCCTGTTTTTCAGCAAATATTCATGCACCTTATACTCAAGCAAATATCTATATGAAATCATTTGCTTAAAAATTGAATTTTACTTTTATAGACTATAAATTTTACAGTCTTAAGGATAGCTCAGATTTATGTAAATACTTTGAGAGAAGATCTATTTTTGTTAAGCTATTGATTCTTGATATGTTGAAAGGGATTTAATATATTAACCATTGTCATGTGATTTGAGTAGTTTATTATTTAAGATCCTTTCAGCTGCAAGTAACTGAAAACCAAACAAGAAAATTGACTTTTACAGTAGATATTTATCTCACACAGTAAGATTTCGTTAGCTAAATTGTGTTCTCGGGTTATTTATAGGGTTATATAGTTCAGTAACTGAGCAGCAGCATCAGGGACCCAAGTTCCTTTCATCTTTCTGCCCTCCCCTTTTCAGTATGTTTGTGTCCTCCTTTCACATGGGTGCTTTGTGGTCTCAGATTTAGGCATCAACAACAATAACATCTAGGGAGTGAAATGGAATATTTCTGTCTTGTATTCCTTTTTACAAGTGAGGAGAAACTTCCTAGAAGCCCATGCTCATGGCTTACACAGTTAATGGCAAAGGGATAGGACCAAGAGTGGCTTAAATCAGTCATTATTTATTACCTGGGGCTGGACAAATGAAGGAAGGTAAACAAAATCAGGGTTCTTTTATCAAAGCAGGATGGCTGTTGAGTAACCCAAGTGTCTGCCGAATTAGATTACGCCAAGACTGCGAAGGAAAGGATCTGTGAAGTAGACAAAGAAATCATATAAAACGTTTTGATACAAAGTGTATGTTCCCAGCTTATGAAGATGTTGCATTCCAGATTTCACCATATTTTCATGGCCTAGTCATTAATTTATTATTCAACTTAACTGTGCTCTAACTTTTATCTTCATGATGCTAAGAAATGCTCTTGTGAAAGTAATCAGTGAGCTCCTAATTACTAATCAGCTGGCCTTTTAAAATCAGTTTAAATGCCACTTGATTTCATGTTGGTCTTTACCATTATTAGTCATTTTCTTCTTGAAAGTCTATTTCTCTATTCCCACTGTATTATTCTGCTTGTTAAAAATGTATTAAATACTCCAAACTAACAAAAAGAATTATATCTATTACCTACGTTTAACACATTAACATTTTTCTCTATTTGCTTCATTTATCTTTTAAGAAAAAAAAAAAAAAGTGCCACAGATACAGTTGAAACTCTTCCCCAACCCTTTCCACTACCTTGAAGTTAATGATTATCCTTTCCAATTGTGTTTTTGTATTTATGAAAGCACTCCCAACTCTTAATTGCTGCTTCCTAATTTCCTTGCCCGTCTGTCCCTTATCTGTAGGTGTCTTGCAACACTGTATTAATTTTTCACACCTCTCCAAGTCTGTGCCTTGGGTGAGTTTTATTATCTCCAAAAGGTGTGGTAACACTGAAAAAAAATTTAACTTTTCTCTGGTTTCTACCTCTTTCTGAGTTTTACACTTACTGTCATTCCCCACTAGACTTCTTAACATCATGCCCCACAGACCCCTAAAACTAACATCTGAAACTGAACTGGTTGGTCCAGAAAAACCTGTTTCTCTTTTCTCTACCTCATGGTGTTACTTTCCACTCAGTTCAAACTAGAAACTCTTGCGTCATCCAGCCCCTAGCATGCACATAGTAACTACTTTTAAAGTGTTTGGTAAATTGTAGGGACTGAGTAAATGACTCCTTTTTCATGTCTCCTCCACCCATACTCAGCCGATCACCTAGAGTTGATTATTTTACTTATTTTCATTTCCCCTCATCTTTGGCCCCAGTAATCCTGCTTTTGTCCTGCCTCCCATGGGTCATGGCAGTAGTTTTGTAACTTGACTAACTGCCGCCATTCTTTCTTTCCACTCTATAATTTGTCCTTTTACCACAGTTATTCTAAAACATATTTTCTGCGATTCACCTTTTGTTTTTTTTTTTGCGGTACGTGGGCCTCTCACTCTTGTGGCCTCCCCCGTTGTGGAGCATAGGCTCCGGACACTCAGGCTCAGCGGCCATGGCTCACGGGCCCAGCCGCTCCGTGGCATGTGGGATCTTCCCAGACCGGGGCACCAACCCGTGTCCCCTGCATCGGCAGGCGGACTCTCAGCCACTGCACCACCAGGGAAGCCCTATTCATCTTTTTAAGAATCTTAACTTTCCAGTGCTCCCTGGATAAATCTAAAAGTTATTGCTTAGCAAATAATCCTCTTTGTGTGTAAATTCTCCTCGAACACTAGCCATCTGTCCCACCATTCTCAAAAACACCCCGTTATACTCCTGCCACAGGGTTTTCTGTTCCCCAAATATACCATGCTGTTCCAAACATCTGAACCATTCTTCCCACTTCATTCTTCCTGGAATATCCTAGTTCTTCTTCCCTAAATCTCCAACTCTTCAAGACCTAGCTCAGATGCCATTGTCTGCAAAATTTTCTTTCCCAAGCACTCAAGGCAGAGCTCATAACTTCTGTTGTATTCCCATGATGTTCTGTATGTACCTCTGCTCTAGTGTTTTTTTTTTCACTCTGACATCTTTCAAATTTTACAATACTGTGTTTTTTTCCTTCACTTATGTGTGACCTTTTTAAAGAAAAAGAACCATTCTTGCCATCCTTAGCTCCCTTTATAGTGTCTCATAAATATATGTTGTTAATAAATATGTATCTGTAAGTTAGTAGCTTGGAACTTGAAAGAGGCTTTTCCCATGTAAATATTTTAAATAATGTTATGTTTCTAAGACAGTCCATTAAAATCTGTATAACTCATTGCACCTGAAGTTTACTTAAAAATGTAAATCACATCCTACATTTATAATAATGTTTCTAGGGAATTCCCTGGCAGTCCAGTGGTTAGGACTCAGCACTCTCACTGCCAGGGGCCCAGGTTCAATCCCTGGTCGGGGAACTAAGATCCTACAAGCAATGCAGTGTGGCCAATATATATATATTATATATATATATACGCACACACTTATATACACATATATATATATATATATATATATATATATATATATATAAATGTTTCTAAAGGAGATGGGCAGCCGTGATGGCTCCTGTGTATTGATACTGGGTGCTATTGGAACTGTCCTGGAGCTATTGAAAAGAATAAGTGGGTAGATGTGAGGAGCTGGACCAAAGACTCTATTTAAGAAAAAGAGACTGGAGGACAGTAGTAATGAAAAACTGGTAGAGTGAGGGAAAAAAGATGATACGACTTTTGAAGGAAGAGGAGTTAAGTTAGGAGTGATGTCTTACGGGGCGAAAAGACCTTAGCAAAGATCCTGAGTGAAGAAAAAGGTGAAAATGAGGAACTAAGGAAGCTGGAAATAGAAATGAGGGTGGGTAAATAGTTATAGTAACCTTGGTTATGAATTGATGTATTTCAGTTGGTCTGTTATCAAATTTAAAATGTTAGCACCGTTACTGGCTTTCATAGTTTTTTCTCTGTCATACAACTACTGTTCTTTCAAAGTCTATGTAATCGTTAAAATATTTTTTTAATATTTAGACTTTGGATATAGGTAATAGTGAAAGTCTTGTATAGATTTTAAAATATTTTTGCAATTTAACATATTTTGTGGGTATATATTGATTGTTGATTAAAATTCACCCTTCAGCCTTGAGTATTGAGCCAAAATTTGCCAATCTCATAAGCAAAAAGGATACCTTTAAAAATTTGCATTTATTGGTTGATTGTCGTGCCGTGTGGCTTTTGGGATTTTACTTCTCCGACCAGGGATCAAACCCAGGCCCTCAGCAGTGAGAGTGTGGAGTCCTAACCACTGGACCCCCAGGGAATTCCCTAAAAATTTGCATTTATTAGAAGACTGGGATGGTTGGACATATCTTCATATGCTAATTGGCCTTTCATATTTCCTTCGTGAATTGCCTGTTGATAGGCTTTCCTATTTTTCTAAGGGGCTTATATATATGTTTTTTAACGTGTAAGAGTTGTCTGTATTAAGAACGTCAACCAGTTTTCATATGGGTACATGTATGTGTTGAGAGAGCAAGTAAGAGCATGAGCAAGTGCAAAGATATTCTCCCTACTTCTCATGTCTTTAGTTTCACTTAAGAGTTTCTGTGTCCACACCTGCCCCCCCAACTTAATCATATATCTCTTAGTCTTTTCCTTTAAGGTTTCTACTTTTACGCTTTAAAGGCTTTTCCAACTCCTAGATTATGAAACAGGTTACCTTTAGTTTTTTCTAACACATTTAGAAGACTGCCTTTTATATATTTAGCTTATTATTCTCTCATAGTGTTTTCAGTAGATATTGTAAGTTTCCAGTCCCAGTCATGTTCCAATCCTGTGCTTTATTGTCATGTCTTCAGAATATACCTGTTTTAAGATAGATGTGAAAACCTTCCAACTTTGAGTTTCTGAGACTGTTTCTCTTTTAATATTTATAGCTACATTTTAAATCAATATTATGTAGTTGAATTTGTAAAAATGTTCAGTCTTTCAGAATTGATGAAGCAGTCATCTTATCACTCACCTACTTCCTTTTGAATGCTGTAAAAGAAGGGAAATACTGTAAAAAGTAAGTGAATTAGGGGAATTCCCTGGCAGTTCAGTGGTTAGAACTCTGCACTTCCACTGAAGGGGGTGCGGGTTCAGTCCCTGGTTGGGAAACTAAGATCCCGCATGCCACGCGTCACAGCCAGGAAAAAAACAAAGTGAATTAATGAAATCACCATTAGTTCTTCTGCAGGAAGTGAATGGAATAATGCAGATTTTGTCATATCAGTAAACATACTATATGCAAGTCATGTTGGTAGGCTGTACAGTATATAAGAGGTGAGAAACTGTTGCTTTTTAAGAAGTGTGTTGCCAGTGACTTGAGGGTAGGCTGGGAATTAGCAGAAAACAAGATGCAAGTGAGAGTCTCGTACAAAAATCTCTCCAAAAGTACATTAGAAGTTTTAAGGAAGAAGATATTTTACCAGTTATGGAGACAGCCTGAATGGTAAAGTAACATTTGTAATAACCCTCAGTGAATGGATAAATTTTAGCAGGTAGAGATGTGAGGAGAGTATTAACCGACAGAGGCACTTTTAGGAGGGAAAACACAAAAATGGGAAAGCACAGGGCATGTGTATTGGAGAAACAGGAATTTATTTTTTCTCCATGTGTGCATAAGGTAAGTGAGGAAATGATAAAGTGGGAAAGATAAATTGAAGTCCAATTTGGCAAGCATTGGGAGTGCGTCCATTGGTAGGGAAGGGAAAAGATATAGAGCTGCATTGTCCTGTGTAGTAGCTACTAGCCACATACAGCTGTTGAGCACTTAAAATGTGCTTGGTCCAAATTGAGATGTACTGTAAGTTTAAAATGCACACCAGATTTCTAAGATTTAGTACAAGAGAATATAAAACATCTCATTAAATTTTTTCATATTGATGATAATGTTGAAATAATTATATTTTAGATTTATTGAGTCAAATCAAATATATTATTAAAATTAATTTTACCTGTTTTTATTTTTTAAATGTATTTACTAGAAAATTTAGAATTATATGCATGGCTCAGATTATATTTCTGTTACACAGTGCTGGTATAGGTAGAAGGAAAGCAACCAGAATTTGCTAGTACCCACTGTGTAGAACCAGAGATTGTCTAGAAGTTGTAAGAAATTTAATCCTTATAGAAAACCTTATGAAGTAGGTGATATTATTGTTCTCCTTTTTCAAATAACTGAAGTGCAGAGAAGTTAAGCAACATACCTGCAGTCACTGCACTAGGAAGTAAGAAGCTAGGATTCAAACTCTTGCCTCTGGCATCAGAGCCCATGGTTTTCCCAATACACTGTGGCATGTTGGCATTGAACCATTAAAGGAGATTGAGCTGGAGAATGACATGATTGGAATGATACATTAGCAGAATTGTAATAAAGATAAATGATGTGGAGAGACTTTATTTGCAGCTGTCTAGGTTCTTTTTGGTTTGTTTTGTTATTGTTAACTTATTTGCAGGGGAAAAATGCCTCATTTAAAGTCAACTATTGAATTGCACCTTTTGAAGTATGTTTTATGTTAACTGCTTCTCAAAATTTGTCTTATCACCTTTCTAGATTTGATAATGGGCTGCATTAAAAGTAAAGAGAACAAAAGTCCAGCCGTTAAATACAGACCAGAAAACACTCCAGAACCGGTCAGTACAAGTGTCAGCCATTATGGAGCAGAGCACACTGCAGTGGCACCAACATCCTCCACGAAGAGCACATCTGTTAATTTCAGCAACCTTTCCATGACACCATTTGGAGGATCCTCAGGGGTGACACCTTTTGGAGGAGCATCTTCCTCATTTTCAGTGGTGCCAAGTTCATATCCTGCTGGTTTAACAGGTGAGATTTAAATGGACAACCTGTTGTTGGTTTGAGAATGTGACCTTGGGCAATACATAAAGTTTGCCTGCTATAACAGAAATAACTTACTGGGGGACTATTAAAATAAGTTTATGTAAAAATTAAAGTCTCCAACATAAATTCAAGTCTTATTGTGTACATCTGGGAAATTTGGTAGTAATCTGATGGTGATTTTATATATATATATATATATATATATATATATATATATATATGTACTGGGTTATATAATTATTTCACTAATTCATTTTTCAAATAATTATTGAGTGCTGACTGGCAGGCACTGGAAATATAAAGATTAAAAACGTATACCCCAAAGAGAACCCTCCTGCACCGTTGGTGGGAATGTAAATTGATACAGCCACTATGGAGAACAGTATGGAGGGTCCTTAAAAAACTAAAAATAGAAATACCATATGACCCAGCAATCCCACTGCTGGGCATATACCCCGAGAAAACCATAATTCAAAAAGAGTCATGTACCACAGTGTTCATTGCAGCTCTATTTACAATAGCCAGGACATGGAAGCAACCTAAGTGTCCATCGACAGATGACTGGATAAAGAAGATGTGGCATATATATACAATGGAATATTACTCAGCCATAAAAAGAAATGAAATTGAGTTATTTGTAGTGAGGGGGATGGACCTAGATTCTGTCATATGCAGTGAAGTAAGTCAGAAAGAGAAAAATACTGTATGCTAACGTATATATGGAATCTTAAAGAGAAAAAAATGGTACTGATGAACCTACTTGCAGGGCAGGAATAAAGACATAGACATAGAGAATGGACTTGGGGACCGGTGGGGGAGGGGGAAGCTGGGTCGAGGTGAGAGTAGCATGGACATATATACACTACCAAATGTAAAATAGATAGCTAGTGGGAAGCAGCCTCATAGCACAGGGAGATCAGCTTGGTGCTTTGTAATGACCTAGAGGGGTGGGATAGGGAGGGTGGGAGGGAGGCTCAAGAGGGAGGGGATATGGGGATATATGTATATGTATAGCTGATTCACTTTGTTGTACAACAGAAACGGAGACAGTATTGTGAAGCAGTTATACTCCAATAAAGATCTATTTTAAAAAAAAGTATACCCCTCCCTCCTGTGGACTTCCCTGGCAGTCCAGTGGGCGCAGGTTCGATCCCTGGTTGGGGAACTTAGGATCCCACATGCCGTGCAGCACGGCCAAAAAACAACCACCCTGAAAAATGTATACCCCTCCCTCTAGAATATTACAACTTCTGAGGATTGTAAAGTGCTAGCCATTATTAAAGTATTATAGTAGTTACTTGATAAATGTTAGGTAAGTGGCAGTTTCGTGATGATAATACAGTTTTTTCGATTAGACACTACTGACTGAAAAAAGAAAAATCCTGAGGCTCAGTGTTTAAATGATTTTTTTTTCAGAGTCACAGATAATAAGCAGGAGGGCACAGATTTAATGCCCTATTCTAGAACTTCATTTTTTACCCTACAGTATCCTTTCAGAGAACAGCAAGAAGTGATGGCCAACAACCTTTCATGGAGTCAGAAATGCTCTAAAAACGTAGTCAGAAATTTCAAAAAGAGAGATGGTTCTTTTGTGAAGGGTCCCCTATCGGGATGCTTTTCCCTTGAGTAACAAAGCACAACTGGCTTTAAAAGGTAGGGTGAGCTCCAGGATTCCTTGATCCAGCAGTTCCTTGATGTCATCAAGGACTCGAGTTTCTTTGGTGTCTCTCTTGGAGCCCTTGGAGTGTCCACTTTATCCTTAGGCTTGGCAAAACAGCTGCCAGCACCAAATTGAGCAACATGAGGGGACAAAAGAAGAATCTCTTCTACAAGCATGGACTATAAATGTGTCCCTTCACTCTGCTCACCTCCAGACCAAAAATAGTGACTAGAGAATGTCATACACAAATTCTGTTAGACTGTTCATTTGAGAAGTTATGGACATCAAAGAGTCAATAATAGTCTTAATTCCAGTCCCCTAACTCTAAATACTTCAGTAATAGTTGGTCATGATGGTATTTCTCAGTCACCAGTAAAAGTTTATTTTCAGGATTATATGTTCTGGAAAGATATTAATCCAAAATGATTAAATGTTGAGAAGACATACTTGAGTTACCTAAAGCAGTTTATTTACGGGAAATAGTCCATTCATGGGTATTAATTTATTGATGAATGTCTGTGTGCCAGGTATAGAGAGTTGTAAGCAAGAGAAACAAGATTTCTGCCCCAGTGGAGTTTACATTATAATGAGGGTTGGATAATAATTATAGAAACAACTAAACAGGATGATTAATGGTTCATAAATACTATGAAGGAACTAACTAGAATGATTGGCGAAGGCCCTTTTTAAATGATCAAGGAAAGTCATCTTGAGATGAAATCGTTTGAGCTGAGGTTTGATGAGAATGACCTAAATATGTGCATAAATGGGAAAAGAGCTTTCTGGGAAGAGAGAATAACAAATGCACTTTAGGA
Source organism: Aethalodelphis obliquidens (assembly GCF_003676395.1). Taxonomy (NCBI): domain Eukaryota; kingdom Metazoa; phylum Chordata; class Mammalia; order Artiodactyla; family Delphinidae; genus Aethalodelphis; species Aethalodelphis obliquidens. The sequence continues at coordinate 433,938 of NW_020837976.1, forward strand.
GGTACAGATGGGCTTGGCAGGTTTGAGGACTAGTATGGGCAGAGGGTAGAGTTACATGATATGCGGTTGAAGAGTCAGGATTTCTCAGGACCTCATAGACTATAGTAAGAAGTATGGGTTTTATTCAAAGCTAGAAGGAAGTTATTGAAGAGATTTCAGTAAAGAATTTGCACGATTGAATTCCCTTTCTAAAAACTTCCCTCTGGCAGCTGCGTGAAGGGTGGATGTAGGGAACCAGATATAGAAGTGAGTTAGGCTATTACTTTCCCAGTAAGAGATAACAGGGACTTGGATTAGGGTGGAAGAGCTGGAAATGAAAAGGAAGTAGATAAGGTACTTTAGAGGTAGAACTGACAGTGCTGGTAATGGACTTGGCTTGAATACCTGACTGGTAATGTTCGCTGAGGTAGGGAAGACTTCAGTAATACTTCAGGTTAGAGGAGAAAAGTCAACACCTTTGTGGGGTTTTTTTGTTTTTTTTTTTTTTTTTTTTTGCGGTACGTGGGCCTCTCACTGCTGTGGCCTCTCCCTTTGCGGAGCACAGGCTCCAGACGCGCAGGCTCAGCGGCCATGGCTCACGGGCCCAGCCGCTCCTGGGCATGTGGGATCTTCCCGGACCGGGGCACAAACCCATGTCCCCTGCATCGGCAGGCGGACTCTCAACCACTGCAGCACCAGGGAAGCCCAACACCTTTGTTTTGTACCTAATAAATTTTAAGTGCTTGATAGACACTTGAGATGTCAAATAGGTAGTTAATATATGACCGGGCCTCAGGGGAGAAGCCAGATAAATGAGATTCTGTTCTTTCGCTTGCAGATAATAGTTTGGCTATTTAAGTTGCTTATGTCTTAACCAACTACATACAGTGCTTTATATGACAAAATTACTTTTGGAATTTATAATCCATATCAGCCATACCATTTAGTTTCTAAGAAAAGCATGCTGTTTTTATCTTTGTGTTAAATATAATAAATAATCTTAATAAAACCCTAGTTATTACTGTTAGTCTTTTTTTAAATTAATTTTTATTGGAGTATAGTTGATTTATAGTGTTGTGTTCTGCTGTACAGCAAAGTGAATCAGTTATACATATATCCACTCTTTTTTTAAATTCTGTTCCCATATGGGTCATTACAGAGTATTGAGTAGAGTTCCCTGTGCTATACAGTGAATGATTAGTCTTAAGGATGGGAATGTTCACTTACTGTTTTTAAGAAATTGAGATGATCAATGCTAGTAGTTTATAATACTCGTTAATGCTTTTTCTGCCAAAGAATTGATTTGAACTTTGTCTTTTCAAGCTAGAGATGTTGCAGCTGTGAATCAAGATTAAAAATGTCTCTCTGGGTCTATAGAATTTTAGAATTTGTAGAGTACAGTAGTCTCATGGAAGGCCTTAAGATAGCATCTTAATAACTTGAAAACTTCAGCAACCCAAATCTCCAACTTTTTTTTTTAAATTTTATTTATTTATTTATGGCTGTGTTGGGTCTTCATTTCTGTGCGAGGGCTTTCTCTAGTTACGGCAAGTGGGGGCCACTCTTCATCGCAGTGCACGGGCCTCTCACTATCGTGGCCTCTCTTGTTGCGGAGCAGAGGCTTCAGACGCGCAGGCTTAGTAGTTGTGGCGCACGGGCTTAGTTGCTCCGCGGCATGTGGGATATTCCCAGACCAGGGCTCAAACCCGTGACCCCTGCAATTGGCAGGCAGACTCTCAACCACAGCGCCACCAGGGAAGCCCCTCCAACTTTTAAAAATAGATTCTGGAGACCAGGAAAAGAGCTATGCTTAATAAGCTTTTTTTGTTGTTGTTGGCAATGTTTTTAAATTTTTCTGTTGTTAATTTGTCTATATAATTTGCATTGGTCTTTTTTTCCCCCAATAGGTGGTGTTACTGTATTTGTGGCCTTATATGATTATGAAGCTAGAACTACAGAAGACCTTTCATTTAAGAAGGGTGAAAGATTTCAAATAATTAACAATACGTAAGTGTTATGAACATTTTATGGGGGAGAGATACCAATGACAGCCTACTTTACACTGAAACCACTGAGCTGGATGATGATTCAGAGACGAGAGTAGTGGGGCGTGGGTCTCTGCCCACTGGATTGGATGATACATTTGGTTTCTTTAGACATACGGCATAATACTACTGCTGGAGCCAGAAGTTATGATTTCTGCAAATGGTGTTGCTGTGGTTCTGCCATAAACAGTAGAGATTTAAGAGTGAGGATTGAGGGAGTATATGTAAGTAAGTACCTTACTTAAAAAAAACCTTTATAAAGATATTTCTATGATCCCATTTATCTAAGTACTAGATGATTTAAAGATCTTAATCTCTTTCTCTTAAAAAAACAAACTAAAAAGGCTAAGGAACTCCTGCAGTCCCAAACTGACCATGTTACGTTGCTGTTTCCTTATGTGACTCTCAGACTTGTTGTCATTTAGTGGGCCACCATAGAAAATTCAGTGCTTGTTACAGAAAATAGATCCCATAATTTCATTAGCAGGCACAGTGACCACTTTGTAACTTCTCAGAATAGACACTTATGGTCTCTTTGCATCCAGTCATGTTTCCTTCCATCTTTGTTCCCACTTGCTACCGGTTATTTTTTGAGAACATGAAATGTGATTCTGTCTCTCGGCTTTAAAATCCTTCAATAGCTACTGGCTGCTGTCAAGATAAAACAGCAATAAGAGCAGGCGTCATTCATTGAGCTTTTTCCCCTTCCTCACTCCACTGCCCAGCCAGAGTGAATTACTTATTTATGATTCTGAATACACTGGGGGTTCTCCCCTTCTCTGTGCTTTCACACATGCGATTCCTTTTTTCTGGAATGTAACTTCTTGTCCCTCCACTTTTCTTCCTTCATCTGGCCAACCCTGTGCATCCGTCAAAGTGTATATTCCTGTGTCCTTTCTCAAGGAAGCCTTTCTTGATATGCTTTCTACCTTTCCTGCCTGGCCCAGTCCCCACCTCCTGCTGGATTTGGTGGTGTCTCTCTTACATGTTTACATAGCAACCTGTGCAAACCTCAATTATAGCAGTCATCACAGTTTTGAATTAAAATTTATCACTTGCCTATCATCCTTTTAGACCAGTGGTTCTCAGCATGGGGGCAGAATCAGCCAGGGGACATTTGACCGTGTCTGGAGACATTTTTGGTTGTTACATCCATGGTGCTACAACTGGCATCTAGTGGATGGAGGCTAGGGATGCTGCTCAGCATCCTGCGGTGCACAGGACAGCCCCCCCACCACAAAGCATTGTCCAGCCCAAAGTGTCAGTCGTGCGGAGGTTGAGAAATCCTGCTCTAGATGGAGTTACTTGAGGATAAGGACTTTTTACCTGTTTCTAGCACACTCTGTTGTAAGGTCTGTTACTTAAAAGATATTCAGTGAATGTTTGAATGAATCAGTGAATGATTATCAGGATCAAAGTTTTCAGTTTGTATATCTGAACGTACTTAATATATACTAGGAAGCTACAAGCCAAGTATATAAGTTTGTAAACATTTGAATTACAAAAGGATTTTCCATTTCATTTTTAAAAGATCAGATTCACCTCAAGAATTTATGAAATTTCAATGTAGACAAAATATTTTCAATACTTATTTCTGGTAAAGCAAAACATGCATTTAATCTATAGTAGCAGAACCCATATGTCTTCCTCATTGCAGATTGATAATATACTCTCCTTTCACATTAATTTTGGAAAAGTCAAGGCTTATCTATTACAAACTACATGTAGTTCTCGTGTTCTGAATTGACTTTAGTCTTATTTGGATGTTCGTGGATAACATTCTTGTAAATATACTTTATTCCAGGAATTAAATCTTTTTATTATTGCTCATTGCTAATATTTTGGTTACAGTAGTTCTAGGGCATCTGAATTTTTTCTCCTAATATGATAGAAAGAAACATTGTAATTTTATGCATTGTTAAAAAGAAAATTATTGGGACTTCCCTGGTGGCACAGTGGTTAAGAATCCGCCTGCCAGTGCAGGGGACATGGGTTTGATCCCTGGTCTGGGAAGATCCCACATGCCGCAGAGCAGCTAAGCCCGTGAGTCACTACTGAGTCAACTACTGAGTCAACTACTGAGCCTGCGTTCTAGAGCCTGCAAGTCACAACTCCTGAGCTCACGAGCCACAACTACTGAAGCCCGTTCACCGCAACAAGAGAGGCCACCGCAACGAGAAGCACGCATACCACAACGAAGAGTAGCCCCTGCTCGCCGCAGCTACCGCTTACCACAACTAGAGAACGCCCTCGCGCAGCAACGAAGACCCAATGCAGCCAAAAAAAAAAAATAAAGAATAAAAAAATTTTTTTTAAAAAAGAAAATCATTTAGCAATAAAAAAAGAATGAGCAACTGATAAATGCTGAAAAAATTATGCTGAGTGAAGGAAGCCAGTCAAAAAGACCAGGTGTTGTATTGTTCCATTTATATGCAATGCCCCACAATGGGCATATCCATAGAAATAGAAAGCAGATTAGTGGTTGGAAATGGTGGGGGAGGGGTGGGATGGGAAGTAACTCTTTTTTTTTTTTTTTTTTTGGTGGTACGAGGGCCTCTCACTGTTGTGGCCTCTCACTGTTGTGGCCTCTCCCGTTGCGGAGCACAGGCTCCAGATGCGCACGCTCATCGGCCATGGCTCACGGGCCCAGCTGCTCCATGGCATGTGGGATCTTCCCGGACCAGGCCACAAACCCGTGTCCCCTGCATCAGCAGGCAGACTCTCAACCACTGCGCCACCAGGGAAGCCCAGGAAGTAACTCTTAATGGGTACAGGGTTTCTTTTGGGGGTGATGAAAATGTTCTAAAATTGATAGTGGTAACGGCTGCAAAACTCTTAAAAAATCTTAAATGGGGGAATTTTATGGTATACAAATTATATCTCAGTAAAGCTTTTAAATGAGAAAACATTTCATCGAAACTGAGTAATCTGAAAGATTTACTTCCCAAATTGTTTTATTCAGCATAGTTTATTGTCTTAGGTTGAAAGGTTAGGTTACGTAAAAAAGAGATTTTATAACTAAAATTAAAGTGGTTTTTTTTTTGTTTTTTAGGGTTTTTGTTTTGTTTTTTGGTTTGAAGCAGAAACAATGCAATTGTGATTTTGCTTGGCCTTATTCCCTTAATTCATGTAACCTATTTTTTTTTTTTTTTTTTTTTTTTTTTTGCTTTGGTTTTTTTTTTTTTTTTGGGGTTTTTTTTTTTTTTTTGGGTTGAAGGAGAAACAATTCAATTTTTATTTTGCTTTGCCTTATTCCCTTAATTTATGTTACCTATTTTTTTTTTTTTTTTTTTTTTTTGGCTGCGTTGGATCTTTGTTGCTGCACGCGGGTTTTCTCTAGTTGCGGCAAGCAGGGGCTACCCTTCGTGGTGGTGTGCGGGCTTCACATTGTGGTGGCTTCTCTTGTTGCCGGGCACAGGCTCTAGGCGCTCAGGCTTCAGTAGTTGCAGCACACGGGCTCAGGAGTTGTGGCTCACGGTTCTAGAGCGCAGGCTCAGTAGTCGTGGTGCAGGGGCTTAGTTGCTCCATGACATGTGGGACCTTCCTGGACCAGGGATTAAACCCATGTCCCCTGGGTTGGCAGGCAGATTCTTAACCACTGCGCCACCAGTGATGTCCTCTAACCTATTTTTTAAATATTATTCTTGGAGTTTAATTCTTGATCAAATGAATGCATAAATAAAAATGGAAGTAATACTTCTTGTCTGTTTCAGATACAAGATGGCACTGCAATAGATCGTGTCCTGAGCTGTGGTCTACCTTGTGGTAATTGTTGTTTTATGTGTTGCAGGGAAGGAGACTGGTGGGAAGCAAGATCAATTGCTACAGGAAAGAATGGCTATATCCCTAGCAATTATGTAGCCCCTGCAGATTCCATTCAGGCAGAAGAGTATGGCACTGCTTCATATTTTATTAATTATTTTGATTTTTAAAATGTCTTAATGCACATTCTACTTAGCCACAACTTTACACACGTGCAATTACATACCAGTCTTAATACAGCTAATGTATCGTATTAATAGGAGATGTTACTTGAAAATTAATAATTAATGCCATAGTATTTGCTTACAGTAAGATCATAAATGAATCTGCATTTATAATACTGTATTATGCCTAGTCCCTAGCCTTCATTTTTTCACTTTAAAATAATTGCATTAACCCTTTTTATATTCTGCAGACTCTTTCACGCCAAAAATTTATCCTCCATTGATGTTATTGTATCAGTGTTAACTTCTTGACTTAGGTGCTTGCTCCATGGCTATGGAGAGAGAGTATCTTTGTCTTTTAGGATGTACACACTGAAGCATTTAGAGGTAACGATTCAGCATGTTTGCAACTATCATTCAGTTCAGAAGGAAATACACACACCCACACAAACACACATACACAGGGAAAAAGAGAATATGACAAAGCAAAATGTTAACAGGAAACCTGGGTGGAGTGTGTATGGGAGTTCTAAGTACCATTCTTACAACTTTCAAAAAGTTAAAGTTCACCTTCAGTGACATATTACAGGCATACTCGGAGATATTGTGGATTTGGTTCTAGACAGCCATAATAAAGCAAATATTGCAGTAAAGTGAGTTGGTTTCCCAGTGCATAAAAGTTATGGTTACACTACACTGTGGTATATTAAGTGTGCAACAGTCTATGTCTAAAAAAACTATGTACATACCTTAATTAAAAATACTTTATTGCTAAAAAATGCTAACCATTGTCTGAGCTTTCAGCAAGCCATAATTGTTTTGCTGTAGAGGGTCCTGCCTCCATGTTGGTGGCTGCTGATCGGAGCGGTGGCTGCTGATGGCTGGAGTGGCTGTGGCAGTTTCTTAAAATAAATCAAAAACAGTTTGCCATGTTGATCGACTCTTCCTTTCACTCAGAGAAAGGAACACTTAGACCATTATAGGGTTATTACTTGGCCTAATTTCAACATTGTGTATCTCAGGGAGTTGGGAGGCATGAGGAGAGGGAGTTGGGGAAACAGCCAGTTGGTGGAGCAGTCAGATCACACACAACATTTAGCAGTTAAGTTTGCTGTCTTATGTGGAAGAAAATGTTTGAAATACTGCGAGACTTAGCAAAATGTGACACAGAGACGCGAAGTTAGCAAATGCTATTGGAAAAATGACTCTGATAGACTTGCTTGACCGGGTTGCCACAAACCTACAATTTTTTAAAAGACGCAGTAAAGCAAAACACAATAAAATGAGGTATGCCTGTACTTTTATGACAAAGCAGGTTTATCTGGGATCCATAAATAATACATCATCTTCATATCATAGCACTTGACCCAGCATCTTGCACATAGTAGGTGCTCTATCAATATTTGTTTGCTTTTTTATTAGTGATGTGTAATTTGTCTCCATAACTCTCTGTTCTGCTTTGGGACTTGTTACTTTCCATTTTGTCCTTTGGTCTTTCTTCTCCATTATTCTGTGGCTCCTCCTCAGCAAAAATTGCATTTTTATTAACAAAACCGTATTAAATGAACCCACAGTAATTTAGAGTCTCTAATAATTTGGACATGGTTTACTTGCATCTTACTGAATACAAATGACCACACTGTTGCCAGAGAACCACTTTTACTCTTCCTACTATAATCATCTGTCATTGACTAAAAGACTGTCATTGTTGCCTTTCCTTCTATATTTACGGTTCCTGTGACTGCCAGGTGGAGTTTAAGAGACTTGCTGAGTAGTTAATACATGAAAATACTATGACAATATATTCTGATAGTAATACTTGTAATATTTAAGAAAGATCTTTCATTCTGTTTTACTGTATTTTAAAGCTGTGTTCTGTTCTTTGTCATCCTCCCTATCCCACTCCATTCTTACTAATATCTATGTATAATTTTTCTGATGCTTATTACACCCTTCTAACTCAGAACACTACTCATTTTTTTTTCCAGATGGTATTTTGGCAAAATGGGGAGAAAAGATGCTGAAAGATTACTTCTGAATCCTGGGAATCAACGAGGTATTTTCTTAGTAAGAGAGAGTGAAACTACTAAAGGTATGAATATTGTTAATATAAGTATAAAAATTTTCTTGGGCAGTATTTTAAGAAAGGTATAGTAGAAGTGTTCATTTTCCCTTCTAGGTGCTTATTCCCTCTCTATTCGTGATTGGGATGAGGTAAGGGGTGACAATGTGAAACACTACAAAATTAGGAAACTTGACAGTGGTGGATACTATATCACAACCAGAGCACAATTTGATACTCTGCAGAAATTGGTAAAACACTATACAGGTACGTGAATATTTCAAGGGTGAAAATTATTTCCTCATGTTCAATTTTATGAGGACAGCATCCATGTCTTCATGTCTCTTAGGGTCTAACATGCTACTTTATACACAGTATGTGCCCAATGTATTTTAGTTTTAAAATGAGGAACAGATAATACTATTGAGTTGGGTTCATTTTTTTTTTTGGCTGCATTGGGTCTTCGTTGCTGCACGTGGGCTTTCTCTAGTTGCGGAGAGCGGGGGCTACTTTTCATTGCAGTGCACAGGTTCCTCATTGCAGGGGCTTCTCTTGTTGTGGACCAAGGGCTCTAGGCGTGCAGGCTTCAGTAGTTGTGGCATGCAGTCTCAGTAGTTGTGGCGCACGGGCTCTAGAGCACAGGCTCAGTAGTTGTGGCGCACAGGCTTAGTTGCTCCGTGGCGTGTGGGATCTTCCCAGACCAGGGATCAAACCTGTGTCCCCTGCATTGGCAGGCAGATTCTTAACCACTGCACCACCAGGGAAGTTCCTCACTTGTGGTTTTTAGAAATAACAATTAATGGTAACATTCTCTTTGGGAAGAAATGAAGCACAGTGGTCAAAAGCAGAACTTTGGAGGCAGTCAGATCTAGGGTTTGAAACCCATCTCTATCATGTATTTACTGGGTCACCTTGTGAAAGTTGCTTAAGTTTTCTCTTTTATTTATATGAGATATTTGTAAAGGGCTGAATTAGCACAATAGCTGGGACATAATGGGACATAATAAATAATAACTTTTAAAATGTATTTAATAAAATGTTTGACTTCTTGTATGTTTTGCTTCTTTTATGCAACTCCCTTTTTGTGTTTGTGCTTTTGTAATAAAACTGATAGAACATTGTTTTTATTTCCTATAATTTAAACTTTTAAAAACACTGGTACAATTATATGTACCTTAATTTTTGTAAGTTATTCATTTTACAGTGTAGTTTATTCATTTATCTAGAACATGCTGATGGCTTATGCCATAAGTTAACAACTGTGTGTCCAACTGTGAAACCCCAGACTCAAGGTCTAGCAAAAGATGCTTGGGAAATCCCTCGAGAATCTTTGCGACTGGAGGTTAAACTAGGACAAGGATGTTTTGGTGAAGTATGGATGGGTAAGGAGCCTGAACTTTTGTTTTTTGTCATTGTTTAGACATAGATGAAAATGCCCCAATTTATGATAAGATATGTTGAAATATTTGAGGTTACTGCTGCTCATTGAAGTTTGTTGTAAATCTCTTAAAATATAGGTTAAAATAGTGAAATATGGGTTGTTTCTCTAGGAACATGGAATGGAACCACAAAAGTTGCAATCAAAACACTAAAACCAGGTACAATGATGCCAGAAGCTTTTCTTCAAGAGGCTCAGATAATGAAAAAGTTAAGACATGATAAACTTGTTCCACTATATGCTGTTGTTTCTGAAGAGCCAATTTACATTGTCACTGAATTTATGTCAAAAGGTATGTGTATGTTAGTATTTCATGGGGTATTCATGTTGTTAATAAATTTTAAGTCTTCATCTGTTTTTATGCATCCAGATTTTTACTGTATTTTCTAACTTAAGATTTTTTATGTAGACATGTGAAAAGAGAAAACCTGACATTTTGTTTAATGGAAATTAGCTCCAGTTATTCCAAATGATAGTACGGAGTTTAAAAAGGAAATAAGGCCCTGAATTTATTTTGAAAGTAAATAGTCCTTCATTCCATTTGACTAAAGTCAGTGGAATAGCTGGGAAGGTGAAAAAGAAAAGAAGTATTCACACTAGTTGATTTAAAATAATGCAATCAGAAAGCTATTTATATTTTTAGTACTAAAGCAAAGAAATCAGGTAAAGTTAAGAAAATTAACTTTATCTAGTTTTAATATAATCTCACTCAGAAATCCTAGAAACTGCTTTTTGCCACTACTGTCAACTGAAATTTCTCCATTTCTCCAAACCCCAGACCCCAAGGTGTGGGATCTTCAGTAACAGGGTTGGTTAGGGCCAGGGAAAGAAGGGAAGGCTGTCGCTCTTCTCTCTTTCCCTTTGCTGATGATGCATTAGAAGAGGAACTAGTAAGTCACCAAATATGCTTGCTGACAGGCCTGCTTTTTATCCTCTTGAATTTTATCTCCTTTTTTTAGTCTTAATGAGTCGTTAGTCAGAGCCACTGATGGAGTCATCCCTCACCATTTGTCCATCTTGATCAGTGATGTAGTTCCATCTAGTGGTGACAGGACCAACTACAAGCTACACATTGACCATAAGAAAATATTTCCCCCCAAAAGAAACAGAAAAACCAAAAGTTAAGAATTGACACAGCCTGCTAATTGAGAGCCAAAACATTACCTAAAGCTCCCAAAGCACATGGCACTTTTGGCAAAGAATCTCTACTTCAAACAACTGCCAAATATCCCATGTCAGAGTACATTAGATGAACTAGAAGGGAGAAAAGGGGCAAGGAGAAAGTTTAAATCAGGATATTGATAGCATAAGAATATAGTGGAGATAAAGCTAATGGTCCGTTTAGCTTTGTATATTGATTTCAAGAAGTATTTAATTGGGGAATATGGTAGAAGTCTATGTTGTCAGATTGCTGGGTTAGGATTATTTCTAGATGGGAGGTTTAGTATACAAGATCACAAATGCCCCTTCTAGTTTTTTAATTTTTTTTTAAATATAATTTCCATTTTATTGTCTTTCCAGAGGACACTATTTCTTTAGTCTTTAAGGACTTAGCGTCTTACATGGGCTTTGGCGGAGGTCATGGGGCAGCACCCGCGGGTCTAAATCGGGGTGGAGGTGTTCGGTCTTTCTGGGCTTCCCGAGAACGATTCCTGACTACCTTGCTGTGAATGGCACAACTCACCCAGTAATGCAGTTTCACATACAGCTTGGGAAGCACACAGGCGTTGAAAACACTCGCTTCGGAAATGTCCCTGACAGCTGCAGCCTCTACGATGTTCCGAATGATGAGCTTCTTAAATGGCCTTGTCCTTGGGCACACATCGGGCACAGTTGGTGCAGCGAATAGGCTGCACGTGGCCGCAGCCCTTTTTGGGGTGACCATTATTCCTTCTTTTCTTGGTCATCTTGGAAGCAGGGAGGCGAGAGAGGCCCTTCTAGTTTTAAACTCTGTAATTCCCCATCTTGCTATTCAGGCACTTAGAACTTGGCCCTCCATAATCTATCCAGACTCATTGCTTTGTGTGTTCTCTTTATAATCAGAATGCTCTAGAAATTGTTAACAATTAAAATGTATTGAATGCTTCTAATATATAAACAGTGTGCCAGTATTATAAGGTATCAAAGAAATAAAGCCATCTAACCAACTTACATTGAATTAAGAGAGAAAAGACCTAACCCGATAAGTTAATTTTCAGTATAAAAGTAAATAACAGCTCGCTATCAACAAACAAGTTCAAAGCATAATGGATTTCTAGGTGTTTTGACACATTCAGTAAGTAACATAGAAATTGAGGAAGAGATAACATAGGTTGGAATAAAATGAGAAATATCAGTAGAAAAGACAAGTCTTGAAATACCCTTTAAGATTATGAAGGACATGAATAAGTAAAGTGAAGGGTACCAGTATTTTTCTGCAGAGCTATGAGGAAATGGGGAACAAAACCATGGGTAGTGGAAAGTATAGAAGGTAACTGGTTGGAAATAAGGCCAGAGAGGTATATGAGACCGACTTAAGGACTGCTCTGAATTGGTTTCATAATTACTTATCAAATACATGCTCTCTCTGCCATGAATGAGCTTCAGAGGGTCAGTGAACTTCCTCTGAAGTTCTCTGTCAATCTTTGCACAGTTATGTATGTTTTTCTAGAAAGAGAGTCCATAGACTCTCATTCATCAGATTCTCAAAATAACCCATGACCAAAAAAAGGTTAAGGACCCACTGATATGATCCAAAAATGTTCTGATAAATGGATATAAGAAACTTTTAAGGGAGGGGGGATTTGTTGTAATTAAAGATCAGAAAAAAAGAATTGTCAAAATAACACACATTCCAGTCCTGGATTTCTGTGCTCTGCAGCCTTTGCACTGTTTTAGCAATTATCATTACACTGAATGATGTTTTACATAGTGGATTGATCATGGCTCCTTATCTAGATTCTAAATCCTGAAACAAAGAACTGTAGCTTTTGCTTCTTTCTGTATATTCAACATTGTCATGCAGTGTATTTATATAACATCAGTCTGTCTTGCAGGCTAAGAAAAAGAAGGTTCTTTCCTCTGTTTAAGGACAGTTAAATCCTTCCTTTCGTTTAAAAAGAAAACCCTCTCTTGGTCCCAACATCTGCTTTTCACTGACTTCTCTTTACCTTTTGCTTCCCTTCACAGCCAAGATTCTTTTTTTTTTTTAAATTTATTTATTTATTTTGGGCTGCATTGGGTCTTCATTGCTGTGCATGGGCTTTCTCTAGTTGCGGCAAGTGAGGGCTACTCTTTGTTGCGGTGTGTGGGCTTCTCACTGCAGTGGCTTCTCTTGTTGCGGAGCACAGGCTCTAGGCACATGGCCTCCAGTAGTTATGGCTCGCGGGCTCTAGAGCAGGCTCAGTAGTTGTGGCGCACGGGCTTAGTTGCTCTGTGGCATGTGGGATCTTCCGGGATCAGGGCTTGAACCCCTGTCCCCCTGCGTTGGCAGGTGGATTCTTAACCACTGCACCACCAGGGAAGCCCCAGGATTCTTTAAAGAAGACAGTATTACATCTTTACTTCCTAACTAGCCATTTTACTCTTTTTAAATTACAGAATATTTCAAACATACAAAGAATACCATAACACCCATGTCCCTACCATCCAAATTTAACTAATGTTTACATTTTGCCATATTTGCTTCAGATCTTTCTACTAAGGAAACAACACATTAAAGATCTAACTTAATCCTTGTTTTTACCCCTCCTTGAGCCCATTCCCTTCAGAGGTAACCTCAGTTTTGAAGTTGTTGCTTTTCGCATCTCTGTTTTTCCTGTTGATATACTTTTACTAATATATAGTTAACCTATTAACAGTATTTGTATATTTTTAAATTACATAAATTTAACCAGCTTTATTTTCATTCAGCATCACGTGCTTGAGAGTTATTCATGTGGATAAGGGAAGATCTCATTTGTGTACTTTTAACTATTGAATGAAATTCTGTATGAGTGTTCCATTGTTTATTCATTCCTTTCCCAATGAACATTTAGGTTGCTTTTAGTTTGCACCATCACAGACAGTGCTGCAGTGAATATTCTTGTACTTGCCATTTTTGGAAAGGGGAAAGAGACTCTGGAACATTGGGTGCGGCAGCAGTAGCATCACCTGGACACTTGTTAGAAACACAGACTTTGGCAATGAGGCCCCGCAGTCTTCACTTTCCCACCCCCTTATGTAATAATAGTCCATTGTGGACTGTTAATTCCATTTATTAAGTGCCTCTGGAAATGTTCCTCTTCTCACTCTTTCCTAGACTATTGCAGGAACTTTTAAACTTATTCCTTTTATGCAGTTTTAGTACAATATCATTCATCAAATTGGAGTGATTGCTTTTTCAACATAAATCTGATCATATTGCTTCTCTATAAAACTTCATATAAAAAAGATAAAGTCCATTTATGCATTGCCTTCTGTGTTCTGACTCCTGCAGCCTCTTTCTCATCAGTTCCCATCTTTGTGCCCATGTTCTTGCATAAGAAGGACCGTTTTCAGTTCCTTGAACTTACTGTGCCGTTTCATGAATTACTGCCTTTGTACTTGTTATTCTGTCTTCCTGGAATTCTCTATCTGACCCCATTCTTCTTCAAGATGCATCTCCTCTGTGAAGCCTTTCCTGATTTTTCCATAGAATTAACCAGATCCATCGTGTCTCCACTGTAGTTTTTACAGTAACTTTTATAACACCTACTGGACAATATTTATTTGTGTGCATGTAGTTTCTAGATCTATATACTATACTTTCATATAGTATTTTAAGATCTTATTTATCTTTGTATCTTCTATGCCTTTTACAGTGCCTCACATGTAGTAGACCCTCAGTAAATATTTGAAAGGGCAGATAAATGGAGAAACACAGTAACATGTCCTCCCTGCCATAGACGGACCAGAGGAAGAGAGATATTCCCTGACTTTGAATCTCTATAAATGAAGATACTAAGTCATGACTATGTCTTGCTTCATAGTCCTGTCAACACGGAAAGGGCTTTCTTTGCCTTGCCTTGTTTTTTGTTTTATTTTACTTTTATTTTGAAGTACTTTTAAACTTACAGAAAAGTTGCAAACATAATACAAAGAATTACCATGTATGTTTCAGCCAGATTCGGCCAGTGCTATATATATGTATGAATAAATGTGAGTGTTTTTTCCCGAACCATTTGAGAGTACGTTGCAGACGTTATGCTTGCTTTACCTCTAAATACTTGAGTTTGTCTTCTGAAGACAAGAACATTGTCTTACATAACCACAGTACAATGATCAAATTCAAGAAATGTAACATGGTTACAATTTTGTTGCCTAAAATACAGTTCATATTCAGATTTCACCGATTGTCCCAGTGACGATTATAGCAATCCCCCCCACCCCGCCCACCGATCTGGTATCCAGTCCGTGGTCATGCATTGCTTTTAGTCATCCATCTCTTTAGTCTCCTTTAATCTGGAGCAGTCCTCAGCTTTTCTTGTCTTTCATAACGTTATTTTTTTAAGAGAACAAAGTTGCTTCATAAAATGTGCCTTAATTTGGGTTTGTCTGATATTTTCTCTTGATTAAATTCAGGTACATGGTAAGTTTTTAACCTGTAATAGAATAGCAATTAGACGTTTTCTTTCCAACCTTTATCTCTGCTGTAATGCATAGTACTTTGCTGTTGCATGGTATCTTCTGCTAAAATTGAGAGAAGTTGGTTGTACTAACACTTCATATCAACTCATTTATTTAGCCACCTAGCTTTAGTTTCAAGTACCCCAAGATGTCCTCAAGTTGTCTGAGCTCTTGTTACAGATTGACTTAAAAATATAAGTATCTAATACTACTTTTTGACTAAAAATTGGGCTGATTTTGATCAAAGCAAACAAGGAAAGAATGTCTGTAATCTGGTGAGATGATTGCATTTTCCCTTTTTTTTTCATGTTATCAGAAGTTTTAAAAAATTCAGTTTAGGGCCCTCTTCTAGAATCTTAAAGATAATTATTCAGAAATTCCAAAGCTGCAAAAAATATTGAAGAATAAAAAGCTGAAGTTTTGTATTGTGATATGATTTGTTTGGAGGTAGGGGAATGTTTGTTGCAATTCTGATTTAAGATTTGCTTATTTTTTATGAATGTCTTGCTGTCTGTTACAGGGAGCTTATTAGATTTCCTGAAGGAGGGAGATGGAAAGTACTTGAAGCTCCCACAACTGGTTGACATGGCTGCTCAGGTACTTGTGTGTTTATACATGTGTCCATTTGAATTGCAAGTGTACATTAAAAATGTAAACTAATCTTAGTAGATACTATTGTTCAAATAGTGAAATCATGGAATTTTATAGCTGGGAGGAACATTACAGATAATCCAGTCTGAACTCGTATGTTACAGATACTGTAGTATCTTGAGGACCCAGGTATCTAAAAGTCATATAACTTATTAGTATTAGAATCAGGTAAGTAAGTCCCAGTACAGTGCTTTCCTGTATCATATGGCCTTTCAGAAACATATGCATCCACAAGTATAAAATCTATATGTATTTATATTTCAGTAGATAAATTTTAAGTCAATGAATGATCGCTATTCCAAAGAAAATATTAGAAATCTAAAGTGTGTGCTGCAAAAGGCCCTGAACAAAGCTGGGAGTGGGATGCCGTAGATAGGCAGATATTAAGCAACATAGAATCATACTGATCCTACCAGGATAGAAGGTTGGAAAGTAATATACCTAAAATAATTAATAATATTGGTCTTTAAATAAATAAATAAAGATAAAGTATATGCTGAATTTCTTATTTAATATAGTCCAAAACAAGAATTAAGATGGCAGTATACAGTTAAAGATGGGATAGTTTTACTATTCTGGATCTGAAAACTATTAAAAGTTATATTCAAGTGTGTGGTAGGTATTCAAGGGGCCTTTTATTGGCTTTGGTTGACACATTGGGTCTAAGAGTCTTCTCTCAGTGAGTGTCCAGATGTCCATGGGATCTAACAATTTAGAGAAACTTTATACCAAGAAACCGTACCTGTGAGACTTTAGCATATGTCAAGCCTCGTCCACACACCTGAGCTCAAGGCTCTGAGCCCCTCTATGCTAGGGGCCAGCAAACTGTTTCTGGAAAGGGCCAGGTAAATGCTTCAGGCTTTGTGGGCCTTTCTCCTACTCCCCTATCCCCTCTCCTTCTCTCCTTCCCTCTCTCTCCCTCCATATCCTCCTCTCCCTCCCCCCACTCCATTAAAAGGTTTTCTGTTCTTATTATTATCTGCTAGACTATGCCCCATTACCATCATCTCTTTTGAAGATATATGATTCTTCAGCGATCTGGCTTAACATTAACCAGAATTGTCCTCTCCCTCCTTCCCTTTGTATCATATGTTTTTTTTCTTCCCAAGATTGCTGATGGTATGGCATATATTGAAAGAATGAACTATATTCATCGAGATCTTCGGGCTGCTAACATTCTTGTAGGAGAAAACCTTGTGTGCAAAATAGCAGATTTTGGCTTAGCAAGGTTAATTGAAGACAATGAGTATACAGCTAGACAAGGTAAAATGGCTTTTTAATAAATGCTTGTAACCTCATTTTCGATGGATTTTTCTTACCATTCTTTTGAATATACAGGGTTTTACAGAATAAGAAGAACAGCTCTCGGTCTGCTCAGAAGAGTCATAGAAACATTAGCAACTGTACTCCAATAAAAAAGAAAGGAAAAGAAAAAAAAAGTCATAAAAACATTGATTTTTATTCATAAAATTATACACGGTGCATAGTATTGTGGCTTTCTGATAGTTATTTCCCCCAAGGAAGAATCTAACTGTGGGTGTTCTTTGCATTATAAATATAGCAAGCAGTATTCTCTTCACACTTCCTTTGGCATGCCAACAAATAAGAAACATTTTAAAATAACTTTTGTAACGAACTTCAGAACCATCCAGTTTTTACTACACTAAGGACTAGGAGTTAATGTATTAAGAAATAGCATACAATTTTATAAAGGCTTTGGAAACCAGTTCCGTGCCAGATTTACAATAATTCTTTATTATATATAAAATTGTAGTAAATAAAAACACTTATAAGATTGACACTGTAAACAGTGAGGGAGGGGAGCTTACAGAAATTACAACAGGTCACTTCTTTTATTTGGTGTCTATCTCTCTGAGCTCTCATTCAGTATACATTTAAAGGACAAAATATATGCATACACAAAGAGTATGGTTTTTGTTTTTTTTTAAAGTCAAGGTTGTGTCTTTCCTCCCTCTTTATTTTTTTTATTTTTTTAATTTTTTTTAACATCTTTATTGGAGTATAATTGCTTTACAATGGTGTGTTAGTTTCTGCTTTACAACAAAATGAATCAGTTATATATATACATATGTTCAAGAGTATGGGTTTTTGAGTTCCAGTTCCATCTCCTGTTAGCCCAGAGATTTCACCCAAGTTACCTAACCTTTTTGACTGGGCCTCAGTCTCCTCACTTATAAATATTAGATGGTAATACTTACTTTTCAAGATTGTTGTGAAACTTAATGCATTAATAGATGTAGAGTGCCTGACATTACCTAACATAGTGGACGCTCAGTCCACTATGAAAAGAAAGAGTGTAACTTTGACAGGCAGAGAGTAAGTAAGGTCGAGTGCAGATCAGCACATAGGTTGTTCATCCTGATGAAACCTTCAGGCCTCCACACCTATAAAAAAGATACCTTGGCATTCATCATCTCCTACTGTCTAGTTCCAGCTTGTCTTTAACAAACATTTGAGTCCTTCCACGTGCTGGACGTCAGGGCACAGCTGTAAGAGGCATGATTTCTGCTGTCAGGGAGCTCACTGACTAATGTCTGTCTGCAACTGAATTATAAACAGACTATTTCAATACAAACTAGTAAGACCAACGTAAAGGTTAGCAAAGATTTATTTAGTAGATATACCAAAAAAACCTTTTCTCAGCTATCCACTATTACCATCATTTCATAAAAGAAAGAGCATTTTAACACTACACAAGCAGGAAGAATGTAATCTCAGAATAAAGAATATACCTATAAATTAGTGATTTTAGCTTTATGAATTGATGTGTGATCTTTTTTCTCTTTTTTTCATTGGACTGTATCTTTTTGTCACTGACCATATTGGTACTCAAACCACTGGGAACTGTTCCCTAAATCACAGTTCTCAACCAGGGGTGGTGGTACTGCTCGCCGAGGGACATTTGGCAACCTCTTGAGACATTTTTATTTTTATTTTATTACTTATTTTTTTGGCTGCACCACGCATCATGAGGGGTCTTAGTTCTCCGATCAGGGATCGAACCTGTGCCCCCTGCAGTGGAAGTGCAGAGTCTTAACCACTAGACCGCCAGAGAAGTCCCTTTAGACATTTTTAGTTGTTACAACTGGGAGGTTGCTACTGGCATCTACTGGGGGCGGCCCAGCATACCACTAAACACCCTGCAAAGTACAAGCTAGCCCCGACCAAGCGGAGAATTATCCAGCCCCAAATGCCAGTAGTCCCCAGGTTGAGAAACCCTGTCTTCAACACAGTGCTTTCTTTTCAATCTCCATACATTTGTGCTGTTCCCTCCAGCTGAAATATCTTCCTATTGTTCTTTAATCTTTACCTGCAAAAATTCTAAGCATTCTTTAAGACTAAACTTAGCCTCCACTTTTTAAATGAAACCTTTTGTGATTGTGCTAATGAAAATTGATCTTCTGTTTGAACATCTAAAGAACTGTTTTACAACATTATATACATATATAAGGAACTTCAAGTATTTAAGACACCTATAATCTCATTTTCACTATAAGTGTATAAACGTCACAAAGGCTATGTTTTTGTGTCTCCTATAACAATTAGCATAATGTCTTGTGCATAAAAAGTAAGTATACACTAAATGTTTGACTAAATACTTTTTAGTCTTTTAGGCTTTTAAAAATGATAGTACAATAAAATTTTCCAGAGAGATATCATAAAATATTTAGAAAGGAGATTGTGGTTGAAAACCAGTAGACGTTAGAACCGATAGAATAGGTTCTTGGCAACCAACAGAACTACTAGGAGCTAGACTGACTTAAAAGTTATAGATCCTATAACCCATGTATTTGGTTGCTTCTTACTAGAGTTTTTACCTCTCTTTTCTTTTTTTAAAAAAATTATTTATTTATTTATTTTTGGCTGCGTTGGGTCTTTGTTGCTGTGCGCGGGCTACTCTTTGTTGAGGTGCACGGGCTTCTCATTGCAGTGGCTTCTCTTGTCGCGGAGCACGGGCTCTAGGCGCATGGGCTTCAGTAGTTGTGGCCTGCGGACTCTAGAGCACAGGCTCAGTAGTTGTGGTGCACGGGCTTAGTTGCTCCATGGCATGTGGGATCTTCCTGGACCAGGGCTTGAACTCGTGTCCCCTGCATTGGCAGGCGGATTCTTAACCACTGCGCCACCAGGGACGCCCCCACCTCTATTTTCTTGAATAATTTTCTATCCCCATCAGCCATTCTGTCATTGAATATCTTATCAGGAAGAAATGTGATTTTTATTAATGCAAATTTTAAATAGTATTAAAGAAAATTTTCCCATGTATCTTGTACTTTTGAAGAATTTGACACTGATGACATGTACAGTAGGGATAGTGACAAAAAATTAACCTTGCTTATGTCATATTTACACAAATAGAGAAAAGCAAGTTACTGAAGCAAGCTTGTCAATACTGTTTTAGGTGCAAAATTTCCAATCAAATGGACAGCTCCTGAGGCTGCACTATATGGTCGATTTACAATAAAGTCTGATGTATGGTCATTTGGAATTCTGCAGACGGAACTGGTAACAAAGGGCAGAGTGCCATATCCAGGTAAGTTTGCATTTCATGTAACTGGAGTTTATTATGAGCAAAAGTGTAAGGGGTTGGGGGAGACGTTTATTTTTCTCTCTCTGTCTCATTTTTTTTTTTGTCATTGGATGGGGAGCAGTCTATGAGAGCCACAGTCCTTGAGATAGGGTAAGGTGTGCTCAGTTTTCTCCCTTTAGGGCATTTTCTAAAAGGGCCTTTTCGCTCTGCTGTTCTCTTAGGAGATGAGCATAAATATATCCTAGTCCTCTCCTTCCCCAGGTAATTGAGGGTATGCTTACCCTGTGATAACACAGGGTGCACTGCTGATGGGGTTGGTGGGGATTACAGAGGAATACAAGAAAGGAACTGTGTAATAACTTGAGGTAAGTCAAACAGGTGACAGTTGATAAGGAAACTGTTTCAAGGAAGTGACTTGATATAAAATAACATAATTAGTATATTTGGCAAAACCAGGACTAGCACTCTTTCTTCTGAATTCCTGTTTGAAAGTTCTTGGCCACTGTTCCTCATTAGCCTAAGTTTGGTCATTATTAACTGTTAGTATCAGAAAGTATCAGTACCTCAGAGTAGCACTCTGAATTCTCATTGAAGGCATTAGTATTAAAAGCCAGATTTTAGGTGGAATGAAAAAAGATATGTTGAAACAGGTTAGCATTTTCTAAGCTCTTGTTGATGTACTTTGACATTTAAAATTCACTTTCTTTGTTGAAAGAATCGCTTCACTAAATAAACTCACTCGAATATACCTCTAATTAGTTAGTGGTTAGGGGATTTGTTCTTTTTGCTAGTGGAGTTTGGCGTCACTGTTTTTTGGTGTTTGAATCTTGCGTGATAGGTATGGTAAACCGCGAGGTGCTGGAACAGGTGGAACGAGGGTACAGGATGCCGTGCCCGCAGGGCTGTCCAGAGTCCCTACATGAATTGATGAATCTTTGTTGGAAGAAGGACCCTGATGAAAGACCAACGTTTGAATATATCCAGTCCTTCTTGGAAGACTACTTCACTGCTACAGAGCCACAGTACCAGCCAGGAGAAAATTTATAATCCGAGAAGCCAATTTTATATGCACAAATCTGCCAAAATGTAAAGAACTTGTGTAGACTTCCTCACGTACAGGAATCAAAAGAAGAAAATCTTCACCCTGCATGTTTTTGATGGTAAACTGGAATTACAGATGTGGTTGCACAAAACCACTTTTTTTTTTCCTAAGTGTTAAACTCTATAAAGTACCAATGATGAATTTTTCAGCTTATTTCAGGGTCCAAAGAAAGTATAGTTAAGATATTGATGACTGTGTGAGTGATAGCATGACAATGAAGAGCAACAAGGCTACTGTTTATGAATCACTACCTTTCTTTTATTCCCCAAACTCATAATTAAGAGAAATTTATCAATCAGTATAGACAAAACTTGGGAGATTAAAAAGTTATACTATAATAAAATCTAGAATTACAGAACTTCACGGGACCAAACAATTCCATTCCAATTTTTTAAAATTTCTTGCATTTATTATTATTAAAAGTTTTTTCTAAGTTGAACAGTTAATATGCAACCTTAATATATGCCTTTGTTTGCATGGAAGTGGGCCAGGTCTTTAGAAGCAAAAAGGAATATAAACAGCATCTAAAACTTGATTAAATGTTAGACAACAGCAGTGGAATTTGAAAGTATAATGCACTATGTTAATACTCAGTATACTCATGGAACTGGAAAGTAGAAGAAATTTTTCACTTTAATCATTTCTGAATAGCTCAGTTTAAAATAATGAAGGTAACTAGAATATGGGTTAATCTTTTATAAGGTTGCACTGATTTTTTTTAAAGGCAATATATAATTGAAATCATACTATCCAACCCAAGGGGAAATCTTTTAATCTTTAGATAGCATGAAAAAAAATAAACCCAGCATTTAAATAGTCCTTTTTGAAAAACAGACTGGTACTGTGAGATTGCTAATATGTACTTATGATGATGGGTGCCACAAATATAAAATATCACTAGATCAGGGACTTGAATGCACTTTTGCTCTTATTGAATATAGACTAACAGAGAGGAAAATGTATTTAAAGAAATATGAGAAAAGAAAATGTGAAAGTTTTACAGATAGAGAGATGGAATGTAATGTTTAATGTTGACGTTACAGAGTGACAAAATGGCTTTGCTGGCACTCAAAGCTCCTCACTTATTTTCTGAGATTTTAAGAGTTATAAGGTATGACTATAAAACTAATCTTTCTTAACATAAATACTAAATGAGTGCTATAAGCCTCAAAATAGCTAAGTTAAGGCTTCCCACTAATTCCAGTGATACAGCTTTTATGCAAAACATTTTTAGAACTCCAGGTTTCAAATCCATGTTTGAATCTACATTCACTTTTTAAATATGCTTAATGATGATCATTTTTTCCCTTCGAGAATTTAGTTGATTTGAGGAGGAAAACATATTCGGAATAATAGCAGTGGTGAAAAGAGGGGGACAGATTTTGCCTATTTAAAGTACAGAAGTGAAACGTACAGAATAATACTGATTTTCATGACTAACTCAAAAAGAAAATTCCAAAATACGAATTTGAATAGCAGCATCACTGGTTTAAGTGTCTAGCAAAGGGACTGAATCTGACAAATGAAAGTCTGGTATTTACGTTTTAAAATACTCTCTTTTATAGTCACACTTTAAATAAAGCAACACATCAGGTCCCAGTATTTTAGGAATGTTATTACTGACCACCATCACATACCAGATTTGATCGTTAAGTTTAAAATTCTGTGCTGTGGTCTCTCTGTTTAGATTCAAACCATTTTAAAATGTGACAGATGAACTTCATGCAGGTTGGCAACAGTTCTGGTACTAAAAATTGTGGTGGCTTCTTATGTTTACGTAACCTGCTTAGTATTGAATCCCTCTTCCAAGAGGGTTTTCCCAAGAATTCTGCTGTCATCACTTACCTTTAACGTCTACAACCTGTGACATCAGAGTTTTAAAGGGCTTTGTGTGAACTATGATATTACAATTTTTCTAAGCATTTTAAAAAGGATAAAATTATATGTTTATGTACTAATTCTCTTCAGAAAAATAGGCCAGAAAAAGTTGATGGTATTCATTAGGTTTTAACTGAATGGAGCAGTTCTTTATAATATCGATTGTATAGTTAGGAAATAAAACACTAACTTAATGTATATTCAGTTTAAATGGTTATGTATTTTTAAATTGCTGAGAAAAATAAACAACTTTGTACATTTGAAGATTTTTTCCAACAGCTTTTCTTCTTCAACCTCTTAATGTGTTTTCCTTACCAAAAGAGGAAGTTGGCAAAAACAGCCTTCTAGCACACTTTTTTAAATGAATAATGGTAGCCTAAAACTTAATATTTTTATAAAGTGTTATTATATTGTTTTGTGGATAATTGAAATAAAAATTTTCATTGAATGCACCGATTTATCTTTTTAGCCACTACTAATACTTTCTCATCAGTTTTTTAAGAATTGGTATTTAAAGCAAAGTATATTCTGTTTCTTCTTCCATTGGGGAAAAAAAGTGTTGAGTTATGACTCTTGAGCAGAGTTAAATCAATTCTTTATGAAATTCAGAACATTATTGAACTCATTCTGTGTGGTTAATTTTCCATGTCAGGTGAGTGAGTTACATTATTTTTACAGGTTTTTTTTTTTTAATTATATCAGCAACTACAGTTTTAATGTATTATACAGAGAAACCTAAGTGATTTAAGTGAAGCTATTCACAGAAGAATCTGTGTGAAGGGTATAAAATAGAATAACTACTTTTGATCATAAAGGATTCAGTTTTCTAAAAATGAAAAATATGTGAGCCTTATTTCTATGTGTGTTTTATACTTCTATTATAGGTTTAATGAAAATAAGATACTAAATTATGAATGGCCAATCAAAAGCATTTGTTATTTTCAATAAGGTAATAATATTAATTGCCGTTTACTGTTATATTATCAAAATTATTAACTTTGTTTTTCCCTAATGATTTCAGAAAATTAACATTTAATCAACAAACACATCATTTAGTAAGCATTTATTAAATATTTTTATACAGTACGGTAATAGTTTCTCAACTTAAGAATGTTTTCCTAGTTTGCTGTTTGCCTTTTAAGTTTGCATGTAACTTTTTTGACATTTAAGTTGTACATTTGTATGTTATCAAATCTTTTTTATGCCTAAACAGTTCTTTGCATCCCAAGATTAAATATTCATCTCATCTGTTACATTTTATGCTTTTGTGTTTTACATCACTCTTTAATTCGTTTGGAAGTTATTTGGGTATAAAATGTGACTTATAAGTCTAGCATGATTGTTTCCCATACAGTTAATTTTCCCAGCACCAATTATTGGTTAATCCGCGCCCACTGTATTGGTTTTGTCCAGTTAACTAGCCATTCTGACGTCACTACTTTCAATGACTAATCACTTGATAATGCATTTTAATAGTTAAGCAAGTTGCCTTTGCGATTCCTTTTTTTTTCTTCATCTTGGTATTCTGGCAAGTTCTTGATGAAGTTTAGACTTTATTTTTCATACTCCAAAAAAGTTCAGGTGAGATTTTGGTTAGGATTACATTATGTTTATAAGTTAATTTGTAAGAAATAACATCTTTCCAATCAGTCTTCCCATCCTGTCTATTCAAATGTTTATTCATCCCTTGATTTATTCTTTTAATCAAGATTTAAATCTCCTAGTAAAGTCCTCTGAGACTTTTCTCCGTGGAGTTGGAAGATGAATCATCCTTTGTCTGATTATACTGCTCTAAAGATCTACCCCAATGCTCAGTGCTCTTGGAATCCAGGTCCCCACTTGGATACAAAACAAACAAGCATATGCAGAGATGAGGAGGAGAGTGTGTGCCTGAACAGCATTTATTTCCCTAAAATCAGCTCCTCCCCTGCCTTTCTTCCATTTTCTTTCTTTCTTTACTTTTTTTTTTTTTTTAAGACATCAAGTTGGGTTTCCTTCAACAGCAGAGTCCCGATTAATTAACAAATTGTCGATACAGAAAGGAATATTTCTGATTAAAATAAGCAATGTATGCCCGGTGTCTTCCATTTGTCCTTCCACAGCCATACTCTGCTGGAAGGCTGGCCTGTACTCACCAGTGGGTTCCCTTGCTCTGGATTCCTCTTGGGCTGAGCCAACGAGGAGCTCTAGCAGAAGACCGGAGAACCTGAAAGAGAGGTCAAGGTATTTATTCCCCTGCTTCACTCCCTGTGAGGTTGGGCTGGCTATGTCCTCCAACTGAAGGGACCTCCTCTCCTTTGGGGGACCTCCCATCCCCTATCTTTTCTGCCTTAGGGGTGCTTCTGTTAATGTTGGTTGCTGCATTAATTCTTGTGGTTCCCTTATCCTGCCCCCGCCCCCGTTTGTAAATATCCTTGATTTATCTTAATTCGAGTGTGCCATTTGTTTCCAGCTGGGACCCTGACTGATGCTCATCATGCCACCACTAGATGTATCAGTAGAAAATTGGAAACTCTTATGTTATATGTCAAAGTGAGAGTTATTGCAAAACAGTAACATTTTTGGAACAGTAGCAATATACAATATTCTGTTAAATGTTAAGTTACCATAAGACCTTATTAAATGGAGAGAACACACCAAACGTTGAGCATATTCAAAACTCTTAATTTCTAAATTGGAACCTTTTAAGAATTTTTCAATTAAATTTCTGTTTTTCAAAAATTGGTAGCCATATATGTTAAAACTCCATTGAACAGACTAGTGTTAGATGTAACACTCCAAGCATGAATGAATCATTCAATTCATGGGTAGAATGAAAAATGAATAGGAATGAGGGGGTGGGAGTGCTGACCTAAGAAAAAGAGGAAATGGAAGAAAAAGGAGGTACCCAGAAAATTAGTAAAACAATAAAAGCCAAGTTAAATGGTGTGAGAACCCCACAGTAGCAGGAAAGGCTGACAGACCTTCAAGAAACAAGATGTCTAAGATGCTTGATTAGCTCTCCTCTGTTACCACAAACTTTCCTTCAGCTCTGCTACACACCCTGGGTGGGTGGCATTTGGGGAAGTAAAGGGATTAGGGGAATGTCCAGAGGGTTGACAAGGTACAAAAAAGGGGAGGGGTGGATTTCACATGTAAGAGTTTAAATGTTGTGACAAAATAAAAGTCCGCCAAGCGCTTCAGAGACCCTGGGAGGGACAGACACTAGGTTTCCCACATACACAGGGGAGCAGTTCAGTACACCTTCAGTCACATCTTAAAGGTCAAGTTAGCATGAGGAAGCTGGAGGACTTCGAGAATCCGAAGTAAAAAATTGCCCCCAGCCCAAGTGGTAATAGGGACAAGAGAAATAAAAAGAAACAACTTTGCAGTTGGCCAGAAGGAGTGACAGTGATCCTAATAGAAAAACTGAATTATTTAAAGTGGTGTGTCCCTTAAATGTTATGAGAGTCCTTTTATTCACTTACAATTGCTATTTATAATCCCTGTTTTCAAGGACAGCCTCAGCCTTGGTCTCCTAAAACATTGAGAGAATATACTGTGGAATTAGCAAACTACATGTATGCTTTTACGTCTCCCGATCCCAAACTCTTTCTTTCTTTTTTTTTTTATAAAGTTGTTTGTTCCCCCCCCCCCCCATAAATTTATTTATTTATTTATTTTTGACTGTGTTGGGTCTTTGTTTCTGCACACAGGCTTTCTTTAGCTGCATCAAGCAGGGGCTACTCTTCATTGTGGTGCGTGGGCTTCTCATTGCAGTGGCTTCTCTTGTTGCGTAGCAAGGGCTCTAGGCACGCAGGCTTCAGTAGTTGTGGCACGTGGGCTCAGTAGCTGTGGCTCTCGGGCTCTGTAGCTGTGGCTCTCGGGCTCTAGAGCTCAGGCTCAGTAGTTGTGGCGCACTGGCTTAGTTGCTCTGCGGCATGTGGGATCTTCCCGGACCAGGGCTCAAACCCGTGTTCCCTGCATTGGCAGGCGGATTCTTAACCACTGTGCCACCAGGGAAGCCCCCCAAACTCTTTCAAAGGATCAAAGATCTTGGGTTGTTGGTTTGTCTGTTTTCGTAATCCTTACCACTGCTAGAAAATTAGAAAGATGACATCAATCCAGAAATTTTGAGAAACTCCTGGAACCAAAAGAAACCCAGTCCAAAATAAATACAAGAGAAAATTCTTGGAGAGTTTTAAGTGCAATTTCAGAGAATTCAAACTCAAAATTAACAAATAAAAGGAGGAGGGAGCCCCAGCGCAACATTTTTTTGTTTGTTTTATTGAGGTATAATTGCATAAAATAAAATTCACCATTTTAAGTGTACAATTAGATGAGTCTTGACAAACGTGTACAGTCGTGAAACCGCTGCCAGAATCATGATGTAGAACTTTTTCATCTTTCCAAAAAGTTCCCTCATGCCCCCTTACAGTCAGTCCTCTCCATTCACTCCTGACCCGTGGCAACCACTGAGGGCCTTCTGCCACTCCAGTTCTACATTTCTAGGTTTTCACATAAATGGAATCACACAGTATGTAGTCACTTGTGTCTGGCATCTTTCGCTTAGCATATGCTTTTGAGATTCATCTTCTTATGGCTTAGAAATTTCCCCTTGTATGAATATACTGCAATTTGATTTTGTCCATTTACCAAGTGATGGATGTTTGGGGCTATCATGAATAAGGCTGCTATATTAAAAAAGAGTCTTTTCATAAACTTATTTCAAATTCATATATCTTCTCTGGTGGAGGGTCTGTTTTGCCCATCTTTTGATACCAAGTTGTTTGTCTTATTACTGAGTTGTAATTCTTTCAATATTCTGGATACAAGGACTTTACCAGATACATGTTTTACAAATATTTTTCTCCCATTCTGCACCTTGCATTTTCATGTCCTTAATGGTGTCTGTCGAAGAGAAAACATTTTCAATCTTGATGAAGTGCAATTTATCATTTTTTTTCCTTTTATGATTTACGCTCTTTGTATCTTAAGAAAATTTGCCTTACCCAAGTTCACAAAGATTTTCTCCATTGTGTTCTACAGAGGTTTTATAATTTTAGCTCTTATGTTTATGTCTGGATTCCAAGATGACTTTGTATATGATATAAGGTAAAGGCCAAGGGTAGTGTTTTGTTTGTTTTTCCATACAAATATCCATTTGTTCTAGCACTATTTGTTGCAAAGACTTCTACCCATTGAATTTCCTTGGCATCTTTTTCAAATCAGTTTACTGTATATGTGTGGGTCTATTTCAGGACTCTTGTTTCATTGATCTACATGTATCATTATGCCAATATCACATTGTCTTAATTAATGTGGCTTTTATAATAGTTAAGTCTTAAAATCAAGTAGTTTAAATTGTTTGGCTTTGTTCTTCTTTTCAAGATTATTTTGGCTATTCTGGTTCTTTAAATTTCCATAGGGATTTTAGAATCAAGTCCTTAATAGCTACAAAAAATCCTGCTGGGATTCTGATTAGACTGCATCAAATCAGTAGTTCAGTTTGGGAAGAACTGATATCTTAACAATATTGAATTTTCCAATCCAAGATTATGAACTTTCTGTACATTTAGGTCTTAAGTTTTCAGTGTATAGATCTTGCTTTTTTGTTGTTGTTGTCGTTGTTAAATTTGTGTCTAAGTATTCCAGACTTTTAATACAAAGAGGCATTGTTTTCTAATTTTAATTTCCCATTTTTAGTTATATTGAATGTAATTGATTTTATATTTTTAATAATTAATTAATTTGGCTTCACTGGGTCTTAGTTGCGGCACACGGGATCTTTGTTGTGACATTCAGGCTATTTTAGTTGCGGCATGCAGGCTCTTAGTTGTGGCATATGGGAGCTAGTTCACCAACCAGGGATTGAACCAGGGCCCCCTGCATTGGGAGCATGGAGTTTTAACCGCTGGACCACCAGGGAAATCCCTAATTGATTTTAAATTGACTTTGAATCCTAAAACTTGCTAAACTCGTTAATTCTAGAAGCTTTTTTTGGTAAATTCTACAAAGTTGATTTTCTTTTTTAAAGTTTTATTGGTGTATAGTTGATTTACAATGTTGTGTTAGTTTCTGGTATACAGCAAAGTGATTCAGTTATACACATATATATATATATTCTTTTTCATATTCTTTTTCGTTATAGGTTATTACAAGATATTGAATAGAGTTCCCTGTACTCTACAGTAGGACTTTATTGCTTATCTGTTTTATATATAGTAGTTTGTATCTGCTAATCCCAAACCCCTAATTTATCCCTCCCCCCACCCCCACTTTCCCCTTTGGTAACCGTAAGTTTGTTCTCTATGTCTGTGAGTCAAAGTTGATTTTCTACAAAAACCATCAATCATGTCATCCAAGAATAAAGAGGCTTACTTTATTCTTTCCAATATGCCTTTTGTTTCTTTTTCTTGCCATATTACACTAACTAGGACTTTCAGAACTATATTGAATAGAAGTGGTGAAAGCAGATATCCTTGCCTTGTTTCTTTTTTTTTTTTGCGGTACGTGGGCCTCTCACTGCTGTGGCCTCTCCCACCGCGGAGCACAGGCTCCGGACGCGCAGGCCCAGCGGCCATGGCTCACAGACCCAGCCGCTCCGCGGCATGTGGGATCCTCCCAGACTGGAGCACGAACCCGTGTCCCCCGCATCGGCAGGCGGACTCCCAACCACTGCGCTTGTTTCTAATCTTATGGGGAAAGCATTAATTTTTTACTATAATGTCAGATGGTGGCAATAGTTTTTTCCAAATGTCCTTTATCAGGTTGAAGAAGTTTCTTCTTTTGCTACTTTGATAAGAGATTTTTTTTAAATCATGAATCATTGTTGAATTTTGTCAAATACTTCTTCAGTCTGTATGAACATCATATAGTTTCTCTTTTTTAGTCTATTATTAAGAAGAATAATTACATTAATGATTTTTGAATGCTAAACTAACCTTGCATTACTGGGATAAATCTCACCCAGTCGTGATGTTTTGTCTTTTTTATATAGTGCTAATGTCAGATTTGCTATTTTTTAAAAAGATTTTTGTGAATATGTTCATGAGTGCTATTGTTCTGCAGTTTTGTTTTCTTATAATATCTTTGTTTTAATATCAGGATAATACTAACCTCTTTATTTAAAAGCTGGGAAATGTTCTCTCATATTTTTTTGAGGAGTTTACATAGAATTGCTATTGTTTCATAAATGTTTGGTAAACAGTGAAGCTGAGATGGCCTGGAATTTACTTTGAGGGAAAAATTTTCACTTTGAATTAAATTATTAAACTTTGTAATAGTTATAGGATTATTTATTTTTTTAACATATTTATTGGAGTATAATTGCTTTACAATGGTGTGTTAGTTTCTGCTTTATAACAAAGTGAATCAGTTATACATATACATATGTTCCCATATCTCTTCCCTCTTGCGTCTCCCTCCCTCCTACCCTCTATTTCTTCTTGAATGAACTTTGGTGGTTTGTACATAATCTTCCCTTATTATTGTTTAGTGTTTGTAGGATCTGTAGTGCTGCCTCCACTTTTATTTGTAATCTTGGTAATTTGTGTCTTCTCTCCGTTGTTTTTCCTCATTAGTCTGGCTAGTGGTTTATCTATTTTAGTGATTTGTCTCAAAGAACTAGCTTTTGGTTTCATTGATTTGCTCTATATGCGTGTATTTATGTGTGTGTATGTGTGCATGTGTGCACGATCACCCATGTGCATGTGTGTTCTGTTTCACTGATTTCCTATCTTCACTTATTTCATCCTTTTGGGTTTTATTTGCTCTGTCATTTTGGAGTTTACTCTTCTTTTTCTAGCTTTTTTTAAGGTGGAAGTTCAGATCATTGATTTGAGACTTTCCTTCTTTTCTAATACATTTAATATTATAAATTTCCGTTTAAATACTACTTTAACTGCATTCCACATATTTTGATATGTTCTTATCATATCAAAATATTTTCTAATTTCCCTTCTGAGTTCTTTTTTGACTCGTGGCTTATTTATATGTTTGCTATTTAATTGTTAATTATTTGGGGATTTTCCAGAAATCTCTTATTCTAGTTTATTTCTGTTTTGGCCAGAGAACATATTTTGTATAATTTCAATCCTCTCAAATGTATACCTGTATTAAAACTCTGTTTTATGGCCCAGAATATGTTCTACCTTGATGTATGTTCTGTTTGTACTTGAAAATAATATGCATCCTGCTTTTGTCAGCTAGAGTGTTCTAGAAATGTCAGTTTGGTCAAATTAATTGATAGTATTGCTCAGTCTTCTATATTTTTGTTGCTTTTCTGTTGGCTTTTCCTATCAATTACTGAAAGAGGAATGTTGAAATCCTCAACTATAATTGTAGATTTTTCTGTTTCTCCTTTTAATTCTATCTTTTTTGTTTCATGTGTAACTCTTATTAGGTGCATATACATTTATGATTATTGTGTCACAGGACAAATTGACTCCTTTATCATTATTAAATATTTCCCTTTATCCTTGGTAATATTCCTTTGCATAGATCCAGATTTCTTCTGATATCATTTTCCTTCTCCATGAAGTGCTTCCTTTAATATTTCTTCTTGCACAGGTCTGATAGTACTGCATTTTAAAAGTTTTTATTTGACTTCCTTTTTGAAATGTTTTAGTTCAGTTAAGAATTCTAGGTTGACAGGGTTTTTTTTTTCCCTTTAGTACTTTATAGATGTCTCTTCACTGTCTTCTAACTTGCATTATTCCTGACAAAAAGTCTTCTGTTGTCCTCAATTTTATTTCTTTAAATGTAGTGTTTTTTTTTTTTCAGATTTTTTTAAAAATAGTTTTTTTTTTTTTTAAAGATTTTTTTTTTTGATGTGGACCATTTTTAAAGTCTTTATTGAATTTGTTACAGTATTGCTTCTGCTTTATGTTTTTGGTTTTTTGGCTGCGAGGCATGTGGAATCTTAGCTCCCTGACCAAGGATTGAACCTGCGCCCCCTGCATTGGAAGGCGAAGTCTCAACCACTGGACCGCCAGGGAAGTCCCTAAAAATAGTCTTTTATTCCTGGTTTTCAGCAATTTATTTATGATGTACCTTCACATGACTTTCTTAAAGGTTATTCTACTTAGAGTTTAAGATGCTTGATTCAGTGGATTATAGTTTTCATCAAAGTTGGGAATTTGGGGCCATTATTTTTCAATTTGTTTTCTGTATTCACTTCTGGACCTCTACGTGTCTATTGGGCCATTTACTATTGTCTCACAGGTCAGTGATGCTCTCTTCTATTCTTTTTCTGTTTAATCCTTCTTTTTGCTTCATTATGGATACTTTCTTTTACTCTGTCTTCATATTCACTAATCTTTTCTTTTGAAGTGTCTTTTCTGCTTATAATCCCATACAGTGTATTTTTTTAATCTTAGAAATTGTAGCTTTCATTTTTTTCTTTTTTGTATCTTTCATACCTCTCCTCTTTATGCTTGTAGTTTCCATCTTGAAGGTCCTTGTCTGAATTTTAGGACTGTTGGGTCTGTTTCTATTTATTGACCTTTATCTTGTTCATGGGCTATATATTCCCGCTTTTATATATGCCTAGTAAATTTGATTGGATGCTGGACACTATAAATTGTAATTTTTGGTTGCTAGAATTTGGAGGGGGGCATTCCTTTAAATAATGTTGAATTTTGATTCATGTACACTTTCTACCCTGGCTCATGCGGACAGGAACTATTTTAAGCCCTGTGGAAACTCCAGGTATTATTTTGTCTAGTCTTAACTTGGAATCAGTTGAATCCTTCCAAGTTTTGCATTCAAGTTCTGTTAGATCCAAAACAGTCTTTAGTCTTAGGAGACTTTTTCTGCCAGTAAGGCAATACCCCGTTGAGGGTTCTACCTGATGCCCCATGTATTACTAAATCTTCTCACTCTGGCTGGCAGGAATAGGTACCATTCCCTACCTTGTGCAACCTCCAATAATTTTTTTGCCTATTCCTTTCTGGTGACTTTCCTCAAATTTGAATAATTTCCTCTAATTCATGTGCATATCCACACTCAGCCAAAGATTAGAAGAGATCCTTCTGTTTTCTGCCTCTAAAATTACAGCCACATTGGCCTCCTCAAACACTAATATTAGTCTTCTCAAGTCAGTAACGCTGCTAGGCTCAGTTTGGGACCCCCCTTTCCAGTAGCCTCCAGCCTCCAGACAGTAAGCTGGTGCAACTGTAGGGTGCTTTGTTTTTCTTCTCTCCAAGATCACAGTTCTGCTCTCCTGTGGTCCAGTGTCTGAAGTCCTTTCTTCCAAATATTTTAACTGGTTTTCTAGCTGTGTAAGATGGGAGTATAAATCCTGTCCCTTTTACTTTATTTTTCCTAGAAGTAATGGGGCTATTAATTATAGGGATTTGGATGGGGGGTGTGGTCAGCATTTGGAATAGCTGGGTAGCCAGGCCTCTCCCTGTATGATAAACTGATCCAGTCAGTAAGCTGGAATATTAAACCAAAGGATATGCCCAGAACTCAACAAAGAGTCAAAAAAATTGTGGATTTTTTGTTTTTGTTTAAGTTAAAGCATGGGTGACAGATTCAGATTTGAACTTAACAAACCAACGTAAGTTCCAGATGAAGAGGAAGAACCAATGAAAGGAACAGTAGAGAAAACTTTCCAGAGCAATACATTGCTTCTGGCTTGAAAGAATCCATCAGTTGTAGAGTAAGATTAATACTTAAGTTCATCCTAAACATATATTAGTAATATTTTTAAACCATAAAGAGAAAATCCAAACATTTTCCAGAGAGTGGAAAAAAACCCCAAAACTCAGCGTATTCTTTAAAGAATGAGACTTAACATTACTTTAAAAAGTATTCATTTGAACTAAGAATTCTATACAATAAAATCCTTCAGATCTGAAAGAAAAAGACATCTTCAGAACACAAAGTACTCGGAATATATCACCCAGGCCAGAGACCCATTCTGAAAAAAATAAATTGAGCATATATTCCAGCCACATACCCCCAACCCCCAAAATCAAGAAAGCAAAAAATAGGGGTGAACAAATAGGTAACACAATTAAGTGTTAATAAATGTTGATCCATATGTAAAATTATCTCTATCTAAATGGCAAAGTGGGTAGGACAGGGAAAAGAAGGGCTATTTCCTATTAACATCCGAATTTCAGACTTCCCTTGGAAAATGTGAAGATGCAGCAATCCGGGCTCTAATTCCCACAGGGCCACAATCAGCTGGAGCTAACTGGCTGCCCCTTAGCTGCAGTGACTGCCTCTTGCCTCACGCCCCGCCCCCACACACACCTTTGCTTCTTGGTGTCCATGCAGCCTCTGTAGGCGTTTGAGTTAACCATCTCAGTCTTTAGCCAAAGGAATTCATTCAACGGGGTTTGCATCCTTGAGCAGCAGAGGTGACCTGGGTATCCCTGAAAACATCCTTGCCATACCAACAGGAACATATATTAATGGAATATCTATACAGCACTGCTTCCCAAACATTTAATTTTCAAAGCAGTCCCCAGAAGTAGGAACTGAAAGGTGGCCTGCTGTACTACAAGGCAAGGGGTCAGTGACCCCCGCCCCCCCCCAAAATGGTATAAAAACTTACATGTGCACGTTGGAGGGGGCGGTGTCCATAGCCTTCACCATGCTGTCAGAGGGATCCTATAGCTCTGAACCCCAGAGTTCCTGCAACCCAGAGGACAGAGCCCTGGGTTTGCAGCTAGAACTCTCAGCCACTTAACTAGCTTTGTGGCCTTGGGCAAGTCTCTTAAATCAATCTCTCCAAATCCCCATTCCTTCACCAATAAAATGGACATGACCTGCCTACTTGTAGAGTTGGGCGGATAAGAGGTCATGTATTTAAAGCACTCTGCATCAGCAAGGGTGTAATAAATCGTGAGCCGCCTCTTTATTTATCAGGTGGTAAACAGGCTGAGGTCACTTAAAAGACCCTTAGGATCTTCTAGCCCAAGGCTATCCTGGCTGACCTTCCGACTGAGGGCAGGCGCTGAGCTGACCCGAATCTGCTGCTAGGCGATCTCACTCTGACCGGACACGCACTCTCGGGCTCGCACTCTCGGGCACCGCTCCCGGTAAGGTCACTTTGCGTGTTTCTAGTCTGGGCGGAGCAGGGTCCTGCGGGGTTGCCGACGCGGAGCGAGGTGGGTGGAGAACCCGAACGAGTCCGCCTGTGGTGCAGCTCCCCCAGTACGGGCGGAAACTTGGCGCGAAAAACGTAGGAGTCATGGGACCCTGAACTGGGCTGGCCACTCCAGTTGGGCCAAGTTCACCGAGTTCGCCAAGTTCTTGAGCGCGGCCGTGTGGCCGCGCGGCCAATCAGCGCCCACAGCGCCGGGCTGCGCGCGCGGGCGCGCGCACACACACACACACACACGCACGCACGCACGCACGCACGCGCGCGCGCCTCGGTGCAGAGGGTGTCCCGCAGAGTTGGCAGCCTCGGGGTGCGGGCGACATGGTGCGCGGCAGGATCTCTCGGCTCTCGGTTCGCGACGTGCGCTTCCCCACATCGCTCGGGGGCCACGGCTCGGACGCTATGGTAAGCGCTGCCTGACCGCCGGTGCCCTCCCGCCCCTCCGACGCTGGGCCGTTTAGGCTCGGGGCACCCCACAGGCCCCAGGAAGGTTCCCAACCTTGGAACCGTTGCTTTTGTAAGTGGAGAGGTCGGGAAGGGGAATGAAGGTATCTAGAGACTCTCCACCCTCCTAGGTTTTTTTCTCTTTTCTTACTGTTCCTTTCTTTGCTGACATTTAGTATTGCCTGTTTTTACATTTACAATTCTCATTTTGCTGGAAATGCGAATCGTATTTGCAAAACGATGTTGTTAGGTTCCCACCAGTGAAACCCTAAAACACAGCGCTAGCTTCTCAACCAGAAGGAGACCAGGAAGACCCGGGCAGGGTGTTAGGTGGTGATCCTGCTTCCGCCACAGCTTGCTGTGTGACCTGGGAAAGCTCCTAACCCAAGAGGCCCATCTGCGAAGTGAAGGAGTCACAGTCTGGTTGGAAAACCAGACGAACAAACTCGCAGTAACTGGGTCGTGTAAGAGGGGGCTCTCATGAAATTACCTGAAAACATGATTATAGAGGATGTGTCACATAAAGAGTTAAGTAGATGTCAGCCTTTGGAGATGCAGTAAAGTAAGCACTGAAGGGCATTTTTGCTCCCTGAGAGTGTTAGCGGGACAGCCCACGCCACCACCACCTTCTAGTGCAGTGGTTCCCAAATATGAGTCCTGTGCAGGGTCTCCTCCAGGCCTGTCCCCACTGGATCCTCACTGCCCCTCCCGGCCCACTCACACATGGCACACTGGAAAAACAAAGTTGCAGGGTATGTAATGAATGTGTGAAACATCCGTGTTAGGATAATGATTATTTGTTACTTGTATGGAGGGAGGGGAATTGGGTACCCAAGGGCTTTCATTCACACTGTAAAGTTTTGCCTCTTAAGCTGGGTGGAGGACACCTTGATGTGTATTACATTCCCTATGCTCTTTGTGTACCTGAAATGACCTTTTGTTAAAAAGTGCTAAAGTTACTTAAAAGAATGTCCTTTATTCTTAGATTAGGTTCTTCCTGCTTTTAAAAACCCTTATTTGTTCTTTCTTATATGATGTTATGGTAAATGACAAAAAACACCCACTGGGCAATCCTTTGTGGATCTCCAAACAAATATTTGAAATTTTACTGACTTGTAAAATTCAAATACCTGATCATGTGCTATCGCCTCTGCCCCTCTGAGGTGTAGCGGCTGTGGGGAAACCACACAATCTCTCCAGGCCTGGGTTTTCTCATCTGTAAAATGGGTATAACAGTGTCTGCTTTATACATGTAAATGAGATGTGTGTAGAGAGCCTGACACAGAGAAGGCTGGCAATAACTGTGGCTGTAATTACTGTTTACATATGAAGAAACTGAAGCAGAAGAGTGCTGACCTCCATTTTTCTCTTCTTTGAATTTGTGAAGTGTTAAGGTTGCTGGCTTACTGTGGAATAACTTAGGAAATGGAATTTGTCTCTGGCCTGAGTGGTTTATGACCTCTGGGTCAGGAGAGGTTATTATCTGACAGCTGTATTGCAAAGCTCATAAATACTGAAGTATTATCTCCCAGAGATATGGTGTGTGTTGTATGCTGATTTCCAAGTGCCTTCCTTTTAATTAATTAATTAATTAACTTATTTATTTGGCCACCCCGAGGCATGCAGGATCTTAGGAGATCTAACTCGTGCCCCCTGCAGTGGAAGCGCAGAGTCCTAACCACTGGACCACCAGGGAACTCCCCCCAAGTGCCTTCTTAATCGCAAGTCTGCTTGTCAGTCCTCAGCAGTACTGCCATGACTGAGGATTGCTCCCCGCACCCTCACTGCACGCAGCACTCAGCAGTTCAGCTCCCTTAGCACTTAGCAGCAGAGCGAGTCTTCCTGATCACAAGTAGGGTATTTTCATGAAGGAGCCCTGAAACTGTTCCCCATATTTGTTCAAGCAGTGGGTTCCAGTTACGATTTCTTACCAGCCTTTTAAGAAACATGGAGCCCTTGGGCCTGCAGTGCTCTTACCAGCACTTATGCAGGAGCTAACTACGATTCCAGAGAGCCCAGCTCTAGCTGAGCCTGCCACTTCCCAGCCCGACTTTTTTTTTTCTTTTCCATTATAGTTTATATTAGATATTGAATGTAGTTCCTTCTGCTATACAGTAAATACTTCTTGTTTATCTATTTTATATATAGTAGTTTGTATATGTTAATTCTAAACTCCTAATTTATCCTTACCTGCCTTCTCCTTTGGTAAGCATAAGTTTGTTGTCTATGTCTGTGACTCTGTTTCTGTTTTGTAAAGTCCATTTGTGTGTCATATTTTAGATTCCACATATAAGTGATATCATATGGTATTTGTCTTTCTCTGTCTGACTGACTTCACTTAGTGTGATAATCTCTAGGTCCGTCCATGTTGCTGCAAATGACATTACTTCATTCTTTTTTTTTACAGCCGAGTAATATTCCATTGTATATATGTACCACATCTTCTTTATCCATTCATCTGTCAATGGACACTTAGGTTGCTTCCATGTCTTGTCCCAGCCATACTTTTCCTCTCCATTCCCCGTTGTCTGCTGAGCTTCCTGGAGCTACTGTCCAGACCACTCTCTCCCGCCTCTGCCACCCAGTCCTGTGCCACTGTGTCGCCACAAAGACTGAAGACTAATGCGCCCTTGGCCCCATCTCTGCACATCAGCCTCCAGCCATCCCTCTCACCTTTCCCTTTATTCTGTAAGGCATGTCCTTCTCCAGAACTGATTTATGCCTGTGTCCCCATGCCCACCTTTTCTGACTGCCAGGGCCTGTTCCCTTTTCATTTTAAGTCTCTCCTTTTCTAGTGGCCCCCCTCCATCCCACATGGACAGGGCTTCCCACTTTGGAATAGTCTTTACTTGGCCTCTCCACCCCCTTTCTGTCCCTTCCCCACCGAACCCTAGATTACTGGTCCATGCCTGTTGCCTCCATCCGTTCATCTACTTCCTCCTTAACCTGAAGTCGACCTGTGTCTCCTTCCTTCTCTTGGAACTGCCCTTTCTATTTCTGCTTCCAGTGTCCTTCACCCTGGTCTACATTTCTTGCTGTCTGCTGCCCATCCCTCCCTCGCTGACCACTTGCCTCTCTGGCTGCTCCGTCCTATACTGACCCCCTTCTTCCCTCTCAAGGCTCAGGCCTCAATGCCTTTCCTGTCTCATCACACACTCCCATTAAGACCCCCTCTGTGTTCATGGCTTCAGTGACCACTTTTATGCCAAAGACTCCCAGATCTCATTCCTGGATCTTCACTGTCACCTCAAGTCCAACTGCCATCCTTCAGGAGGACATTCCTTTTGTCCATTCAGAGCTCCTGTGTTTCCTTTGGGGAACATGAACAGTTCCCTCTGATGGGAACTCTTTTTGGTGTTTTCTGTTCTTACGTGACGTCATTCCCGGGTTTATTTGGGGATTTCTCACGTTTGCGGATTTGGGGGGATCATTTCCCCTCCAGCACACAGACCCTGATTACTCAGCTGCCTATGTTGTCTTGGAGACGGATGCGGAAGATGGACTCAAGGGCTACGGAATCAGCTTCACTCTGGGAAAAGGCACTGAAGTTGGTGAGTTGAACATCCCTTGAGGTTCCAGAATGCTTAAGTTTCATTTACATTCCAGTTCTGACCTTATTTTCCTCCGTATTTACACTGCTTGAAGTGAGTAAAAACAATGTTTAATGGTTTATTTCATTGGGATAAATTTTTAAATAGCAGATTTTGGCTTCTCTCCTTGTAGTCATCCATAGACTACAGGTGAATCCTTGAATCTCAGCCGATTTCTGTGCAGAGCTTTGAGGACCTGAACTGTGTGAGTGAGTGAGGGACGTGACGTAGGCAGGCATGCATTCACAGAACAAGGCTTATTGTTGTGTGCAGAGAGCCTACTTGCTTTTCTGAATATTCCACACTGAGTTGGTTTCAAGTTCACTGCTCTTCTGGGCAGAAAAGGCTGTAGGTCCTGCCCAGTTTCAGAACTCTCATCTGGAAGAGCAGATAGTGAAGAATGCACATTGAGCCGTGAGTAAGCCTGTCTTTTCTCAGAGCTGGACGAGGGCTCAGCAGTCTTGAGAGTCCACATTTTTGGAGATAAGGAAACTGAGGCCCAGACAGCTGCTCGGTTAGTCCTGACTGCCCGAAGTGCTTTCTCTCCGGAATATTTACATACAAATTATTTGCTTGTTTTTTTTTAAATGCATAATTGTTTTTTTTAATGCACGCACAGTGTACAAAATTCAATATGTACAAAAAGAAGACCTCTGACAGATCAATTTCAATGGCTCATTAGGAGCTGAAGCCGAATTATGATAGGTTGAAGGGTGAGGGTCCAGGAAGGGAGGAAATAGATTCTCTAACTTTGGTGGTGATGCGATACCTCCCTCATGGATATTTGTACTGTCAGCCCTTGCCTAGTTGTAGAAGAAAACTCTTGACCCACCGAACGATTTTAGTATCATCGAGCAGATAAAAGGGGTGTGTGTGTGTGTATATGTATGTGTGTGTGTATGTGTATGTATGTGTGTGTGTGTGTGTGTGTGTGTGTGTAGGACAAGGGAACCTTTCTTGAGCGTTATGTGGATGCCATCAGGCTCTTCCAGCTCCTCCCAGGGCTGCCGTCCAGTCATCCGTCAGCTGGGCCTTCCGCAGACACCTCCTGTGTGCTAGGCGCTCTGCCAGGCACTGCAGAAATGACTTTACAAACAAAGAGAGAGAAAGGGGACAGAGTCCCACGTACAAGGAGAAGGAAATCACGAACTTCTCAGGGAGACAGACATAAAAGAATCAATAGTGCAGTGCGAGAAGGACTATTTTTTTTTTTTTTTTTGAGTACAAGCTACACGGAAAGAAGTTTAGTTCATTGTCCAGGAGGGTCAGGACGGCTTCAGAGCAATGGTGAGGTTTTGAGATGAGCCTTGAGGGGTAACTAGGAATTGGCTGGGCAGAAGGAGGCACCTCGGCAATGATTCCCTGACCCCCTCCCCCTAAGTCAACCATTCACTGCTGATGTTTTCTCCCAGGCAGTGACCGCTGACCCCCACAGGTTGCTGAGCTGTGTATCAGCTTCTCCTGCAACTTTAATTCACTGGTGTAAGTTGAGCACTTTATGAAGCTGCTTTCTCCAGCCATACAGGGCAGCCCCCAAAGTTTGTACAAAACTCAGCAGGCTTACAAGATGTGTTCTGGGACAAGCCATGAGAACCACTCTCTGTTAACAGCCAGGACCTGGAACTGGGCCTGCAGTGGAGGGACGCTGCACTGTCACGTGGTCCCTGGGACAGATGTGTTGCTGAGTTCACTGTGTGGGGACCTCCCTGACCCCTCCCCTCCCCCACACTGTCCCAATGGATGCCTCGAGCAGGAGAAATCAATTTCCATCTCTCTGTGCCTGGAACAAATGGCTCTTTTGTGGTGATGGAGGTGGCTTCCGCCTGTTTCAGACCACAGCATGACGGAACCCATTTTAATTTTAACCTTGTTGCATTTTTCACTGCCACTGCCGTCTCACTGAACGTGTTACGTGGTGTTCAAATTAAAGTTGAAAAAAATTCCATTAGCTCATCACGGTTCTTCTGCAGCCTTTATCAGCCTACTTACCTAATCATCTTTTATGATCCAAGAAAACAGAAAGAAAACAATGCTTTCCTCATTACTGTGAAGAAAGCGCCTGTATGTGAGAGAGCGGGGAAGTTATGGTTGATTTTTTATGTATAAATGAGACCAATATAGTTTCTTTTAATAGGAAAAGAAAAAGAGGTGAAAAAAGCATAATTTTTAAAGAGAAAAGATGGCCACAAGCGTTCTTGCCAGCATGAGAGCTCAGACCCACGGTCCTCCATAGCCTTTACTGACTTGTCCCTCCCGGGCAGGAGGTCCCAGGAAGTGAGTCCTGGACAGATGTAGTCACAGGAGAGAACCCTGGCCTCAGTCAGCACGGAGCTGCCTTCAAGGCCGAGTGTTTCCAGACAGATTTCCCACCCATTGCTTCAGATGTGCACACCTGAAGCAGACTGTTCTCCACACTGGAGTCAGACCACCACCGCCCGAATTTCTGTGGAAGGCACCAAATTTTAGTAAACTTCCTGCAGTGGCCTCAGTTTGAGCAAGGAGAATCCACATCCTCTAGATGAATGTATTAGTGTTGCTTGCGCTTCTCTTAGAGCTGTGAAAGATGAGCCCATCCTTAACATTTGTTAAATGTGTTTGCTTTGTGATGCGAACAGTCCATGGTTTTCAGCAACCATCTCAGTAGAACAGAGGTTTAATGCAGATAATGATACGAGAGTCGCTGACTTACTCTTCAGATGTCTTTAATCCAAGAGCACCAACCATCAAGGACTGAGGAGCACTCTGTCTTCTCACAGTTCTAGGGACTGAGCACCTGAACTGGAATCAGTCTGCATTCCATTAACAAAAGCCCTAGAGAACACAGAAAGTGTGGATCAGCCCTAAATGCTGTATGTGAGAGCCAGTGCGAATCATCTGAGGGCTGCGTCACAGAGACCAAGCAGATCCTAAGAACATGTTTTAAATACTTTCAAAACATCTTTCTCCTAAGATCTGACTGATAGTAAAACTGCCTCTACAACTATCCTGTGAAATGATGTGAGAATTTTAATATTGAAGCAGTGGCTATACCAAACAAAAGTCGATCAAAATTTTTTATAATAAATTCATTGCTTTAGGGCTAAGTTGATGACTTGGTTTGATTATTTTGGCCTTTTACACATAGACTGAGTGTTTTATAGACTGAGCAAAGGATAGAAGGATCTTTCCCATACAGTTTGTTACTTTACTTGTTCATCTGAAAT
The DNA here is from genome assembly GCF_003676395.1 of Aethalodelphis obliquidens. Lineage (NCBI taxonomy): Eukaryota > Metazoa > Chordata > Mammalia > Artiodactyla > Delphinidae > Aethalodelphis > Aethalodelphis obliquidens. The sequence continues at coordinate 476,527 of NW_020837976.1, forward strand.
AACACAATAAAGTCTTTTTTAAGTAGAACACCAAAAATAAGTAATTGATGGTAATGCTGACCCAAATGCAGATTAACTTTGAAATTATGAAAAATGTAGTCTATCACAAGTCAATGGTAAGAAATTTAATGTTTATGAAAAGTGTTTTCATGTAGTTTAACATTTTACATGTAAGTATTAAGCCATTTGCAAATTCATTTCATTTTTAATAGAGTTATGCTGTGAATTCAAGATACTTTCTATACTTGACAATGATCAAAAGGCATTTTTTAAAAAAATTCTGTAAGTCAGAGTCTTATTCCTTAGGAACAATGAATTAGCAAGGTTTGGTTTTGAAGCTGACATATGGACACTTTACAAAGTGAACAGGAAAATGATTTGGGAACGTGATTTAAACTTTCAGATCTATGGCTCTGTCAATCAAAATGGGTTTGCTTTTTTCAGAAATTAAGCTCAGTATATAGATTAACAGTCATTCTATCGTGTGCTATTAGTTATGACAACCATAGAAGACATATTTGGGGCAATTTTTAAAGGCATGTACCTTTTGTATTTAAAATTATTTTCATTAATGCCCACATTAGATTGTTTGTGGTGCTTGCGTGTCTTAATTTATTTACACCAAAACTAAACAAGAATTAAATCCCCTTTAATAGTTGTCTGTGCTGTGAATGCCCTGGCCCCCCACCTGCTTAACAAGGACCTCGGGGACATTGTTGGTGATTTCAGAGGCTTCTACAGACAGCTCACGAGCGACAGCCAGCTCAGATGGGTAAGGCACCTGTTTTGTAAAACACTTCTATAAATAACTCAGGTCTCTTGTCCTTTGATTGCAGCATTTGTGAAAATAGAGACAGGTTTACAATTTTAAGGTAAAACATTTTATTCAGATAAATTAGGGCTTGAACCATTTGGACAATCAGTATTTTGAGGTAATCTGTTCCTTTCTGTAAGACTTGAATCTGGACATATTTGGATCCTGAGAGCTATCTCTGCCCTTATGGACCTCATCTCTGCTCCCTGGATGGGGAGAAGTGGTCTAGACTCTCTAGAGGATAAAGTGCTGAATGGGCAACATTTTTTTTTTTTTTTTTTTTGTGGTACGCGGGCCTCTCACTGTTGTGGCCTCTCCCGTTGTGGAGCTCCGGACGCGCAGGCTCAGCGGCCATGGCTCACAGGTCCAGCCACTCCGCGGCATGTGGGATCCTCCCGGACCGGGGCACGAACCCGCGTCCCCTGCATCGGCAGGCGGACTCTCAACCATTGCACCACCAGGGAAGCCCATGGGCAACCATTTTAAGGGAGACATAATGTGAGTAGAATTGAAGTTGTGGGAGGCACTTATTAAGGACAAACGTAAGAGAAGAACAAAGGTTAAGAAGAGAAAGACCAGAGCACCTTTATGTGTATAGGGCTATATTTGAACCCTAAGTTCAAAGCATGAAGAAAATGAGGTTCTAGAGAGAGGATTTTATCACAGTAAGGTCAGTCTAGCAGCAGAGACCTTGCCAATGTCTCCTGACATCAGCTCTGTCTTTTCCTAAGCGCTCAGTCTCCTGTCCATGCACAGAGAAAGGCTTATTGTCCACATTGCCTCGAATTTCATTCTTAACTTCTGCCAACCAAGTGAAACTTGCTTTTAAAGCATCCCCTTGAAGGAGTTCCCACTGGTCGAATCTGGGACAATTCAAGCATCAAGAGAAATGTGGTGGTGATGTGTACAAGTCACTGAATAACCTAAGACTCCATGAGTCTGTTCAGATAGCAAACAACCAACCAACAAGGGAAACTTTGTCATTACAATCGAATACACACTAATGTAACAGGAATTTAGAAAACCACCATATTACAACCATACCTGTAATTGACTGAGGCAAGAATCACCAATGGATGGTAAAACTTGGGGGCAATATTAATCTCCTTACTTAGAAAGGGAAATGGTAACCACACAGTGGGGAAGCCTAAAGGATACGCCTTACCCAAGTGCTAAAAGATAATAGCCCTAACAAAAAAATGTGGTGGCAACGTTGCAATCTAATCATGATGGGGCTGCAGACCAACCCAGGTGGAGGAACATTGTGTAAGTCAACTGGCCTGTACTCTTTGAGAATATTGATATCATTTTTAAAAAGAAGAAAATTTGCTCCAGATAAAGAGAGACTAAAGTGAAATGTCAGCTAAATCTAATATGTGAATACAAGAAAGTACGTTATTGGGACAGTTGGTGAAATTTGATTATAGACTGTCTTTGTAGGTAATAGTATTCTATCAATGTTATATTCCCTGAATTTGATCCTTGTTCTATGGTCATGTAAGAGAATGTCCTTGTTTTTAGGAGCTACATTCTGAAGTATTTAGGGTTAAAGGGGCATGATATTTGCAACTTACTCTCAAATGACTCAGTAAAATAAGTTTATATAATATATTTTATTTTTCTGTACATATGTGTATATGTGTATATATGTATATACAAAGAGAGAGACAGAGAAATATATAGGAGTTCTTTGTACTATTCTTGCAAATCTTCTATAGGTTAGAAACTATTGAAAAAGAGCTTATCCTCTAAGTGAGTTTCCATCGCTGCCTTTTAATTCATGAAACATGTCCCTGGCTAGAAGACCTAAATATCTTTTTCTTTTCTAAGAAGTGCTGGTGTGTTTTGCTTCCTAACCAGATCGGTCCCGAGAAGGGTGTGGTGCATCTGGCCACGTCGGCCGTTCTCAATGCCGTGTGGGACCTGTGGGCCAAGCAGGAGGGAAAGGTAATCCTCCAGGCAGCACCTCTGTGACCCTGCAGCACAGACACTTCCTCTATGAGCAAAGGCAAACGCACAGCAGGCTCCCAAGTGACATATGGAGAATTGTTCGATTATTCGTCTCCGCTGAGAGGTACTGGCCACAGTCAGGTTGTTGTTGGAGTAGGTTAGAAAGGGCTGAGCAAGAAGGGGTAGCAGAGGCGAGGGGCTGGGAGGCAGGTGTTAGTCTGATAGTGGGAATTCGCCACTAGTGCATTTACTGTCAGAAAACAAGTGGGTACTTAACACGTTTTGGGTACTTCACACATTTTACAAATCTTTTCTTTTCTTCAAGCCTCTGTGGAAGTTACTTGTTGACATGGTAAGTAAATTCTTTAATATTCTCATTGTTTCTGTAAATGAAATGGATTTCATGGATTACTTGCCTTTTGATAATCAGTAAATACATTCAGCACTGCCTCTGGATCAATCACTATAGTGCTGATCAAACAAAACCCAGTAAAGTCTAATATTCTTTTTTTTTTTGGCTGCGTCGGGTCTTTAGTTGTGGCACACGGGATGTTTCTTTGCCGCGCGCGGGCTCTTCATTGCGGCATGTGGGCTTCTCTCTAGCTGTGACGTGTGGGTTTTTTCTCTCTCCAGTTGTGGCGTGTGGGTCTTTTCTCTCTCCAGTTGTGGCGTGCGGGCTTCTCTCTAGTTGTGGCTCATGGGCTCCAGAGCGCGTGGGCTCAGTAGTTGTGGCACACAGGCTTAGTTGCCCCGCAGCATGTGGGATCTTAGTTCCCCAACTAGGGATTAAACCCACGTCCCCTGCATTGCAGGATGGATTCTATACCACTGGACCACCAGGGAAGTCCCAAGTCTAATATTCTTTTTCTGGTATTTGAAGTAACGAAGAGCTGTGCTCACACAGGCAGGGAGGTCCGATGGTCCCACCTCCCCCACTGTGGCACTTGTTTCCACATGTAACACAAATTCTTGAGTTTCCGCTTCCTAACTGTGAAAAGGGGATAATCATAACTTCTCTAGAAATTCCATAGAATTGGTTTAAAGACCAATTGAGAAAAGTGCTTTACAAACTCTGACGAGCAAGATGTTATTATTGAAATATTATCTGGTCACTTTAACTCCAAGAGCAAATGGCAGATCAGACTCTTGAGCAAGGAGCCCACAGTGAATTCTAAAGATGTGCCCCTGCCGTTTCCTTTCTCCCTGACCTGTTGATATCAGGGATGAGCACCTGGCTGCCAAGGAGGAAAAAACTCTGGGCAGGTTAAGGGGAGTGAACTTCAGACCCAGGCAGACCTGGCTTTGAATCTGGACTCCACCACTTCCTGGCTGTGTGACCTTGAGCATGCTGCTTAACCTCTCTGAGCATCATCTTGCTTGGGGTAATGCCTTAGATGGTTGCTGAAAATCTGGTGGTTAACAAACGAAGGTCCTGGGACTTCCCTGGTGGTGCAATGGTTAAGAATCCGCATGCCAGTACAGGGGACACGGGTTCAAGCCCTAGTCCAGGAAGATCCCACATGCCTCAGAGTAACTAAGCCTGTGTGCCACAACTACTGAGCCTGCACTCTGGAGCCCACGAGCCACAACTACTGAGCCCGTGTGCCCTAGAGCCTGTGCTCTGCAACAAGAGAAACCACCGCAATGAGAAGCCTGCGCACTGCAACGAAGAGTAGCCCCCACTCGCCGCAGGTAGAGAAAGCCCGCGTGCAGCAATGAAGACCCAACGCAGCCAAAAATAAAATAAATAAATAAATTTACTAAAAAAAAAAAAAGAAAAAACAAAGAACCACGGCCTTGAAGACTGTTGGGCCGGCAGACGTTGTCTCTTCTCTGGAGGAAAGTGAAAATGAGAGGCTGTAACATCATCTCTCTGACATGGTTGCGGGTGGCATGGGGGCGCCATCTGAAGGGGAAGGACGTGGACCTCTTGAGCCACCTGCAGGCTCAAGGTTGGCCTCTGAGAGGGGTGTTGGAGGTGGCCCCCAGAACTGAATGATTTGGGGCCACTAGGAAGGTGCCTGAAATCCCACCTGTGGACTTTTCATTCTTTTGGATCCTATTCCGTTTCAATGCCAGTGGTCTTAAAAGAAGCAGAATCTCGGCATTGAGAGCTTTTATGATATTTAAGGGTTACAGCGGAGTACTATTGGTCACAGTGCAACCTGCTTCCAAACTGACTGACTTAGATTGGGGTGGGGAGGTCTCGCCAGAGACCCAGCCTAGAATGTGGGCCTCCCCAGTGAGGCCAAAGCCCCGACTTCGGGGAGGGAGGAGAAGGGGACCCAAAGGTCCTTTCCCGGTCAGAATAAGCCCATGTCCAGCAGATTCTTAGAAACATAATCCACTTGTGAATTGATGTGGGCCTTTCCTACCTGCTCTCTTGCTGCCAGGACCCCAGGAAGCTGGTATCCTGCCTAGATTTTAGGTACATCACTGACGTCCTGACAGAGGAGGAAGCCTATGGTGAGTCATCCCCAGGAGCTGGGAGCTTTCTGGTCCATTCTTATATGGAAGCAACAGGGCCGAGTGCTTTGTTGTCTAAAAGAGTGATAATGCTTTTTATTTTTTCCAGAAATCCTGCAGAAAGGTCAAGTTGGGAAAAAAGAGCGAGGTGGGTTGTGAGGAAATTCTCTTCATTATTTTTGCTATCATTGTGCACTTTTGAGTGTCCCCGTCCTTGAGTGTCCAGGGGTTCACATCATCCCCCTGCAGCAGGCCCACGGACAGACGGTTGAGTCTAGATGCAGCGGCCTCCTGGTGTGACCTCTTAGGTCAGAGTTCACTTCGGCCACTGCTGGGAGCAAGGCTGTTTTTAGGGTTACACCACACGCCACGGGCAAGGCCTTGGCCAGCAGGGCGTCCCAGAGGGTATCCCGGGACCTGGGTGTGACATCCTTGGGATCCGCACCGCCTCCAGGTGCCTGTGCAGGGCGGGCAGGAGAACAGCTGGATTCTCCATGGGCAGCGCCTTAGCCACGGGCAAGTCTAAAGCTGAAGGTCCCGCAAACACAAAATGTTGACGAGCGTTGTGTTTCCACAGAAGAACAAATGCTGGTGCACGGCTACCCCGCCTACACCACGTCGTGCGCCTGGCTGGGCTACTCGGACACCACGCTGAAGCAGGTGGGTGCTTGAACCTGGTTTTCTAGACAGGCTTTCTGGAGGGACATCATGTTTTCCTCTTAGCCTTTCTGAATCGTTAAGGATCCCAGGCCTTGCCCTGGAGGTCCTTGGATGTGAGCAAAAGGAAAGCCGTTTCCGTTGTGGACGCTGGGCCCGTGAGCTGGTGAGCCCCACCTCGGCCCTGGAGGGGGAAGCTGATTCCCGGGCAGAGGCAGCAGCATAACATGGTGCAATGTGAGCCCTAACCGTGCTCTGCCTCAGTTTCCTCACTGCGAAGTGGGGAAATAATAGCTGTCCGGGGTGGAGGGGGTTGAGGATTCCGATGAATGCTGCCGTGGTGTGATGCTCGCAGCACGTGGTGGCACCTGGTGGGTGGTCAGCGCCTTCCTGCTTTACTGCCCTTTCCCATCACCCTGTGCTCACCTGCCGCTGAGAGCGAGAGAGAGGGGAGACTAGCTTCTGTTCGTTACTCTTTTATCCACTCTTCCTGTGGATACCACAGAACATCCTGGCTTTAAAAAGAGGGACAGAAATGCTCCATTCCCCAACCAGGAATGTTGTGACCATTAATGAAATGGTTCCCATAGAGATGAGGAAAGAAAGTCACCAAGTGGTCATGCTCTGTTGGCTAAGCTGTTTCTGCTCTGAATTTCAACACATGGTGGTTCTTCTGGTTCATGGTACAGCCGTAGCATTTGTGAAGCCAAATCAGAGATGGCCAAGGTGCTGCTTAGATCTAGGAGTGTGTGTGTGGTGATGGCTCTGCTCCTCTCCCCACAGCTCTGCAGCAAGGCGCTGGAGGACGGCTGGACCAGGTAACTTATTTGGGTGAACTTGACTCTCCAGTTAGCGAGAGAGGCTGGTCGGTGGAGAGGAGCCAGGATCCAAAAGTACCAAGGAGGCCAGGATTCGCCCGGGGCAGTCTGGTGTGTAGGGACACACCAGGGAAATTTCAGCTGAAGCTCTTTCTCCAAAGACGAGCTATGAGTCTAGTTAGAATCGTGGAACATCAGAGTTGAAAAAGATAATTGATTTCCAGCCCCGATCTAGAAATCTACTCTTTACTATATAACAAGCGTTGATTCAGCTTCTATGTGAAAACCTCCAGAGGCAGCGAGCTTGTGCGTTGTTGGAAGGCTCTGAGTGTTGGAAGAGCTTCAATGTAGCAGACCCTTTGCTTCCCTATAACTTCCAGCCACTGGTCGCAATAATTATCTTCGGAGTTCTTCTCCCAAGAGTCTGGCCCCCCTCTTCCCCAGGCCACCTCCTCTCCAGACCAAGCCTCTGCCTTCTCTTCTCCTTCTCCCTCATGGTTATGGACCCCTGGGCATCCTGGGGTTTCCTTGGGGTAAACTACGGTGGGCAGTGGCCCCGAATCCCGAAGCTGTGCAGGACACAGGGACCATCACCTTTTGATCTGGTCACTGAGCCCATCCATGCGGCTCAAGGTGGACATTGTGCCTGTGAGCCGTCACCAGGCTCTCTGCGCGACAGTCTGGCCACCCGCCTCCTGTCGCTCCAGGTGTGGTCTGTGGAGCAGCAGCACTAGCGTGCCCTGCTGCTCGCGGTAGATTTAGAAAACCATTTGTATAGGTTGCTTAATAAGTAAGAACCAAAAACAAGATCTCCCATCAACTTTAAAAAACAAGTGCAGAATCTTGGGCCTCACCCCAGACCTGCTGCATCAGAATCTGCATTCTAACAAGATCCCTGGGTGATCTGCATACCCACTGAACTGTGAGAGGCACTGAGTTATGGTTGAATCCTCAGCTAAGTAAAGGGTTGGGGACTGAGAACTTGATGGAGGCAGCATGAAGCAGTGGAGAGGCTTGGGATGTGGTGGATTTGGAATCAACATCATGCCTTTTCCTTTCATCTCCTGCAGTGCCTGCCTGCTGTGTGACCATGGGCAAATTGTTCAACCTCTCTGAACCTCATTTTCTCTCTATAAAATGGGAATCATAATATCTCATGGTTTTCAAGGTTGCTGTCTCTGAAAAGGACCAGCACAGCCAGGATTGGTAGCAGGTGCTCAGTGAGTGCTGGCACCTTCCCTCCCTCCATGTGCCCAGGAAAGGCTGGAGCAGACACCGCTAGGAGTCAGAGAAGGCCGAGGAGAGATTCCTAGGCCCCTGAGCATGGGAAGCCCAGCATCCAGAAGCTAAGGCTTCCACCCAGGATAGAAAGGTCATCTTTAGTGTGTTTGGTGTTGAGCACAGGGGAGAGAACAGCACAGGCTGTGAGAGGGGCTTTTTTGTTAGCACAGCGGGTGGGCGTTGTGGAGAGGAGGACCTTGGGCCATCCTGGCTCCAAAGCGGCAGCCTGATGTCCGTGTGTAGGACAGAGAGGCTGGTGAGTGAGGCAGAGGATGCCAGCTCACCCGCCAAGTCTGACTATGCCTTTTCCGTTCTTAACTCTTCTTCATGGCACAGCAAAAAACTCAGTTAATGTTATTAAAGATCTAGCTGCTCTGTCCATTGCTGGACTTCAGGACAGCAGGTAATTTAGAGTTACTGCCCTGATACTGAGTAAAAAGATACACTTACAGGGTTATTTTTGAGTGGCTTGTCTGAAGATTGATTGGGAAAGGGCAAGAGTTTACTAGAAAATGTGACCTGTGAATTATTGACAGAAACAGTTACTTCTGCAGAAAAGCCACGTGTCTTTGCCAAGTCAGGGGACAGATCTAAATTATGAGACCAAACTTATTTTATAGGTTTAAGGTAAAAGTTGGTGCTGATCTCCAGGATGACATCCGTAGATGCCGACTCATCAGAAACATGATCGGCCCTGAGAAGACGCTGGTAAGTAACCTCCCTGCCACTGAGAAGTAAGCAGCTGTATGTGAGAAGCCTTGTCCAGGGCCAAAATACAACTTGTTTCAAGCAAGGATTAAAGAACATTGGGAACTTTAACACCGTATGTCAGAAGTACAGCTTTGAGCTCTTGGAGTAGGCGAATTGTTTAAAAAAACAAAAAACTGAGGGGGCTGATTGATAGTTTTTTATTCTGCGGAACTAAGTAAGATCAGGTTTAGGGATTGTTCCTTTGTGCTAGGACAGATGCGCCTGAGCAAACAGGTCTCCCATTGGCGCCCCAGGTGTGTCAACCATTCAACCCCCCCCCACTTCTTAAATCCGCCAACCCGCCTTCAGGTAGGTGGGTCTCAGGGAGCCATTGCTCAATAAATGCTGGAACTTTTGCCGAGATAAATGTTAAATATCAGTCATTCCTACCTATTTTTATAAAACATTTCTTCCTATGTGTAAAATATTTTCATAAAATAGTCACAATAAGATGTTTTTATATCTTTTTTGGAGGCATGTTTCATATATTAAAATAGAAGTTTGAGTCCTGGACCTAAGATCAAAAGTCCCACTATTTATACATGAATTAATGTTACTTTTGTCTTGTGAGGTCATGCTCATCTAAATAATTTATGACAGGAATAGATTCTGGGCGCACTATCCTCTGGTTCCCACAGAGTCCCACAAGGGACCTCTTGCCACTCAGCACATTCTACTAAAGAATTCCATCTCTGTGTCTGGCTTCTCCAAGTGTGATGATATCGGGGATGGAGGGGCCCTTTCTTGTCTCTGCACACCCTGGCTTCCTGGCAGTCTCACTGCACACAGAGGGCCCAGGCCTTAGAGTGAGAGGCCTGGATTTGAACTCGCCATTTACTTATCGTCCTTGAGCAAGTTACTTCTCTGCTTATGTTTTCTTGTCTGTAAGATGGGTTAATGTGAACTGCCTCATAGAGTTATTATAAATATTAAATGGAACAAAATCCATTAAATGCCTAGTGGAGTAGATGCCTAATTAATGGTAGAGTTTGGGTTTATTATTGTGCCAAACACATAGTAGGTAATAGCCAATAAGTGACTATTGAACAAACTCGGTATTAACTGTGCATGATTCAGAATGTGATAAAACAGTTCCTACAAATGATGAACCCTGCAAGACAAATGTATTTGGGTGGTTTCTAAATGTAGATCAGGCTGGAGCTCCAGGGCCAGCAAGCACTTCTGGACCTGACAGTGGCTCCCTGAGCAGCTTGCATCTCCTGAGACAGTATCTGGAGCCAGAGTTCGTCTTGGTGGCTGCTCTTGGGCTCCCTTTGTTATGGGTGTGTGCTGGGCCCCAGCAGTCAGGGGCACCAAGTGACAGCGTTTCCTCCCTGGGAGCCACAGCCTGCAGCAAGGTCAGCAGCGGGCACACCTCCCCATGAAGGGTCTCTCCCTCCTTTCAGATGATGGATGCCAACCAGCGCTGGGATGTGCCTGAGGCCGTGGAGTGGATGGCGAAGCTGGCGGAGTTCAAGCCCCTGTGGATTGAGGAGCCCACCTCCCCTGATGACATTCTGGGGCATGCCACCATTTCCAAGGTAAAAAACCTGCTGCTGCTGCTAGAGTGGTGGTCACAGATCCTAAGATTGCTGGGCTTATTCCCTTTCACAGTTCTATTTATTTTAGAGAAACTAAATTGCTACCAGTTGAAAGGCTACCAGCAATCCAAAGGTTAACAGACCTGATTCCCATACTTTGTAAATACAGAAATCTGACTGATACTCAAATATTTTACTCACCCAGATTGAAACAAAGTGTAGATTCCTCTGGCTGATTCACAAGCAAAGGTTTGCTTAGCTAATGTCAAGTTCAGGCCTCCCCATGAGAAGGCTGCCCATCCGTTTCCACAGAGCCCTTTAACCAGGGTGCTTCCTGGGCAAACTCACCTGAATTTGGGCCGGCTTCTCTCCCTTTCATATGTAAGAATATGTGAGAAATATCCTGTCTCTCAGGGAGTCTCCCATTAGCCGGGTTCACAGCACAGATCTATAAGCCAGAGCGCCAGGTGGGTCACTCATAGGAGAAAGTGTAACTTCTGGGAGCCCTATATTTTTGCATCCTCTGACAGAGTGAGCTCCATGAGCAGCCCTATTTAAACCAAAGGCTGCCAGATGGGTGAGAAATCAGGGAGGTACCGGTTGTGGGATGGAACACGTGCTGGCGTCAGACAGAGATGGCCCAGTGTACCTCCCCCACCTGCTCTACCACTTTCTGTGGCTCCTTAAACTTCACACGGCTCGACGGCAGGGCTGTTTCCTTCTTCAGCTCTAAATAGCTGAACAGCTCTAAATATTTTTAAACATTAGGAGTCTCAGTTCAAAAACTTAGGAAAATAACATCAGGTTGCCTTATATTTTACAGGCACTGGTCCCCCTGGGAATTGGCGTTGCCACCGGAGAACAGGTAAGAGATGTCTCCTCAGGGTCAGCACACACTGGCCACCGACTGGGGACACTGGCATATGCTAGGCTCCATCACCTGTGTTGTTGTTCTGAGTTGGGAGATTTTCTTCATCTTAGAAATTGGGTCACCTTAGATCACTTCATAGTCTGGAGTAAGACATATATATAGTCGAGTTTGCATGTTCTTCTACAATTCCTATGACTAAGGTCATTTATCTTTTTCAAAGTAGCTCCTCGGAATTTACAAGGCAGCAATTTAAAGCTGTAGGGGCCTAATGTGCACCATGTGGTTTTAAGAAAGCCAGCTTCCAAACTGGGTAAACATGATTGCGTTCCCTTTTTGTGCTTATAAACGAAGCACAAGTGCCTGCCAAAGCCCGCGGCAGGCGGCCCACGAGTAGAGCTCTGTGAGGGAACAGATTCTCGGCTTTCCCAGCAAAAGGAGCAGTGCTGTTCTGCCACACTTCTGTTTTGTCGCCCGTGCCACCTGCTCATCGCCATCCCCTTATTTCATCCTGATGCTTTATCTCCCACTTAGAGGTGGCGGTTATGCACTGATAGATGGTGAGTGGTGTGACTTTTACATGACACACACGTGGTTCCGCCAGCAAATCTGTAACAAAGTGATCAGAAGGTCCCTGCCTGGCTTGTCAGGGCTCACCTCATGCCAAGTGAGAACAAAAAATGAATACAGTCCGGGCTTCCAGGAGGCCACCAATGAGAGACTTGGAATGGGGGCAGTGCCAGGTATACAGATCCTGAAGGCCGAGGCTGACTCTTCTGTTGGTGTATTTTAATTCTATTTCCAGTGCCACAATAGAGTGATATTTAAGCAACTCCTACAGGCAAAAGCCCTGCAGTTTCTCCAGATCGACAGCTGCAGGCTGGGGAGTGTAAATGAGAACCTCTCAGTGCTGCTGATGGCCAAAAAGTTTGACAGTAAGGGCACCGCGGGGTCGCGGACCAAACACCATTTCCCTGCCTGGTTCCCTCTGGAGTTTCCCATTTTGACTTTTTTCTAACTCTGAGTTAGGCTTAATCAGGGAATCTTTGATGATTTTCATTCCTAACTATTAACGATTTAATCACCTGCAGGCAACAAGAAAAGCCACAGGTTCTCCTTCACTTCTCCCTCGCTGCCCTACTTAGCACTCAGTGGAAATCTGTCTTCACTTTTAGTTCCTGTGTGCCCGCATGCTGGTGGAGTTGGCCTCTGTGAACTGGTGCAGCACCTGATTATATTTGACTTCATATCAGTCTCTGCAAGCCTCAAAGACAGGTCAGTGATGTGGCATTAACTTCAGTACTGTCTCTCACTCCAGGCCAGACCCCTGGCCACTGGCACATCCCATAACTCAAAGGCAGTTTGAGCCCCACTACTGAATAGTCTTTTTTCTTCTAGAGGGTGGTTTCCTGGTAGCTGACTTACTGTTTTCTAGGTACATAAGGGGGATGGGGAGAGTCTGCAACCAAATGGAAACCAGAAACAGCTCCTGTTTCTGATTTTCTAAAGCCCCGCTTTCATATGTATACTCTCTGCTTCTGTCCAATTTCTTCCCAACACTGGAGTCTTCAGGATCTGGCTGCATCTTTTAGTTCCGTCTTATTTCTCAGCATGTGCCAGGTGAGCTTTAAATTAGGACAGTCTCCTTCCAGTCACCTGCAGACATACAACTTTATTATGCCTTTCTCTCCTCCAAGAATTAAATGCAATAGTGCAGAAAGATCACTAGGAGTATACAGTGAAAGCATGAGGACATGCACGGGAAAGGTGAACATCAAGTTCAGGATTGAGAAGTGGGACCTGTGAGGGTCTACGGGGACTTCAACTATAAAGTAATGGTTCTTTCTGCAGCTGGGTATTTTAAACCTGAGATATTTTAAACTAGAAAAACGAACACTCCTGGGTTATTCTGCTTTTGCCCCCTCATTTCAGTTCCTTAAAGCAGGACTAAGGGAGGGGCTCCAACCAACCTTGACAGGTCCTGCAAAGTTTTGAGGAATACAAAAGAGGGTCAGCTCTGACCCACTGGGCACTATGCCCGCCCATGAGTGGGTGAGAACCTCATGCCACCCCCTGAAAGCAGACCTCACTGTTTGGGAATGCCACCATGCAGGAGGGACAGCCACCAGACAGAGATGCCGTGTGCTGTCACCTGCTTTGTAACCCTGTGTGTGGAGCACCGCTTCCCTATTCATTCTTCAAGGCCCGCTGTCCTCTCCCAAGCGGCCGGTTCTTCATCTGTAGCCTGTTCTTTATAGATTATACACAGTACATATTATAGTCAACAACTTGGTATCTACGGCCATTGAAACCACAAGGCCCTCTCTTACCAGTTCCTTTGTGTCCCCAGCACTGGACACATGGCCTGCTCATCTCAGCTGTTCATTAACCAATGGCTGAAGTAAGGCAGTAGAGTTAGGTCACTTGCCCCAAGTCACAAAACTAGACAGTGGCTGACACCAAATTTGAACAGATTGGTCTGATCCTAAAACCTGTGCTCTTCTAAATCATTTGTGTAGCTGGAAGGGACCTCATTTGGTGACTTTAATCTGTTCACCTTTTGGCTAGAGGCACCCAAATCCCAGATACGTCTAAGTCTAAATTGATGCCTTTTGGTTCCCAAAACCTTAAGTTAAAAGATACTTCACAGTTCATTTCATCCAATCCCCCATACTGCTTTACCTTACAGAGAAGAACCTGAAGTCCAGAGGCTGAGGGACTTACATAGAAATACATGGTATCAGCCAGGCCTTGGCAGAGTCCATCCTTTCTTAGTGGTGCTCGCCCCTTTGCCCTAACAGCACCACATGAACTATCTAACTGAAGGCATTTTTACCCCAACCCGATTCCTTCCTCCCAGGATGTGTGAATACGTCGACCACCTGCACGAGCACTTCAAGTACCCCGTGATAATCAAGAAGGCTTCCTACATGCCTCCTAAGGTGAGTTTGGCCAGGGAGGCCCCACCCCCATCCCCGAGGAGGCACTGCCAGCCCTGCCCTACTCTTCTCAGGAGCTAGACCCCAGAGCACAAAGCTTTGTCTCCTTCAAGTCTGTTTTCAATATCTAGAAACATATCGCTCTTTAGTCAAATTCCCCAGACCTGAAGGTCAGGATGCCCCCGACAAGGCTTCTCTCACGCCAGCCTTTCCTCACCAGCTGGACCTGAAAACATGCACTCCTTGGGTCCTTCCTGCCCCAAACAAAACAAAACTAAAAAAAAACCCCGGCACCATCTAGCAAGTTAGTGAAAGGTTCTGACTGCAGTTGTGTTGTCTGCGCCATTTATCCGTCTATTCAAGAGATCGGGGCTCATTTTCACCAACAGAGGTTGAACTATCAAAGGGTGTGAATAGTTCACTAATCCTGAGAAGCAGCCAATAAAGGACGTCCCTCTCCCCCATTTCAAACAACCTGCAAACTTATTTTTAAAACATTAATTCAGTTGCCTCTGACTTAGATTTAAAAGCATTTCTAGGAACAGCAGAAATAAGTAAAATAAATGACTTTTGTTCTAGGTGGTTATTAACATGATTCCATTTTTTGTCTTTGATAGGATGCTGGTTATTCAACAGAAATGAAGGAGGAGTCTGTAAAGAAACACCAGTATCCAGATGGTGAAGTTTGGGAGAAGCTCCTTGCTGCTCAAGGGAATTAGAGCTGAATGCTTAACAGCTTTTGCTTTAAGTGAAAAGGCTTAAAATTTCTTGGGTATGGTTTTACAAAAATAGAAAAAAAAATTCATCCTACCAATCAGAACAAGTTCAGCTGAAAGTCATACTAACCTCAGGCATCAGCTTAGTCATCATTACTTGATTCTTTCAGCAAAAAACATTCTCCTATGTAATCTTTAAACAAAAGTAGATCCAACTGTCTCAAAGTCCAGGAAGATGTTAAAATTTCTATCAAGTGCTGGTACCTAGACATTAAACTTTGAAAATAAGCAGCATGTTGGAATAATTCCTTAATCTTTTTAAAAAACACACTTGTCATAAATTAGCATAATAAAACAGTCGTGCAGCACTATGAGGTATCTGATATGCAGCAAAGGTAAAAACATTCACTGATCAGCCCTGAGGTGGTTTAGCATCTTTCTCTTGCTCAGTCTAAGCACTGTTATTAGAGAATTCACCATGCTGAAGCTAATGAGGGTAAAGGGATATTTCATAGACTATTTTTATAACCCTTAAAGCCTTTATCCCAAATAATCATTGTATTTTAATGATAAAATGCAGCTAGAATTAGATGAATCATAGAAAAATAGGGTGAAATACAGCTTAGTCAGCATTTCTAAAATATACTTTACCCATCTAAGCAGCATCCAAAAGAGAACACAGCACAGGTATGTTTGTTTAGGAGGGTTCAGTTAAATCTGTTTTAGGCAGGAACTGAGCAGATAAATGGCAACATGGAATTAAAAAACAAAACAAAACATGAATGCAGAACATTACAGCAAGATATAAAACAAATATGTTCATAACCACACTAAGCATTATGACTGATGGTGTTATCCAGCTTGCTCCAATTTGGGCAATAGTTATACATAATTCTTGAAATTCACTGACCATTTTCATAAAAACAAAGTTTGAATTAAGAGTATATATATTTTCTCCTTCCTGTCTGTATTCACAATCTCTACATTTACATACATCCTCAGTGAGTTACCCTAACTCCAGGTCTTTTATTACTAAGAGAACCAGCACAGTTCTATTTGCCAGTGGCAACATCCTTAAAAGTTAATGAATAATAACTGATAGATCACCAACAGGTTTTGACCTAGTTCCTTCTCCTTTAGAGCAAAATGAACTTTCACCTGTAAATATCCTTCAAACAACTCCTTCAAAAGCACTCTAAACAGCCATTTCCATTTTAATGGTCGGGTGAGGATTGTAGCCTTCAATCTGAAAGTCTTCAGCCTTGAAGTCATCAATTTTCTCAACTTTTCGAAGTATTTTGAGCTTGGGGAAAGGCCTTGGTTCTCGCTGAAGCTAAAAACAACATAAGGCCATTATTTTGCCAGATCCATACAACCTGCTTTAATTTTGCTCCCTGTGTCCCTTCATGAAACAAATAACAGTATTTTACCAATAAAGTATCAATATTATTTTTCAGGGGTGGAATACTACAGATACCTTGTCCCTGGTTATTCAATGCTGCTGACCAATTCTTTCACCCACATGGAGAGTGAAGGGTGTTTAGTAGAATCACATGGTGTCAGGAGCCTTGGTGGCTCACCAGGTTTAAGTTCTTATAATCGACTGCTCTTGGTAAATTTGTTAAAGACAGGGCCTAGCCTTCTACTTTAATAAAAAGTAGCTACAGAATGGTTACTTGAGTCCCTTGAACCCTAGCCCAACTGTCCCTGGCAGAAAGGGCAAAGAAGATGACACGTGTTGACAACAGAAAGGGATGCAAGCCAGGACTCCTGGGATGAACAGACAGCAGCAATGAGGACATGGACACAGGTCACGACCACATAGTATTCCGTCCAGCATGACTGGAGCAGACTGCCAGAGAGGAGCATTTGGATGAGCCCTGGGTCACCCTCTAATCACAGCAGCCAAGCTCCTCAAAGACTTGCCAAACCCAGACCTAATCCATAAGGGGCTAAAGGTTTTTGGTTTGAATTTTTTTCCTTGAGGTTCATTAAGCACACTCATATTTTTATTGCCATCTTAAATCATCCTTTGTTGGAAATACATAAGACATGACACCATAAAACGCCTAGAAGAGAACATAGGTAAAATATTCTGACATAAATTGTATCAATGTTCTTAGGTCAGTCTCCCAAAGCAATGGAAATAAAAACAAAAATAAACAAATGGGACCTAAACTAACTACAAGCTTTTGCATAGCAAAGGAAACCATAAACAACACCAAAAGACATTTCTCCACAGACGAAACACAGATAGCCAATAGGCACATGAAAAGATGCTCAACATCGCTGATTATTACAGAAATGCAAATCAAAACTAAAATGAAGTACTATCTCACACCAGTTAGAGTGGCCATCATTAAAAAGTCTACAAATAACAAATGCTGGAGAGGGTGTGGAGAAAAGGGAAACCTCCTACACTGTTGGTGGGAATGTAAGTTGGTGCAGCCACTGTGGAAAATATGGAGGTTCCTCAGAAAATGGAAAATAATATTACCATATAATCCAGCAATCCCACTCCTGGGCATATATCCAGACAAAACTGTAATTCAAGGATACACGCACCTCTATGTTCACAGCAGCACTATTCACAATAGCCAAGACATGGAAACAAGCTAAATGTCGATGGACAGATGAATGGATAAAGAAGATGCAATACATATATACAATGGACTACTACTCAGCCATAAAAAAGAATGAAATAATGCCACTTGCAGCAACATGGATGCAACTGGAGATTATCATACTAAGTGAAGTCAGAAAGGGAAAGGCAAATACCATGAGATATCACTCATGTGAAATCTAAAATATGACAGAAATGAACCTATCTATGAAACAGAAACACGAACAGAGAGAATAGACTGGTGGCTGCCAAGGTGGGGAAGGGGTGGGAGTTCAGGATTAGCAGATGCAAACTAGTATATATAAATGGATAAACAAGGTCCTACTGTATAGTACAGAGAAGTATATTCAATATCCTGTGAAACCATAATGGAAAAGAATATGAAAAAAATGTATATACATGTATAACTGAGTCTGCTGTACAACAGTAATTAATACAACACTGTAAATCAACTATACTTCAATTAACAAAACAACAACAAAAAACATCCAAAAAACAAATCCTTTGTTGGCTGCTGTAAATGATGGAAGTGAACACAGACTTTTCAAAGTTCAGACCTAAATACTGTATGTTAGCATAAAACTAAGGGAAAATATTTGCATTTAAACACTCTTCCAAGTAAAACAATGAATTAAAATGCCACCTCTGGGAAGGTCCTAAACCTTCTGGTCCAAAGATGGCTCCTCCTCTCTGGTACTGGTACTTAATACCTCACAGCACGTGTCATGTAAAGTGTCTGTGGCCATTGAGGCCTGTCTGCCTTGTCCCTGCCTGCCCACCACCACCCGCAAACCTGGAAGCAGGTCCTCTTATCTCTGTCAGAGCACCGAGGAGAACACTTATTACAGGAGGGATGTTTTCCATATCGACCTTTTATCAAGAGAAGGTACCAAACCCCAAAGTGTGACAGATACATTTCTTACCTGAATTTTCAGCGGCTCAATGTGATTCAGGTAAATGTGTGCATCTCCCAAAGTGTGTACAAAGTCACCTGGCTAAACCCCACGGGAGAAAGCAGAACAGTAAATTCTTTAGTTTGAATTCCTTTAAAACACATCATGTAGAAACACATGATAGAGTATGCAGACATCCCAAAGCTTTTCACAAGGAATTTAACCAGCGTCAATTTTGAGAAAAGTTGATTCATCAAAGTTATAATAAATAACCTATACGATCCTGTTAGTTTATACAGAGCAAAAGGACGGGAAAGCTCCAAGGAGGTTACAGAGTAAGCCAGTTCCTCATTTACATCTATCACATTTAAAGACTAATTGGAGACGAAATTCTCTGCAATTAGTTCTTCCACGTTACAGGATCTAAGAGCTCAGTGCTTGGGACTTCCCTGGTGGCACAGTGGTTAAGAATCTGCCTGCCAATGCAGGGGACACAGGTTTGAGCCCTGGCCTGGGAAGATCCCACATGCTATGGAGCAACTAAGCCCGTGTGCCACAACTACTGAGCCTGCGCTCTAGAGCCCATGAGCCACAACTACTGAGCCCACGTGCCACAACTACTGAAGCCCATGCGCCTAGAGCCCACGCTCCGCAAAAGAGAAGCCACCACAATGAGAAGCCCACGCACCGCAACAAAGAGTAGTCCCCGCTCGCCACAACTAGAGAAAGCCCGCGCGCAGCAACGCAGACCCAATGCGGCCAAAAATTAATTAATTAATTAAAAAAAAATCATTGAAAATAAGAGCTCAGTGCTTTAGGCTGGCAACAGCCGTTCCTCCCCGAGAGGAGCCCACCTTCAGGCCCGTGATGTGTGCGATCATGTAGGTGAGCAGGGCGTAGCTGGCGATGTTAAAGGGCACACCCAGGCCCATGTCTCCTGACCTCTGGTACAGCTGGCAGGACAGCTCACCGTTCACCACGTAGAACTGGCAAAGGGCATGGCACGGGGGTAGGGCCATGAGAGGGACATCTGAGGAGACGGCAGAGGAAAGTCAGGAGGGGCAGTGGTTTTAAAGAACACAGCTCTAGGCAAAGCGAAACAGAACCAACTCATACAGCGGAGATGGTGAGAAAGAGCCACTGGGCCAGCGACCCCCATGACCCTCACAGACCGTTCCAACCCCAGGGATGGCATACGGTCGACAACAGAGACCTGTCCATCAACGTGAGACTTCTATGGATGCATGCTGACAACTGAAGCCATGCTCTTCCACCCGAGCTGAAATGAATTACTTGTGCTACCACCATGGCACCAAACCACAAGTATAGGAGGAATGAATTCATTTGCAGGGGCCACAGGACATTGGCCACTCAGGCACACCTTCCCGTATTCAAAATCTCTATCATAAATGCAAATATTCCACTCTGGGTATTTAGTACACCTTGGTAGAGTTTAGTTTTACAATATAATTGTTTAAAATGTTCATAATAGTGAGGGGGAGGTGATCTGAAATTCCATCTGCCTCAATTTAAAATGTTAAAATTTTCATGTGTAATTTTATAGGCAATTTAAAGCCCATAAAATACAAATTTCATCTGGGCCCAACCTCACCCTCTGAAGGTGAAAATGGGACCACGTGCGACATGGCCAGGGTCACAGGGGCAGCCGGGCAGCCTCTGCAGGAGGTACAATTAAGACATGGCAGGGTGACTGGGATGCAATCAACCTTTTGGATTCCAAGCACACAGGATGATTCTTCTGTCGTCAGGGTTGGTTTTGATTGTGTCAATCACTTTTTGCAGTTGATCTACTCCTTTATCTGAATAATCTGCAGAATTGGCAAAAAGAGAGAACACCTCACACGTGAATCACAGCATCCCATGAGAGGGTCTCAGAGGTCATCGACCACACTGTCCTCCCACGGCCTCCCCTGGCGCACAGTTACATGATAGCCAATGAACAATACAAATGTCTTATATTTCGTCGGGTTATATTGAGTCTTGGCTCCTAGGTCTGTCCTCTGGAACCGTAACAATGTCTATTTCTTACCTACTTAAGAGTCATTTAAATACTTGGCCGTGGTGCCCCTCCTCCCCCTTCTCCTATCGCTAACCTTCTTCAGCCTTAACAATCTGTTTCTTCCAGTGGTCCCCACAGGACGTAGTCTCTATACCATCAACCAATCTTGTCACGCTCCACTGCCAGGCACAGGGCTGGATCTTCACTAATTTACCCTACAATACACGGTCCAACTAACAGAGGATGAGAATTCCTTTTTGTCATCTAGACACTATCCTTCCAACACTCCCACCTAAAATTACAATTTAACAGCTAAATACCTACTGACTGTAAATATCAGGAAACCTCTAATTATTATACCACCTTATACTTTTGTCCCATTTCTGGTCTCTGGACTTTTAAGTCCCTGCCTCCTTCTGAAATGAACTGGAAGCCGAGATGTGCAGAGCTTCACACCCCTCTGGTTAAACTTCCACTTATTGGAGTCAGACTATGCTCAAGTCCAGTAGTTCCAAATTTGGGGAAGAAAGTCCTATCACCATCACAGTTCCAGAAAAGTAACATCAAAGATTTAAAAAAAGATGAACTGTGAAGGAACAGTTCTGTATCTTGATTGTGGTGGTGGTTACCTAAATCTACAGGTGCTAAAACTGCACACAAATCTATAAAGCTGGAGAAATCTGGTAAGTGCTGTGGGTTTTACAAATGTTAATTTATGTGAGAGGTTACATTTTCTTGGGCAATTTCCTGTGAACCTATAATTATTTCAGGGTAAAAATTAAAAACAAAACAAAACAAAAACTCTTGTACTGAAATCCAACAGCTAAGCGTTCATACAACTCTAAACTAAGGCCATAATTTCATCAGGTCCCTCAAGGAAGAATAAATAATTGAACATGAGGCAGGATTTAAGGCACAATTAAGCCAGGGGTGTAGCCTCACATCCTGAGGATGTCCTAGGACGGGGGCTACATTCTAACAACAGAAAGACCATTCACCTGCAGAGAAATTGTTTGGCCCACAGAGCATTTTTTTTGGTGTGTGGCAAAATTTATATAACATTAAGTTGACCATTTTAACCATTTAAAGGTGTGCAGTCGGTGGCATTAAGTACATTCCCAATGTTGTGCAACCATCACCACTATCCATTCTAAATCTTCTTCATTTTCCTAAAATGAAATTCTGTACCCATTAAACAACTCCCCATCCACTTTTGGTCTCTGTGAATTTGCCTGTTTCAGGTTGGCATGGCATTTTGAACTTACCAAAGTTGCCACCATTCCAAAGACTTAGCCATTTATTGAAAAACCCAACAACATCAGGCCCAAATCCCTCCAGCTGGCTAGAGCTGAGGTGTGACTGTCCCCTTTAGATGGCACAGGCTTTCCAGGTAACTGGTTTTTGCCCAGCCAGCAAACTGTTACTTCCTGTGTGTATGCACATGCGCGGCGTGCGCGCACACACACACCCACCCCGAGGTAGGCATTTGCTTTTGCAACTCCTGACCTAGGGATGGGGGGACAGGAAGGGTCAAAGGACCTGGACTGGATTCTGTGACAGTCAGCAAGTGGAGCCACCAAGTGACAGAGGAGGGTGGGCGCCCAGGGGTGAGATGTTTCACCTTCCTCCATCCCACCAGGATGGGGAAGAGAGGGTGACCAGAGACCGGTCCCCAGCACCACTACAGTGTGCTGGGCAGCTCAGTCTTTAAAAGGGGAGATCAAGGCCACCACAGGGCAATCCCTG
The DNA here is from genome assembly GCF_003676395.1 of Aethalodelphis obliquidens. NCBI lineage: Eukaryota > Metazoa > Chordata > Mammalia > Artiodactyla > Delphinidae > Aethalodelphis > Aethalodelphis obliquidens. The sequence continues at coordinate 498,609 of NW_020837976.1, forward strand.
ACACTCTTGTCCCCCAGATGAACTTCCAACCCTACACCCAACACACTGACCAACCACCAACCGGGTCACTATCTGCTGATGAACAAGGTATGGAAGGTGCTAAGACCCAGCAAGTGCTAACCACCCTGCTATGATCTGATCTGATCCTCCACCTGAATCTGAAGCGCCCCTCACAAGGTCCAAATTATACATCCACTTCCCCATCACCGGTTTCCTATCCCCCAGGCTCCACTTGCAACATTGGAACAAACTCAGGCTGTGAGAGGCACTCAGGAAATTTGAGGCCCCACTCCGTCTCCTCACCTGAATCCATCTCTTTGTATTCGGCCCCAAAATGCCTCCACTGAAAGCCATAAACTGGGCCTAAATCCCCTTCTGCTCTGGTGGAGAATCCCAGGCTGTCCAAGAAGTCTCGGGACCCATTAGCATCCCAGATTTTCACTCCCTTGGAAGACAGCTCCTTAGCGTTTGTGGATCCCTGGAAGAGATGGGAGAGAGCAGCATCCAGTGAATTCTGTGCCATCAGTCGATCCCCCAAAAGCCTCCTCCCAAGTGGGCCTGTGCTGACAGACAGGGGACAGCACCTGACACATCCCATCATTAAGCAGGCTGGTCCCAGTCCAAACTTTCTGAGGGCCCCCAGGATGGTCCAATCCTTCTTTGCAATCACGATCTCAAATCTTTTTTCCTATTCCCCTCAACTAAAATTCGAAACACCTCCAAGTCCTTTAATTACTTCCATCTCATCTAACAGTTTTGTGTTTCTTAACTAAATGTGTTCTGTGTCTAAGTGTGATGCCCCAGGATGAATCTAATGCCTCATGTGCAATCTGTTTGGTGTATCTTAGACCTGGTATATCAGATATTTCCACCGATTGGCCTAATCAGTCTTAGCTTTTCTGGCAAATATGTCAGTCACACATCTTACAAGTGCCACTATCAAGTCATGTTTACCCCCAGCCTATATTTGCAAAGTTAAGGTGTGGGTTTTGGGGGGTTATTTATTTATTTTTTTGGTGCCAAGTACAAGCTTTATTTTCCTCTTATATATTTTACCTCATTAGATTTGGCCCATGTCATCCTAACCTGTATTCTGATGGTGCATCCAGGTCAAGGACAGACCCCACTGGCCTCTGGGTATGATATGCTGTAAGGTTCCAAGCAAGGCTATGAGGCCACACACACCTGGGCCCCATGCCTCTCTTCCTCCCTTCTCTGACCAGCTTCCTGACCCCTCTAGCCTCACCATCTGCACCCAAAAAAGAGCACAGCAGTAGTAACCACCACCCATATTACTGTGAGTAGAAAATACAAGCAAAACGCTTGGCACTCGACCCAATATTAACTATTGCACAGACCATACATCTCCATATTGCCCAAAGATCCCAGCTGAAGTGCAGGTAAACTCTGACTGCCGTATTTTTTTTTTTTTTTTTTTTGCACCACACAGCACGTGGAACTTCCTCGACCAAGGGTCAAACCCGTGCCCCCTGCAGTGGAAGCACGGAGTCTTAACCACTGGACTGCCAGGGAAATCCCTAACTCCTGTATTTTTGAGTCACCCATGGAGTGATGATCAGAGGTGAGTTTGATGTGTTCCTGACAAGGATTTATTAGAATCCTGCACTCAAGCTTTAAGATAAAACAAGCGAATACATTTTATTTCTGAGCATCTCAGTTCCACCCTTTCTGTCACTGAGTTTGTACTAATTTTTTTCACTTCCAACAACTCATTTCTCAACCTTTCGCATGTGGCTTCAAAAGTCTCCCTTCCCATCTATTCAGACTGGGCTCTAGCTGCTTTACAAACGTCCTCTTCTGAGATTTGCGCTGGTGTATTTGGAAGTAGAAGCTCACTCTCAGTTGAGATAGGCCAATGCAGAAGAAAATACCCCGAGAATACAGAACTAAGGGAGACTGGATTGAATCCAAATCTAAACCTTTTCTAAAAGGTGTTAAGAGGCCTTGGGCCTGCTTTGGCCCAAGACAATACAAGCCACATAAGTGCCCTGTAGAAGGGATCCCAACCTCTAGCCCAGCCCAGAACAGAGCCCATTTCCTCAGGTACCCTGTGACCAGCACTGGCCAGAATATCACTGGTCTGAACCAGATGGAGCGAGGGGAAGCCCAGGTGTGGCTGCTGCCCATCATCACTTCACTCTAGCTTGTTACTCAAGAGACCCTTCCAGCTTATCCCAACACAAGAGCACAGTTGGGATCTATATTCAGTGATCACTCCATGTTGAGTGCCTACTGTGTGGCAGGCTGTGTCTCAGGGGATGCAACAGTGGACAAGAGAAATTCTCTGCCCTCATGGAGCTTCTAATACTTTTCTAAATTTAAAAAAAAATTATTTTTAAATATATTTTCATTTTAAAAAATTTTATTTATTTGATTGTCTGCCTTTACCCTTGAAGGGGGTAAAGGGGGAGGGCAGACCTTATACATAAGGTATTTCTCTGTAGAGAAAACAAAGGAGGGGTGGGAGGAGAAGGTGGGGAGGTAATCACAGTTTTAGATCCGAGGCAGGGAAAGCTCACTGAGCAGAGACTTGAGGGTGAGGGAGCGAGTCATGCTACATGGAGCAGAAGGTTCCAGGGAGCAGGACCAGCAGGTGCCTGGGCCCTAGGTGGGAATGTCCTGGTGTGCTCGAAGATTAGCAAGGAGGCCAGGGTGGGAGGGGCAGAGTGAGCAGGACTCTGGCGGAGGCCAGAGCTGAGACAGGATGGTAAGGACCTTGGCTCCTACTAAGTGAAATTGGAGCCACTAAGGGCTTTAGGCCGAGGAGTGACATGGTGTGACTTTTAAAAGGATCTAGCTGATGCTGTACTGAGAACAGATTATTGATTTCCAATAGCAGCAATTTCTTTACCTTGATAAACCACAGCAACTCCTCCAAAACACCCTTCCAGAAAACACGTTTGGTTGTCAGCAGAGGAAATTCATCTGGAAAACAAAGTTTATCGTATAATTTCAAGATGGGAAAACAGAACATGCCATCCAACTTTCTCTGTAAAAGCAAACTGCTCCAGGACACAAGGCCCTGGAGTGACCACAGAGCAGCTGGAAAACTGCAACCTCTGCCACGTGGGCACCCCCGGATCAGAGTGGAGCTCCCAAGGCTGCAGCCCCAAGTCAGTGACACAATTCAGACCGAGACCACCCTCCTGTGCCCCTTGACCACCAGACACAGGAATTCCACACAGTATTTGGGGCAGGGAACAGGCAGGGATGCACGTGTACGCAGGGAAAGAGCTACCACCCACTACCTGGTTAGCGTGAACCCTTCATCACAGAGGTGCGAAGACAACACATAGAATGTGACCTAGGACAAAGCCTGAAGGCTCCTATTCCATGATTATCCTGCCAGGGATAACTTGCTCAAGACCACGGGATAGTAGATACTGCCCTGGCCCAAAATGAATAGTTTCTAGATAGTCGCAAAGAAAATTAACCTCTATTCTTTTAAGTGTAATAAAAATAGTTAACTGTTTAAACACTTAATATGCATGATCCTATTTGATCCTCAAAACAGCCTTCCTTGAGGCTCCATTATGACCTCCCTTTTTACAGACACCAGGAGGTAATACGTAAGTTTGCGTCAAGCAACAGAGAAAACTGTAAAAGCTTCTCTCTAAATTTGGTACCTATTCAGTCGACATTATCACTTGTACAGGTGATACTCATGTAACAAGAACAGAGTCTTCAAGCACCTGCTTCCCTCCATTTTGAGGATGATTTCCTCCATTTTGAGCACATGGGGACGCTGAAGATGGGAAAGTTAAGCCACTTGCCAAAGGTCTAAGCAAAGGGGCGGGGGTAGAAACGAGGTCTGTGTTTCCCCGGAGGCCACTGCGCTGGAGCTGCAGGAAGGTGGATCCCTCTGCTCAGACAAAACTCCCTAGGCTGTCCAAGCCACATCGGCCACTGCAGCCCCGTATTTTCCAGTCTCTCCAATGGGTGCGCGGCGGAGGGTTTCTCCCCTGACCTGGGTCAATCTGCTGCACCAACAGTTGGTCTCCCCACTCACAACCGCCCTCCACGCCTGTTTCAACTTTCGTCCGGTGCCGACCCCCACCCCGCCCCTCTGTCCCCTGAAAGCCCAACCCTAACAGCCCCCTAGACACACTTCTTCCCAGGAGCCACCCTGTTTTAAAGACAAAGACAAATAAATATGAACTCCTACTCGGACTCTCGCGTTCCTGTTTCAAGGTTTAAGAGGAAAGCTGGTTCGCGGGACCGAATGGCAAAACTGTAGTGAACCACAAGTTCCCGCCCTTGCTTTTCGGCTCGCTCCTCCCAACGCGGCCTCGCCCACGTCATCTTGGCTCCAATTTTTAAAAACTTTGCAAAGCGAAACAGCAGACGCGGAGGGAAGAGGAGGGGCAGAAAAGGGGCCCTCCAGCCAAGGCCCCGGTCAAGCCCGAGCAGATACTCTCCCACCCTCTAATCTGGGGCAAACGCTGCAGGATCGCGCCCGCTTTGGGGAGACAGCATAACTGCGTGATTAAGAGCCAGAGGACCTGGTTTTACCTCCCAGCTCTGTCCCTCCAGTTCGTGTGACCCTACGCAAGTCATCTCTCTAATCCGAGCCTCAGTTTCGGCGTCTGCAAAGTGGTGCCAAGGCCGCTTCCCCTCCTCGCGGGGTTGAGGTTGAATAAACGCCGACCGCGGGGCCCGGCCTGTCCGGAACGCTCTCCCCACCGCAGCTCCGTGCGCACCGGGCGCGCCCGCCTTCCCGCCCCCGTGGCGCGTCCGCCTCACCTCTCAGGCTGTAGCGCGCCTGCATGCCGAACACCGACAGGGTGCCGGTGCCTGTGCGGTCATCCTTCCGAAAGCCGCAGCGGAGAATGTGCTCGATCTGCCCCAAGTACTGCAGCTCCCCGTGCGGCGGCGGCGGCCGCGACTCGGCGCCCTGCTCCTGCGCGGCGGGCGGCGACATCGGGCGCGGCAGCTCGGAGCCGGCGGCGGGCATAGCGCGGCAGCGGGCGAGGCGACCCGCCGCTTTCAACGGTCCTCTTTTCCCGCCGCCGCTCCTGAGACTCCGCCTCTTCCATGACGTCGGCCCCGCCCCGACCCCCTCGGGGCCCCGCCGTTCGCGTCCCTTGAGCGCGCTGGGCCGCCAGCTGGGACCGCGATCACTTTCCCGAATCGCGTAACCTTTATGGCATTTTAAAAGTCAAGAACCTTTGGCCTAGAAGGAAATCCTAAAGCTGTATCTTGGTGCGTTGCCTGAGACAGGCCGCCCTCGTTGGAAAGATTCAGGGTCGACCGCACGTTTAGGTGATCAAGAGGACCCTGAAACAATTTACACGTGTTCGCGCAATCGAAAAACAAACAAAACCCGTTACCTGCGGTGTTTCCTACAACTGAGGGAGGCTGCTGCAAGTGATTTGCATTTCCATTTTCCCCCGTCCTCCCTCAAGGCCGGCAGCTGGAGCAAATAGAATAAGGCAGCTTTTTTACTTGATTAATAACAGCCAGCCGTTTTCAGTTTTGAATACCAAATTTTTCAGTTTTAGCGTAACGTTTATAGTATAAACACTGGTGGGTAGAAAATATTTGATAATGAGTTTAAAAGGTACTAATACATGTACATGCAACAGCAGTCTTTTGAATCACCTGTTTATTGAGCACATAGTAGATGCTCAATAAATTTCTTGATGTCGCTGCGTCTAGGGTTACCAAGAAGGAGATGTGGGCTCTCTCTGAAACATACTAAACACTATTTCTTTCCATTCAATAAAGTCGATGGTTTTTCCTTTTTCTCCCCTCTCCTCCCCCATCTCAACTTTATTGTCTGTGGAAGATTCTCGAATCTTTCTGCTAAAGGGCACTTCTCAAACTCAAGGTTAAAATTTTTGTAACAGGAAAACATTCTGGGAGGAGATAAATATCTTTCACCTGCAGCTCTGCCTAATCTGCTCGGCAAAAACAATGTTACATTTGTGTTTTCTTTTGGGTGGAATGTTCTTGCTCTTTGGTTGTATGAGTGCTCACAAAGGGTAAACTGAAATGCACTGGATAGCAGATGTTTTAGATATATTTAATCTATTAAACCTATCTAATCCGTCACCTGCTAGGCTGGCCTTTCCCAGGTCAACTAGATTCATCCTTCCCCTCCCCCAGCACCTTCCTCATCCCACCCCCCACGCCCACACCAGTGTAATAATAGTATTAAAAAGTCACCTGTATCTGCTTTGGGGATGATGGCCGTCCTGTGTTGCGCTGTACTGCTTGGATGGGGTGGACGTGGTGGCTGTCTCCAGACGCGGCGGGCTTTTTTTCTGATGGTCATTTGGGCAGAGACTGCTCTGTGGGAAACCTGAACTCAGAAAACAGGCTTTAGACAGGGATGGGGACTCACGTTGTCTGCCTTAGCTTGAGAGCGCCCCTGGGTGTGAGAAGCTCAAATGCGATGTGGAGGTGGTCTTCGCTGCGAGGGATCGTCCCACACATTAATTACCGCAGGGCTGTAGGTACCTGTGCAAGGCCAACTAAATGCAGATAGATATTCCCCCAATCCCACGCCGAGCAAAAGTGTCTCCACACATTTCCAACCATGTGCCTGGTCCCAGGCTGAAAATCTCCCAGATTACCTAGTTGCAGTTACTCTCCGTGTTTATTTCCCTTTTGTTATTTTGAGCTGAGTTTAATTGTTCCAATTGAATATCACTTGTACCACAGGGTTAATCTTGGGACACAAGTGTAGACTCCCCCGCCTGTGTGGAGACTCCTCTTCCATTGTAGTACTTGGAGGACCTTGGTTTGATGATAATGGAGAGAGAACGGTTTCCTTCCCGGTTACTGCTCTATAAACAAATGATCCTCTCAGACAAGCTTATCATTCATTCATTCATTCATTCATCCAACAGCGTTTACATCATAGTGCCTACCACGAGTCACCAAGGAGCAAGATAGACAAGGTCACTCTCACAGCCTAGAGGAGCAATTTCTAAATCTGAGAACAAGACATCTGCAGAGAGCGACAAGTGCTATGATGATTACATAACCGGGTTCAGAGAGAGCGCTTTAGATCCCACCATCAGGTGAGGCCTCCCTGAGGAGGTCACATTTGAGCTGAGATCTAAATAGTGAGAAGAAACCAGCAGGGGATGATCTGGGGAAAGAGCATTCTAACCTCAAATGCATTACACCAGCAGCTTTCACAGCACTCACATCTATAAAAACGCAAAATAAGGATGATATTGATGCTGAATCCTATCTCATTCTAGGAAGAAATAATAATTATTAATGGATCCATTAACTTACTGGAGGAAAAAAAGCTTTTTCTTCTCATTAAGAGATCTATTTCTGTTAAAAATTTCACTGTTTATGTTTAATAGCCATAGAAATGTGTAATATATTTATTTTGATCAATTATGTACAATAAATTACAATGATAACTCAATCCAGAATGAATATTTGATACCTAGATTTTTGTGTCCCAGGAAATTTTTAATTTTCAAAATTTAAAAATATTTATATTTTATTGATCAATAAAGATGTTTAAGCATAAAATATATTACATTAGAATAAAATTCTCTGGAGAAAATAGAATGAAAATATAAGAGTTTAAGGAGAAAATGGAATGAGATAAAATTTCTTACTGATAAAGAAAAACTTGTGTATTTGTTTAAATGGATGATACTGGATATCAAATTGCCATGATATGTAGATTCCATTGGGCACATTTCAAAAAAGGATGAGATATTTTTAAAGATGCTACTATTTACAATACATGGGAAAATTAAAATTCCCTATTCTTTCAACTTATATTGAAAAATCATGTGCAAGAGCATATATACATTTTTCAGTTTCCTTTTCAGTGTGTATGAGAGCAAGAACATTTGAATATTATTGGTCTGGATATTGATTCTTCTTTACACGACAAATTCTCAAAAATGTTGGCACAATTAGGTAAAGGAAAGCAGGAAACTAAAATTTTTGAGAGCCAACTATGAGTCAGATACTAAATAATAGTATTATTTATATAGTCAAAGCTACCATCGATTGATGCTTATCATTATGGATTATTTACTGTAGTTCTCACAACTACCCAATAAAACAAAAACTATTACTTTTATCATTTTATAGATTAAAAACACAGAGGTTCAGAGAGATTAAGGATCTTGCCTAGTCAAACACCTATGAAATCTGGCAGCCAGGATTAAAATCCAGGTCAGCCTGCATGGGAAGGCTTTTCTCTGCCAGGTGCTTTGAGGCCAGTATCTTCCTTTCCTTTCTTTACTCTACAAGGTTTTGATGGCACATTGGCTATAAAATAGTCAGGTTCCCTTTATAACTTATTTTTTGGCACCTTCTCTGACAAATATATCAAATGTATGGCTGAATAGGCTCTATTTATTTGAGATTTACTGTACATTACGGTATCCAGGATTCTATCAATAGTATCCTTTTTTTTAAATATAGCCTTCAGTTATGATAAAAACAGCTTTGTCTTCATTTGGAATTGACTATATTCGATGGGCTGCCTTTGAACTCTAAGTCTCTCCGACAAGCTTTCCTACCAAATAGCTCAACTGGGTGAAAAATGCTTTAAAGGTTTCAAGTTCTCTCTTTATATTTCTTTTTATAATTTGAAAGACTGACTATAAATATATCCCCAGTGTAATCCTTAGTGAGATATACTGGCAAAAGATTCTCCTTTTGTATTGCACCAAGGTCCAAATTCTGAGGTTAAGTAAGAGTCAGTCAAAAACACTTTGTGTTTTATGTAAAATCTGTATGACCTTGTTAAAAAAGAGCACTGTTGTGTTAATTTTTAAAAGAAACTATGCAGTACACCCATATGCATGGCAGCACTCTCCACTATGGGCAAAAGAAGGAAGCCACCCAAGTGTCCAACTCCAGATGAATGGATAAACAAAATGTGATACTCACGTACAATGGAGTAGTATTCAGCCTTAAAAAGAAAAGGAATTCCAGCATATGCTACCACGTGGATGAACCTTGAGGACACTACCCTAAGCCAATTGCAAAAGGACAAATACTGTATGATTCCACTTATCTGAGGTCCCTAAAGTAGTCAGAGTTGGACAGATCGTGGCTGTCAAGGGCTGGGGGACAGGGGAGAAATGGGAGTTATTGCTTAATGGGGACAGAGTTTCAGTTTAGGAAGATGAAAAAAGTTCTGGAGATGATTAATGGTGATAGTTGCATAACATTGTGAATTTACTTAATGCTACTGAACTGTGCACTTAAAAATGATTAAAATAGTAAATTTTGTTATGCATATTTTACCACAAAAAAAAATCTATGCAGAAGCTATAGATCTTTACTAAACAAAGGAATGAATTACAGATTTTTTTCAAGAAGTCAAATATTTTATATTGTAAAAGCAAATTGAAAAAAAGAATCTTTGTTAATTAGAAAGTGGCACATTTGTAGTAGAAGTGATAGAACACAGACCCCTTGGTGATTTAATATTTAATATACAAACTATGAATATACCATAGAATACAGTAATATTTACATTTGATTTTTTAAAAAGGAATTTTCATTTTAACTCAATTTGAAGTTATTAAACTGCCATTCAGCGTAAGACAATTAACAGTACTTTACAATATATAACTGACATACTCTCCTGCAGCTACATTTCCTGCATTATCTTATGTATTTCTGGATTTTCAGGTCTCAGCTGAAGAGGTAATTCTACTTGCCACATATAGGATGCATCAGTTCTTACCTTAAAAAAGCATCAATAATCAAAATATTAATAAATTACTTATAGACTGAGTGCATTTTTCTTGGAATAAAGTCCAGAATGAGTGACAGAATAAATACCCTTGGCTTTTGAAAAAATTAATACATAGCAAAATAACAGAAAACTCATCTGTATGGATATTTTTAATAACACTATTCAAAGGGATCTTCTCAGTAACCCTGGATTATTAAACCTTTACAATTGCCCCTGCCTCTGATGTGAAGATACTCATTCTGTATTCTACATGCACATAGTACTTGTTCGATAAACTTCTACTGTTTACGACACATTACTTTATTCAAGGTGTTTCTTCCCTTTGTGTGCCCTTCATTCTCATAATGACGGTAAGAACCAATCACCAAATGCTTATTGGATACTTGGGATGTGCAAGACATTCTGTTACAGCCTGTAACTGTGGATCCCAACCACAGTTACAGCTGTGAAAGTCTGGAATAGGGAAATAAACACATCCCAAACCAATCAATAAAGTTAGGCATTTAGGATGCTAGATGACTAGATGAGAATTCCAGAGGGTTCTTAATATATGTTCTACCCTATAAAATTGGGATTCATGTTTTAACGAGCTACATTCTTGGAGTAAGGGCCTAACAAATATTCATATATTTGAATGGAAATGACAGGGTGATTCTTTTCCCCCATCTTTCCTGTTATTTTCCTTAGTATGTTGCTATTTCACTGTTGGCAGGTTTGAGAGCTTGGTATGTTGATCTAATCAAAACACACAAAGTCTTACCCACTGAATTAAATAGGATGCACAAAAGAAGAAATTCAGGTAGTAAGCAAACTTGGAAAAATGTACATTATAATCAAAAACATAAAAGTTGTAATAGTAAGAAAAGTTTTCATTTATTAGTAAAGATTTTTTTAAATTGAAATGTTAGGATATGAGAAAGTAGTACTTTAGACATTGCTGCTATCAAATTTGGCAATATATATCAATAAAATGTTAACCTTTAAACAAATAATTCAATTTTTTGGAATCCATCTAAGAAAATAAGTGGAAAATGTGAATAAGAAAAAATAGTAAGATGATAACAGTCTTGTGAAGATGGTGGGACTGTGGATAATCTTTGCCTTCTAAATTTTGGGGGGAATTCCCTGGCAGTTCAGTGGTTAGGACTCCGTGCTCTCATTGCTGGGGCCTGGGTTTGATCCCTGATGGGGGAACTAAGATCCCGCAAGCTGGGTGGCATGGCAAAAAAAAAAAAATTAAAAGAAAAATAAATAAAGTTTTGGAATTTGTGATTTTGTTACTTTTAGAATTAAAGAACTATAAATTAAAAAGAAAAAAATTAGTACTGCCTTTATGAAAGATCATTTTGTGAGCCATATTAGCAAATAATTTGTTCACTATCTCAATTTTTCAACATATTTTCCATTGTCATTGCAGCCTCTTCATTCCAAAATCTGTGAAAAGATTTTATTGAAAATATATTTATTATTCAGTCATAAATAAATCATCAATACCCATTTGAACAATAGCACACTGTTTCTTCCCTCAAAATCCTGCAGTGTCTCACTGTGGCCCACTGAGTTTGGGCCCTAGGCACAGCTGCCCAGCTTCCCCACTCATTTTGTGAGGCAGACAGTATCCTTCCATGTCTTTTTTTTTTAATATATATATAGAATATTGGAAGGTGTTTAAGCCCTTCCTGTATTCTTTTTTTTAAATAAATTTATTTATGTTTTGTTTATTTATTTGTGGCTGCGTTGTGTCTTCGTTGCTGCACGTGGGCTTTCTCTAGTTGTGGTGAACGGGGGCTGCTCTTCATCGTGGTGCGCGGGCTTCTCACTGCAGTGGCTTCTCTTTGTTGCGGAGCATGGGCTCTAGGCACATGGGCTTCAGTAGTTGTGGCTTGCGGGCTCAGTGGTTGTGGCTCGCAGGCTCTAGAGCTCAGGCTCAGTAGTTGTGGTGCATGGGCTTAGTTGCTCTGCGGCATGTGGTATCTTCCCGGACCAGGGCTCGAACCTGTGTCCCCTGCATTGGGAGGCGGATTCTTAACCACTGCGCCACCAGGGAAGCCGCCTTCCATGCTTACAAGTGAAGAAAGAACACAAACTCATATGGGGGAGGTTCCTGGATAGAGGGAGGTGCAAAGGGCCCTGGTGGGAGTAGATTCGTTTAATAGGACTTCTCAGCATCCCTAGTATCTAGACACTCCTGTCTTTCTGGCCCCATTTGCTCACATTTTCCCCTATTTTTGGAATCTTTTTTGGAATATTCTCACCTTTATATTTTGACCATATATATATATGCACATATGATCAAATATATTATTTGATCATATATATATGATCGAACATATATATGATATATATCATATATATTTTGGTGGGGGATGAAGGGAGAAGAGGGGGGGAGGGAGGGAAGGAGGGAGGGAAAGAGAAAAGAAGAGGAAAATATGAGGGAGATAGAAGACCGATGGAAAACGAAGAGGAAAAAAATGGAAATGTACCACACTGAGAAGTTTCTCCTCCATGGTAAAGTAAAGACACTCCCCTCAACTCCTAGAGGGCCCCCTTGGGCACTCACTAAATGCTGCCTCCTATTACTCTTCTGTGTGTCTTGTATCTCTCAAATTCATCATCTTCTCCTCCACCGTACCTGGGTCTTGTGCCTTCACTTAGTAGATGCTAAAAAGATATTGGTTGATTGATGTAACTTGAAAAGAAACTTCTCCAAAATTCAGAGGTAAAGGGAGAGGCAGCAAATCCAGTAATATCCAGCTTAATTATACACTGATGGTGACCTACTAACAAGATCCCTTATGAATAATAACTTAGAATTAAAAATTATTCTTTTAAGATTGATCATGTTACCAAAGGAGACTATTATGTACAGTTTTAATTGTGCCACTAATTTAGATCATCCTAAGTTTAACAGAGATGGTGACTAATGTATGCCTGAAATGTCATTCATTTATTTTCTCTGCAGACTTAATAGATTTACATTTTATCTCAATGTAGGATTATCATGGAATGGAAGTACTTATACTAAGGTTTAGAGATGCGGAACACATTGATACGGTTCAATCTACATTTACCTAGCTATTTTAGCAAAATTACATCTTCTAATTTGAAATCTTAAAATTATTTATTCACTACAGAAAACTGTAAAAATATCAGAAAATGGAAAGTTTTTAAAAGAAATCATCCATTTCCCATTGTAATTCCTGACAATCCTTTTTATTTTTAATGCAGATTTTAGATTTTTTTGATCATTACATTTATAGAGTTTTGTACTTTTTTTTTTTTTTTTACCAAATGTCCTAACAGGAACCAGTATAATGTGGCAATTTTGAGTCAGAGAGAACTGAGTTAAAATTTGGCTCTACTACCTGCTGACTTGAATAATTCATTTAACCTTGGATCCTGAGTCTCAAGTTCCCTTTCTGGAAAATGGTAATAATAATATCTACCTCACAGATAGGCTTAGAATAAACCCTTGTTCCAGTAGCTGTCATGTTATGATTTAAATTTTATAAATATCTTTAATGGTTTCATAAGACTTACTGAGCATATTTAGCCATAATCTTTTAACCATTTTCTTATTTTTAGATGTTCAGATTGTTTTTAACATTTTAAATAATTTTGCAAATATAGATCTTGGGGTAGGAACTTTTATTCAAATTTAGATTTATTCCTTCTGATTGATTCCAGAAGTGGAATTAATGTATCAAAAAGAAATTTTATGACTCTTGATATGTATAATTGAATAGCTTTTCAAAAAGGCAAAAACAGTTTATGTTCCCGGCAATAACATACGGGAATTCTCATTTCATCACATCCTATCAGGGTTTTTTTTAATTTGCAAATTTAATAGGCAAAAATTGCTATCTTGTCTTAGTTTTCATGTCTTTATTAATGAGGTTGAATATATTTTCAAGGTATTTTAAAACTAGTTTTGTCATTTTCCCCTTTTATGAATCATCTATTCCTGTTGACAAGCACTCCTAATCAAGCACTCTGCTTACCAAGATTTAAAATGTTCCTAAAAATGCTGTACAGCTTTGGCCAGCATGTAGCTAATGAAGTTAGAACTCTCAGCACTTTCTTCATGAGGGATGGTGAGTGTGAAATTAGGGGAAGGCAGAATGCTTACCTCTGTCATTGTTACATCTCGTTTGGAAAAATTTCCTTCATGAACTCCTGGAACTACCTAAGAAGAAGGATTATACAACAAAAGATTACTAAATCCCAGCACACATTCAGCATTAATTTAATACCACATTAGTCAGGATAGGCTAAGTTGTGCTGAGGTAACAAATTAGCCCCAGCATTCCAGTGGCTTCTTATAATTTATTTTTCACTCATGTTACATGCCCATTACAAGGGCTCTGAACCACCTAGATGCTCAGGACCCTGGCTGAGAAAGGAACATCATCTCACATGTGCTGTAGCACATGTAATAACGCATGGCTTTCTTTACATCCTCATCAGAGAAAGAGAATGGATAATCACACACAGGCTCTTCTCTATCTCAGTCTAGAAATAACTCTTTTCATTTTTGTTCCCATTTCATTGGCCAGAACTTAACACATGGCACCACTTAACTGCAAGAGGAGCAAGAAAGTGTGAGTGGGCGGATGGAATATTTGGTGAGCACTACTGTCTGTCACAAATGTTAATGTGATGTACCAAGTTTTGTACTGAGTTTCCACAGGAAATTTACAATTTATGGTTGTATGTGTGATTTTTGTAAGAACCAGTCATCTGAAATGCATGTCATTTACTTTCTTAATAAGTTCTCAAGGGCATATACTTTGATTTTAATAATTTACACGAAACTGTAATGACATGCAACTTGATGTAACCTTAAGAGAACTATTTTGGGGCTTCCCTGGTGGCACAGTGGTTAAGAATCTGCCTGCCAGAGAGACTTCCCTGGAGGTCAAGTGGTTAAGACTCTGCACTTCCACTGCAGGCGGTGCAGGTTCAATCCCTGGTTGGGGAACTAAGCTCCTGCATGCCCACGGTGTGGCCAAAACATTAATAAAATAAAATAAAAATAGGAGAAGAATCTGCCTGCCAATGCAGGGGACGTGGGTTTGAGCCCTGGTCTGGGAAGATCCTACATGCCGCGGAGCAACTAAGCCCGTGCGCCACAACTACTGAGCCTGTGCTCTGGAGCCTGCGAGCCACAACTACTGAGCCCATGTGCCACAACTACTGAAGACCGTGTGCCTAGAGCCTGTACTCCACAAGAGAAGCCACTGCAATGAGAAGCCCGCGCACCGTAAAAAAGAGCAGTCCCTGCTCGCCGCAACTAGAGAAAGCCTGCGCACAGCAACAAAGACCCAACGCAGCCAAAAATAAAATAAATAAATTTATATAAAAAAAGAACTATTTTGAAAATGTGTTCAAATAAATTTCCCTATCAAAAAAACTAAAGCAGAATATTAAGAAGCCAAATCAACACTGGTGATTTCTTAATTCTAGTTTATAAAGCTAACATAACTTTCCCCCTTTTCCTTTTGATACACGTCACACACATAAAAACTGCATAAAGCGTTTACGTCTAGTTGAATAAACAATTATAACGCTAACATGTAACTACAACCTAAAAAGCATAACTTTTTTCACCTGCTGGAATTTGTATATTTTTTTTACAAAAGATTCCTCTTCAGTATGTGCTGTTTTACAAATTTGCACTTTCCATTACATGATGAAATAAGAGCCGTTTAAAGAAAAATAAGTTTTACAAGTGGTTCAGCAAAGTGGTTAAGTCCAAGGATTCTGAAGAAAAGCTGTTTGGCCTTGAATCTCAGTTCTACCATTTACTAGCTGTGCGACCTCAGACAAGTTGTTTCACTTCTCTGTACCTCATCTGAAGAATCTGTAAAACAATCATACTCACCTTATAGGAACACAGAGTATTAAATGATCTAATACACGGGAAAAGTTCTTAGAACATTGCCAGACAAATATTGAGTGCTCTTTAGCAGAGATTATTATTAGAAAAATATACCATTGAAAACCATAATTTTATTTTCTATGGAGTTTTTTGTATAGAAGTGTCTTTGTTATCAATATCAAAAATTTTAGTTAAATCAATTAATGTTACTCAGAGCCACTAGAATGGAAGCAAATTGAAGCATAGAATGGAAATCCTGACGACGATAAAAACAGTTAAATATTGGCTCTACTTTTCTAAAGATTGAAAGCATTGCTAAAATTTTTCTTAAAATTTTATTCTTTCTCTTATTCCTTACAAGAATTTTTCCTCTTTAAACTAAAAGTCTATATTTGTGAGAATGATCAAATATATCACATTATTTTACTCTCCTAGGGAATGATCTATCTAATGAAGTAATAGAGAGTCAGCAGGAATTGATAGTGGCTTTCAAAACCTTTTGACTATGGTCTACAGTTATAAACACATTTGTCATCATGACTCAAAAACACACATTTCTTAGAAAACAAACTTAGGGTTACCAAAGGGGAAAGGCGGCAGAGGGATAAATTAGGAGTTTGGGATTAACAGATACATACCACTATATATAAAATAGATAAACAACAAGGACCCTGTATAGCACAGGGAACTACATTCAATATCTTGTAATAACTTATAATGGCAAAGAATCTGAAAAAGAATGTATATATAAAAGAATATATTGACATATATATAAATGAATAACTTTGTTGTACACCTGAAACTAATGCAACATTGTAAATCGACTATACTCAAATAGAAAAAGAAAATAAACCACATCTTACATATAAGTTATACACATATATAAACACACATCATGGAAATGAAAGTTCCATGACATATGTATCTGACTTATTAAATGCAATGCACTCTAATATTTTTTCTTCTGGTGTGTTCTATTCTGCTTTTGTTTGTTTGTTTAATGTGCTGGTTGTGACTCTCTAAACTTATTTCTCAAACCACAACCTTGTACCTTGAAAGAGAGTGAATCACTAGGATACAGAATGTCTTAGGTCAGACTGCCTAGAAGCAGAGCCTGAGATTCTGACAGTTATTTATTAAGGGTGCTTTCAGTAAAACTTTCAGGGGCATGAGGCGAGCAAGACAGAGAAGAGGGAGATGCTAATCTGGGAGGTGGCCTTCAGGTGACCTCCAGCCTCAGCCTGATCCTGCAGGGAGCTCTGGAGCATAAGTGGCCCCAAGGACAACCCTTTGGAGAAGATTTCAGGGGTGAGCAGTTAGCAGCAGCACCAGCTGGAGTTGGTAAAGGGATCCCGGGGGATTGTTAACATTACATGTTACACAAAATATTGTACCTTCAATTGCTCTGCCGGTGATTTTTGTACCTGGGTCTTTTTAGGAGCCCACCAATACCAACCTCATCAGAAATCACTTGCCTGGTGCATCGTATATTAATGTAATATGGTGTGTGAAGGGGGTGCATCAGGGAAGAAATTCAATCACTATTTTATGTTATGCAACAGGAGTTATTGATTGCAAGTGGGAGACATGGTATAAGTGCAACTTAAGATAGCAATGTTTATATGTGAATATTAATATATAACTGTGTTTAATTTTCAAGGTAAGTCAGTAGCTTGTTGTGTCAAAAGCTAATGAGAGCTATAATTTACAGAGCTCTTGTTTTGGATAAGGAACTTATACTCATTGTTTTACAGACATTAATTTTAAGGTAGCTATTATTATTCCCATTTTCTAGATGGAAAAACTGAGGCCTAGAAAGATTCTGGAACTTTCCCAAACTTATTCAGCTGGTAGGTTTCAGAGTCAGCCTTTGATCTCAAGTTGCTTTACCTGAAAGTCTTCTCCCTTAAAAATGACATTAGCCAGGTTTCTTCATGGTTACTTGTATCAGCACTATAGCTCTACGCAGAATTAGCCATCTCTGGATTAGAAAGTATTTTGTGTTTTAAATTGGTTTTCTTTATAGAGTTTCTTGTTTTCTAAAGACCATGCACAAGTCAGCCTGAGTACAATCACAATGGAAGTAGAATATCCTTCTAGAGCCTGTTTTCAAATTCAGACGTAATTAATAAGTAAATTAACAGAAAAATCAATGTATGCACACTTAGTCTCCATAACTGCTCTTGAGTCTCTCCATTACCTTTATGAAATTGAAGATGTTCTTGGTTCCTAGGGTCTGGTTTGCCAGTTCTGTCACCCAGCCAAACTGCTCTCTCATCTTCTCCATCAGGTATGTAGTGTCCTCCAAGTGATGCTGGGTCATCTGGAGAACCTGGGCATACTGCTGATTGGATATGTTGACCAACTCAAGGGCCTCATCTACTTTTGTGTATAGTTTAGGAACATCAGGACAGTCTAGCAAAGAAGAAAGTAACATGGTAAAGAAAAAGGTATGTGGGACTTGGAGTTGGGTGTTGTGGATTTAAGTCCCAGCCCTTAAGCTTTCTACTTCCAGCCTTTTGACCTTGAGTGAGTTTTCAGCCAGGTACAATCGTCATGAATGAAATAACACTGCAAAATGCCTGCTCACAGAGCCAGCACACACTGAAGATTTAAAATGTTCCTTTTCCTTGTCTTCCTTTCCATAGTGTCTCTGAAGGTCATTAGGGCTGCTCACTTATACTCTGATCAGGACACATGGGAGATTGCACTTTTCTGCCACCTGGAAGTTGAGCATGGCCATATTCAAAGTGATGTGTCTTACTGCTGGAGAAATCCTTTAAGAATGGTTTAGGATTTATCACCCTCCCTCCCCTGACAGTGGAACTAGTTTTGCTCCATATGGTGGAGGCTCCATCATCCTGAGGAGATGTGCAGCAGAGCTCCCATGCAAGCTGTAACTGACAAGACAGAGAGAGAGAAAGAAACCTTTGTGTTCACAAGTCACTAAGATTCTGCAGCTCTGTGTTATTATTGCACAACAGTCCTTCTGAACTGAAACAGGGTTAAAGGAATTTATAGAGCTGCGTTGATGAGCATCTTGATACTGTGTAAAGATTATTTATCTGCAAACTACAGAAGTGTCTATGTGTTAGGGCATCTGGGATCATAAAAGATTGTTATTGTAGAAAAAGATCACAGGCTCTTTCGACTATGTCTTCTGCTGTTTACTAAGAAACCATGCCTTCAGGAAGATAGGGGTGGGGGAGAATCCACCAACCAGAAGCTAGGTGACTACCTCATCTCAAGTCTTAAAAATCAGTTATTGTTTCTTTTTGATATGTAGATATAATGCAAGATCCTCCAGCCTTCACACTTTTCCAAAATTTGTGTTGGGATCTTCAGGAAAGGGAGATCTTTGTACTTGCAGGTAAAAAAATTTGCAATAGTGTACATTTGAAAAGTAATTCAAGAAAATATTTTGAAAACAAAGAGAGTCACAGTTAACAAGATACATTATACATTTGAAAGGAGATCTAGATATTCTTTTAAAATGTCTTCATTTGCAAGTTTAGAGTTGTTAACTTTTAGAATAGTGGTGTAGTTTGTTTTTTTTTTTAATTATGGGAGAAGAAGGTGGTGAGTTACCTCATGATCTTAGGCAAGGAGAATTCTACAAGGGACACTCATTTACTCTTTTAGAGAGTGGAAAAAGATTTCCCTAAAATAAAGGTGAAACTTTGTGCAAAACACAATTGCATGAGAAAGGAAAAAGTAAAACTATCTCTATTCATAGACGACATAGTCTTGTATACAAAAAATCCTAAGGAATACATACACACACACACATACACAAACACAAAACTATTAAAGGTAATAAGTCAGGGCTTCCCTGGTGGTGCAGTGGTTAAGAATCTGCCTGCCAGTGCAGGAGACATGAGTTCGAGCCCTGGTCCAGGAAGATCCAACATGCCGTGAAGCAACTAAGTCTGTGTGCCACAACTACTGATGCCCGTGTGCCCTAAAGCCTGTGCTCTGCAACAAGAGAAGCCACCAGAATGAGAAGCCTGCGCACCTCAATGAAGAGTAGCCCCGCTCACCGCAACTAGAGAAAGCCCGCCTGCAACAACGGAGACCCAATGCAGCCAAAAATATATAAATAAATAAATTTTGTTTTTAAAAAAGTAATAAGTCAGCAAGGTTGCAGAACACAAGATCAATATACACATATCAGTTGTATTTCTATACACTAACAATGAACAAACCAAAAATGAAATTAAGAAAATTCCACTCACAATAGCATAAAAAGAACCATATGCTTATGAACAAATGTTTTAAACGAACGGTAAGACTTGTATTGAAAACTAAAACACGCTGTGAGAAAAATTAAAGATGATTTAAATAAATGGAAAAACATCTATTTTCATGAATGGGAAGACTTAATATTGTCAAGAAGGCCATACTCCACAAATTGACCTATAGATTTAATGCAATCCCTATCAAAATCTTAACTGCCCTTTTTGTAGAAACTGACAATCTGATCCCAAAATTGACATGGAAATGCAAAGGATCTATAATAGCCAAAACAATCTTGAAAACAAAGAACAACATTGGAGCATTCACACTTCCCAATTTCAAAACTTACTACAAAGTACAATAATCAAGACAGTATGGAATTGGCATAGGATAGATATATGGATAAATGGAAGAGAATTGGGAGTCCAGAAATAAGCCCTTACTTTTGCTGTCCATGGATTTTCAACAAGAGTGCCAAGACAATTCTACACAGGAAAGAATAGAGTTTTTTAACAAGTGAAACTGAGACAACGGGATATCCAATTGCAAAAGAAAGAAGCTGGATCCTTACCTCATACCATATGCAAAAATTAACTCAAAATGCATCACAGACTTAAATGCAAGAACTAAATATATAAAACTCTTAGAAGAAAGCATAAGCATAAACCTGTGTGACCGTGGATTGGGCAATGGTTTCTTAGATATGACACCAAAATAAAAAAAGAAAAGAAGAAATAAAGTAGACTTCATCAAAATAAAAAACTTCCATGCTTCAAAGGACACCATCAAGAAAGTGAAAAGACAGCACATAGAATGGGAGAAAATATTTTCAAATAATATATCTGATGAGCATTTGGTATCTAGAATATGTAAAAAAAAAAAAAAACTCTTACAACTCAACAATAAAAAGACAAATAACAAAATTAAAATATGGACAAAGAATTTAAATAGACATTTCTCCAAAGAAGACATGCAAATGGCCAATAAAAACATGAAAAGATGCTTGATATTATTAGTGATTAGAGAAATACAAGACAAAATCACAATGAGATACCACTTCACATCCACTCGGTTGGCTAAGATAAAAAGGATAGGCAATAACAAGTGTTGACAAGGATGTGGAGAAATTAGAACCCTCATACATTTCTGTGAGAATGCAAATGGTACATCCACTTTGGAAGAGAGTTTAGTAGTTCCTCAAAATGTTAAACATAGAGTTACCGTATGACCCATATATATTTCATGGTATATACCCAAGAAAATTGAAAACATATGTCCAAACAAAAACTTGTACACAAATGTTCATAGCAACATTACTCACAATAGTCAAAAAGTAGAAACAAACCAAATATCCATCAGCTAACGAACGAATAAACAGAATGTGGTATATCCATACAATGGAATATTAAGCAGCCATAAAAAGGAATGAAGTTCTGAGAGATGCTACAGTATGGATAAACCTTGAAAAAATTATGCCAAGTTAAAGAAGTCAGTCACAAAAGACCACAAATTGTATGATTTCATTTATATGACATACCCCGAATAGGCAAAATCAGAGACAGAAAGCAGATTATTGGTTGCCAGGGGCTGGGTAGGGGAAAGGGGCGGGGAATGGGAAATGACAGCCAATGAGTATGGAGTTGCTTTTTGGGGTGAAAATGTTCTGGAATTAGATAGTGCTGATGGTTATACAACCTTGTGAGTATACTAAAAAACACTGAATTGTATACTTTATGATATATGAACTGTATCTTAATGCTGTTACTTAAAAAAATACACTCACATGATCAGTACCTTAAGGCATTTTTTTAGTCACCGTATAGACATGAGAATGAGTGTTTCAAGAAAAGGAAGAAAGAAAACCCACATTTAGCAGGTGTCTCTTATGAAATGTGACAATATGCATCCATTAGCTTTTGTTGCACAACAAACAAATATTTATTATTTCTCATGTTTTTGTGGGTTGGTTGGACTATTCTTAAGTCTGAGCTAGCTCAGCTGGGGCTGGATGGTCTAGACCCTCACATTTTGAGGGTCTCAGCTGGCATGGCTGGGACCTCTCATCTTCCAGAAGGCTAGCCTGGGCTTGATCACGCAGTGGTGGATAGGCTTCCAGTAGCAAGAGAGGACAACTTTAATTCACAAGCACATTTCAAGCCACTCACATTTGCCAATATCTTGTTGCTTAAGGACAGACCCATGGCCGAGCCCAGATTCTCAGGTTGAAAAAAACAGACTCCAGCTTTTGATGGGAGGAGCTGCAAAATATTGTGGCTGTTTTGTCTTTAATTTAGTGTGCATGTATCACCTTCTGCCTGTGAGAGTTTCCAGTTTATACCTGTGGTTGTCAAGCAATTATTAATATTGCCTACATCACTTTCAAAAGAGATTCAGTTTAATTGATAATTATATGGTCTCATGTAACAAAAACTGGGCTGGAGACAGACATTCCTTGGTATAAATTCCATGTGCCTACCTCCTATATTAAGAAACAAAATATAACCTAAACAGATGAACCCCCCACTGTGACCATTCCACATCAAACTCCTTTATCTTGAAACTACTATTTTGAATTTAGGTGTATACATCTAGTACCAGTAACTGGTATGGGAAAAGAGCTACTTACAGTGAGTCCATTTAAAATTGGGACCAAAAATGTATGGTAAATAATGAAAAAAATGATTTATAATGTTTTGGAACATATTTCATTTATCTTATATTTTTCAAATATAAGATTATAATTACAGCTGTATGCTTAGTCTTAGAACAAAGAATGAGTTAAATGTTGATAAAAGAGGCAAAAATCATTGTTTGACAAAACATACAAGAGTTGTTTGTAAAATACTGGAAGCAACTTAAATGTGCTTCAGCAGGAGAATGGATAAATAAATTGTAATGTGCTTACACAGACTAACATACAACAATGAATTCGTGAAATTAGAAACACACGCATTCACATGACTAAATCTCCCAAACTGTACTGAGTGAAACACCAAGGTGCAAAAGAATACATAAGCGATAACATTTATACTATTAAGAAATAGTATCCAAAACTTGGAAACAATGCAGAAGAATGGCTGTGTGTCCTTTCAATGTCACATAAAGTATTGTCTAAGAGGTCCACCCAAAGATTACTTAATTCTCTAGGGAAATGATCCTTTGTTGGATTTACTAGTCACTGTTGATTTGGGCCAGACTCCACGAAATTAGATGTAAATTACAGATTGAAAAGTTGCAAATAATTTTTGTCCAGTAGAGACATAAATTATTTTGGTCTGATAGAAATCATAACTGCAAAAGTTACAGTTTTATTACCCTTTGGTACATCAACTAGTTTTATATCTAACTTTGCAATCTTACTTCAACATTCTGTCCTTGACTGTAAATACTTCAGTCTCTCCTGTACTCATTTAAACCAGCTTAATCATTCTGCTCGTTCCCTTGTTAATGGAATCAATCTTTTGAATTTTTTTTTTTTTTTTTTGCGGTACGCGGGCCTCTCACTGCTGTGGCCTCTCCCGTTGCGGAACACAGGCTCCAGACGTGCTGGCTCAGCGGCCATGGCTCACGGGCCTAGCCGCTCCAAGGCATGTAGGATCTTCCCGGACCGGGGCACGAACCCGCGTCCCCTGCATGGGCAGGCGGACTCTCAACTACTGCGCCACCAGGGAAGCCCTAAATCAATCTTAACATGCTCATTTTGTACTTGTATGAGTCATATTTTTAAGCTTAAAAGTTATACTTTGACAATATAAAAACTAAAAACATGTAGAACATTGCTATGTATGGTATATGTGTGTATGTGTGCTATATATAAACACATGATAAAAGTATAAAGAAACACAAGGAAAACAACAAGGTCCTACTGTATAGCACAGGGAATTATATTCAACATCCTGTGATAAACTATAATGGAAGAGAATATGAAAAAATAATGTATATATGTATAACTGAATCACTTTGCTGTACAGTAGAAATTAACACATTGTAAATCAACTATATTTCAATAAAATAAATTTTTAAAAAAGAAATACAAGGAAATAATAAGCACCAAATTCAAAACAGAAGTTTCCTACAGTATGGGGAATATAGTCAGTGATGGTGACAAAGGTGGTTAAAAGTTACAAACTTCAAGTTATAAGATGTTAGTACTAGGGATGTAATATACAACATGATTAATATAATTAACACTGGTATATGTTATATATGAAAATTGTTAAGAGAGTAAATCCTAAGAGTTCTCATCACAAGGAAAAAATGTTTTTCTTTTTTAAAAATTTTTTTACATGAGATGATGAATGTTTACTAAACTTACTGTGTTAATCATTTCACAATATCAAATCATTAAATTTATAAGTGCTGTATGTCAATTATATCTCAATAAAACTGGAAGGAAAAAAAAAACCCAAAACGATTTCCTTATAAGGGGATAAAGAGGATGTGATGTGGAAGGGGCACCAGCGGGGGCTTCATCTATTTTGGTAATGTTTTATTTCTTCATCTAGTATTAGGCACATGTGTTTCTATTATTTTATTCTATATACATTTATCATAAAATATAAAAGTTTAAATTGTATGGGAGGGCTTTCCTGGTGGCACAGTGGTTAAGAATCCGCCTGCCAATGCAGGGCACACGGGTTCGAGCCCTGGGCCGGGAAGATCCCACATGCCACAGAGCAACTAAGCCCGTGCGCCGTAACTACTGAGCCTGTGCTCTAGAGCCCGCGAGCCACAACTATTGAAGTCCATGTGCCTAGAGCCTGTGCTCCGCAACAAGAGAAGCCACCGCAATGAGAAGCCCACGCACCGCAACAAAGAGTAGTCCCTGCTCACCGCAACTAGAGAAAGCCCGCGCGCAGCAATGAAGACCCAAAGCAGCCAAAAAAAACAAAATTGGGAGCACATTAGGACAGCCTTTCCTCTGTGTTTTACCTTTGCAGCAATCAATTTATGCTGCATGTATACTGTGTGACTTGATGTATACTGATTATTTGATGTGTTTATATTGTATTATCTGATTTCTTATATATTGTCTTTCTTTTTCCAGTTTTGTTGAGAAATAATTGACATACATCACTGTATAAGTTTTAGGTAAAC
Source organism: Aethalodelphis obliquidens (assembly GCF_003676395.1). Classification (NCBI taxonomy): domain Eukaryota; kingdom Metazoa; phylum Chordata; class Mammalia; order Artiodactyla; family Delphinidae; genus Aethalodelphis; species Aethalodelphis obliquidens. Next base: position 523,544 of record NW_020837976.1, read on the forward strand.
AACATGATGGTTTGGCTTACGTATTCACAATATATTCTGAATTGATTACTGTTGTGGGTTTAGTTAACATCCATCATCTCATACAGATACAATAAAAAGAAAAATAAATTCTCCTTGTGATGAGAACCCTTAGGATCTACTCTCTTAACAACGTTCCTATATATCACACAGCAGCTTTAGCTATGGTCATCATTTGTACCTTACAGCCCTAGTACTTATTTATTTTGTAACTGAAGTTTGTACCTTTCAATCACCTTCTTCCAATCACTTCCCACACACGCACCCCCCATCTTCTCTATTATCTTAGGACAGTCAGGGAGAGATTATTCTTCAAAGCTTTTAACTGGAAGTTAAAGGAAGTTAATCATACATAGGTGGCATGTTTGAGTGGGACTATTTTTGTAAGAGGTCAGTATATTAGTGTATATTTTTCTCTTGTAAAAACTTCTGTTGTCTGTATGCAACCTTGTAACTGTGACTTGAAAAACAAACACTTGAATAATGAGAATCATGAGTACTTCAGACATTTTATTTAATCCTCAAAACACCTGTGTGAAGTAGCTATATTAATTTCATTTTCCAAATGATGAAACAGAGCTGCAGAAAGTCACCCAGGGAGCAATTCTGAAGAAATAAGACCCTCATCTGCTCTAATAAAAAGGTCCAGTGTATGTTCAATCTCTTGCTTCAAATCTTAGCCACATTTTTTAGAATTTCCTTCCCTTAGGGCTTTGGCAAGGTAAAAAGCAGAAGCACAGGAATCAAAAGCTCTTCTTGGATTTTGCAAGAAAATTTGCGTTCAGACCCTAGCGGTTGGGAAGTGACTTCAGCTGGGGAGGAGAAGGGACATGAGGGTCGGAGGAAAGGGGGAAGGGCCGGTGGAGAGAATTTTTCACCTGGGGAAGGAATGAAAGCTGCTCTTGGTCAGATCTGGGAGGAGGCGAAACGCGCTGCTCAGGGCTTGGGAGGAGAAGCTACTATCTGTATTTAAATACTAATTAGTAATTAACCCACCATCTGGAAAGAGTTAATGCCATTTGAAAAAAAACTTATTTGGCAAAAAATTTGCTTACACATTTTGAAGATTTCTTCATTGGTGGTTTTCTTTCTGTGCAGTAAGAAGAAAGAAGTTACCCTAATTTGCTGAGTTCTCTTTTGCACACAAGAGTGTTCGCTTGGTCTTTAACCATAAAAATTTTTCACGGGAATAATGAGGGAATTTTTAAAAGGGGAAAAGTAAGTTGACCTACTTTTGAATAATAAACGTTTATAAACCTGCCCCGAGCACCCCCAGACGGCAATGAGCACGCCAAAAAGAGCTTGAAGGGAAGCAAATGAATCCACGATGCCTGTAAAAGCGAGATTTGTGACCTCTGACCAGAATACAATCGAAACCCTGAGAACATAATAATCATTTACCTTCCCGTAGGTAATCCTGACATTTTTGGCATCTTGCGTGAAATTGGAAACATTCCGACGAGTTCTGGCGAAGCTCTCCGCACAGCCCTCGGCCCCGCACAGGCAATGCCGTCCTACTCAGGCCGCCGTGGGCGGAGTCTACAAGCAACAGCATTTTCACATCAGTGTCGTTAGAGAGTTTGAACTTTAAAGGCATGGATAGAATATCATTTCTCTTTCTAACCAGCACTTGCAAAATCTTTGTTCTGTATTCAATCGTAGGAGTGCATACTGGTGCAACCAGTTACTAGGACAATTTGGCATCTATTAAAAAGTGCATGTATCGGGCTTCCCTGGTGGCGCAGTGGTTGAGAGTCCGCCTGCCCAAGCAGGGGACACGGCTTCGTGCCCCGGTCCGGGAGAATCCCACATACCGCGGAGCGGCTGGGCCCGTGAGCCATGGCCGTTGAGCCTGCGCATCCGGAGCCTGTGCTCCTCAGCGGGAGAGGCCACAACAGTGAGAGGCCCGCGTACCGCAAAAAAAAAAAAAGTGCATGTATCCTTTAATCCAGCAGTCTCATTACTGTCATTATTACTCATCATTACTATTATTACTACTTGCTTCCCCCAAACCCCACTCCCCACACAGAGGTTAATGCATATAATTTTATTTTCAGGAAGGAATCGTGAGGAATTATTCATAGTAACTCTATTGGAAGAGAGACTTGATGGGGTGGGAGAAGGCAGCTTTCATTTCTTTTGTTCCTTTGTATATTTAAATTATTTTAAATTTAATGTGTCTTATTTTTATCATTATTATTTCTGATATCATTGGGGTTAACTAGATAGGGAATTGTAAGCCACTTTTCTCTTTGGGCTTCTATTAAAATTTTTTCTAGTAATTATTTTAATTTTTTCAAGCTGTAATTCGAATGTGTATTGGAGTTCCAAAGATATTGGAAATGTCTGTTTTTTAAACTGGGTGGTAGGTATTTATTACTATTCTTTTTTGCATTTCACATATATAATGTTATAAATAGTACGTCAAAGATTTAGGAAAACATCTAAAGCAGATCAACTTTTAAGAAACTTTTTTTTTTCCTGGAATAATTAGCCATCCATATAAAAATGATGTAAAAAGAAGTCGTCCAACAGCAAATTGACAATTCCCAATTGAGTGTTTCACATTAGGAAAAATTTGTTATTAATTTTTAACCTGATGATATTCTGTTATATTAAATCCTTGATGTTAAAAAAATGAAACATTTCGAGATAAATTGTGAAGTTTACTGGGACTTCCCTGGCGGTCCAGTGGTTAAGACTCTGTGCTTCTACAGCAGGGGGGCAGGGGTTCAATCCCTGCTCAGGGAACTAGGATCCTGCAGGCCGCGTGGCACAGCCAAAAGCAACAAACAAAAGATGTGAAGTTTATTGTTTAAAAACCTACGAGGCATTTGCTAGATCATCTGGTGGGTAAGGCAGCCATCCCCTTGGTTGAATAGGAGTCATTTTCTCCCATTCCCTATAGATTTAGTGGCATCTCCTCTCACCCCAGAGAACCCCTGTGAGTTCTACTGTAGAGCAATTCTGCATTATGTGCTGTTAATTTTGTCTTCTCTATTAGACTCTGAGTCCTTTGAGAGAGGGGATTTGGTCTTGTCATTTTAATCTTGTCATTCTTCCATAACTTCCTCTGTCATTTCACTTAAGATATGGTAGTGCAGCTGTTCACTGACCTGTTTTTCTTTCTCTGGACTAAACTCCTAAAAGTTAGGGGCTGTGTCATCTCTGTCATAATCATTGCTTATTCACAGCATCTAGATGAATACTTGGTATATTCAAGGATGGCAAATTGAGGGCCATCTAAACCAATTCCCCATGCTATACTCATGAGAGTAGCCCATCGCCTACCTTTGGCCATGCCAGAACAGAGCCTGAGGGCCCTTCTAGGCAGTTACTTCTAGTAAATCATCTACCCTCCCAACTTGCCTGTTTCCCCCATGGGAAAATTAAGGACAGCAAAATTCTCCAGGGCAGGATTAAAACCCAGAACTCCCAGCTCCCAGCACCCAGCACTGTGTGAAGCTACTACACCACAGTTTTACTGAATGGATCTCATCTATTCTCTCTAGGGATTTGTAAGCCAAGCGAGGACAACTGCAAAAGCTATCTTATTCTGTTTCAACAGATTCAGCAACTGAAGTCTAGAAAGAACAAAGTGGGAAAGAAATTCTTTCATATGGAGACTAAAATGAAACAATACTCAATAAAATTAAAAAATATATTACACAAGATATTTCATATTTTTATCACCTTTTTCCTTTTAACAGTGTTCATTATTCAATTTTAGCTACTTTTCTAATTTTGGCTCTTAGGATGATCATGACAAATAAAGCCTATCTGTGAAGGCTGCCAGATACGTAGTTTACACTCAGAAGATATTAACTACTGTAATTGACAGGAGGCAGCTTTCCTAGTGCTATTGTAACAGATTCCACAGATTTTGTGGTTTGAACAACATAGATTATTTCACAGTGCTATAGGTCAGAAGTCTGAAGTGGGTCTCAGTGGGCTAAATGAAGGTGTTGGCATGGCTGTTCTTTTCTGGAGGCTCTAGGGCAGAATCCATCTCCATGCCTTTCCAGAGTCTGGAGGCCACCCCCCCCCCCTTACCTCCTGTTCCCCTTCCTCTATCTTCTAAGCTGGCAAAGTAGGGACAAGTTCCTCTCGTGAGGCTGTCTCTATTGATTCTTTTCTGCCTCCTTCTACTTTTAGGAGCCCTTGTGATTTCACTGGAGCCACCTGGACAACCCCAAATACTCTCCCTATTTTAAGGTCAGCTGATTAGCAACCTCAATTCCATCTGCAACCTTACTTTTCCCTGCTGTGTAACCCAACATTTCACAGGTTCTGGGGATTAGGATTTGGGTATCTTTGGAAAGCTATTATATTATTCCACCTACCGCAAGGGGCAAAGGTTTATTCTCATTAGGTGGATTTTCTAGGGGCAATAGGTTTATTCCTCACCTACCACCAGTCCAGAAAAGTGATGGAAACTACACGCAAATACCCCACAGCCCCTGCCTGCCTATTTTTGATAAACTGTCCTCATGTACTCATCTGGGGAGAGAATCTGTTGAACTTTCTGTCTGGTTAGGGTAGGGACACTGGAGAGAGAAGAGTATAAAGGTGTAACAAAGGCTTTTTTTGTTTGCTGTTTTGTTTTTACTTTCTGCACTTGCAGGGGACCCTGGATCTCTAGATTATCACTGAGGTGATGGTGGTGCAAGGAAGGAATTGACTAGTTTAGGTTCCTCATGTAAGTGGGATATAATATTTGTCCTTCTGTGTCTGGCTTATTTCACATAGCATAATGTCCTCCAGGTTCATCCATGTTGTCACAACTGGCGGGATTTCTAGAAGGAGCCCGTTTCATTTTTTGTTAGAGAAGAGCATCCCTGTCCTTGACTTAATGTTCCATAGAGATATGTCCAAGGAAACACAGATTCTACCTGTGGCCCCCACGGCAACTCTCATTTCTGAGATGCTGCCTCCCAGCTCTCCACAGAAGCCCAAAGAAGTTACCTCCTTCTGCCTTAACAACATAAAGCAGCATTGCTTTTTCCAATATGGAATATCAGAGGGCATGAGTGGTATTGGTAGAAGGCGATTATTATCATTTACAGAAATTTCTCTATCATTTCTCTGAGTATTTTCTCTGGTTTTGTGCATAAAAGATGTGATCTAAGGGATTACAGTAGCGATGCAGAGGAGGTCCTGGAAGGCACTAAATATGACCTGGTTTTACATGGCACTAAGCTTTCTCCCCAAACTGGAAGTTGAGGAGCCTGGACTGATTTTAAAGAAACCCCATGGTGTTCAAGCAGAATAGAGCCAAGCATCTGCCTGAGTTTTAATAAAGGAGGCAACTGTCTTTTTCAAGTTCTCACCTTACCAGCATTTTCTTTCTCAGCTTTGAAAATTTGCTTTAGAAATAGAGAACAGCCCCACAGAGCTCTCGACAAAGACGGGAGAAGGCTAGTGTTTGGCAGACCTCAAAGCTTTTTCTAAGAGGCTGTGAGACTTTGATCATCCATAAACCATCACTCTCAGAAACATTGTACAATGACTTAGAAATGGCTACCATTTCCAAAGTTAAATAAAACTCAACTTTAGTACAGATATCTAAATAATCTTTTAATACTTGCCTTTGTCTTGTTTTGATAAATCCTCGATTGCCTTCAGCATCTCAGTAACTGTTGCACTGACACTTTGATAAATAGAGAGACTGAAATTACAAAACAGCTGGAAGAAGCTGGGAATGTCCCAGCTTTGCACAGGATGTGCTTTTTTTGCTGGCTCTTTGGAAAAAGCTGGAAAAAAGTAAGGCTCCATGAAGTCTGTATCTGACATGAAATACGATTGAAAAGCCTGGTCAAATTCTTGCTGCATCTGTTTGAAGACGTCAAAACTCCTGTTATAGAGAAATCCCACATCCACAGTCAGTTGGTTGAACATGTTCTCTATCTGGGTCAGTTGTGCATCTTCCTCAACGAACTTCTCACCGATGGGAAGGTCTTTTTCATTATCTTCATGGAAAGGAAACAGAAACTGATATATCTTCCCGAAAAAATGTTCAAGCTGTGGGGTGGGATGGGGGACAGAAATGAAATAAATTAATTTTCTTTTGGACTATTTTTTTATTGTGAATTTTTATGTCAACTTACAAGTAGTCATTCCAAATCAAGAACAGTTCCGGGCAAACTAGGAAAAGGTGATCCACTTTAAGATAATTTATTAACATTCATGTACCTGGCTTTGGCTTTGACTATGGAAATAGGGTCTGAAGTTCCTCCTGGTTTCTGTTTGTCTACCAAGGCCTAAGAAGGCCAAGTTTTCAATATTATTGACAAGCCACAGTCCTGATGTACTGGTGGTGGTTGGCATGCATGGTTTTAGACCGTGCAGCCTGAAAACTGTGAAGAAGGCTCTTGTCTTTCACCTCTGCCTTAGTTCTTCTTTTTTTTTTTTTTCCTTCAGTGGCATGCTATTCGTGTCTTTATGCTCTCCTCTCTCTCATCTCATAAATTAGTCCAGGGAAAAGATCAATACATTCACACTGAACTATAGATGCTTAATACAGCTAAATAGGTTACTTCGAGATGTTACATATTACCAGTGATCAAAGCCCTCCTTGGCTGTAGTCAAAGGAATGAAGCTCTAATTATAGAATTTCCTATTCAGGGGGAGATCTTCCAGCAGTCACACCATGTTCTACTTCATCTATGTGACACATAAATTCGTGCCAGAACACAGTTGCCCTTGTATGATAGTGATATGACCCTGTTGTATGTTTTGGAATGTAGCAACCATCAAACATCACTGTGGGAGCACTCCCCACCCCTGCTCAAGGGCTGTTCAAAGAATTCTCCAGGGATTCTTAGAAGACTCATGCCTTTCTCAAAAAGTAATCTGGGTGGATCATCTGCCTCTCCCTCTGCCAGCTTCTGTTTACCTGAACCCAGCCACAAAAATGAAACTTTAAAGGCCCAAGAAATTGTCATAAGGTCACACAAAAGGTGCAGATAGGAATGGTCTCCAAAGCTCCTGACTTCCAGCCAGTGCTCATTCCAGTATACTCTGGTATGTTAGAGAGTGGCTATAAAAATAGAGCAGATGCAATTAACAGTGGAGGCAAATTAACTTGGCATATGAATTATCCTAGGGGTTGTTCCTTCTGTAATTGGGGAAGGCATTGCCAAGCCAGGCGCAGACTCTGATTACTGCATGCTCTGATATGGAGAGGGGAATTTCTCTGCATTGCCTACTCAGCCCACTTCTTGAAGGGGAAGGGAAATTCAGGCCAAGAGAATAGGAGCTTTTTATGGGTCAGAGCTCATCCTAATCAGGTCACCACCCTCTGTGATTCCCTCTGCCCAGAAGAGAGCCAAAGAGGACAAAAAAGAAAACATGCCAGTCCTACAGGATGTGCATGGATTGGGGTAAAGGGGACGTGAATGTGGGTACGTGTGTGCACGGGCATGTGTGTGCTGCCACAAGAGGGCAAGCCCGTTGAAGGAGAGACTCAGGAGGCAGAGGACACCTTCAAAGGCTTGGCCTCCAGAGAAAACATTAAAGCAGGTTGAAATCAGAGACTATAATACTATTATTCAGAATGCAATTCAGCAAACATTTATTGAATGCCTACAATGCTTAAATGAAGGCAGATAAGATATGGTTCCTGCCCTCAAAGAGCTTACAATCTAGTGGGAATGTGTTCATAAATAACAAATACAAGGCAGAAAGAGTCAGGGTGTTTCTGAGAGATACACACAGTGTCCTGAAAGGGAGGGCAAGCACTGGATGGCTGTTCTAACTTAAAAATTATATATCCACAAGTGATTCATACATAAGCATGAATGCTAGATTCTAGGTTGCAAAAGGCCAACATCAGATCATCCATATCTATTCTAAATATTAACATAAGTTAATTTTTAAAAGTAAGCTGAAGCACATACCTTAAGAACTTAGAAAGCTTGAGCTCTATTTTTCCCTTACCTTGTTTTTCATAGAGGACCAACTGTTTGGGCAGGTTGTATAAAATCTCATGCAGTTACTTTCCAGGCAAGATTTGCATTCATCCCAGGAACCTGTCAAAGACACCTGGCATAGCCTTTCTTCCTCTTCTAGATGTTCTTGAACTTCATTCATAAGTTTCAGAGCCTCCTAATTAAAAAGTAGAAACACACACCCTATTTCCATTTCATGACTCTATGTGTTGTACCTTAGTTGATTTCACTTTTTACAAAATGTGCGTATTCTAAACTAAACCTCTGGGAATTTCCTGGTGGTCCAGTGGTTAGGACTCGGCACTCTCACTGCCAAGGGCCCGGGTTCCACGATCCCTGGCCGGGGAACTAACATCCCACAAGCCCTGTGGGGCAGCCAAAGATTAAAACAAAAACAAAAAATACTAAACCTCATTCCTTCTTCAAGCCCTTAGCGTCTGACAGATCTACCCTGAAGCTTTCTGTTAACTTAAGAGCACTGCTTGATCTCTATTGAAGACCGGGCAGTTCTTATTCACCTGTTCATTCATACAGTCAACAGCTATTTATTGAGTGCTTGCTATGGGATGGACATTCACTGCCTGTGGGTGAAGCAACAATGAAGACACAGCCCCATCTCTGCTGAATGACTGTAACTGATCTGTTTACTTGTCTGTATTCACTTCTAGTCCTTGAAGGATGTGGAAGATGGGTTTTTAAGGCTTACAAAGTTGATACATTTATTTCCTTCATTTATGCTGCTTTTAATTTTTGTATGTTCTTAAACACTGCAAGGAAGCACAATTCTTGTGTATCAAATCAAATCTTGTATATCAAATTCCTGTGTACTGTATATCACAATTCTTGTAGTGAGTTGCATTCTAATGGCAAAGATGCTGGATTCTGAGGGGCTTCGTTCTTCTCATCCACATTCCAAGCACTCCCCCTTGTGGTGCCTGCTGTACTCGGCCAGGTCCCGCCCAGCAGAAGCGACACCTGTCCCTGAGAACGTCAACCCTGCCACCAGAGCTCCCCCAAGGCCAGCCCCACGTAGACGCCCCCAACCCCCGTCTCCCTGCAAGCGTGGGCTTCTGCAGACCGGCTCCCTCCAGGCCTGAGAAGTAGTTCAGGGGATTTAGGGGATATAATGGACCTGTCCATAAGGAGAAAGCCTCAGAGCGGATGAAGACTCCCTTAAGTGAAAAAAAACACGAGGGAGCACAGTTTCTAACACCAATGTACTATGCACTTTTACCTACGGCAAAAGAAAAAGAAATCACCCTTTCCTGGCATATTAAGTCCAAAGAAACACCTGGGCACTGACAATCCCCCCACATTTCCTCTGCAGGGCTCGGATTTTTCAGCTGCCCTCATGGCAGAATCCTGGGGCTAAGCTGGGTGTCATTTGCTACGTCCCACATAAGAAACCTGGCAGGGCTCCAGTCCGCCAAATGCACCTCGTGATCCAGACAGGTTTAACTTGTCTCTTTGGGCTTTGCAGAACAATTTTGGAATCCTACAACTTCTCAAGAAAGGTTGCCTCACCAGGACAGGCAACAGTACTGCCCAGATTTTCTCAATCAGTCTTTTAAATATTCTGCCCATTGTCACTATAAACCGAAATCCCAATATTTCCAATTACAAACTACACTCACTGTGGACCCTTGGGCAAATTATTTAATATCTCTGAGCCCCTGTCTCCTTCTTAGCAAATAGCAATAACTGTAGGATCTACCTCTTAAGGTTTCGTATTAAGTGAGATGAGCAAGCAAGGCACATAGTCCGTAATCATCTGATTTCCTTCCACTCACCTCCAAGAGTGTAACAAGAACCAATGACCAAATCACATGGCCCAAGTTTTGGTACTGAAATGTTGCCATGGAGGAAGAAGGTCTCTGGTTTAGGAATGCCTTGTCCATGCCTTCTGCTTCCCCCTAAATGTCCCACCCAGCGATAGATTCCATACTTAGAACTCTCTTCCTGCAGTTCAAAGTCCCACACAATGGGGGTGTGGGGCGTGGGGAATCACTTGAAGCTGCTTTAGGGTTTCCCACTTTAGTAAGAGCAAGTTTCAGATGCTCCCACTAAATATAAATAGGGAGAAGCTGATGAGGAGGATCGAGATTACACTGGATCACCTGAGGATGGGATGTGTTTTGTTCTGGGAGACTTGGGGGCACCCACCCCACATTTGTCAATTCGTGATTTGTGTGAAGTATCCTTTATTTTAGATTGAAAATAATTTTAGGGAGGGAAACTCAGGGTTAAACCGGTGTTTCCTTTTTTTTTTTTTTTTTTTTGCGGTACGCGGGCCTCTCACCGCTGTGGCCTCTCCCGTTGCGGAGCACAGGCTCCGGACGTGCAGGCTCAGCGGCCATGGCTCACGGGCCTAGCCGCTCTGTGGCATGTGGGATCCTCCTGGACTGGGGCACGAACCTGTGTCCCCTTCATCAGCAGGCGGACTCTCAACTACTGCGCCACCAGGGAAGCCCGGTTTTTCCTTTTTTAAATGAGTACCCAAACCTTAAGAGTATAATTCAATGATTTTTTAAAAAATAAAATAAGTACGTCTTAAGAAATAATAAAAATTCCACTAGCTCCTGGGATTCTTCAGGGTCAGAAATGGAACTAACACTTGCTAACCTGACTTACACCAAGCATTCTTTCCATAGCATGTGCTCCCTCCTTGGCTTGCCAGGAGGCCCGGGAAAGGGAGAAAAACAGAAAGTCACTGGGTCTTCCACAGGCACAGCACCAGTGGACTTTGTCCTGGGTCAGTCATGACAGGGTTACAACATTGTAAAGCAACCATACTCCAATAAAAATTTAAAACAACAACAACAACACATTAATTAACATCTCAAAACTCAGTTTCCTTAGCTGTAAAATGAAAGTGATGGTTTACTCAGATGTTGGAAGGACTGCAGGTGATAATGTGTTTTATAAAGGGCCTGTGAATGATATCTAGTGTGGTTACTCCCGGTGGCCAGACTCACAAGCCCACCAGGGAAGAACACAGCTAGAGGGGCTTCCACATTTTCCTCATGAGGAGCTGGTTTTCATTTCCTCAAGGTCTTTTGATCTCTGCCAAAAGGGAGGAGGGCTTCCAGCTGCTGGTCAAGCAATCTCCTTTCCTCGACAGGGACCCTGTGTGGTGCAGGGAGAGGGATGGCTGCAAAATCAACCAGCTGGTGACAGGCTGACTACAGCTTTGGGGTCCCAGCCTGTGATGTAGCCCTGCTCCAATGGGTCAGGGGACACCCAGTGGCCACCGTGAATTCCAGCAGCTCCGGAGCTTGGTAACCCCCAACTTTATAGGTCTACAGGTCTAGGTGTAGATCAAGGTCTAGAGAAGAGATATTAGAACTTGTATTTGTGTTTTTTAAATTTAAAAATCAACTATGGAAAGGAGAAATGGGGAGTTGTTTAATGGGTATAGAGTTTCAGTTTTGCAAAATGGGATGAATTCTGGAGATTGGTTGTCCAATAATGTGAGTGCATTTAAAAATATATATTTCTTTATTTATTTGGTTGAGCCGGGTCTTAGTTGCAGCTCGCTGGTCTTAGTTGCGGCATGCATGCAAGATCTAGTTGCCTGGCCAGGGATCAAAGCTGGGACCCCTGCATTGGGAGCATGAGTCTTAACCACTGCGCCACCAGGGAATTACTGTGAATGTATTTAATACTGTTGAACTGTACTCATAAAAGTGGTTAAGATGGCAAATTTTATGTTATGCATATTTTACCATAATTAAAAATGTTTTCATGAAGATAAAATTTAAAAGTAATTTACTCCCAATTTTAAAATTTAAAATATTTTCCAAATTATTTTTATAGTTTTGATATTCTCTATAAGGGTATGTTGGAAAATAAATTTAAAAATTTTTTAACTGTTCTGAGTGTTATGTTAACGGTTAATGATATTAAACTATGAGCCATGCAATGTCTATAATTTAGAAATGTATTGAGCTTTATACTATAACATATGAACAGTTTTTAATATGGCCCATAGACATTTGAATATAATGTATATTCTCCATTGATAAGATACATAGTTTGGACAACAACTATTAAGTAAAGGTATTTGAATTTAAAAAATTGATGAGGCTGATGTACTATTTCACATGCACTGGTGCTTGTGTCAGGCCATTGTGTGTGGCTAGCTGTGCGTGAGGACCCTGCGGAAGAGACACTGGTTGCCTCTCTCTGTTCACTTGGAGCCAATTGCAATGACTTGCCATTTAAGAGAACTCAGGTAAATGATGTTTTTAAACTACTTTTAACTAAACTAGCCCTCACAAAATGAACAGGAGGCTTTAAAAGTTTCTTGAAAAAAACCCCCAGCAGATTAAAAAATATGAATAACTTAAGCTCAAGTAGGTAAGAAGCAAATGACAGGGCTGCCACTTTTTCATTACAAGCTCTTTGGCCTTGTGTCAGTAAAAATATGATGATCTAATCAGATTTGGCAATAAGCTAAAATATTTTCAAAATATCTAGATGATTTGAAATATGGACTTACATCTACCCAAGCTAATGATGATCCCTAAGTGCGTTCTGTGCCTTGAGATAATAACAGTAGCAATTCATGTGTCTAATTTAATAAATAAATTAAAATGCATATATTCAGGAGTGGATGCTAACAATAATTATGGTAATAGGGATGGGAAAGAAAAAATCTTTGGAGGCCACTGATGTAGCCAAAAACTCCCAGACACTTTTGACACAATATCGCAACTCAAAAGGCACCAATAAAGCATTTTTAAGAAAGCAGCACTTCCCAAACAAAGCCGAATCCCCCAAATTCCCGAGTTTGGAGGCCAGCGAAGGCCTGATCTACAAGGAATATCTTCTTTGAAGAAATTTGAAATTTTCTTCAAACTCTTCCTCCAGTAAGGGCTGCTCTCCAGAAAATCTATGATTAGGGTAAATAAGTAATTCCTCCAGTGCACTTAGACATGCACTATTTATGGTCCAGATATAGTTAAGGACAGGTGTGATTTTCAATGACTGTACCTGCTTTTCTTCTCTGCATTTCTTCAGGGTTCTCATTAGGTTGCTATGTTCCTCCTCTCTTCTTTCCATCAGGATTTTCATTTGCTTCATGCCAGTCAAAGCCTTCTTCACCTCTTCATCTATATCTATCTCCCCAGCCTTGGAAAAACCTAAAAGATTACGATGTAGTTGTAGTTTTTTCTTTTGAGATCTGATCGGATTACAATGTATCAAAACACAATGAGTTCGCCAACTTTTCATGATCCCCCAGCAGAGGCTTAATTGTTCTTTTTTTTTAACAGCATCAAACTTTGAAAGCAGATCACAATGATTTGGGCTGTCAGCTGCCACATGGACATGGCTACCACCCGGGTGATATCTTCTGTTCCTCACTTCTGAACTGCTAGCCAAGTCAGAGTTCATTTAACCCTATTCTTATCATTTTCCTCAGGGCCTGTTTTCATTTATCCAATTGTTTTTCTTTCCCTTAAAACTCAAGTGTGTTTATATTAGAAGAAAACATTGAATTTTCTTCACAGACAATTTATATTAAATGCCCAACTGGGAACCTTAAACAGAGTGAACAATTTCCTTTTCTTTCAGCTTCAGTTACCTTCCCAGGAGGCATAAAACCTAGAAAGCATCTTGTATAATGCAAGATTCTTTAATAACCTACTGGACATCTCTTATACCCCTTTAATAAGCCTTTAGCGAGTATGAAATTCATGGTTTGTCATTCTCTCTTCACAATAGCCAATGTGGCCACCAGAGGAGCTTAATCTGGCCTCCAAATTTAATTACAGATCCCCAAAAAAGAAACGTTTAAACTAATTTATTTTCCTGTTAAGTACTCAAAGCATATCTCATCAAGCAAAGGCCACAAGTTAGTGAGCACAGACCAACAAGATTCAATGTCATTATAACCCATTCTTTCACTATCTCAAGAATAACTGCATGGATTACTTTAATTGTTTAAATTTTTCAAATGCTAGAAAAGAATTTCACTGTTCATTAAAACTGTGCTCAGAGGACACCAAACATCTGGATGAGACCAAGCAATGCAACTCAAAACGTTGGCAAGTTTTATCTCTGTGATGGCAAACATCTGGATATGTGGACCATTCTCAGAGACGCATTTGGAATTTTCTATTTTTATCCAGATGCTTGGCGTCTTGTCTACTTGGCTTAAGTGCCTGGAGAACATCTCACCGTGAAACTAGAGGGCATCCTGAATACGGTTATCTCTCAACTGTAAATCACCGTAAATGCCAGCAGAACATGCAAACAGGCAAACGGGACACAGCGCAGATAAAAAAACCAAACATTACCCTTCAGGCCTCCATGGATAGCAGTTTTGTCCTTCCACGTAGGTGCACAGTGACAATCTTTCAACCACAGCAGATACACAATAAACACCAAGAGTGGCAGCTTCATGTTTCCGTTGTGACTGCAAAGGAAAAATAAGCCTGCATCAAATGCCTTAGGTTAAGTTAGTTTCTACTGGCATCAATTGAAAACACATGGTGATCCAAAGCATTTTTCTGTCAGTTTTTCTTTATGACTTTAGACAATGTATGCTGATATGGCTGAGACATAAGGAAACCTGAAATCTAAATAAATTTTTAAAAAAGACAACCCAAGTCCCTATTTTGTTTACATTCTTCCTGACAGTTAAATAAGGTCATCATCTGAAGCATTTGAAATTTAGGGCAACCAATAGCATGAATAACAGCCCCATAGAATCCAAACTACATTTTATTTCCTTGTCAACAGTAAATATCCCCAAACACAGAATTAGGTATGTCAAAGGGACTGTTTTTTTCAAAATTCAGAGTCCACAAGTAAGTTTTAACTAAATGGCTTACTACTTATTTTTTTATGAAAGCAAAAACCCCTCAGATTTTTCTCATACATCTTATAAAGTCCATCAGGATGTATGAATCATGCACAGTTAAATTTGTTTCTTCTCAGATAATAAATTTCCTTTTAAATTTAATTTGATAAATATTAGTTGCAAACATTCCAAATAAAAATGTATGCTTTCATAAAGTTATATCTATAAAATAACTTAGATTATCTTAATTCCTCCCAAAGGGGATATTTATCTGCTTTATGTATATTTGTTATTAAAAAAAAACTCCATTATTTAATCAACATTTGGAATATCTTTTAAAAATACTAATATTTACAAAGCTATCACATTTTATATCTACGGTTATCATTTGGACTAATTCTCTTTCTATTAAGACCCTATTTACCAAATGAAGTTTTAATATATTTACCACCAACTTTGCAGGCTCTCCCCAGTGAGGTTGTCACCAGCTTCTGGAAGGACCTTCACTTTTCTCTGATTTAATTTTTGTCTGTGTCAGGGATTTTGCCTTGTTCTATTAATTTGATGACACAGTTCTTAATCCTATTAACCTAGCATTTTGAGATTATGGTTTAAAATGCGGTAGGGTTTAGAAAGAAACACTAGAGGGCGGGCTGTCTACACGATCAGGAACAATGACCTTGAGTTACTTTATCTTACACAAATTTTTTTTTTTTAATATGGAATGCTTCATGAATTTGCATATCATCCTTGTGTAGGGGCCAAGCTAATCTTCTCTGTATCATTCCAATTTTAGTATTTATATGTACTGCCGAAGTGAGCACACACAATTTTTTTTTTTAAGATTTTTTTGATGTGGATCATTTTTAAAGTCTTTATTGAATTTGTTACAATATTGCTTCTGTTTTATGTTTTGGCTTTTTGGCCTCGAGGCATGTCTCGCGAGGCATGTGGGATCTTAGCTCCCTGATCAGGGATTGAACCCACACCCCCTGGAAGGTGAAGTCTTAACCACTGGACTGCCAGGGAAGTCCCCACAAATATGTTTTGATAGGACTCATTAAAGCCTTAAAAATATATATATATATATATATATATATTTTTTTTTTTAATTTGAAATTTATGGGACTTCTCTGGTGGTCCAGTGGTCAAGAATCCACCTTCCAATGCAGAGGATGCAGGTTCAATCCTTTGTTGGGCAACTAAGCCTGCCTGCCACACCTACTGAGCCCACATGCTCTGGAGCCTGCGTGCCACAACAAGAGAGCCTGCCTGCTGCAACGAAAGATCCCACGTGCTGCAACTAAGACTGGACGCAGCCAAAAAATAATAATATAATAAAATAAATAAAATAGAAATTTATTCTATGTATATTCTTCTATAGGCCAAACAAATTTCTTTGATTGAAAGTATAAGCAACAATATGAAATAAAGTAAATGCTTAGTTAAAACATTTTGAGATAACTAATAAGGACCTACTATATAGCACAGGGAACTCTACTCAATACTCTGTAATGACCTATATGGAAATAGAATCTAAAAAAGAGTAGATATACATATATGTATAACTGATTCACTTTGCTGTACAGCAAAAACTAACACAACATTGTAAATCAACTATACTCCAATAAAAATTAATTTAAAAACATTTTGAAGATTATTTACATAGTCATTTGGCATTTTAAAAAATACATGCAAACACATTTTAACTAAAGTGATAACATTGAGCATATAAATGAGTATTTTACTACAATTTGATAATTGATTAGCTGAACTGAAAATTCAGCAAATGATTCATTTAAAAGCAATTTAGAGAGTCACCATAGCCAGGTGTTGTCTGGGTCTCTCTGGCTACTGAAATCTCAAGATTGTCTTGGGCCCCCTTTGCAAGTTTTGAAGGATTAGCCAATCAATACTTATTAGATACTCAATACTTTCTAAGCAGGTCACATTGTTTTGAACTGGTTCACCTGCCTTTCAGGGCCCTTAGAAGTTGATCCTTGTGTCTGAGTAACTTGCAGTCTGGAGTTTATCTCTGCTCTGCTTGGACATAGGGATGGGCAATTACAGGACACACGTGAAGTCCTGCCTACACCTCATTTCAGCTGTTTTGACTACCTGCTGAATCTCTGATTTAGTGGAAAACCTCTTAGCTCTGTTGGAAAACAGATCAGCTCAAAGCAAATTGACCTATTATCATTTTAAGAAGCCTCACGTCATTTTTGAGCAACTACAATCCACACCTACAAACAGATGTGTCCTATCCTGAGAGGTGATTGGTTGGCCAAAGGAAGAAGCAGTACTTTGGGTATTTTTCTCAGGAAGAGGAGAGCACAGTTCTGGGAAAGTCAATCATAGGAAATTGTGCAGCATCAGTGCAAACTCTGACCCTGAGAACCTTTCTTGTTAGTTTGCTGTTGTCCAAGTTTGGACCCATTTGAAGTCCTGGCTGGCATCTACATGCTCTTTTTCGACAACCCACATTTTGTTGAAAGTGGAACCAATGTTTAGGAAGACTGGTGGTTCATGCTCTAGTGGTAGATTTTTTTCTGTATTCCATGTTCCCCCTTTAAGTGTAATTTCCTAGAAGAGAACTTTATTGCTAACTAGTACTAATTACTTTTAAAATAGCCTGAAGCAGGGCTTCCCTGGTGGTGCAGTGGTTGAGAGTCCACCTGCCGATGCCGGGGACACGGGTTCGTACCCCGGTCCAGGAAGATCCCACATACCGTGGAGCGGCTGGGCCCGTGAGCCATGGCCGCTGGGCCTGCACGTCCGGAGCCTGTGCTCCGCAACGGGAGAGGCCACAACAGTGAGAGGCCCGTGTACCGCAAAAAAAAAAAAAAAATCCTGAAGCTTCCAAAAACTTTCTTCCTCTAATTGTTTCAGCTGTTTTCACAGATGCCATTTTGTTCTTAAGATTAGGTAACACTTCGTGTGAATCTGGTTACTTTCATAATTATGACATCATTACATTCAAGATTTAAGTGGGTTGTAAAATATTATAGCTAGTCAGTAACTAAGGACACCTAGAAGCAAGGTCATCTTAATTAAGAAGGACAACAAAAAGAGGCACAGGGTATTAACTGAAAAATAGAGAAGTCAGACAGATGGACTTCAAAATGTCAGGTTTATTGTTGGTAAGTTTGGGCTTGGACAGAGCATCTTAGATGTGTGCCCATAATGGACTTGCTACTATGTCACCCCTGATTATATCGGCCCACCCTGCCACTGGCATAGCTAGACAACCTCTGGGCTTCCCTTCGGGTAACTACTTGGCACAGAGCAGGCCAGGAAACCTGTGCCACTTGTGCTGTTTCTTCTGTGGAGCCCAACTCCAGGATATGATGTCCATGGTCCGTGGAGCTGTGTAATCCGGCAGCCCTGCATGTGTCCTGTGGATAAGTTGGGATTTGCTGTCTTGCACCAGTGAGGTCAGAAAGGGGAGGAAAGAGAGCGAAGCCTTAATGCTTTTGCCACAACTTGGATTCTCCCGTGTGTCAACCCACTCCCGCTTGGGAGGGAGTGCTACTCTGGCAGAAGTCCCTTCCCTTCCCACCAAAAAAAAAAAAAAAAAAATCAAGGAGGGATTGCATAAGAGAAGTAAAATACAAGAGCATAAAGATCCAAATAAATGACTTATGTAGATTATAATTAAACCGTGGGTAATTATTAGTCAAATCCATTTTACCTGCCTTTGCTAATCAAGGTCATTTTAAGACTTGCACATCCTCCAAGCAGCAGGCAGCTGAAGCAATAAGATGTTTGCCCAAGTTATTTTCCAGGTACTTGGAGTCAGCTGTGTCTAGTTGGAGATGAGCTGGATAGGACCAAGCTGAAGTGGTTAACACTGGTTAGGACCACCAACCCTCCAACTGGGCATGTGTGAGTGTCCAGTCAGTGACGTTTCGATGTCAGAGGGCCAAAAACTCCACCCTCAGGACCATGTTAAGCACCTCCAGTTTTGAATGTGCAGAGGCCTTCATAGAACGATGACGATTACCACACCTTTTCCCAAGCACTTTCCTCATGCTCCCCACGTTCCTTACCCCTCAGACCATCCTGCTTCTTTATTCTTTATCTCCCAAATACCCCAAGGCCTTTGCACCCCAAAGGGGGAGGATGGTCTGAGACTTGTTCTCCCATCTCCTCACTTGACTGCCTTGTGAATAAACCTTCTCTTTGCTGCAAAACTTGGCAACTCAGTGTTTTCGCTTGCTGAGTGTCAGGCAAAACGATCCTGGTTCAGTAACAATAGTAATAATTTCCCTAGCTCTGCTTCCTTCCTTCCTCCCTCCCTCCCTCCCTCCTTTTCTTCCCTCCTTCTTTCTTTCTTTATCTTCATCTATTCAGCCATTCATTTAATAAAATTAAAGATATAATTCATATCAAAAAGCAAAATTTTGAAGTAGACTGTAAATACTCTTTTGGGGCAAATGTTGGCAGAGAGGACCAAGGGTAAAGTATAAAGTTCACTGATTTAAGAATCAGGTTCTGTCAAAATCCTTGCCTCGTGGTGGGCTCTGGATTTCTCTGTGTCCTCATCTAAAAATGAGAAATTATTGGAAGAAATAATCTCAACACTTACTCCCAGCTCTAAATATCTGTGATTATTATTCTTGTATTCTCATCAAGCTTCAACATAGTTTGAGTCCATCTGTAAAATAACACAGCCACCTTATCTCTTGTATAGAGTTACTGAACAGGTCAAATTAGTTAATACAAACGAAAATGATTTATTGAGCCATAGAGCACAATGTAATTGGAAGGTAGACCAACAACCTCTTTTAAAAAATTCAGACTAAACTAAAATGATTGTTTTAGGCTCATATAACATAGGCAGCAAAAGTAGGCATTGAATCCAGATTTCAAAATCTTTCATGAAAAAGACCAACCTTGAATATAATATGAAGAATTTATATCCCATTTAACCTCATCATGAAATCAGAATTTATCAGAACAGACCAGCACCACAAAAATTTAATTATTGATCAGGATGTATATAAATACCAAAAACATTCTAGAATTTCCATGACACCGAGCACGGTTCTTCTCTTGCGTCCAGGGAGTTCAGTCTTGGAACAGCTCATTTATCAGCAAATACATGTTGGGCAGCCTTGTGTTCCACACACTGAGGTTCTATGGACGTTGGGGCGAGACAGAATAGATGGTCCCTGCCCTGTAGGAGCTCCTGTTACATTCCAGGGGGAGGGAAGTGGCCACCACGCAAATAAGTACCTAAGCAAGAACGTATCAGAGCGTGAAAGCTGTTACAAAGAAAATAAAACGGGATAAGGGGATTGCCTGTGTTTTGGAAAGTGGGGGCAGCTTTAGTCTGGGAAGCCAAGGGAGGCCTCTCTGAGGAGGGGACGTCTATCTAACACGATCCTTGAGAGCAGAGCCTAGTGCAAAATGGAAAGGTGAGGCCCCTCAGTTCAAAAATGAAGAATTTCAAGATGCTAACAGCGGAGCATTAAACCAATACGGGGCCATAGGGATCAGGGGGTGCAGGACTCATGCGCAAGAAGCAAGCCCTGCCTGAAAGATGGAATAGCAAGTGCAAGGGTAGGAACAAACCCTGCACGTTTGAGGAACTGAAAATAGGCGCATGTGGTGGAGGGCAGCGAGAGGAAGGGGAAGTAGGATGCTAAGAGGCAGAAAGTGCGGATCATGTAGTATGGCAGGGTCAGGCATGAACAATTATTTTTAATAACAGGATCACTGTGGAGAATTTACAAAGGGCAATGATATGGTCTGATTGACTGGTTTTAACAGACCCCTGTGGCCACTGTGAAGGACCGATTATGGGACAGTCAGGTGGGAGGGGAACCAGGGGGGAGGGAGTTTCCATCACCCGGACAGATGGCCACACAAGGGTGGCTCCTTGGGTGGAGTGAGAAGTGGTCAGGCTTGGGACTTATTTTGGAGGCAGGACTGGATTGTGAGCTGAGGGAAGGAGCAGAATCACTGGGGACTGCTGGGGTTGTGATGCACTAAGTGTGTCCAACGATGCCCTGCCCCGGATGAGAAAGCCTGGGGCGTGTAGCCCTCCCTCATTTCCCACGACTCCTGACCTGCAGCCTGGATTTCACTCTCTCTGCCAGTGGGAAGTTTTATTGTTAAACGCATCACGGAGCTACTGATCACCAAATCCACGGCTTACTTTTTGTCCTCTTTCTTGTCCTCCACGTGGCATTTGGCACAGTTGACTAGCAACTACTTTTTTTTAAATATAAATTTGTTTATTTATTTTTGGCTATGTTGGATCTTCGTTGCTGTGCGCGGGCTTCTCATTGCGGTGGCTTCTCTTGTTGCAGAGCATGGGCTCTAGGTGCACGGGCTTCAATAGTGGTGGCTCGCGGGCTCCAGAGTGCAGGCTCAGTAGTTGTGGCTCACGGGCCCAGCTGCTCCGCAGCATGTGGGATCCTCCTGGACCAGGGCTCGAACCCATGTCCCCTGCATTGGCAGGCGGATTCTTAACCACTGCACCACCAGGGAAGTCCCGCAACTATTTTTTTTTTTTTTTTTTGCGGTATGCGGGCCTCTCACTGTTGTGGCCTCTCCCGTTGCGGAGCACAGGCTCCGGATGCGCAGGCTCAGCGTCCATGGCTTACTGGCCCAGCCGCTCCGCGGCATGTGGAATCTTCCCGGACCGGGGCACGAACCCGTGTCCCCTGCACCGGCAGGCAGACTCTCAACCACTGTGCCACCAGGGAAGCCCCCGCAACTATTTTTTAAAGCAGCTGGTCTTTGGTATTACTGAACCATTCTCTCTGGGTTCTCCTCTTACTCCTCAGACTGTTCCTTTTATTTGTAGCAGGATGGGGTTCACCTTCCCCTTCATTCTTTTAATTCCACCTAGTCTCACTGGGTTCTCCATCTTCTAAATCTCCTTTATCTCATCCATCCCAACCCCTCCGCAGGAAGAGGGTCTTTTAGGATAATAACAAACCGCAATTATGCTGTGAGAGGCAGTGTATACTGCTCCCCCTGCAAGGGTATGATGACACAGGCAGGCGGGAAGAGATCCCTGGGGTGAACCAAGCCAGGACCCCAGAGAAATGGAGAAGAGGCACATGTAAGGGAGACCAAGGGCATGTGACGTGGACGCAGCACTGACCAGAAGTGATCTGAGAAGAGTGGTCGATATGTTACATGAACCTCTGGGTCCAGGCATATTTCTTTTTTTTTTTAAATAATTCTACAGCATTTCTATTGATTGATTGATTGATTGGCTGTGTTGGGTCTTCGTTTCTGTGTGAGGGCTTTCTCTAGTTGCAGTGAGTGGGGGCTACTCTTCATCGCGGTGCGCGGGCCTCTCACTGTCACGGCCTCTCTTGTTGTGGAGCACAGGCTCCAGACGCGCAGGCTCAGTAGTTGTGGCTCACGGGCCCAGTTGCTCCGCGGCATGTGGGATCTTCCCAGACCAGGGCTCGAACCCGTGTCCCCTGCACTGGCAGGCAGACTCTCAACCGCTGCGCCACCAGGGAAGCCCCAGGCACATTTCTGACTAGTTGCAGGTAAGAGTGAGCTGAGCCTGTTTGCCCAACCATCCTGCTGTAGATCCCCATGGCTGCGTTCCGTATTCTTTCACAGTATTTGCAGAGTGCCGTTTGTGTGCCAGGCACTTTATCAGACATTAGACACCTGCTCGGTCTTTTTCCTGACCTTCTTCCTCTGTCCCAGCCTTAGATGTTTATATTCCCCAGGATTCTCTTCTTGGGGAAAATGCCAAGCCACACTCTTTGGCTGATGTGACCTGGAACCTCAGACACTCATAGCCAGCCTTCTACTGGCTGCCTCTCGGACTGCCTGGCCCACAGGGATTTCAGACTCAACAGTTCCTAATCCAGCTTTTTCTCCTCAAGCTTGCCTTACCATGGGATCCCAGTCACCAGATCCAGATATTTGAAAATTATCCCAGACTTCCCTCTCTTCTTCAATCCAGGGGCCAACCCAAGCAGACTGCCAGACGATGTGTTGAATTTGGGCTCATGGAATGTCAAGACCCATGTGAGTTAATGGCTCGAGAAGCTTTATTATTATTGATAAGCTAAAGCACGTAGAAGTCAACAGACCGTCAGAGCAAACAAGCAAAATTATATATAACTGCAAATCAGGTTTTTCTTTAAATTCTGGCTACATTATTATGACCCTGGCAAATGTGTTTTAATTTGGTTCTTGATCTCCATGGCAACAGGATAGGTAAAATACCATATGTATTTGATGACAACTGGAGCCTATACCAATGACCTATGGAGGAATAAATCATTCTATCAGTTGTGGATAGTACATTTCAGCCTCACCTTCTGATCCATAACTGCCTAAGTAGTTGCAAGTCCAAATTAAATAATAAAATATGAACAAGAGCATATAAATAATAGAATATATCACCTGGCTTGTTGGGTTTTTCTGAGCAAACTGGACTTTTTTGTTTAAGGTCTTTTATTTTTTTTTTAATTTTTTGGCTGCGTTGGGTCTTCGTTGCTGTGCGTGGGCTTTCTCTAGTTGTGGCGAGCGGGGGCTACTCTTTGTTGTGGTGCGCGGGCTTCTCATTGCGGTGGCTTCTCTTCTTGTGGAGCACAGGCTCTAGGGTGAGTGGGCTTCAGTAGTTGTGGCGCACGAGCTTAGTTGCTCCACGGCATGTGGGATCTTCCTGGATCAGGGATCAAACCCATGTCCCCTGCATTGGCAGGCGGATTCTTAACCATTGCGCCACCAGGGAAGTCCAAACTAGGCTTTTTCTACATGGAAAAAAAGAATTCTTCATGGGTACTGACTGCAAATTTTTAGAAGAAGGCAACACACCTAAAATATTAAAATGGGCAAAGAAATTATACACGTATCTTGTAGATAGATCAGGAGCCCTTACAAATGGTCTTTGGGTTATTGCCAGATTTTTATCCAAAAGGAGGCAACAGACTTGCCAGGATAAATTATCCTTATTTGAGTATTGAAGGAAATTGTGACTCTGGAAGGCAAAAAAACTAGGGAACATTTTGGGTTATTTGTAAATTCATTAAAAAGTAGAATAAATAAAATAAAAGTAAAAGAAACTATCCTGGAATTATTCTAAAGTAGGTGACGTAAAATACCATGTGTGTTTTCCTGAAATGTGTCCTTCATCATTTTTATTTTTGAACTTTCTATGGGTAGAATGTTCTTTCTTCAAATTAGAATTAATTTTAAAACTCTTTCAGGAGCACGGATACAATCCTGCATAATAATAATAGCACATTGCAGAACAGGAACTCAAGCAACTAACAAAACAGAATTTGTAAAGCATCAGAATTTTAAAAATGCCAGATCACAACAAAGATCCTTTAAAATTTACTTAAATATTTAAAATGATTGTACTGAGAGCTGTTGTCTCTTGACAACATAAATATGTTGTCAAGTTTTACTTTAGAGTTTTAAATTCAGTTTGCTTATCTTAAATTGTTTTATTTTAAAAGATACCATTTGATTATTAATAAAGTATATGTATACACATGTATAAGACACATACATATATGAAACAAAATAAACCCTTTTTGTAGTACTTGGTGGCTGCACGTGCTTTGGGGTTCATTTTTTACTAACAATGTCAGGCTTCATCCCCTACAGCTGGTCACTGCATTCTATCCATTTTATCTCATTCATTCACTCAAAAAGTATCTAGGCTGTATACAATTCTTCATAGCAGCTTTGTTCATAATAACCCCACACTGGAAACTACCCACATGTCCTTTGGTGGGTTCAGTGGGTTGAACAAACACTGGTACATCCATGGAATACTACTCAGCAAGAAAAAGGAGTGAAATATTGATACACACAACTTAGATGAGCCACAAGCAAATTATGCTGAGTGAAAAAAGCCAGTCCCCGAAGGATCCATGATACATGATTCCATTTATGTAACATTCATGAAATACCATAATTATAGAGATGAAGAACAGATTAGTAGTTTTCAGGGGTTAGGGATGGCAGATGGATGTGGCTATCAAGAGGTAACATGATGGCTTGAGCATGTTGATTATGGTGGCGATGCCACACATACACACGAGTGTGTGTATAACTGATGAGATCTGAAAACACTGTGATTATATTAATGACAATTTCTTGGTTTTGATATTTTACTATAATTGTATAAGAGGTGAACATTGCCGGAGGCTGGGTGAAGTGTACATGGGGTTTCCCTATACATTTCCTTGTAACCTCCTGGGAATCTATAATTATTTCAAAATTAAAAATTAAAAAAATTCTCAGATTTGTCTGCACTGTCCTGGGCATTGTCCTCCTTTTTGATTTCCTTTACAATATGTGTCCCCTCTTTTACATCTCTACTGCTGCCCTGTTTTAGATCCCCTAAGAGCAGGGATTGTTGTTTTATGGTCTAATGAATCTCCAGTGCCTGGAACAGTGTTTGGCAGAGAGAGAGAGAGAGAGAGAGAGAGAGAGGCAGGCAGTGTGCGTGTGAAATGAACAGAATTGCTTAACATCCGTACACGTCCTGAACCCAGTCTATTTCTCCACACTATCTCCCTCTGCTGCCTTCCCTATACTTAGTGCTCCAGCTGCCCTAACCTGCTAACAGTTGCATGAATACATCCTGGTGAGTTTTCTCTCCATGCTAGACATTGCCCCTTCCAGGTCTTTCTCCCACTTATTATTTATCCTTCAGTGTTCAGATCAAGAAGCATTTACTCATTCCCATTCTCTGGGCATTCTTGAGCATGCCCTCCTGTATCACACCATTCTACTTATGTATATACCTCTATTACTTCACTTACCTCCTTTAATTCAGTAGTTTATTTACCTATTGAATCAGTCAGGGTTTGTACAGGAAACAGAAGGCACACTCAGATGAAATCATGAAACTAACTTTATGAAGGGACTATTCACAGAAGTGGGCAGAGGTAAGGAAATTGATTATTGGCTAAGGGAGCCCTGCAAGTGCTGGAGGCTTGGAGGAGAGAATTACAATCACAGAGCAACGGCCAGAGCTTCAAGCCAAAACAATGCCTCCCATTGGCTGAACTCAACCAGAAGCCACAGAGCAAGACAGCCCCAGAGATGCAGCTCATAGAGATCAATCCTTGAGGCGTTGAGCAAGGCAGAGAGAGGGCGAGAATGGATCTGGGGGAGACAGTGGCAAATAGAGACCAAGTGACACATGTTTCTCTCCCCATTAGATGGAAGGTTCCTGAGGGCAGGACCATTTCTCATTCGTTCTTGTAGTCCCAGCACCTAGCACAGGGCTTGACCCAGGATAATCATCCAATAAATCCTCGTGGAAGTGAATTACAATGTTAGGGCATATACTATATTTAACTTAATATTTATAGGAAAGTAGGCGGGAAGGCAGGCAAGCTGTTTACAATCTATCTTTGGCCCATTTTAATTTGCTTTCACATGGAACTGTTTTTATACGTTTCTTGATATCATATCTAACTTAGATGACAACAGCACAACCAAGACAGAATCCACTGGAAAGGCTAATTTTGGTCATCTTGCTTTGCTGAGTTCAGTCTAATAGCTCCAAAAGCAACACGAACCTGGAAATAGTTGTATCCACGTGGGGCTATCAGCATAAGACACAGGGCGTGAGACACACAAAATATTTCAGTTAGGGATGCTTGTCTACTAATTGTACAACATCATCTCCAGATCCTGGCCCCCAGCAGGCAATGAATAAAAGCTTGCTGACTGTCTAGAGTCAGGCAAGCCGTGTAGATTTTTGAGGCATGAAAGAATCCAGATACTCTATCTAATGATATACATCAGGCCATTGCGTAGGGTGACCAACCATCCTGGTTTGCCTGGGACTGTCCTGGTTTTAGTACTGAAATCCTTCAGCCTGAGAAACCTTCTGTCTCAGGTCAGCTGGGACAGTTGTTCACCCTACAATTAGGGTTAATTAAAAAATACAGATTTAGGGGGCGGGGCTGCGGCGAGCGCCGGAAGCGGCCGAGCAACAAGGGGACGTCTCGTCGCCGGGTCTCGAGCAGCTGCCTCGGAGCCGCCGGACGGACCACCTGCCCCACCATGGCTGAGAGTGACTGGCCCGAAAAGGGCCCCATGGCCGCCCAGGCCAAGGCCAAGTCCTCCTCTCTAGCAGCTCAGAGAGGAGGAGAATATGTGGAGGCTTCCAAGAAATGGGCCGCCGGCCAGAACAAACAGCATTGGATCACCAAGAACACAGCCAAGCTGGACCTGGGGACTGAGAAGCTGCATCACGACCGGGTGAGCCTGGAGGTGGGCAAGGTGATCCCGCAGGGCCGGCAGAGCAAAGGGCTGACGCAGAAGGACCTGGCGACGAAAATCAACGAAAAGCCACAGGTCGTCGCTGACCGTGAGAGGGGCCGGGCCATTTCTAACAACCAGGCTCTGGGCAAAATCGAGAGAGCCATCGGCCTTAAGCTCCGGGGGAAAGACATTGGGAAGCCGATCGAGAAGGGGCCCAGGGCGAAATGAACACAAAGCTTCGAAATCAGCGCGTTCCAGCTGATCTTGTCTGGCTGGTTCCGCGTGGGTCTCTTCACGCGGCCACGCGGAACACGGGGCGGTAGCCCTGCCCGGGAGCGCCCTCTACCCGTACCTGCTGTCAGACTAACAAACAAAACCTTGCAAAGTGTTTGCTTCTCCTGATTATTTTCCTCCCTGTCCCCGTCCCTCACGTGGGGTGCGGAACGCTGTCTTCCTCTCCCCTGGGGTCTGCCCCGTCACCGGGGTGGCTCCAGGGAGCTCGGAGGGGGACCACCTCGCACATGGTGGGCAGCCACCGTCTGGGAGAGGAGCTGCGTCTCCAGCCCGGCTCGTAGAGAAGCTAATAAACATTTGTTGCCCTTCCAAAAAAAAAAAAAAAAAATATATATATATATATATAGATAGATAGATAGATAGATAGATAGATTCCTCACGATATAGCTTCATTGAGGCATTATTCAGAGGTGATAAAGCTATTCTAGCTCTTTGACAGTTATCTTGAGTTTTGTAAAACTTAGAATCTTCTTTGACTGGGATCTGGTAACTTTGCTGATGAATCAATTAAGAAGTCCTAAGAAAAACCCTCCACTGACAGTATTTTCTTAACCCCAAACCTTACAAACATACTTAATCTAATTGGTTCCTCAGGTGTAAAATCAAAATGTACTCTAGCATATTTACAGAAATAACAAGCTTCTCTTTCCACTAATTTCCTCAGGTTTCTGGATATATTTCCGAACACCTTGCCAGCCTTGTCTGTAAACTGCAAGTCTCTTCTGATATTCTACGGGAGGAATATGCACTCACAGCTATTATACCAGTGGCCATTTCTAACTTTTGTATTTATATGCCAAGTGAGAAAGCAGTTGAGAACTAGTTAAGGCTTTTTGCAGCAAGTCTTCATCCTCAAACTTTTGGCTGAACTGTGGAAACTCAGTATTGCAATAAAACTGCCTGGTTCTGGAACCAGATACACTCCTTTTATTAGTGAGAAACATCATATAGATACTGATTTATGTCCTATATGGAAGTACAGGAAAGATTTAGCCTGTGTATAGTATTTATAATTTATGAGAGATTTTTAGAAAAAAAATTGGCAAATGGATTGCCTTGAATCTTGGTGGGAAAGGCTAAAGCTACTGAAGTAAATTAAAAACAAAAATCCAACTGCTGTATATACAGTAACAACAAGTGATAGTTTGCAAATAAGAGGAATAGTTACCCCATTCCAGTCACCAAAATTAAGATTTGCCTCTGTGATGTGACACTAAGGGAAATAATTTCATTAATACTTTAATTAAATTATTTATTAAATTAAAGTTAATTTAGATCAGCAGTCCCCAACCTTTTTTGCACCAGGGACCGGCTTCGTGGAAGACAATTCTTCCACGGACCAGGGTGTGGGGAGGATAGTTCAGGCGGTAATGCAAGCGATGGGGAGTGGCAGGTGAAGCTTCGCTCACTTGTCTGTCACTCACCTCCTGTTGTACTGCCCGGTTCCCAGCAGGCCGCGGACCGGTACCAGTCTGCTGTGGCCCGGGGGTTGGGGACCCCTGATTTAAATCATTATTAAGTTTTATAATTGTGACAATATGACAATTCCATGATAGTGACAAAAATGTCACTGACATTTTTGGTGCTAAAAATAAATCCTTTAAATAGTTTTGGGGGGTATACTTTATTTTATTTATTTATTTATTTTTTTGCGGTACGCGGGTCTCTCACTGTTGTGGCCTCTCCCGTTGCGGAGCGCAGGCTCCAGACGCGCAGGCTCAGCGGCCACGGCTCACGGGCCCAGCCGCTCCGCGGCATGTGGGATCTTCCCGGACCGGGGCACGAAGCCGTGTCCCCTGCATCGGCAGGCGGACTCTCAACCACTGCGCCACCAGGGAAGCCCCTTGGGCGGTATACTTTTAATGAAGGAATTGTGTGATATGTGAGTTATATCCTTTTTTCTTCCAGTTTTATTGAGATATAATTGACATACAGCACTGTATAAAGTACAGAATAATGATTTGTCTTACATCCATCACTACCACAAGAAGTAATGATTACCATGAGAAGTTTAGTGGAAATCTATCATCTCATATAGACACGAAATTAAAGAAATAGAAAAAAATTTTTTCTTGTGATGAAAACCCTTAGGATTTACTCTCTTAATAACTTTCATATATAACATGCCGCAGTGTTAGTTATATTTATCATGTTGTACATCACATCCCTAGTACTTATTTATCTTGTAACTGGAAGTCTGTACCTTTTGACCACCTTCATCCAATTCAGCCTCTGGTAACCACAAATCTGATCTCTTTTTCTATGAGTTTGGTTTTTTTTTTTTTTTTTGGAAGTATTGACATAATTGACCTGCAACACTATGTTATTTCCTAGTGTACAACCTAGTGATTTGATATTTCTGTACATTATAAAATGATCACCACATCATTTAAATAATTTGAAAAATCAACTATTTCTAAAGCTTTAAAAAAATTTACTTAAGCATCTGAAGTCACCATCACCTGAGAAAACTACAAATAATGAGAGTTACCTTAATTGAACATCTTACACTGTGTCAGGCACCGTTAGACATTTTACACAGAATCTCATTTAATCCTTTCAACCCTGTTATATGAGTATTACCAACTCCACCTCACAGTTTAATAAAACGAGGATCAGAGAAGTTAAGTAATTTGCCCAATGTCACAAAACTGTTAAGGCAGAGAACTAAAATTCTATCTAAACCAGATCTTTTTGTTCTCTCCACTATATCACACAATTCCCTTAAAAACAAAACCAAAATCACTTAAAAGTGTGTAAAAATACTATTCCAGTGACTATATTATTTTGCTTCTCTCTATATAATCTTCATTGTATGTTGCTAATTAAGAGTGAAGTTAAATAAGAAACCTTATAAGATCTATACTGATGCTTTTTGTGTATTGTAGAAGTATTCGTACCTTGAATGCTTGCTGAATGGTACTGGCTAATTCTACTCATTTACTAATTTGCTCATATATTTCCATTTCTGAAAATGTTGCCGAAAGCTGTTAAAAGGGAACAATGGGCATATTTATAAAGTTTAGTAAATCAAAACAACATGGGCACATGCTAAAGATTAATTTGGGATCATTTACATATATGGCATTCTAAAACAAAAAAAGAGGAGGTACTGTTTTTTTGAGTGCAGAAAAAGGAATGCAACCTATTTCTTGCAAGGGCATAGGAGCGGGTCTCATATTCTCACACATGGCTTTGTTTTCAAATTCTTGAAAGTGCAGAAATTCTTTTAATTTAAAGGTGAGCCCATGGAAAATCTGGAACAGCTGTAGAAAACCGTAGAGGAACGCAGTGCCACAGCCACTTTTCCAGTTTGTAACACCACCCCAGGGAGATCTGACCCTCTGCTCAGCACTGTTCTAAATTATCAAAGAGGCACCCCCGTCCCCATTGCTACAAACAAGATGCTCCCATGGAATTGATAGTCTCATTAACTGCTCCTGCCTAAAGGTTGTAAAGTGCAGAGAGGAACTCAGATAACCCTTTAGACACGAGAGAGACTCCAGGCTGTCCAAGGAAGAAGGCTCAGAGCGGGTCTAAACACAGCCTACTAGATAGTAAGTCTTGGGAAACAGCCATATCTCAATCCACTCTCCCAGGGACCTGGCAGAACATCACCATGACTTTCTGCAAGGTCATGCAAAGTTTAAGTGATTTTTACTCTCCCACATTCCGACGTGTCCTTCTCTGTCGATTCATTTCCCATGGTGGTTCATCATTCTTTATTTATGGCACCTTTATTAGTTAACAACATCTCATCTCTCCTAGTAATTGTGCTGCTGCATATTTTTGGAAGCTTCTGCGGTCACTGTCAGGGACTGAGGGATTTTCATTAATGTTGAAGGGAGAGTTTGAAAATCCTGTTCTCAAATGAGACAGGTAAAAAATGGTCTTATTAGGATTCCTGTTTCCAATGTCCAGAGAAAAGTCCCAGGGAGACAAAAACAGATAACAGAGCCTTGCCTTGTCCACTGGTGAGATTTGTACATTGAAAGTAGGCTAAGCTAGAGTAATCGGCTTAATCTAGCCATAAATAGTGTATGCAGCTCTTCATTTCATTAACATCATTAACCAGGGCCCATCAGGAATGTGGATTGAAATCACTGGGCCCTTTCGCGGTTTCCTCTGATGCTGATTTAGCCACCTGCGCGGAGAATGCCATGAACTGCCTGACACTGATACACAAGTGTCAGAGCGATTCTTCCGCTGTCTTTTTTTTTTTTTTTTTTTTGCCAATAGATTTGTAGGGATGGGTTGTCTCCTAGCATCTACCTCCTCCTCCCGGCTGTTTTGATAAAGAGAAGAAACGTCCTGGAATAGCCCAGGAGGTGGCCTGAGTTTTGCTGGCAGCCTCTGAAGTAGCCACCACTGTTTGCACGTTCCCCAGGAAAAAGAACAGGGGGTGGCTTTGTTCTGCCTACACCGGAGAGGCCCCATATCCACGGGGTTTGCGTGACCAGACAGTGCCTTTCTCTGGCTTTTGGTAAGGAGAGAAATTTCTTCCTCCTAAAGGACATCATGCCTCACCTATCACTCATATGCGGGCACGTGCTGCCCCCTGAAGACGTTCACCAGCTGTGCCACTAGCTGGAAATCAGACCTGTTAGCCCAGAGCGTTCGTTTCCCCTCCACCCCCAGCCCCATCCGTGACCCCCCAACCCGTCTCAACCCCCGGTGGCGGGGGGGAACCTAGGAGGCTCCCTGGCCTGCGGAGAACCAGCCATCTGGGTCTGCAGCGAGCAGTGGCCATCTGGCTCCAGCTAAAATGTTGTCAGGAAGGAATATGGGCCTACTGTGGAAAGAACATCCCATTTTCCGAAAGAAGCTAGGAATATAGAATCTTGCATGAAATCCCTGACTTTTCAAACTTGGCAAACTAACTTGGTTAAAAAAGAAAAACAAAAAGACCCCTCTGATGGCAGGCCCATGCGTAATATATACAATGCTTTGTGCAAATTAGAAAAAAAGCACCCCTCTGGGCAGATAAAGCAGGGGAAAAAAAAAAAGCAGTCAGTGCATGTGTGCCAAGTAAAAGGCACTTCTGGGCAGTTGTTCCTTGTGCCAGGCGCTGGGTTTAACGAGAGCGTCCTGGCCAGGGTTCAGCTTCCACTTGCCCGCTGGCTGCGCGCTGTGCGAGGTACACCGTGCATAGCTGAAGGCAGCTCTCCTTCAGCCGCCAAGTCAGTCTCTACAGGCCAGATTCTGCCCCTGGGCCTCCGCGGGGGGCGGGCAGATTCACAAACTCTGGGTGATGGAGGAGGGAGCAAGTGAGCCAGGAGGCCAACAGAAATTGCAGGCCTATACTTGCTAAGGAGCCATAAAAGTTTAAAATAGTTTTTCTACGCTGTGTCCCAAACTTGCTCTCAGTGGTCCTGGGGGGTGAACGGTGAATCAGTAGGAGAGTTTATTTTAGACAGCATTTTTCTGAGGTTATTGAACTCTGTATGTGAGGAGGATGTACTCGTTTATCTACTTTGCCTTTCTTAGTACACTTCATCTACAATTATTTTTAACATGTTCCCTCTATTGGTCTAGTATGGATCAGATCCCTTTATAGAAATTATTTCTAACTCTGACAACATCCTGAAAAGATGTTGTTGTACAGATAAAGATACTAAGGCTCAGAGAAGTAATTTTTCTGCCAAAACCAGCTAGGAACTGGCTCTGTTCTGGGCTTCAAACTTAGGTCTGTCACTAGGAAGCTATTGCTGCCCTATGATGATATGATGACTCTGTTACTTCTAACTGAGATTCCAAAGGCTTTAGCTTTTCTCCCTAATGGCACCTAATCAAGATCTGTGTTATTCAAGTACATGATGCATGGAAATCTCCTATTTGGTGCCTTCTCCCTTCTCCTTTTTATTTCTTGATAAATGCAAGAACAGGGACTTCCTTGGAGATCCAGTGGTTAAGACTCTGCGATTCCAATGCCGGGGGTGCGGGTTCGATCCCTGGTCGGGGAACTAGGATCCCACATGCTACATGGCCAAAAAAAAGAAAAAAGCAAGAACAGTTCTTTTACCAAGCAAAGGATGCATCTGTGTAGTGTATAACTTTGAAAATAACAACATCACCAGATGGACATATCCCAGTGAGTGTTGTTCTTTCAAAACACTGGGTTGCTATGGTGATTAGAGACTTATTCCAGCCATACTGTCATCAGTCACCACCTTTCTTCTCTTTTGGAAGAAACTTCAAAGCCAGTTTACAAACCATTCAGAGAAATTAGGCTCATCATTTCAGTGGCATTGATGGTTTTAAATGTCAAATGATAACATCCAGCTTTTCCAGCCACTCTGTCCATCAGATTTGACTACAAATCACTTGAGGCTATTTCCAAAGCTTAAGTCCAGTCTCAGTGGAGTTAGATTTGCCTCTTGAGAATGTTCCAGAGAATATGCTGGAGGTGTTTAGATTGTATCCAAAAGAGAACTTCCAAAAATATTCTGAGCCCAGCAGTACCATTGGTTAAGCGTGACTTTTGAAAGGGACACATGCATTGGGGAGTAAGTAGACAGGTCCTGACAAGCTGATTAAATTAAAGAGTTAGGGTGGTGGGCAATGTATACATTTCAAGTCTAGACTTAGGAGTCAGACAGACTTCCTTTTACCACTTACTAGCTGTGTGACCTTGCACAGATTACTTAATCTCTTCGTGTCTCAGTTACTGCTTTTGTAAAGTGGAGATAATTATTGAATATGTAGAAGCTCCTAGAACAGTGGGTGGTACAGAGTAAGTGCTATTTAAGTGTTGGCTATTGTTAAAATCACACATAGCACTTTATAGCATCACCTCGAATTATAAATGTATCAGGCAAGATCCGTAACAGGGCAGACATTTTCTATAAGTGTCATCACCAACTGTGGTAATAAAATGTTCTTATGTAGGATAAATAATTTTGTCTGGTTGTTAAAATCAAAGTGGAATTTGCCACGTCTAAAGGTTCTCTATCTAAATACACTGCATTTCAGATATAATCTGTAAAAAACTCGAAGCACTATGCTGTAAACCTGAAACTAACACAATATTGTAAATCAACTATACTTCAATAAAAATGTATAAATAAATAAATACACTCCATTTCATTTTACATCCAGGAATCCCAAATGAAAATAGAGATGCTTGGTAAGGTATCACAATATCAATATCTTGAAATACCTGTGGCATACTGGCAAAATATTCATCCAACCCATACCTCTGAACCTTTATGACAGGAACATAATCTTTACGCAGTGCAGTCCATCTTTGTGCAGCTTTGGTTGCTGAAAATTCTTCCTGATACGAAATTGAAATCTCTTTCCCTTATCATTCCTTCTCTCTGAAACCCCTTGGAGCCCCGTGGAACAAGTCCTATTTCTTTGGAAGTCATATTCCTCGAGAGAATTTTCTTTTCAGGAGAAACAGCCTTAGTTATTTTAAGCCATTTCTCTTAGGATGTGGTTTTGTATCCCCTCACCCTATTTATCTCACTGCTGTCAACAGGCCTTGATTTCTTCAGTTCCTTTTAAGATGTAAAACCTACAAGTGAGCACAGTCCTCCAGACCATAGAAATGGGTCTCCCTCCTCATTCGGTGAATCGCGCTTTTATGAATGTAGCCTGGGAACACATTCATTTTTATTTTAGTTTAGTCCTTACTTTGACAGCATCTCTGCACACTAAAGTGCCAAAAGAAAAGAACTGATTACCCAGAATCCTGTATCCTGTGAAGGTGTCCTTCAGGATGAAGGGGGAAATGAAGTTATTCTCAGAGAAAGAGAAAATAACTAAGAGAATTTGTCATTAGCAGATCTACACTAAAAGAATGGGCCTAAATAAACTGATTAAAAGACAGATATTGATAGAGTGGATTAAAACTAAATACATTCTACAAGAAATTCAATCCAAATATAATGGTATAGGCAAGTTGAAAGTAAAAGGATGTAAAATGATATATCTTGCAAACATTAATCAAAGGAAGCAGAAGTGATATATTTATATCATATAACATAGGCTTCAGAGCTCATAAAATTATCAGGGACTGAGACAAATGTTATATAATAGTAAAAGGGTCAATCCCCTGAGAAGTCACAGCAATCCTACATGCCTGTGCACCAAACAACAGAGCGGCAAAATACGTGAGGCAAAAACTAATAGAACTGAAAGGAGAAATAGACAGATCCTGAATTATAACTGGAGACTTCAATATCTCTCTCTCAACAGATTGATAGAATAAGTGGACAGAAAGTCAGCAGGGTTGTAGAAAAACTCAACATCACCAACAACCAACAGGACTTAATCATCATTTAAATAACAGATATGCTAAGGGCACTAATGAAAAAAGTGGACATTATGAAAGAACAGATGTGTATGTAAGTAGAGAGATGGAAACTCTAGAAAATAGTCAAAAGGAAATGCTAGAAATCAAAAACACTGAAACAGAAATGAAGAATGCCTTTTTTGGGCTCATTAATAACCAAGGAAAGAATCAGTGAGCTTGAAGATATGTCAATAGAAACTTCAAAAACTGAAATGTAAAGAGAAGAAAGAATGAAAAAGATAGATCAGAATGTGTAAGCAGACTTGCCTGATGGCGCAGTGGTTAAGAATCCTCCTGCCAATGCAGGGGACACGGGTTCAAGCCCTGGTCTGGGAAGATCCCCCATGCCGCGGAGCAACAAAGCCCACGTGCCACAGCTACTGAAGCCTGCACACCCTAGAGTCCGTGCTCCACAACAAGAGAAGCCACCACAATAACATATGTATGAAGGGAATACCAGAAGGAGAAGAAAGAGAGAAAGGAAAAGAATAAATATTGAAAATGATGATGGCTGAGAATTTTCCAAAATTAATGATGGACACAAACCACAGATCCAGGAATCTCAGACAACACCAAAAATCTGCATGTAATTATCAAACTGTAGAAGTGGTGAGCCTTTTGTAATGTATAGAAATATTGAGTCACTGTGTTGTGCACCTGGAACAAAGAATGTTGTAGGTCAATTATACTTTAATTAATAAAATAATAAATAAACAAATAAATACCATACTATGTTACCATAAATGATAAAATAGGGTGTATTTACAGACCCTATGTTTAAAACATCTTTTTATTTTTATGAATCTCCTTTATACTTTTAAATACACATTAGCTAAACACCATGGTATTTTAATGCTTCCTATTTGGTTAAAAAATGTCTGGGCTTCCCTGGTGGCACAGTGGTTGAGAGTCCACCTGCCGATGCAGGGGACACAGGTTCGTGCCCCGGTTTGGGAAGATCCCACATGCCGCGGAGTGGCTGGGCCCGTGAGCCATGGCCGCTGAGCCTGTGCGTCTGGAGCCTGTGCTCCGCAGCAGGAAAGGCCACAACAGTGAGAGGCCCGAGTTCCGCAAAAAAAAAAAAAAAAAAAGTCCAAGTATCTCTTAATATTTAAACTTAAGTTGTGAAACTATAAAGCAATGACATGTGCCAATGACATTACAATTAAAGCCTTTCATTATCAAATTAAAAAAAAAAACTGCAGAAAATCAAAGATAAAGAGAAATTCCCCAAAGAGGCCAGAGGCGGAGTGGGGGAAACACCTTACTTTTAGGGAAACCAGGATAAGAATTGTACTGACTTCTCTTCAGAAACCAGGCAAGGAAGAAGAAAGTGGAGTGAAACTTTTAAAGTGCTGAAAATAAAAAACATTAACTTAGAATTCTGGTTTCAGTGAAGTAATCCTTCAAAAGTGAAGGAAAGGGCTTCCCTGGTGGCGCAGTGGTTAGGAATCCACCTGCCAATGCAGGGGACACGGGTTTGAGCCCTGGTCCGGGAAGATCCCACATGCCGTGGAGCAACAAAGCCCGTGCGCCACAACTACTGAGCCTGCGCTCTAGAGCCCGGGAGCCACGACTACTGAAGCCTGTGTGCCTAGAGCCCATTCTCTGCAATGAGAAGCCACCGCTCTGAGAAGCCCGTGCACCTCAACAATGAGTAGCCCCCGCTCACCGCAACTAGAGAAAGCCCCCGTACAGCAATGAAGACCCAATGCAGCCAAAAATAAATAAATTTATACAAGACAATATAAAAACAAACAGACAAACAAACTCATAGGAAAAGGACCAGAGGCAGGGGGTAGGGGGAAGGCGAATTGGATGAAGGTGGTCAAAATATATAAACTTCCAGCTATAAGATAAAAAGTACTAGGTTTGTAATGTACAACATGATTAATATATACTTAACACTTCTGTATGTTATGGAAGTTAAGAGAGTAAATCCCAAGTGTTCTCATCACAAGGAAAAATATTTTTTTTCTTTTTCCTTTATTTTGCATCTATATGAGATGGTGATGTTCACTAAACTTCTTGTGATAATCACGTCATGATGTATGTAAGTCAAATCATTATGCTGTACACCTTAAACTTATGCAGTGCTATGTTTCAATTATAGCTCAATAAAGCTGGAAGAACAAAAAGAAGAGCATTATAGAAGAAATAAATGAAGATAAAATAAAATCTTTTATTTTTCTTGTTCTTAAGTGATCTAACACCAATTAAAAGACAGAAACTGACAGAGTGGATAAAAAAAACAATACCCAACTATATGTTGTCTATAAGAAACCTACCTGAAATATAAAGACACTGGTTGGTTAAAAGTCAAGATATTCCATGCTAATAGTAATCAAAAGAAAGCTGAAGTAATAACATTAATTTCAGATAAGGCAGACTTCAGAGCAAGGAAAATTATCCGGGATCTAGAGGGGCATTAAATAATGATGAAAAGGTCAATTCTCCAAGAAGACATAAAATTCTTATGCACCGAAAAACAGAGCATCAAAATATGAGGCAAAAACTGATCCATGTGTGAAGAGAAATAGATGAATCCACTATTACAACTGGAGACGTTAACACCCCTGTATCAGAAATGGACAGATCTAGGAGGCAGAAATTCAGTGAGGACATAGCTAAACTCAACAGCACCATCAATCTATTGGATATGATTGACATCGATAGACGACCGCATCTGAGAACAGCAGATGACATGTTCTTCTCAAGCTCATGCAGAACTTTCACCAAGATGGACTACATTATGGGGCATAAAACACACCTTAACCCATTAAAAAGAATAAATCTCAAAAAGCATGCTCTCAAGCCACCGCAATGAGAAGCCTGCGCACCGCAACGAAGAGTAGCCGCCGCTCACTGCAACTAGAGAAAGCCCGCGCGCAGCAATGAAGACCCAACACAGCCAAAAATAAATTTTAAAAACCCACAAAAACAGAAAAACAACCAAACAAAAAAACACAGTGCTTTAAAAAAAAAAAGCATGCTCTCAGACCACAGAGAATTAAATTAGAAAAGATAGAAAAATAGCAGGAAAATTGCAAAATATTTGAGATCAAACAATAACACATGGGTCAAAGAAGAAGGCTCAAGAGAAATTAAAACATATTTGGAACTAAATAAAAATGCAGTGGGGGGGACTTCCCTGGTGGTCCAGTGGTTAAGACTTCACCTTCCAATGCAGGGGTGCAGGTTCCATTCCTGGCCAGGGAGCTAAGATCCCACATGCCTCAGGGCCAAAAAACCAAAACATAAAACAGAAGCAATATTGTAACAAATTCAATAAAAGACTTTAAAAATGGTCCACATCAAAAAATCTTTTAAAAAAAATGCAGTGGGATACAACGAAAAGTGGAGGGAAATGAATAGCACTGAATGCATATGTTAGAAAAGAAGAAAGATCTACAATCAATAGTGTAATCTGCTACCTTGGGAAACTAGAAAAAGAAGTGGTATATCTGGGGAAATTCCTTGGTGGTCCAGTGGTTAGCACTCCATGCTTCCACTGCAGGAGGCATGGGTTCGATCCCTGGTTGGGGAACTAAGAACCCGCATGCCTGGGATCCGGCATAGGCAAGTCTAGAGGACCCAAGTAAGCTGCGTGAGGAGAAAGCCCCTGTCATCCATCAAATTGCACCAGAGCCCCTCCCTCAGTTCATACCTGTGTCCACGTGAGGGTAGGTGGTCCATTATGACTAGCTGTTGGAAGAGTAAAAATGCTGAAGTTGGTTCAGGGATACGTCAGCTTTGGTACAACGGACCATAGGTTCATTACACTCAAAGGTGGACCAGAAAGATATCAGTGAAAGAGGAAACCCTCCCAATGGACAGAATTTCTGATAGACCAGAATCCACTTTGTGTGGAAAGAAAAGTGGCCTGAAATTAGAATACATGTGGGCTCTAACAGTGGTGACCAATCAGTTGGCTGATTGTTCAGGACTCTGGAAAAGGAAACATCAGGAATAAAAAGATCTAGAAACAGCCGCATAGTACAGGGAGATCAGCTCGGTGCTTTGTGACCGCCTGGAGGGGTGGGATAGGGAGGGTGGGAGGGAGGGAGACGCAAGAGGGAAGAGATACGGGAGCATATGTATAAGTGATTCACTTTGTTATAAAGCAGAAACTAACACACCATTGTAAAGCAACTGTACTCCAATAAAGATGTAAAAAAAAAAAAGATCTGGAAAAAAGGTACATAGATGGATTTATGGCAATGGGTAGGAAGTGTAAGGAATTCATATTAACACCTATCAGAGCATTTGTATCATATAAGAGATGCCAAACAACTAGGAAGATAGAATGACTTGGCCAGTTGATGCCAGTCTACCTCTGTCATTGCCACCCCAGGGCTGGCACAATACGCACATGAATGGAGTAGTCATTGGGCAGAGATGGAGGCTGTGCGTGGGTCCAGCAGCTCGGACTCCCCTTCAGGAAGGGTGATATAGCTACTGTGGCCACCAAATGGGAACAGCACCATCCCCCAAGGAGGCCAATAGGCCTCCTGGTGTCAAGTAGTCTAACTGGATCCCTTCCACCTGGAAAGATGAGCGACTCATCTTGACTGGACTTGACACATATTTTGGTCAAGGGTTTGCCTCTCTTGCTTGTGGAGCTTCAGCCAGGACCACAGCTGAGTATTTACTGACATAAGATCCCACATAATATTCCATTGGACCGAGGCACCCACTTTATAGGAAAGGAAGTGCAACAGTGGGAATTCAGGCCCAGAGTCTACTGGTCCAATAACACACAGAAGCTTTTGACCTGATGGAGCAGTGGAAAAGCCTGCTGGCGA
Source organism: Aethalodelphis obliquidens (assembly GCF_003676395.1). Classification (NCBI taxonomy): domain Eukaryota; kingdom Metazoa; phylum Chordata; class Mammalia; order Artiodactyla; family Delphinidae; genus Aethalodelphis; species Aethalodelphis obliquidens. Next base: position 563,945 of record NW_020837976.1, read on the forward strand.
TGCTGCTGAGGGGCCAGCTTGGGCATCACAACCAGTGAGGATGCCTTGCCACCCTCCAGGATGCAGCAAAACTGATGGCCATTATATGGTGTGGTGTCACCTGAGTCCAGCAACTCAAGGGCGGAAGTCATTCTTACCACAGCTGCCAGGCATTTACCCTTTAATTTGTGCTGCCCGTCCCCACAACTCTGGTCTCTGTGCGTTTAGAGATCTTGGCTCCCAGAGGGGGAATGTTCCCCTCAGTAGGCACAGCGAGAGTCCCATTAAATGTCAAACTATGCGTGCCACCCAGTTACGCTGGGTTCCTCGTGCTGAGAGGGCGGCAGTCCAGGGAAGGTGCCACCACCATGGGTAACTGCTCCTGGACATCAGGAGGATGCAGAGCTGTGGGCAGAACGTGGGGACGGTATGCTTGGCACCCAGGTGACACACTTGAACGTCTCTTGGGGCTCCTGTAGTCAATTTTGAGGGCAGAGAGATGTGTGCAGCAACCAGAGCCTGAGAGGGGCATGGTGATTAGGGGCCCAGACTCCTCAGGGATGAGGATCTGGGTCATCCCACAAGGCAAGTCATATGTCAGCAGAGGTGCTGAGGGTGAGGGGAATCCAGACCGCGTGGTTGGGATGAGCACTACTTGTGGTCTCGAGACCAGCTGCTGTGACAGAGGCTGAAGTTCATCCCTCTAGATTTCCTTCTAGATCTAGAAAGATCCATCAGAATCCTGAATTAGCCAGTAGATCTAAGTGGTATAAGGTGTGGGGTGTAGTGGACACCGTGGGGCCCTGCCCAGATCTCCCCTCTGGCCTGTCCCTCAGAACTGAAGTCATCCCCCAGGTGCTGGCAGTCTTGACAGCTAATAGTTTGCAACTGAATTCCCTCTCCCAGAGATTGACTGCCCTTGACTGAGGCCAGCCACCTTGCTCAAGGTCATACCCTCTTCCTAGGGACAGCTCATGTCCAGTGACTGTCAGTCAATGACAAGTTTTAAAGGCCCAGCTTCCTCGTCACAATTTGGGTCATCTGCAGGGTCACCCTTGCCCCAGAGCTCCCCATGAGATCAGCTGAGGCCTCTGTTAGTGACCATATCATAGCCCAATTTCTCCCTCTGCCCTGTCTTGGTTTCTTTCCCCCTCACCCGTGGGATCCAGAGAACTCAAATAAACTTCCTGTACACACACCTAAGACTCAAAGAGCCTGCTTCCCATGGAAACCAACCTGCAACAGTTTAAAGAGTTGGACCTATCCCATCCTCAATCTTCTCATCTTAGACATAACTAAGATGCCTTTAAGGAAAAAAAAAAATTCCTTTACTGTCCTCTGCTCATTTGGGGCATTAGCTCCCTTGATAGCAATACAACCTTGAGACTGTCATGTTTTTATCCTTGGCCTGATGCTCTGCTTTTCGCCTGTTAACATTTATCATTAGAAAGCAAGAGTTTATCAATGAGCTCCCTACACAGTTTCTTTGCTATACTTCCTGCTTCTTTATTGGGACCATTTGTAATAGTGCCAGTAAAGTGAAAACTACTTTCTGAGTTCTTCCCAACCTTTATAGCTGAGTTTACTCATCTGCAAAAAGGTGTTTTTAAATTTTCATTGAACTTTTTGTGTTCTACTTGTGTAAAGACTGGGATACATGTCTGACCCAGCCAGACGTGTATGATTTACTTCTCTTAAAATTCAAATGTCAATCTAGGTCTGCTCTAGTTGTTCCCCTGCCCCCGATTTACCCTCCATCTCCCAGAATACGTGCCGACTGAGAAGCAAAACTAGTAGTCCATGAGAGGTTCTTCCTTAGCAGTGAATGGGATTCAGGAATATTCTGGAGCCCCTTCCTGTGTGTAGGACGGACTGTGTCTTTAAGGCAACCCTTTAAGTCCTGGGCTACAGCCTCCACAGTTGACCCCATGGTGTCTGGGCAGCTTGATTCCTGGGCTTCAGCCTGGGTTCCTGGTTTTCGCTTCTATCCTCTGCTGGGCGGGGAGCCAAGACTGAACCCAGTCCAGTTGGCCAAGGCTCTGACCCTTTCTCCTAGTTCCTGCCAACTTTCTTTGTTTCTGTTTTTTCTACCTTGATCCATATGTAGATCCTTGGGCCGAGACTCTGGTCATCAGGATGCCAGGAACTCTTGTTTCCCAGAATGCCACGCTCCTCCCCTTGCCCTCAGATCGGGCCCCTCATGCTGTCGCTGGTCCAAGCTGCACCTGTATCCCCTACAACTGCACCTGAATCCACACTAAGACATTGAACCTGAACTGTTAGCATTTGCAGTCTGGGTGAGTTCCCCTGCCCTGTGCCAGCCGCCTCAGCAAAATCCTTTCTCACAGTAAATGCCCACATACCCATCACTTCAGCTAGTACTGCTGCTTTGACAAATTAGTCCCTGTTAATGAGAATTAAACCCAGAGTAGTAGTTTTCCTGATTGGATTAACAATCCTCTGAAGGGTAAAACTGCTGGCAAAGCAAGTGAAAAATTTTCCAGAATTTCACATTTATTTTAATGGGACTTTGTATGAAGACTTAATTTAGTTGTGACCAAAATATCTTGCCTGTTTGCTAGTTTTGTTGCCTATTATCAAAACATTTGTCCAGGCCTCCATCTCAGCAGATAGATTTCATTATCTTCCCACAGCTATATTATTTAACTTTTCTCTAACTTCATATTTGTAGATGTTCAAATGGGTAGGTATTTTATTTCAAAACAAGAAAGGTTTAATTTATAACAGAGAACAAGTAGTATTAATGCATACACAAGCCATAACAAATAGTTTCCTGGGATTATAAAATAGAGAACTACTTAAATGCCAGACATTCTGGCATCAACTATACACCAGAGGAGGGGAAATTAAGTATCAAGAACCAAGATGTTCTAAGAATTAGAAGGTAGACAGTGGCTTGTAATAACGCAATAATAAAATGACTAAGGTTATAGTATAACTCGTCTAATAACTAAAACACTAGTTTATCTTTCCAAGGACAGATAAGTAGCTCAAAGTATGTTACAGATATTTTTTTTACAACTTCCTAAGCTAAGATCTTACATTTATAAATATTTACTCAAAGTCATTAGTAAGCTTAATCTCTTAAGCCAATCATACTTTGCTTGGGCCAATATTAAATTCTGTTTTTATTCTGTAGCCCAAGAATACATTGTGGCCCCGATATCCACAGTAGATAATGTACACACAAATCAAGAATCATTTGCATGTGATGAAACCAGAGAACAGTTTAAATAGCACCATTTACCACCAGCCAAAGGCAAGCCTATCCTTTAGAGCAGTACCTTTCCTGAGCCCAATAAATGGCTGCACTGTTTTCCTTCAAACCAGTATTCAGTTAAGTGAAAATCAATGGCTAGGATGACCTGCTGGGGATTCCACCTTATCATGCGAGAACAATGACTTGAATTTAAGGAATAATATATGAACCATATATTATATATATATATATAAACTGAAGGCAGTATGTCTTGCCTTCAGTTTAATGGGTGTCCACCAATGCAAGGCAAATGGTGGATGGAAAGAAGTTTCAGAATCTTTGATTCAACCTACACTCCTCCAGGTCTGCTCTTGGCAATGAAAAACCAAAACTCACATTAAAAGCATCTTTAAAATTCTATAATTGAGCTAGAGATTTGGAAATAGAACTATCTAGACCAGCTGGGGGTAAGAGGAGAGACAGTGCTGGGCTCTACCTCAAGGTTTCACAAAACAGAAACAGGGAACCCAGCAAGTCAACTCAATCTCCCTACACATGCTTGCGGGAGAAACCGACTTCAGTAGAGGCTGGTCTTTTTCATGATCCGAAGAAACTCTTCCTCGTTCACTTCACCGTCTCCATCCCGATCTGCTTCGTCAATCATTTCCTGCAGCTCCTCATCAGTGAGGTTTTCCCCCAACTCGGTGGCCACGCGCTTTAGGTTTTTGAAAGAGATCTTCCCGGTTTCATCATCATCAAAGAGCCTGAAAGCCTTCAGGATTTCTTCCTTGGTGTCTTTCTCGGCCATCTTCTGAGTCATCACAGCCAAGAAGTCATTGAAGCTGACTTTCCCTGTGCTTTCCTTGTCCACCTCGGCGATTATCCTCTTCATCTCCTCCTTCCTGGGTTCAAAGCCCAGCGCCCTCAAGGCCACCTTCAGCTCCTTCACGTCGATGGTGCCGCTGCCGTCGGCATCGAAGAGGGCAAACGCTTCGCGAATTTCTTGCTTCTGATCTTCAGTGAGCTCGGGCTTAGGCTCCACCTTTCTTTTCTGGCTGGTGGAGGCCACGTTTGACTTCTTGAAGCTGGAAGCCATCCTCTGGCGGCGGCGGCGGCGGCGGCGGCGGCGGTTGTTACCTTAACGCTTGTTGTCACGGCGCTGGAGCTAGGGCGCCACCGCCAGGAACGCGGGCTCGGGGCCTCGGCTCATTCATTCCCAACCGCTTCCCTTGTGCGCCCCCAGGGAGACCCCGCTCAACTAAGCCCGCCCCATCTTCGAAATCTGACATACGTTAAAACCCACAGTTCCCTCAGTTATTACCGAGTTTCCACGACCTGAGAGACCTGAGCTGGTAGCCACCAGCCACATGGTCTTCTATAACATGCTGCACCTGTTCTTTCCAGGCCATTTGCCAGCATCCATAGGACCAGGTTTACAGGGTAATTTGGAAGTTTTTCCTCTCTTTTTCCATACAAATTAAAACAAACAAACAAAACAAAACAAAAAACCCCTCTGGGTCTGAGGTTACCTAAGGGTAAATTTAGGATAATCAAGATTGAGTTTGATCCCTTGTCATAAAATGCGGGGAAGAAGGAGGAGAGAATATTAAAAGTCACACCATGTGTTCAACTCCATAAATGGAAAACAGATAAAATGGAAAAACTTATGTAGAAAATTTGTAGACGTTTGTCTCCTGACATTACACTCAACAATGATAAAAATGTCACTAGCTTATTTGGCATAGGCTGAAATACGAAATGCAATATCCGAATGTAAGATTTACTTTCAGTGTTTCAATTTTACATGCTCAGTATAATTGCACTTGAGTACAGTCATCATTTCATTCAGTAGGCTTTGATTTGGAGAGAGGGGGGCTGCAGTACTGTATTCTGGTATTCTGGAATTTTAAAAACTCTACCAGCCTATCACTCTCACTGTTTGTCATCCAATTGGGGTTGTGCTGAAGCCCACACTCTGATTGCCCTGCTTCGGCAGTGGACACAGGAGGAGGTGATGCAGGGCATGTTGGGACTCAAAACTGCCTCCTGAGAACAAAGGGGCAAGAGGAAAATGGAAGCTTTTCAGGTGAAAAGAAAGAACAAATTCATCAGTTAAACCCATAAGGGAACTGTGTTTAGAACTGCTCTGTAGGTGCTAAGACTCAGCTATTTTTGTCTGACCTAAGGCTGGACATCTTCAGGGTTTTCCCTTCACATAAAAAAAATGAATGTTTCTTGCTAAAGAATTAAAAATAATTCGAATAAACTATTGTTGCTTTTGGTGGTAAAAAAGAAAAGAATTGCTCTGTATTTCTTTAAACAGTTAAAAAAAACCCCAGAAAGCTGACAATGGTAGCATTCTTTTTTTAAAAATAAATTTATTTATTTTTGGCTGCATTGGGTCTTCGCCGCTGTGCGCGGGCTTTCTCTAGTTGTGGTGAGCAGGGGCTACTCTTCGTTGCGGTGCGTGGGCTTCTCATTGCGGTGGCTTCTCTTGTTGCAGAGCACGGACACGTGGGCTTCAGTAGCTGTGGCACAAGTGTTCAATAGTTGTGGCTTGCGGGCTTTAGAGTGCAGGCTCAGTAGTTGTGGCGCACGGGCTTAGTTGCTCCGTAGCATGTGGGATCTTCCCAGACCAGGGTTCGAACCCGTGTCCCCTGCATTGGCAGATGGATTCTTAACCACCGAACCACCAGGGAAGCCCTTACAAATTGTTTTTAAAGTTAGTGATCAGATATTTTTTACATGACATGTTTAAGTAGCCAGATCTCACTACCTGCCCCAGTTGATACGTGACATAATGGACAGAGGGCCTCGGCACAGGGTTTCTAAAGGTAAAAGCACCTTACCTGGGACATTCCTCTCAACAACCCCCCTTCCCGGCACGTGTTGTGGATGGTGTCAACTCAAAGCAGGCTTTGGCAAGTAGACACTGCCATTGCCCATCTTCCAACTCTGTAAATCCTCCTGCTTTCTTAACCAGGTCAAAAAGCCTGGGGTCTTATCTCAAACCTTATTATTTCTGTGACCCTGAGAAAGCCACTTAACCTCCCAGACTCAGCTGAAACTTCTGCAAAGTAGGCATAATAATAGAGCTTCGTACTAGGCTCCTGTGAGTGTTGAATGAACTACTCCAGGGACAGTTACTACAGGGAGCTACTCCAGGGGCCATACAGGGCTGGGTGATTCTTAGTTGAATCTGAATTCCTCCCAGATATTTTGCATTTCTTTTGACACCCACTCTTCTGCCCAAATTCATGCCAAGCTATGATGTGTTGGGAAAAACTGAGGGATAGAAGCTGCTTTATATAGAGCTATATTTGGGCCAAGTTGAGCTCAAAGCAAAACAGTTGTCATAGTTTCCAGATGTGTGCAATCAGCAGTCACAACTAAGGGCCACCAAGAGCTCCCTTCGTAGAAAACAGTGCCCTCGGCCAGAGTCAGCTCTTGGTGGGGAGTTACTTTATGTGCATAGCCTGTGATCTGATTTTAAAAAAGAAGGGATGCTTACATTGATAGTGTGCCTAGCACTGGGCTTGCTTCTCTCATCTGCTGTCTCATTTAATCCTTGTCATCATTTCTCATTTTGCAGATGGGAAAAAGAAAAAAAAAAAAGAGGCCCAGGAGGACCTGTCACGTATCTAATGGTGCACAGCGAAAAAACGGTGGCTCTGGGATTTAAACCTTGGCTGGTCTGAGTCTGATGCTGAATCTTCGTTCACCACACCATGCTGCCTTCTCCAGAAGTTGAGATCATTACCAAAATGCAGTATCACTGGGAAGCTATGATACTGATTTTCTTCCCTAAGCCTAACAGCAGTTAAGCATCTTGCCTAGAAAGATTTAACAGGATTTTGTGGGATCTCAGACAGGGTCCCATTCGGGGGTGAGTCACTGAAAGAAAGAGCAGTATGTCTGGACTTTTGTTTACATTTGTTCTTCAATTCTGCTTCACCCCATCCCCTCTGGGTACGAGTTAGTGGGAAGCAGTCTGGGCAAAGTGTTTTTGGTCGGCATTAGTCAGAGTCTATATAATGCTGGTGAAAATCAGCTTCATTGCTTTAAAGTCATTTTTCAAGTTTGAAGAAGACCAACATAAAGTAAATGAGATGTTCTGATAAACCAATGGTTAGGAGTGGTTTTGTTTTGTTTTGTTTTCTACTCTGAACATTTTTTGTACTGCGATGTCCTAGGTAATATGCTAACTCAGTTGTTGATTATCTGAGATGGGGAGAGGAGGGAAGATAGTTGTTTAGATCTGGTCATGGAAGTTTAGCAGCTGGAAGCGGGGGTGGGGAAGAGGTGCTAGAATTCCACAGCAGGGTCTGGAGTCAGCTGAGAGCAAGAGAAAGGACCCACACAGCTAGCTTATTCTAATTATTTGGTTTTCCATCTGACTCAAATGGCATGAAAAAGGTGAGGCTCAGGGACCTTTTAAAATTTAAGGTGCTCTCAGCAAATTCAGCAAATTCCAGGTGCCACCCAATGCAGAAAACATGCATCATACAATTTCTTTATTGGTGCCTCTTTACCTTCCAACAAATGCGGAACAGAGAGAATGCCAATGCTTGATACTTCTGCATAAACAAGATAACTGTGTGCGTGTGTGTGTGTGTGTGTGACTCCAAAACCAACAATAACAGAACTAAACTATTTATTCGTGAATATGTGGAGCCATTTACAAGAAATGGACTCAGCATCAACAGTTTTACAATCCCGGTGGTCTCAGAGTGGGAATATGTAGTCCAGTCCAGTAACTCAACCCAAGCCTTTTTGGCAAGTCCAGGAACAGACTTAAGTGTCCAGCCAAGGACTACATAATTTCTCATTCCACGAACCCCAGAAATAAAGAAATACTCCTCTCAGATACAAAAGCAGACTGTGTTTTAGAAAAGAATTTACCAGAATCTCACACTGCTTCTCAAACTTTCACCCAGATACTCCTAATAGCAATGGAGATGTAAAGCACTCCCTTGGGATCCAGGGAAACATTTGGAAGAAGCCTACAGGAGGAATGAAATGTCTTTATGATCCTGTGTTTTGTCTTTTTAAAAAGTGAATTTTGCTTTCTGCTTCACTGCAAGTTTGCTGGTCTTAGTATAGTTTTAAATGACTGATCATCGAGGAATTGATTGCTTTCAAAAAAAATGCACTGTGCTTATTTGCTGAGTTTAAGTATACCTCCAGGGGTTAGGAGGACCTTGTATGTTTTAGCAAACTTGGATCTAACGTGGAGTTTGCAGTGAAAAAAATAAAGATGGACAATGTTTCCCACTCCTACCCAACCAAGATCTGCTCCACTTATACATCATTTGGATTTGGGTGTCAAAGAAAAAGAAGGAAGGAAAAGTGTGAGGAGGAGAAGAAGGAAGATGAATGAATCTCCAGAGCATTTGGAACTTGAGAGGTGGGGCAAAATGAAATGCATCCATTGAAAGAATGGCTGCCCTCTCTTCCCAGAGCCCAAATCAGCCCAACTTAAGCATTGCTTTGCTGGCAACAAGCTGAGAAAAGACACAGTCTATGTTGACATAAATTCAAAGCAGAACCTCATGGGGTTTATGACCCAGAAGGTGACCACCCTGTAAGTAGTCTGCCAAGAGCCACCAAGTTAAGGCACACAACAGAAAATGCAGAACTAAGAGGACCCGAGTGGCTTAGTTGGATTTTTAAAATATCTCATAGACTAAGCTATTGGTTTCCTCTTTGATCCACCCTTTTTCATTATCCAAGGCCCCTGAGACTTCAGTGTCAAAAGCTGAGTCCTCTGTTAACTAAGGAGAATTTTCTGGTCACCAGAGGCAGAAAGGTCAAAAGCCCACGGGGGTGTTAGTGACACAGAATTAGCCAAGTGACCTGCATGTTAAGGGTATATTTAGGGATTAGCAGTGACCTGGAGAGCTTGTGCCCTTTTAAAAGACATTGAAATTCAAATTAAAAAAAAAAAATAACTGTGCAGGCCCAAGAAAACAGGTCTTGTGGAATACAGGTCAGGCAGAACTTGGCCTGTTGGCTGCATGGTGTTTGTCCAGTCCTTGTACTGGTCACTGGGGTTCAAGTAGTAAGGACACTTCTCAGAGAAAAGGACAGACAGAGGGAAACTTGAATTCTGGCCTCAAGCCTACTCATGCCTAGTTCCTTTAGCACAGCATCAGTATCTTTTTTTTTTTTTTTTTTTTTTAAAATTTTTGACCACAAGGCATGTGAGATCTTAGTTCCCCAACTGGGATTGAACCCAAGCCCCCTGCATTGGCAGCATGGAGTCTTAACCACTTGACCGCCAGGGAAGTCCCCGCAGCATCAATATCTTTATTGAAGTATAGACCCTGCTATAGGAGCAGCCCATAGGGAAAGTGAACTACTGCAGATGTAGCAATAATCTGTTTGATTTTCTCCCCTGAACCAGCTTGGTAGGAGAGGAGCCCACTTTGCCTGCCCATGTCCCTGTGGCCTTTTCCACAAGCACCCCTTTGGGAATAGAGGGCCCCTGTGATTGGCAGTGAGGCTGATCCAGGTAGGACCCTAGAGGCTACTCTTGAGTCCCGTGCTTGGCACCATGAGGGAGCAGGATAGCGAGGGACTGTACCCCTCCTGCACGTATGACACAACTGCCCTGTTATCAGAGGTCTGCTCCTCAATTCACTGGGGATTGAGGAAACCAAATGAAGGTGACAGTAGATGGTAGAGAAAACGTATGCTTTTTTTTTTTAAAGTTTTTATCTTATCTTTTTTTTTTTTTTTGGCTGTGTTGGGTCTTCATTGCTGCGTGCGGGCTTCCTCTAGTTGTGGTGAACGGGGGCTACTCCTCGTTGCGGTACGCGGGCTTCTCATTGCAGTGGCTTCCCTTGTTGCGGAGCACGGGCTTCAGTAGTTGTGGCACATGGGCTCTAGAGCACAGGCTCAGTACTTGTGGCGCATGGGTTTAGCTGCTCCGTAGCATGTGGGATCTTCCTGGGCCAGGGATCAAACCCATGTCTCCTGCATTGGCAGGCTGATTCTTAACCACTGTGCCACCAGTGAAGCCCACGTATGCCTTTTATGAAGAAAGGATTTGCATTAACAAAAAATTGAGAAGTAGATTTCCACTAAAAATCAGTTCTGTGCTGCAATATACGTTTAAAAAGAAGCTTCTGAACTAAATTACAGTTTGACTGCATTTCAAAGTTTAGCAATTGTGTCAGCAAACAAAACATCAAAGGAAACCAATAGGTCATGTTAGTCTCCTCTGAAGCAGCAATTAGAAATCCCTTCATCAACAAATAATCATATTACAGCTCCCTCCTGTGAAGCCTCTAAATAGGAAAGGGGTGCAATCTGGGCAGGAGGAGATGATGTCTCCCTCATCCTTTCCAGCTGGCAACTGACCATCCCCGCGGTGGTTTTTCGTTTAGATGTTGGTGAAAACGTCTATTGAAACTTGGTGGGTTCACCACCCAGAGTTGCTGGCCCCCCTACTTGCCTTCATGTTCTGCATTTGCTACTTTGCATCTACAAAGCCCTTTCCAAATTCCTTTGGTTTCTGGATCATTCTTATCTGAAATCCATGTTCTTTTGTTTTTTTCCTTTGGCATAGGTCAGGGTTTCTTTTGCCCTGAGTACTGTGAATGGGACAAAGCTTAAAATGAAAAAGAAGTGGTTTACTCGTGGTATTTTTTTCAGTTACACCTCATACAAAATGTCTGTCTGCCAAGGTGATTTCAGGCTTCAGTGCATTAATGGGAGCCTATAGTTAGTTAGTTGATTTTAAAGCTCTCACATCCTCTAAGAATTTCACACAGGCATTTTCAATAATATTTTAAGGATAGCAGATGGGAATGAGGCAAGGGGAGAAAGCTGGCTCTCAGATATAAACTCACATTTCAACCTCATCCACCAAGTTGGGTTGAAAAAGGCAAGGAGGATGCATATTTCACTCCAGGCCTTTTTGTGACTTTATCAAAATCGTGAATATTTAGCGAATCCTAAGAAAGTGATAGACATTATTTAGCCTCTCCTTCTGCTTTAAAACTGTGAACATCCTAATTTCCCAACACAGTCAAATTTTAGAGACTAAGACATAAACAATTTTATGCTTACATATGGTTCAAAATAAAAGAAAGAATGCCTTAGAATCCCCAGTTCATTAGGATTAATGAGAAAGCACAAAACCAAATACATACATTTAGCATGGGGGCTCTGCAGACATTTACAAGGCTGGGATTAACGGCTAGATAAATGGAATAAGATTAAGAACATGTTCAGAAACTGTATTCTTCATCTTAGTGAAGAGCTCACAGGCAGAGAGATGTCTCTCCTGCATCTCGGCCGGGGCAGCCCCAACAGGAGAAGCCGGAGATCTTGCAGCTCTAGGGTACATTTATTTTTTTAAATCAATCAATTAATTAATTAATTAATGGCTGTGTTGGGTCTTCGTTGCTGTGCACCGGCTTTCTCTAGTTGTGGCGAGTGGGGACTACTCTTCCTTACGGTGCATAGGTTTCTCATTGCGTTGGCTTCTCTTGTTGCGGAGCACAGGCTCCAGAGTGCAGGCTCAGTAGTTGTGGCGCATGGGCTTAGTTGCTCCGCGGCTTGTGGGATCTTCCCAGACCAGGGCTGGAACCCGTGTCCCCTGCATTGGCAGGTGGATTCTTAACCACTGGGCCACCAGGTAAGTCCCTAGGGTACATTTTAATCTGAGACAAGTTGTCTACATTATGTCAGTGGTCTGCATATAGGGGGTGCTCATATGGCCCAGGTGCACAGGCATCTGTGTGATGAGAGTAGCCCAGAGCCCGGGGTACCACCTTCCAATGCCAGCGCCGCCCACTAATAGTCACGTGACCTCGGGCAAGCTAAGCTTCAAATTCCTGGAAAACGGGGTGGAAAAGCAGTTAGCTCATAGTGTTGCAGTGGTGATTAAATGAGATAATCCGTCTAAAGTGTTTAACACCATGTCTGGTCCACCGTAAATGCTCAGGAAATGTAGGGCATTATGGTTTACAAAGCACTTCTAATATTATATATACGTAGCCTTGTTTCACTTCTCAAAAAAGCCTGCGAGGTACAGGTACATTTTATTGTTGCCATTTTCTCAGTGAAGCACCTGAGGTTAGAGATTCTCAGCCATTTTCCTATTCACACAGCAAGCAAGCAGCAGGGCAAGGACTCAGCCCATGTACTCAGCTCAACTCCTGTGCTCCTCCCTTACAATCTTCAACCCCCATCGCCCCCCATCCTCCCCCCCATCCCCACTCCTGCCTTTTAAGCACAAGGCAGGTGAACTACTTATTTTAGACCTTCTAAAGTCCCAGAGAATAGCAAAGCTCACAGTTTACCTCAATCAGATCTAGCGTAATGGGTAAAGCATGGGCTTTTGAGGCAAACAAACCTGGGTTCAAATCCCAGCTCCACCACTTCCAGGTTGTGCCGTCCCACCTCTCTGTCCCTATCTCTTCCTTCATGATGTGGCACCCAGTTCCCCTTAGATCACCGTAGGCACTTTGAAGGAATGTTATCCTCAACGCTCTGTCCAGTATGGTCGCTTATTAGCCATTAGCTACAAAGTTTAATTATTCAGTGGAAATGTATTTAGTGTTCCATGGGCTATTTCATTCTTAAGAGTTGGTGTGATCGGTGATATAAGATAATCATATTTGTAAAAGAATGCATTGTTTCAGCTTAAAATACTTTGGCAAGGCAAGAATGTGTATATTTAATAAGGTATTTGGAGGAGCTCTGTTTGGATGGCAACACCACCCAGTTGATTCAGTACCAAGTTGTTAGACTGTTCTTTGGTGTCATGGACTGAGCCACACGGTGCTGAGATTCTCAGCATGATTGTCATGTAGACCATGGGTCTGCCAACTGTTTACTGACACCTAAAATTTGTATTCACTGTCTAAACAAATCCCTCCAGTTTGATGTTTACAGCTTGTGATTATCAGACTTATCTTTTTTTAGTTCCCCAAATAACAGTTGCTTCAATAAAAGAAATTTATTTCTCTCTCTCATACAGTCCAAGCTCACATGGCTACTCAGACATTCCCAGGGTGCCAACAACCTTCGATATCATTGTTCCAACCCTCCCAGGTAGTTTGCTCTGGTTTCAGGTCTGAGACAGCTCTCCACTAGCATCTGAGCCAGCAGGAAGGGGGATGTATCACACTGTTTTGAGCAGCACTTCTAATCCTCTCAGCCCCACCTAACCACTCCTGGCTGCCCACAGCTGTGCAGCCTTTGCTATTTTGCACAACTGCATCCAGGCAATGCCTCATCTTAGTCCATACTCCAGGTTTTCCACTTTCTGTTCTGGGGCTTCTAGGCCTGTACAGGAAGTGCAACCTAGCGGTGTAGGAGAATTTACACCTTGACCAATGGCAGTTGGTTGTCAGTTGGTGTTTCCCCCTTTGTATCTCCCCATCAGAAGGTCCTGTGGGACTGAGCGCCGTTCACCTATGATACTGGCCCGTGCAGTAACGCGTTCTCGTGTGGGCTCTCCCTGGTTCCTCCTCACACCCCTCCTTGTCACCTCACTCCTGCTCCCAGAAGCCACTTCCCAAATAAACCTGCAGTTGACCTTTACCTTCAGATTCTACTCTCAGGGGAACCTAGGAGGAGAGAGGGGACCACACGGTCCTATGAACAGGAAGTTGCCCCCATCCCTTCTGTCACAATCCATGGACCACGTGTAGCTGCAAGGGAGGCTAAGAAATGACTTCTTTATTCTGAGTGGCCACGCTCCCACTTAAAAAATCCATTGGAATGGATGACATCTCTGCACACGCTTCATATGGATATTTCTCTTAGTTAGATGAATTTGAATTTGCACAATACATCGTGGATGGACCAGAGAGGTGGGACCTGAGTTTTTGTCCAAGCTCTTCCACCCATTTTCTGTGTTAACTTAAGCAAGTTGCTTAAGTCTTCCGGGCCTAAATTTCCTCATTTGTGAAATGGTGATAGTAATAACTCTTTTCTCTGGGTAGTGGTGAGAAAAATGAGATTGCAGATGGGAAAGTGCTTTAAAACAGAAAAAAGATGAGATATAGGCTAGATTTGGTTACAGCCTAAATGTAAACAAAAAACCAGTGGCAGAATGTCCCATTTCATTCTGTAGTTAGATTGCCAGACAGATACACCTACAGCGCAGGATCCAATTCACCCCAGAGGTGGGCGAGGTTGCCCAGCCCACCATCCCGGGAAACAGTGATCAGCATGAGATAAACATTCGCTGCTTAAAAGGTTGCCCTAAAGTGGGTTTTTGGAGATACTCTCTCTTAATGTCCTTCTCTTTCAAAAGATTATCTACCTCTGGAATTTATCCTTTAAAAATAATCCGAAAGAGAAGAAAGCAGAAAAATGTTTCTCATGATACGTTACGTGAGCCTAAGGGACAAAACTGCATTCCCTCTCCCCATCAATAACCTACACTTTCAAACATTAAGGATTTCTCTGGACTATTTTAAGAAGCAAATTTATTAGTTCTATAGCATCTTGTAATCCTGAGGTATTTAGGAAAACTGCATTCTTTGGATTCTGAAACCCTGGCTGTTTCCCCGAGCTACTTCAAACAATGCAGCTTTTGCTGATGGGGCACTCCGTGGGCCAGCAGTGTTGTTGAATTGTAAGTAAATAATCTTGAAACAAATCCGTGGTTGACACGCTGTCATATTATGTTTACTGCTCCAGAGGAGGGATTTATTCTGAGGATATTGAAAAATTCCATTGCTGGTTGGGGGAAGTGACAATTGGGATCACCCATAAATTAAAGTGACTGCCCTCTGTACCATAGATACAGTCCAAAACACTGAACATGCACCAAAATGTCATATGCGAAATAGAACAGCACTGGATAAAAATATGTTACGTCACTAAATAAAAACAGATACTGTAGAAATGACAGAAGCTTAAATTGCCAAGTCTGGCTAGAGCCGGCACTGTTCTTCTCCCAGGAGTAATAAACATGGGAGTTCTAAAGTGGAGCAGAAAAACGAACTTCAGTTCAAGTGCATCCTGCTTCGGTTTAGCATAGATTTCATGATGTAATATAGGTTGCCTTTTTTTTTTTTGGAATGGCTTAATATTTAATGAGCCAGATACCTCTTTTCTTGTAAGAAGGGCATTAGCATTGTAACGTTCTAAAAACCGGTACCTGCTCTGCCGTCTCCCCCATGCCTGGCTCTCTTGGCCTGGCTTTGCAGATGCCGGTGTTGGTGAGGGATGCCGTTTAATGTGACATAGGGCTAAAGGGTGAGGAAGGCAACCACCATGGTCCTTTATCTCAGCAGAAACTTCTCTAGGCTAATTCCATCTAAATCCCAGCAATGTGCAATTACAGAAAATCAGGAGCAAAACTAGGATTAAACTACAACATCCCCTTGTGTGCATAATAACCTTCCTCTGATACCGTCTACAGTCTCTTAAATAGTGAACGTGTGCTTTTTGGAAACGATGTCTCTAGGTATAACGATGACCGCAGAGACACGAGAAAAGAGTTCTTCCACGATTGTGGAATACTCAGTAAGGGCCAGTTCCGCAGGGTGAAAGGAGTGAGAATCGCTGTAAATAATCGTAGCTCTCCGCCTGCAGTCAGGGAGTGCCTCCTACAGAAGGCCCCACTGGAGCCCACTCTGGCAGGGTAGCTGTGAATTGTCCGGGAGCAGAAGACTGTCAGGTAGAGGGAAAAACACACACAAAGGAGTAGAAGCAAGAAAGTGAACAGCAAGTCCAGAGCCACAGGTGGCCTTCCTGGTGGAGTACTGGATGTGTGTGCGTGTGAATAGGAGGGTGGGGCTGGCCAGGGATGGAGGTCTGCGGGGCGCCCATGCGTGGAAGGCATGGGGGTGGCAGGTACCAGCCACAGAAATCCTGGGAATGAGAGTCGGAGTCGTGGAATGGGATGGTCTGGGGGAGATCCGGGTGTCCTGTCGTAGACCAACCCTGGCAGGCGGCTGCTGGCAGGTGCAGCACAGCAGGACGACCATAGCGTTTCATCTGCTTGTGCACTTTCTGTGGCCAGCCCACAGGCCCAGGTCCACTGCAAGGCCGTGAAGGTCATCAGCAGCAGCAGCAGCAGCAGGAGAGGGGACAGCCTCTCACACAGCTCATAGGATCTTCCACGGCCCCCTTCAAGGTCTCACTTCCGCCCACAATACCCTGCCTACCTGGCTGGACCTTCATGCCTGCCCATTGGATGTGTTCTAGCCAACTAGACTCTTCCCCATGAGTAAAAAACTGGCAAGTCCCCCTTAAATTTGTTCCCCTTCTTTTTTTTTTAATTTTAAAAATATTTATTATCTTTGGCTGCGTTGGGTCTTCGTTGCTGCACGCGGGCTTTCTCTAGTTGCAGTGAGCGGGGGCTACTCTTCGTTGCGGTGCACGGGCTTCTCACTGTGGTGGCTCCTCTTGTTGCGGAGCATGGGCTCTAGGAGTGCAGGCTTCAGTAGTTGTGGCATGTGGGCTCAGTAGTTGCGGCTTGCAGGCTCTAGAGCACAGGCTCAGTAGTTGTGGCACCTGGACTTAGCTGCTCCACGGCATGTGGGATCTTCCTGGATGAGGGATCGGACCCATGTCCCCTGCATTGGCAGGCGGATTCTTAACCACTGGGCCACCAGGGAAGCCCTCCTTTTCCTTTCTAATCTACTCTATGTTTTATTCTTTATATCAAGGAATGCTTACTGTTCAGTTAATCTGTAAATACCCTCATTATTTCAGTTCTCTTGTGAGAGATTTCTTGTCCTCCACCCCCTACGCCTCCTCCTCTTTCTCTGGCACACACAATAGAAGGGAGAATAGTATAAATGAACCCCCATTAGCCTATCACCCAGCTTCAACACTTACCCACTCATGGGCATAACCGTTTCATCACTACACCCATCCATAGGTCATTCTGAAACTAGTTCCAGACATTTCATCTATAAATAGTTCAGTATAAACTAAGAAAGATTTGATTCCTGTGACAATCTGATGTCCCTATCCCAGCCCCCTGGCCATATTTAAAAGTATTATTTTTCTGTTCGTTGCCATCAGAGTGTTCTCAGTGAGCAATTTATTGTAAGGCTATTTACCACTTGAAAAAGCATTATCTATGCTAAATGTTTATGTAACATATAACATTAGAACTAAAAATATTAGAATAACATTACAACAAACACCCATGTAACCATGATTGAGCTAAAGAAAGAGAAAGAACATTACCAGTGTTTTTTTTAGTCTTTTTTTTTTAAATGTTATTTTTTTTAACATCTTTATTGGAGTATAATTGCTTTACAGTGGTGTTAGTTTCTGCTTTATAACAAAGTGAATCAGCTATACATATACATATATCCCCATATCCCCTCTCTCTTGCGTCTCCCTCCCACCCCCCCATTCCACCCCTCTAGGTGGTCCCAAAGCACCGAGCTGATCTCCCTGTGCTATGTGGCTGCTTCCCACTAGCTATCTATTTTACATTCGGTAGTGTATATATGTCTGTGCCACTCTCTCACTTCATCCCAGCTTACCCTTCCCCCTCCCTGTGTCCTCAAGTCCATTCTCTAGTAGATCTGCATATTTATTCCCGTCTTGCCCCTAGGCTCTTCAGAATCTTTTTTTTTTATTCCATATATATGTGTTAGCATGTGGTATTTGTTTTTCTCTTTCTGACTTACTTCACTCTGTATGACAGACTCTAGGTCCATCTACCTCACTACAAATAACTCAATTTCGTTTCTTTTTATGGCTAAGTAATATTCCATTGTATATATGTGTCACATCTTCTTTATCCATTCATCGGTCAATGGACACTTAGGTTGCTTCCATGTCCTGGCTATTGTAAATAGTGTTGCAGTGAACATTGTGGTACATGACTCTTTTTGAATTATGGTTTTCTCAGTGTATATGCCCAGTAGTGGGAGCCTGATTCCTCCAGCTCCGTTTTTCTTTCTCAAGATTGCTTTGGCTATTTGGGGTCTTTTGTGTTTCCATACAAATTGTGAAATTTTTTGTTCTAGTTCTGTGAAAAATGCCATTGGTAGTTTGATAGGGATTGCACTGAATCTGTAGATTGCTTTGGGTAGTACAGTCATTTTCACAATGTTGAGTCTTCCAATCCAAGAACATTTTACCAGTGTTTTTTTTGTGTGGTTTTTTTTTTTTTTTTTTTTTTTTTTGCAGTACATGGGCCTCTCACTGTTGTGGCCTTTCCCATTGTGGAGCACAGGCTCCGGACATGCAGGCCCAGCGTCCATGGCTCACGGGCCCAGCCACGCTGTGGCATGTGGGATCCTCCTGGACCGGGGCACGAACCCATGTCCCCTGCATCAGCAGGCAGACTCTCAACCACTGCGCCACCAGGGAAGCCCCTTACCAGTGTTTTTGAAGCACGTTGTTTTCTTTCCCTTTTTGTCTCCTCTAGTTACCCTCTGTCCTGAAATTTGGGCTAATCATAGCTCAGTGAGTGTGTGTGTGTGTGTGTGTATTCACCATATGTAAATTTGGACCTCTAAACAATATATTGTTGTGTTTTGACTATTGTGAGCTTTTCATATAAATACGATTACACTGAAGTATTCTGTGACTTCTTTCCACTCCAACATTATATTTTTGATATTCATCCACGTTAATGCATGTCTAGCTGTCAACCATTCATTTTCACTGCATTATAGTATTTCATGATAGAGTCTACTGCAAATTATTTATGCCTTCTATTGTTGATTGACATTTGGGCTGTTCTTAGTGTTTTTCCTCCCAGAAAACCTCCTAAGAATATTATTGTACTGGTCTTCAGGGCATCTGTTCAAGAATTTCTCCAGAGTGGAATTGCTTATGTATATGAATTCATCTTTACTAGGTGATGCAAAATTGTTTTCTAAAGTAGTGTATCATTTTACATTCCTATTATCTCTGTACAATAGTTCCCACCAACACTTGGTCTTACCAGACTTTTGAATTTTTGTCCTTTGGTCCGTTTAATCTTTTTCCTCGATGAGTAATGAGAGTAAGCATCTTTTCATATGTTTATGGTCCCTTCATATTTTCTTGTCTATGAATGTCTGTGTTTTCACTTTTTGGGGTCTTTTCCTTGATGATTCATAGGAGTTCTTTACATATTTTGAATACTAAAACTTTGTTGGCACATGGAATATCTGCAAAGAAGGCTGCCAGCAATTTCTCCCATTATTGTAGGCACATATCCCCTTCATCAGGAGCTGGGATCTGTATCTCCTCCTCTTGGTTCTGAGCTGACCCTGTGTCTTGCTTTGATCAATAGAATGGAGCAGCAGTGATACTGTGTGACCCCGAGGCCTCAGCCTAGAGGCCTTACAGCTTCCATTCCACCCTCTTGGAAGCCAGCTGTCTTGTGAAAAGTTCCAGCTCTCCTGCTGGTGAGAGAGACCATGTAGAAAGAGAGGTTCTTCAAGATGAGAGACCGTGCAGGGGGAAAGGGAGGACCAGTCACCCCCTAACCTTTCCAGCCACCGCAGCTCATGTGGTGTACATGTGTGTGAAGCTGTCTTGGAAGTTCTAGCTCCAGCCAAGCTCCCAGCTGGATGCATATATGACCTCAGCTAATGCCTCTGGAAGCAGAAGAACTGGCCATCTGAGCTCAGCCTGAATTCCTGACCCACAGAATCATGGGCAATAAAATAATTGTTTCCAGCCAACAAGTTTTGGAATAGTTTGTTATACCATAGATAATAGAAACAATTTATTGTATATGTTTCTAAAAGTCTTCTCCCAATGTCTGGCTTTTTTACTCTCTCTATGTTATCTGTTCACTGTCAAAAGTTCTGACTTATACTATAGTTGAATTTTCCAAGATTTTCTTTTATGGTTAGTGCTTTTAATATGTTATTTGAGAGATCTGTTTCTACTTTAATTTAGTGTATTTTCTACTAAAAGTTTCAAAGTTTTATGTTTCACATTTAAGTTTCTTAATCTATCTTGAATGGGGTCCATTTTCCTTTTTTTCCATTTGGAAAACTGTTTGAGCATCATAGTTTGAATGGTTGTATCAGTTTCCCAAGTACGCTGAGTCTGTGGCTGGACATTTAATTCTGTTTGTCTGTCGCTACACCTGAATCTCTCACTGTTTAAATTACTACAGTTTTACAATAAGTCTTAATCTCTGGTAGGGCAAATCTCTTTTATTTTTCATGAATGTCTTGGTTATATTCTTGACTGTTTGGACTTCTTTATAAATTTTATTTATCATCTTGTTGAATACCATAATGAATTCTCTTTGGGATTTTTGATTGGATTTGCATTGACTCCATAAATCTTTTGGGAGGGGCGGATTTATGTCCTAAATATTGTGTGTTTAAATCTATAAACATCTCTCTCTTCATTTTTAAGAAAGTTTTCTTTAAGGTCTTTTTTTAAAAGTTGTATGATTTTCTACATATGCCTTGCACATCTCTTATTGGACTTGTTCCTAAGTAGTTTATATTTCTTGTTGCTAGTTTTAATGGTATTTTTTTCTTTTATTTGAACATTCTAACTGGCAGTAGCTGATGAAGAGAAATCCAGTTGGCTTGGTATACTGATTTAGTATTTTGGGAATCTTGCTAATCTTATTTTAATTCTAATAATGTGTAAATTTATTTGGATCTTCCACGTACAACTATATCATCTCTGAATAGCCGTTTTGTTTTCCCTTTTCCAACCCCTATAATTAAAAAAAAAAAATCGAATCTGGACTTCCCTGGTAGCACAGTGGTTAAGAATCCACCTGCCAATGCAGGGGACATGGGTTTGATCCCTGGTCTGGGAAGATCCCACATGGCGCGGAGCAACTAACCCTGTGTGCCACAACTACTGAGCCTGTGCTCTAGAGCCCATGAGCCACAACTACTGAGTCTGCATGCCACAACTACTGAAGCCTGCGTGCCATAGAGCCCACGTGCTGTAACTACTGAGCCCATGAGCTGCAACTACTGAAGCCTGTGCACCTAGAGCCCGTGCTCTGCAACAAGAGAAGCCACTGCAACGAGAAGCCCATGCACCACAACAAAAAGTAGCTCCTGCTTGCCACAACCAGAGAAAGCCCATGCACGGCAATGAAGACCCAACACGGCCAAAATAAATAAATAAATAAATAAAATAAAATTAAAAAAAATCTAATCTGTTGCAAGGACCATCAAGTGCTACGTGAAAATCCTTATCTTTGTCATGATTCTAAAAGGTTTACTTTTTAAGTTTCATGATTGATTATAATGTTTCTTCTGTGTGTGTGTGTGTGTGTGTGTGTATTATAATCAGATTAAAGATATTCTCTTCTCCGTCTAGTTGGTTAGGTGTTTGTTTTATAATCCTGAGTGGTAACTGGATTTTATTATTTTCCTGCGTGTTCTACGAATATGTTTTCCTCTTTTATACTGTTATATTACTTGACTTTTTAATATTGAGCCCACCTTATATTCTTAGAATAAATCTAACTTGGTCATAATATATTATATTTTTCATACATCATTGGCTACAGTTTGCTAGTATTTTGTTTAGGATTTTTGCATCTATGTTCCTGAGCGAGATTAGCCAATGCTTTTTCTTTTTTCGTTTTTTTTTTTTTGCGGTACGCGGGCCTCTCACTGTTGTGGCCTCTCCCGTTGCGGAGCACAGTTTCCGGACGCGTAGGCTCAGCGGCCATGGCTCACAGGCCCAGCCGCTCCACGGCATGAGGGATCTTCCCGGACCGGGGCATGAACCCGTGTCCCCTGCATCAGCAGGCGGACTCTCAACCACTGCGCCACCAGGGAAGCCCAGCCAATGCTTTTTTTCCTGGTCAGCTTTGGGTGTTAAGGTTAAGCTAGCATCATAATATAAGTTTGGGATTAATTTCTCTTTTTCTATAATCTGAAAACATTGTAAAGCTTGGAACTTTTAAATCCTCGAATGTTTGGTAGACCTCAACAGTAAAACAATACATCTGGTATTTTCTTTGAGGAAACATTTTTAATTACTTCAATTCCTTTTATGAATTCAATTTCCTTAATGATTTCTTTTATGGCTCAATTTCTTTAATGTATATAGAAATATTATGATTTTGATCATTTAAATTTTTGTAGTAATTTGTGTTTCACTTACAATTTTGAAATTTATTGGCACAAAGTTGTACATAGTATTATTACATAGTGTTTTAAATCTCTTCTGTTACTATTCCTAACGTTATTTATGAATGCCTTATCTTTTCTATTCCTAACATTATTTATGAATGCTTTATCTTTTTTCTTGGCCAGTCTTGCCAGAGATTTGGCAATTTTATTAGTCTTTTCAAATAACCAAGCATTGGCTTTGTTGATCCTCTTTCGTATAGTGTTTTCCCCCATTAATTTCTTCTATCTTTATTATTTTCTTCCTTCTACTTTCTTTTTTCTTCTCCTGCTACTCTTTTTAACTCCTTAAGCAGCATGCCTAGTTCACAAATTTTCAGGCTTTATTCTTTTTTTTTTTGGCTGCGTTGGGTCCTTGTTGCTGTATGCAGGCTTTCTTTTAGTTGCGGTGTGCAGGCTTCTCATTGCAGTGGCTTCTCTTGTTGCAGAGCATGGGCTCTCGGTGCGTGGGCTTCAGTGGTTGTGGCACATGGGCTCAGTAGTTGTGGCTCACGGGCTCTAGAGCACAGGCTCAGAAGTTGTGGCACTCAGGCTTAGTTGCTCCACGGCATGTGGGATCTTCCCGGACCAGGGCTCGAACCCGTGTCCCCTGCACTGGCAGGCGGATTCTTAACCACTGCACCTCCAGGGAAGCCCCCAGCCTTTATTCTTTACTTTAATGCATTTAAGGCTATAACATTTTTCTACTCCCCTTTAAAATATTTCAATGTTTAATAATTAGAAATAATCATTAATATTAGATATTTAAAACTTTTATTAAGGTTAAGCAATCTTTGCTGTCACTTTGTCAAAATAGTTAATACACTTCATATTTTAAATTTTTGGTTTAATAGCTTATGATATAACTACTTGAAAGTAGTTGTACTGGTTCTAAGTTCAGTTTATTTCTATACTTGATGTTAATGACTATCTTAGCTGAAAAAGATACCTCACAAAATATATATAAATACCAAAATGAAAAATGTGCATCATTGGGTGCACTTACAGATGATGGTATCCATTTTTTTAAGTTCCAGGCAAAAATTATGCAAAGTTTTTCTTAATATGTGGTTAGGAAATTTCCATCTACGCTGATCTGCTGATCTGAGGATGTTGTTTTATCTATATTTGACAAGTGGTTCAAAAACTACTGACGTTCTTCATCTGGAAGAGTTAAAAAAATAATCTTTTCCCAAGTCTAAGCAGGCAGATAAAAGAGTTCTAAGAGCTGAAACACATCTTTTGGGCAAGAAAGTTACATAATCATGGAAAGATTTCTAAACATACTGTGCAGAAGCTATCTTTTCTCTATTTTTTATCTTGGACATAAAACATTTTACTAAGTTTTAGTTCAGCTGAAGCCTCCTACTGCCTTGTGGGTATTTCACTACACTTCATCTTTTTTTTTTGAGGTAAGGAATACAACTTTATTAGGAAAGCCGGCAGGCCAAGAATATGGCAGACTACTGTCTCTGACATTTCATCTTTTTTTTAACATTTTATTTATTTTTACTTTTGGTTGCGTTGGGTCTTCTTTGCTGCACACTGACTTTCTCTAGTTGCGGTGAGCGGGGTTCTCATTGCGGTGGCTTCTCTTGTGGAGCATGGGCTCTAAGCACGTGGGCTCAGCAGTTGTGGCTCAGACTCTAGAGTGCAGGATCAGTAGTTGTGGCGCAGAGGCTTAGTTGCTCTGCAGCATGTGGGATCTTCCTGGACCAGGACTCGAACCCATGTCCCTTGCATTGGCAGGTGGATTCCTAACCACTGAGCCACCGGGGAAGCCTGACATTTCATCTTAATCATAGTTTTTTAATGTCAGAAATCTAGACAGTGGATTGTTTTAAAAAGCTTATTTTTATTTATTATCATTATTTACATCTAACTGGCAGGTAGAGAAATTGAGACTATGACCATCCACTCTCCCTTTGTTTTGACCCAGGTGACCTCAGCATTCACTTACACCCCTAGAAACTGTGTTTCATGGTAATTGCCATACAGTAGGCATATGCATATGCAGTAGGCTCTCAATAGGTAATGGACGGGCAAATGTATGAATGAATGAATGACCTTGTGTTTGACTTCCTCCGTAGACCATGATTTGACGGGAGGGACCACTTCTTATTCATTTCTGTATCCCAAGTATGTAGCATAATGCCTGTGCATAATAGGTGCTAAATATTTTCGGGAAGAAAGAAACAGAGAGGAGAAAAGGAGACAGAGAATAATTGTATATGTTCTTGTCTGGATGTTTTAGTTAAAAGGAATGCTTGGTAGATTTGGCCAGTTCAACTTTGACCTTATTTAAAGCCTTTCCATGCTTATTTTTCATGAGAGCAGTCAAAAAAGATTCTCAGGATGGCGATTACCTCTCTCTATGTGAAAATGTTTTCCCAAGGGCCAGAGGAACGAGTGAATTCTATTTTCAGAGAGTCTCAAGGCTACCTCTCATTGCCTCTGGATTGGAAAATAATCCTTTGTCTTTCATATTATTCTTTCACTGTCTTTTAAAAGATAACAAGCCAGCAGAGGTTTGTTGCTGGATGATGCTCCTCTGCCTCTGCCCTGGAAGTCCCTGGAGGGTTCAGATACTCAGAGCTAGAAGGGAAAGTGAATAAAGCCTAGTGAACAAATGGCTGCAAACATTCAGCACGGCATGTTTACATGCAGGATGCACACTCTCACGAGGATACTTCACCTCATGCCAGGTTGTTTAATCAACGCCTCTGACCAAGTTACATGGTTACCTGCAGTGAGATTCTCATAATACTTTTAGAAACCAACCCACCGTGAGCTCTCGCTGTGAAGGTATTTAAATAATTAAAAACATTCCTCTATCAAAGGAGTCTCCTTCTGACAGTGGAATCCATAACTTCTGTAGCTTTTCTTTTCAAAACACTTAGATGAAAGAGGTGGTTGTGTTCTGTGCGGCCCCAACAATTAAAAAAAAAAAAGAGGCCCAACTTTGTTCAAAACCTTATGTGAAGAGAATCTTAATAATCATAGTTTGGGGCACCCAGCTTCTTACTGGGATAAGATGTAAAGTCTTTCTCGAGGAGGAATGAATGGTATAACTGGGCTACAAAAGATGTTTGTATTTTTTTGTTTGGATCTTGATGAGCTGCTTTTGTTTACACAGGAAGTCACTGGACAGGAAATCTCAGCAGTAGGTTCCAGGCTCAAATCTCTGAAGATCAGTGAGACGGTAAACAGAAGTGCCTGAATGCCCGCACACACAAGCATCACGTCTTACTGATCGTGGAGGAAATACAAACAGCCTCAAGAAAGGCCCTGAGATTTAAGACAGGACACGTCTGGAGGGGGAGGTCAGGAGTGGGATGTGACAATGTCCCAGTGAGGGAAATACCACCCCCTGAGCATTTTTTAAAAAAATGACAACCATTACAACAGCAATAGTTTCCAAGATTGAAGCTACTGAAATTCACCCAGACAGGTCCAGATGGTCTGAAGCCCTCTCAGAATGAAACGGCCCTGCCGTGGAGCTTAGAGACGTTACTGATGAAATTAACATGCCTCTGGAGCTATCAGAAGAAGCAGGTACCATCTCTGTCACGTTTTGTCCCTGAATTGTCACCCACAGTGAAAACTGGATGGTACAGAGAAGACGGCATGTTGTCATGGCAACAGAAAGAGACGGTCATCTGGGAACCCGGAAATGGAAGCTTCCGTCTAGCACACCAGGGAATTCTGATGTGTGTAGCAGGTGATTCCTGCCACAGAACAGACTTGGATCCCGCCAGATGAAAAGCTAACTCTTTGTAGTCGAATCCTCCATTCTCCAGGCAAACTTACAAGAAAAGGCGGGCCCTGGCCTGCAGGCCAACTATGACCCTCTCCATGGCACACATCGGCTATCATAATTGAGAGATGTGTTCCCGGTTCATAAATCATTTTTCTGAAGTTTGGTTAGTGTAGACAGTCGTTCTCCAGATTCCGACACCCCCGAATGAACTGATTACAGCAAGGTTTTCAACAAAAAGTAAAATATGAGGCCCAGCCTCCAGGCCTCTGTGACCTCATGACCTCAGCTGCTCAAAAGCCCCCAGCTGACCAGAAGGAGTGCAGGGCACAGCTGTGACTCCAGACACCTCGAGAGCCCAGGAGAAGACCAAGGGGGCATGTTTTAAAGTCAGCTAGGTTTCTTCAGTTTGTAAAAATTCTCTACTTTGTGCCTTTTCGGACCTTTGATTTCAGCTTTCAGTGTTAGTACCCTGGACGCCCCATCTTCTTTTAGTCTGATTTCCTGCTCACCTTTATGGAGCACCTTCTGTTTATAAAGCCTTTCATATTCATGGTCTCATTTGGCCAACATAAACACCCTGGGGTGTAGGTGCTGTCATTATTCCGATTGCACGGATGAGAAAAATGAGGCTCAGAGAAGTGAAGTCACCTGCACACGCTCTCTCAGCTCGTAGGCAGTGGAGCCAGAACCTGAACCTGGATGTTCTGGTCTGATTTCTGTTTTGATGTGTTGGTTATACCCTTAAACCACTGATAGACACAATTTTGTTTTTTCCTCCTTTATTTATTTATTTTTGGCCGCACCACGTGGCTTGTGGGATCTTAGTTCCCTAACCAGAGATTGAACCCGGGCCAAGGCAGTGAAAGCGCCAAGTCCTAACCACTGGGAAACCAGGGAATTCCTAGACACACTTTTTTAAGCCTCATATTCCTGTGAAAATATTTGAGTGTGTACTCCAAACATATGTATGTCGACTTATCTACAAATTGTAAAATGTATGACAGGGACTTCCCTGGTGGCACAGTGGTTAAGAATCCACCTGCCAATTCAGGGGACATGGGTTTGAGCCCTGGTCCTGGAAAATCCCACATGCTGCAGAGCAACTAAGCCCATGAGCCACAACTACTGAGCCTGCACTCTAGAGCCTGCAAGCCGCAACTACTGAGCCCACGTGCTGCAACTACTGAAGCCTGCGCACCTACAGCCCGTGCTCCGCAACAAGAGAAGCCACCGCAACGAGAAGCCCGTGCACCACAATGAAGAGTAGAGCCCACTTGCTGCAACTAGAGAAAGCCCATGCGCAGCAACAAAGACCCAACGTAGCCAAAAAAAAAAGTATGACAATGTTAATATACTAAGTACATTATAGAAAATACAAAAAAAGACATGAAAGGGTAAAAAAATAAGGGAAATGCTGTTTAAAAAATATTTCATTTAGTTTATTAATTAAGCAAAAACAAATTTTGCCCTAACTACAATTATTAATGTTAATTTTTAGGAAGATACTGTGATGGTCAAAGCTTTAGTATTTATGACAATTTTGGTGACTACTTTGTGATGTAGTGCTTTTCGAGTTTAGCCCTCAATTTAATGTATTTTAGTTCTTTTTAAAAAATAACCTTTTTATTTTGGAATAATTTTAGATTTGTAAAAAGTTGCTTAGATAATAGAGTTGTGTACCTTTCACCCAGTTCCCCCCATTGTTAACATCTTACATTACTGTGGTTTATTTGTCAAAACTTAGAGACTGACATTAGTGCATTATTGTTAAGCAAACTCCAGACGGATTTGGATTTCATGAGTTTTGCCATTAATGTCCTATTTCTGCTCCAGGATCCAATGCAAGGTCTCCCATTACGTTTGTTGTCATGTCTCCCAGTCTCCTCTGGTCTGTGACAGCTTCTCAGGCTTTGTTTTTCCTGACCTTGACAGTCTTGAGAACTATTAACCACGTACCCTGCAGAATGCCTCTCAATCTGTGCTCGTCTGATGTGTTTCTCATGATTAGACTGGGGTGATGTTTTTATGGAATGAATAACACAGAGGTAAAGTGCTCTTCTCGTTATATTATGTCAGGAGGACATGAGAGTTATATGACATCACAGGGATGTTAGCCATCACTTGGTTAAGACAGTGTTTGCCAAGTTTCTCTACCGTAGAGTTACTATTTTTCCTTTTTCCCACCTATTCTTTGGAAGTGTGTCTAACCTATCCTCATGGCAGAGGACATGATGGTTGGAATTAAGCTCTACCTCCTGGGTAGATGGGTTGTATCTACACACGTTGTTTGGGATTCTTCTGTGAGCCTTGTCTCTTCTCATCCCGTTTATTGATTTATTCAATCATTTATGTCTATCAGCACTGACTCATGGATATTTATTTTATAGATTGGGTTATAATCCAATACTATGCTATCTATTTTTTTGCTCAATTTTTCCAGCTTTGGCCATTGGGAGTTCTCTTAGGCTGGTTCTTCTATCCTTTTGACATACCAACCCACTTTCTTTTTTTTGGAGGCAATTCCTCACTTGCTGCTACTACACAATACACCAGGTTCATCTTGTACTTTCCCTGCCCAGCCCTGGAATTAGTCATTTCTCTGAGGAGTCCTGGTGCCTTTTATTGGAAAATGGTATTTAGAAATCACTGTCTGTTCATTGCTTTTGGGGTGTCATTACTTCTAGGCCCATTTAGCAGACAGAACTAGAGCACACACACAGAGATACGTACACTAACTCACATTTCCACGCATGATAATTGGTTTTTAACAGACAACACAGAGAAAATAGCCCTAAAGTAGAATTGTATCATTGAATTTTCTAAAAAATGATACTAATTTTCAATTATATCAACCCGTTATACAAAGCTTTTTGTTCAAATCCATTTAGCAAACCTAAATATTTCCTGATGTTAAATCAGTTGGTTCCTGCAATTTAAAGTGTTGCATTTCTGTATGTGCATTTGAAGATGGATTAAAAACCCACTGAAACTCTTCAAAAGAAGCTATGAAGTTGTCTTTTTCCAAGCTTTTAAAAAGAGCAGGTATCAGAGTTTTATAGGTGACACATATACTACTTTTGGAAACAGAAGTTCATAATCATGGAAATACTTCCAGAAATCCAGTTTCACAATGCTTTTTTCATAGCACAAATTGCATTTAGACAATATTTACTTTCTCATTCATTGTGAACGTATCACCTTTATAATGAAGTGACAGAGTAAAAGAGTTTATTTTAATTTATTTATCTATTTCTTTATTGTGGTAAAACATATATAGCATAAAATTACCATTTTAATCATTTTAAAGTGTACAGTTCAGGGGGAATATTCATATTGTTGTGCAACCATCATGACCTGCCATCTCTAGAATATTTCATCTTGCAAACCTGAAAATCTGTACTCATTAAACAGTAAGTCCCCATTTCCCTCTCCCTCCAGCCCCCAGCAGCTACCATTCTCTTTGCTGTCTCTATGAATTTGGTTACTCTAAGTACCTTATATAAATGGAATCATACAATATTTGTCCTTTTGTAACTGGCTTAGTTCATTTAGCCAATTTCCTTCCTTTTTAAGGCTGAATAATATTCTGTAATATGTATGTATCACATTTTGTTTACCCTTTCTTCTATGGACATTTGTGTTGTTTCCACAGTTTGGCTATTGTGAATAATGCTACTATGAACACGGGTGTACAAATATCCATTCAAGTCCTTGCTTTCCCTTCTTTTGGTGGAATTGCTGGATCATATGGTAACTCTAATGCTTAATTTTTTTAGACTTTCTTTGTCATTTTTCCATCTCACTACAATCTTATTTTTATAAAATCATCTCAACAAAGACATCTTTTTAAAACCCTGAAAGATACTGAAAGTGAACCCAAAAATTCTTTTTGCGTAAACAGAATGTGTGTGAACCTAACAAACTGTGGGAACATGGGTTTCAATGGCAGTTTATGTTAAGTATTAGGAAATCATTATTTTTCTTATTTTTAAAATGGAATTTTAATAAAGGCAGAAATCTTATTGTTTTCCTTCTCACACACCACAAGGCCAGTGCTCTAGATGGCAGAGGAGGGAGTGGGGGGTAGGGGATGGCCCGAGTCTCATTTTTGGTTTGCCTGTCCTGCCCTCTCCACCTTGCAAAGTTATCACTAACTGTAGTGGGGGATGGGTGGACGAGTCTCGGGTCTCCCTCCCCCTGAGTGCACGACCATAATTCCCATGAATCACTCAGGTCATATTAACCCCTTAGCATCCCAGACCCTCACCCCAAAGCAGCTTGCTCACAGTTCATCCATTTTCTTAATTTTCTCATAAGCAAATATAGCAGAAGCCTCTGAGTTCTGGGGGCACCTGTGTCAGGACTCACAGTAGGAATTTGCTCCGTGAATTTGCCCCTGGGATCGGTGCCACCTGTCGGTGTTGATACACATTCAAAAATTGCTAGTAGTTTTGGATTAATTGATGTAAGTAGAAAAGCTCCTGCTGGGACCTACATATAGGACTTTGGCTGGCTATACATGTGATAAAATAGTCACAAGCCATTCTCACAGCTTTCTTATGGAACTCCTTAGTAGTGGCCCGTGCAGAAAACTGCACAGTCAGAATGACAACTCCTTCTGTGCCTGCTGCTCTGGATACGTGCTCAACTAAAATTTAGAACCAATACAGGCTTGGAATAATTCTAGTCATGCATCTAGCCTGCTCATACTTCATTTGGAAAGACAGCCAGTTTTAGACCGTTTAGTGCAAGCACACTTATTAAACCATCAGACAATCCACGGACTTAGGCTAGATTTCCCTCAGACACCCTTGGTGCTTCTCCTGTGACAGGGTCCGCCAGGACACTTATCAGCCCCTTTCCCCCCCGAGGTCAATGCTGACACGCTTCTGGCTGAGAAAAAAAAAATTTTTTCATTTCAACTTACTCATTCGGCAGAATCACCATGCCTACGTGCGGATTCAAAGAGGAGAGAGAGAAGGGGGCATATAAAAAAGGGAAGGGGAGAAGAACTGCTTTGTAATTAATCAAGGTTAATTAATATCAGCACTTCAGTTTTTACCCAGAAAATAACATTGTGTCCCACAAACTGACATTTGGGGTTTCAACTGAGAATGTAAGCCTTTTTAAAGCAGGAAAGAAGATGTTGATGTAAAAGAAGGTACAAAATAAATTGAGCTTTTTTAAAAAATAAATTTATTTATTTTTGGCCGCGTTGGGTCTTTGTTGCTGCGCGTGGGCTTTCTCTAGTTGCGGTGAGCGGGGGCTACTCTTCATTGAGGTGCATGGGCTTCTCATTGTGGTGGCTTCTCTTGTGGAGCACAGGCTCTATGCACATGGGCTTCAGTAGTTGTGGCATGTGGGCTCAATAGTTGTGGCTCATCGGCTCTAGAGCGCAGGCTCAGTAGTTGTGGTGCACGGGCTTAGTTTCCCCACGGCACGTGGGATCTTCCCGGACCAGGGATCGATCCCATGTCCCCTGCATTGGCAGGCGGATTCTTAACCACTGCACCACCAGGGAAACCCCCATTGCAAATTTTTGAGCAGGAGAGTGAAAACATATTTCTACTTCTAGGACAAAGGGTCCTAGTTTTATGGCTTCTCTGAGGTTGAGGGGGAAAGCCAGTCTGACACGAAGAACCCCAGAACCTTTATACTGGTTTCACGGAGTCAGGCAGAGGCAAGGCAATGTTCCAAGCTTAACTTTAAGAAGTGAATTTTGACAAAGTGTCGTATATAACGTAATCCCATTTTCTAAGTCTACATTTGAAAATCTGTTCTCAGTTCATCTTCCCATTATCGTGAAAAGGTACAGGAGCCTTGTCTAGAGGGACAGGAGGAGCCAGCCTGTCGCCAGGACTTTTCCCCCAGTTAAGAGATGCTTGTCTTTGTAGGTATAATCCAGTGATGTTCATTCTTGGGGCGCTTGGCTTCCCACTTTCACTTCCTGAACACGGTGGAATCCAGTTTGGAACTGAGTACCCCTAACATATTGGCACCGAGGCCATTGCTAGGGTCCATACATATTTCCCCCAGTTTCAGCTTCAGTAGATCAGAACTCAACCAAAATTACATAAGTGTGTCAAATCATAGAGGGAAACATGAAAGCAACACCAGTCTCAGGCAAAATCGAATGGGCATCATCACCAACTAGCTTTACCCTTCAATCAACTAGTTATTAGTGGCTGTCTTCCCAACATCCATTCCCCTTTTTCCTGATATCCATTCCAATGTTAATTTAAATATCCACCCACCCAAGTGCAAGCTTTAGGGGAAAAGATTACATGCTTGCATGAAAGAGCTGGGTGTATGACTCAGCTAATCACATAATCTCAGCCTCTGGTCAGTATTCCTGGTCAGAGACTGTCACACAGTCCTATTTTGGGTAACAGGAAGTGAGGAAAACTTGGCTGGATCTTTGGAGAAGCATTCCTGGAAGAGCTGGCTGGCAACAACCAAAATGGGAAAGCCAGGAAGAAACTGAAGTTTATGGGAAAAGGTAGTTTTAGGTACGATGATTTTTATTCTTTCACTCAACAAATATGGCATGCCCATCATGTACTGGGAACCAAGTTCCTACCTTCAGGACACACAGACCAGTGGGGGAAGCCTGGCACATACATAGGTCGTGGCAATAAAAAGAGGTGATTCATCACTGTGTGCCCTGGGCTCTGTGAGACGACTTGTAATTGAAAGGATTGGGAAGGCTTCTGCGTGAGTTACCTGCTGGGATGAGACTGAAGGTGGGGTTGGGTGGTTGCTGTGGGCCCGTGGGGCTGCAAGAGCCAATGCATGGGGTACTCATGCGAGCTAAATAAGGAGCAAAGATGTTTAGGAGAGGCTCTTACCCAACCTTCCTCTGCAGGCCTTAAGTGGAACAGGGGATGTGGTCATCCTTGGTAACTGTGACCAATGTCAGTATCTGGACGAATAGCTCAGACCTCCAAAATTACACGCGTCTCCTCTAGGGAAGAGTGAGTGGGGAAAGAGGAATAGTTCCTGTTTGTTGAGTTCCTACTGTGTGTCAAGACATGTGTTAGATGTTTTACATACCTTGCCTATCATATTTAATAATCAGAACAATCCTCTTTATAAGAAAGATGCATTTGAAATTCTGATACGTTAAATCATTTTCCTAAGGTCACACAGCTAGTAAGGGGTGGGGCAGGAATCGGAATCCAGGTCATTCTGGCTCTGAAGCCTGACTCTACACTTACTTTTGTAGCCTACGTAGAATCAGCTTGAAACTTCAGTTTGAATGAAACCACTTGGTATTAATTAGAAGGAGAAATTGGCAAATGCTGTTTTAAATGCTTTGAACAATTCTCTGAGGAGCACATTAAATACCCGAAAGCAAAGCAAAAATGTATATTAATAAGAACACAGCCATTCAAAAGGCAATTGTTCACCATCAGTTCCAAAAAGAATAAAAGGAGGGGAATTCAATTTCCCCATTTTTTCATGCCAAGAGCTCGGGCTCCAAGTTTCCCTCACTGCTCTTTCTTCACCTCTTCTCCTTACACATTACACGTTACAGCTTCATTCCGTAAGATGTAAGTGGTATTTATAGGAAATGCTGATCACTGCCAACAAGTGAATACTCCCATTAAACACAATTTAAAACAACCTTCTCTCCAGTTGTTTATAATAACCTCTTGGAAGTTTGAAATTAAAATCTGTATCCTATCCAGCCCTTTTCCCGCCTCTTACATTACGCCAAGCCAAGAACTTGCCCTTGAACATACTTCAATTCCCTGGCCTACCACCCTGACATGTTCTGTAGCTAATTATCTCAATCCCTAAATATTAGTCTTTTCTCTTGTCTTCTCAGGTTTCCTGGACATGATTCACTCTCCCTGGGTATTTCATTGTTTATGTCAACGAACAAACTCTGTCCCTTCAACAGACTCTTTCCTCTTTCCTTGCCCTATCTTCCCTCAACACCTTTGCAAGAAAATGTGTGTAGAGCTTCTCTTCTTTCACAGGAAGAGACCCAAAAGTTGATAGTCCAAGCTCCTCATTAAACAGACAAGGTCATTGAGACCCAGAGAGAGATGTAATTTACCTAAACTCACACAGCTGGGAAGAGGCTGTGACAAATTAAGAAGGTGGGACCCTTGGGTTCTAGTTCAAAGCCCTTTTCACTACCCTGCACCACACTCCTGATTCGCACCCATCCCAACAGCTTGTCAATTTGGTGTCAGATTCCATCTGTCCAAAGAAAAAGGCATGTCTGTTTTCATTGATCAAGTGAACAAGGCACAGGGGAGGTCCAGGTGCAGTTGCCGTGGGAAGTTTGTCTCATGGCCCAAATGCCACATGTGTGCTCATTATTCTGCAGGAGGGGCTCCTAAACCCACGTAACTTGCCAAAGCCCTCCCTCCAGAGCTGTTCATGGCTGTGTGCCGTTCCTTTTCCGAGGACGTTTTAAGAGGACGAGGTTTTAGCCAAAACATTTCAGAGCGAGAACTGTAAAGGCAAAGCTTGTGAGGTGGGGTGGGCTGGGTGGGACTTCTAAGGCAGGGCCCGGAATTGCTGAGCTATGCGGGATCTGGGAGGGATGTGACCAAAAAAAGCTTTGCTTTGCTCCCATTGCCTTAAGATTCGTTGAGACTGTTGCTGGTCAAATAGAGCAGACCACTCAGGGAAAGGAACCCTAAAAGGCAGACTTCTCTTTAATGCAGAGTATGGTTCTACACAAAGATGCCCTTGAGCCGCTTTAGATCACTCCTGTCCTGACATCTGTCGGGGCAGATAGAGTCCTTCGTGGGCCTTTTAAGGCCTGAAATACTTGTAAGTACTGGAAAACAGAGGGTGAGCTTCTTGACATCCAGAGAGGTGGCCTTGGTAAGAGAGGAAAAGCCCCAGCACCTGTATTTGGTGCAACAGGGCAGTGGTTACCACTATCCAAGGCTGGCTGGCTTC
Organism: Aethalodelphis obliquidens; assembly: GCF_003676395.1. Classification (NCBI taxonomy): domain Eukaryota; kingdom Metazoa; phylum Chordata; class Mammalia; order Artiodactyla; family Delphinidae; genus Aethalodelphis; species Aethalodelphis obliquidens. The sequence continues at coordinate 598,875 of NW_020837976.1, forward strand.
AAGGGCAAGCACATTGTGCTTGATTTAATGCTCTGCTGTCACTGCCTTGAAATTCTTAATAATGTTTGAAGTGAGTCTCACATTTTATTTTGCATCGGCCCCACAAATCCTGTAGCTAGCCCGGCTGCTGGCCCCTCCCTCACCTCATGAATTTTCACGTATAATTTCTTCTCTAAGCTGGACTAAAGGGACTATATTCTATTCATTCTTGTTTCTTATCTGTGCTGAGCGAATTGTGCATTACCATTAGACCACAGCTTTTTTTCTGCCTCATAAATGACAACTTTATTAGTGCTCAGAACGTCATTACAGACACACAGCTACATGAGGCCTTTAACTTTACTTCTAAACTTTTCCAAGCTCTAAGATTGTATAATTCTAGTTTCTTCTTGCTTGGATGCTAATTAATTTTGTAACAAGGTTATTTCCAGCAACTTCTAAAAATTACTTTCAGAAAGCTTGCGAGACTGCTTTCTTTCACTATAAATGAAGATAAGAATGTCTTATAAGTTGCTTCAGAATGCAAGATTGTTCAAAACCTTTTTCTGTAAGATGAATAAAAAAACAGAAAGTCATTTAAATTTCACCTGGCCAATGATAAAAATTTTCTTCTAAGAATTAGCTTTTGGGCAACCTTCATGGATAAAAGAAAGCTATTGGGAACACGATAGCTGTTGGGAAGGAGAATAAATAGATCATTCTATTATTAACCATGTCTGGTTAATATCTTAATAATCATTTAATATTTACTAAGGTTTTATTAATTAGGCATAATTTTAACAGTCTTTAGTAACAGGGTACTGGGTAACTAGTAACTAATGTCTTGTGTGGAAGAGACCCAAAACAAATAAAAAGTAAAACAACATCACTAATTAATAGAGAAATGCAAATCAAAACTGCAGTGAGGTATCACCTCACACCAGTCAGAATGGATGGGCTTCATCAGAAAGTCTACAAACAAATTGTGGAGAGGGTGTGGAGAAAAGGGAACCTTCCTATACTGTTGGTGGGAATGTAAATTGGTACAACCATTATGGAGAAGAGTATGGAGGTGCCTTAAATAACTAAAAATAGAACTACCGTATGATCCAGCAATCCCACTCCTGGGCATATATCCAGAGAAAACCATAATTCGAAAAGATACATGCACCCCAATGTTCACTGCAGCACTATTTACAATAGCCAAGACATGGAAGCAACCTAAGTGTCCATTGGCAGGTGAATGGATAAAGAAGACGTGGTACATATATACAATGGAATATTACTCAGCCATTAAAAAGAGTGAAATAGTGCCATTTGCAGCAACATGGATGGACCTAGAGATTATCATACTAAGTCAGACAAAGACAAATATCATATGATATCAGGTATATGTGGAATCTAAAAGAAATGACATAAATGAACTTATTTATAAAACAGAAACAGACTCACAGACATAGAAAATAATTTTATGGTTACCCAAGGGGAAAGGTGGGGGAGGGATAAATTAGGAGTTTGGGATTAACATATACACACTACTATATATAAAATAGATAACCAACAAGGACCTATTGTATAGCACAGGGAACTCTACTCAATATTCTGTAATAACCTATATGTGAAAAGAATCTGAAAAAGAATTGATATATGTATATATGTATAACTGAATCACTTTGCTCTACAGCAGAAACTAACACAACATTGTAAATCAACTATACTCTAATATAAAATAAAAATTAAATTAAAAAAAGTAAAAATCAAACATGCCAACATGAAAGATAAGACGCTTTTATGCAATTCTCCATAAATCTCAAATTCAGGCACTTCTAATGCAGGAAAGACATTGAGTTCCCTCGCTTTCACATAACGCTGGGTTCTTTCCTCATTTGGGAAAGCACAGTGGCTCCCATCATTCACTATAGGTCAAATGTGCCCATCCTCTTTGTAAGAGTTTACTGTGGACTTCTAAGCACAGATCACTGAGGGAGGTGCCACGTGGGCAGAGAAGGGATCAACTTCAGTTCTGCCTTTAAGGAGCTCATTCTCTGGGTGGGAAGACTGACATGGACACCAACACGTCCCGCCACCAGACTGTGAGTTTTGACCAAGATGTGAGCCTGTCTTAAATCGTTTTCCTCTAGTGCATGCCTAGCATAGTGTCTGGAATATCTAAATGTGGGATAAATATTTCATAACTGACTGGCTGGCTGAATGAACGAACAAATACTCATAAGTGAAGTAGTCACCAGCTTCCCTTTTTCTCATAGATACTAGCTCTCTGTAGGTGGCACCAGCGAAACCACTGAACAAACACCTTTCAGAGGAGAGTGTACTGGTCAGTATGTCAGGCTACACCAATCTGCCCTTCTATACTCTTTTCCATGTTGCCTTCAAATAGGAAAGGATTCATGACAAATGATTTAGATGTTACTGATGTTTTCAGTTAATAACATGAAAAATCAAAGGCAACCTTAATTCAACAATCCAAAATTGGCTAGACAAGATATAGTACAAATATATAGGGGAATTCTATGCACCTATTACAAACCCTATACAGAAATGCATTTGTGGGCATGGAAAACATCCATGAGATAGCACTAAGTGACAAAAAACAAACAAACAGGAGAACACGTAGGCCCCCAAACAGTCTTCACATCACTTTTGAGTGTCACCATAACTGCGGATCTCCAGCAAAGGGCCTGCAGGTGGGTTTGCTGGGCCTGACCCCAGCAGCTGCTGGCTCTGACTTGTATTTTTCCTATGCTTATTGTTGTTCCTGCCCTAAAATGTACCTGTGCTCCTTCTATCCTGAATTGCAATATGGAATTGAGGATAAAATAGACGAGACCTTAAATCCAGAGTCTTACGTTAAGAGAAGATGTTGGAAACTGTGTCTGGATTGACCATGGTGCTTACAGATTGAGCCGGGAAGCACAGTTGGAGCAAACAGACTTTTCCCCAGTATATGTTTTCTTTCAAAATTCAAGTAGTTTATTTTAAAACTGCTTATTTTCATCTTGAAATTTTAGAATGATCATATTGCACCATGATTCTCATGCATTTTAAAGTACGTTATTTAAAAAAACATCAACTTGAGGCAGCAAAACCCCAATCATTTCATAGCACTGATTTCACACTTAAGAGCTTATCACTTGGGACTTCCTTGGTGGCGCAGTGGTTAAGAATCCGCCTGCCAGTGCAGGGGACACGGGTTCGATCCCTGGCCTGGGAAGATCCCACAGGCTGCGGAGCAACTAAGCCTGTGTGCCACGACTACTGAGCCTGCACTCTAGAGCCCGCGAGCCACAACTACTGAGCCTGCAGGCCACAACTACTGAAGCCCGCGCACCTAGAGCCCGTGCTCTGCAACGAGAAGCCACCGCAATGAGAAGCCCGTGCACTGCAACAAAGAGCAGCCCCCGCTCTCCACATCTAGAGAAAGCCCGCACGCAGCAACGGAGACCCAACGCAGCCAAAAATAAATAAATAAATTTTAAAAAAGAAAAAAGAGCTTATCACTCAAACCAGATAATTTCTGTTAACATATATAAATTTGTGTTTGCAAAATGAACCCTAAAATACAAGCAGGAGAGGACACAAGAAGACAGTGTGCGAAGCATTTGGTCTAAGACTCCAGGTCTCCAGCGCAGCCTCCACCACTCAATAGCAGGTGATCCCAGGGAGAATATTGCTCTTCTAGCCTTGTTGTTTGTATAAATAATAATAGCCGCTTGATCTAATTCCTGGGCTGAGTCCCATATGAGAAAGTGTTTTGTGAAGTGCAGAACTTGATAAATGTCTAAGGCATGGCTGTAATCAGACGATGATGAGGAATGTCTGGGGGATGGCAAACTTGGGTCTCATCCTTGCTCTCGTTGTATAATAACGGGAGACAATCACTTAAGTTCCTCAGTTTGGTTGACGCATGTCCTCAGCTTGGTTGACACACGGTCAAATGCAGAGTTTGCCTAGGTGTTTTCTAAAGATACTGGCAACATGAAAATTCTATTATGTTAAGCAAATCACCCTGTGTTTCATTATGACTTTCAGTTCTTCTCATATAACGGAAGTTTTAAATTTGACTTTGTGAGGCTATTGTGTGTGAGAGTGTGTCTGTGGGGGAGGGGAGTTGGAGAGCATGAGGGGAGAGGAGAGGATGGTGGGAAGAAACTGGGAGAGGAAATGGGAAAGGAGCAGAGTGATAAGATATTGCAACAGGCATCATAGGTTGGAAAAACAGACCAGCCAGGACTGGAGACCTCTGATTATGCGTCCTGAGGAAACAGAAAGCCCAGCATGGGGCGGGTGTCGATGCCCCAACAAGCCCTGCTCTGGCTGCGAGTGAATCCACCAGACTTCGCTCCCTCCACCCTCAGCTCTACCAGGAGCTGTCTCCACCATTCCCAGTGTTCCTTAGACCTGATTTTGGTGTGGTCTTTTGCTTTTTCAATTTCTGTCTCAGAGAAAACATGACTTTTACGTATTTTAGATACAGTGGCTTTGATGAGTGAAGAAGCCTTTGGGAATAATTACAGACAAATCCACGCTGAACTAGGACAATTTTCTACTGAAATAGATTTCGTTCTACTGTTCCCAATTAAGATTCTGTCTTTTCCTTAAAAAACTAAAAATAGAATTACCATATGACCCAGCAATCCCACTCCTGGGCATATACCCAGAGAAAAACATAATTCAAAAGGCACATGCACCCCAATGTTCACTGCCGCACTATTTACAATAGCCAGGTCATGGAAGCAACCTAAATGCCCATCGACAGATGAATGGATAAGGAAGATGTGGTACATATATACAATGGACTACTACTCAGCCATAAAAAGGAATGAAATTGGGTCATTTGTAGAGACGTGGATGGACCTAGAGACTGTCATACAGAGTGAGGTAAGTCAGAAAGAGAAAAACAAATATCGTACATTAACGCATATATGTGGAATCTAGAAAAATGGTACAGATGAACCGGTTTGCAAGGCAGAAATAGAGACACAGACATACAGAACAAACATATGGACACCAAGCGGGGGAAGCAGTGGTCGGGGGGGGGTGGTGGGATGAATTGGGAGATTGGGATTGACATATATACATTAATATGTATAAAATAGATAACTAATAAGAACCTGCTATATAAAAAATAAATTAAATTAAAAAAAAAAAGATTCTGTCTTCTGGGATCCAGCTTCAAAGTTTGCATTTTCTCCTTGTGGAGGCCAGAAGCATCCTATCATGATTAGTATCTGGACAGCAAAAAACCTGGCTGTGTCTAGCTGGGTCCTCCCACGCTAAGAGCAGCAGGAATCAGAGACTGCTGTCTGGTGAGGGAGGTCAGACAAACCAGTGCACCCAGGCAAAGGCAGGCAGTGGTCTTACAGCAACTGTTTTTGGCCTGAATTATTCTGGATTGTTAACTCAGTACTTTGTTTCATCCTGCCTTTCCAGGCACACGTTCTGAGAAAGAAAATAAAGTGCCCATATTACATTCACAAAACATGTCCCTGTAAAAGGGTCCTTTCAAGATTTAAGATGGAGAGAGCTGGATACCCTAGAAGAACAGCTCCCAGGATGGCAGAACGTAAGTGCTGGAGAGACTCCTACTCCACAGACAAGGATTCGGAGGTCAGAGGAGTTGGGTGACTTGCCTAAGTCCCTCAAGACTGGGCCAGTGAGAGATGGGACTCCTAGTCCATGTTTTTGTTCTACCACATCACAAGCCCTGTTGAGTTAAAAAGAATTTTGAGCCTGAAACATAACATGTCAGAGGTAATGTTATAGAAAGACATCATCGAGTCAACTTGACTAAACAAGCCTTTGTTGTGAAGTCTGAAAAAATAAGTACAAAAGCAATCATTTAAAAGATACCTGTTGGGGGCTTCCCTGGTGGCGCAGTGGTTAAGAATCCGCCTGCCAATGCAGGGGACACAAGTTAGAGCCCTAGTCTGGGAGGATCCCACATGCCGTGGAGCAACTAAGCCCATGCGCCACAACTACTGAACCTCTGCTCTAGAGCCCACGAGCCACAACTACTGAGCCCACGTGCCACAACTACTGAAGCCCACGCGCCTAAAGCCCATGCTCTGCAACAAGAGAAGCCACCACAATGAGAAGCCCGTGCACTACAATGAAGAGCAGACCCCGCTCGCCACAGCTAGAGAGAGCCCGCATGCAGCAACAAAGACCCAACACAGCCATAAATAAATAAATAAATAAAATAAATTTTAAAAATAAAAGTAAAATAAAAGATACCCATTGGACTTCCCTGGTGGCACAGAGGTTAAGAATCTGCTTGCTAGTGCAGGGGACACGGGGTTCAATCCTTGGTCCGAGAAGATCCCACATGCCGCGGAGCAACTAAGCTTGTGTGCCACAATTACTGAGCCTGCGCTCTAGAGCCCTGCAAGCCACAACTACTGAACCCAAAGCTTGTGTGCCTAGAGCCCGTGCTCCGCAACAAGAGAAGCCACCACAATGAGAAGCCCGCACACCACAACCAAGAGTAGCCCCTGCTCACCGCAACTAGAGAAAGCCTGTGCGCAGCAATGAAGACCCAACGCAGCCATAAATGAATGAATGACTTAATGATACCTGTTTCAAGAGAATGAAACCTCTAAGAACTTCCCTCTAAAAGTATATCTGTTGAAAGTACATTGGTTGAAGGATGAAAAACTGAGTGACTAAGAGCACAAACTCTGGAGTCAGACCAGCCTTGAAGTCAGTTCTGATCCTCTGTCGTTCTACCTTTGGACAAGTTACCTAATTCCTCAAGTCCCAGTGTCCACATCTGTAAAATGAGGAGGATCATAGTATCATAGTATCTACCTCATAGGGCTGATGTGAAGATGAAATGAAATTAAATACATGTAAACTGCTTACTACCATGCCTGATACATTACACATGCCTAAGAGATATTCACTGCCATTGTAATTCTAGTTATTGATTTGTATGGTGACTGAATTCTTTCATTCATTTCACAAATTTTTTTGAGCTTCTCTGTGCTAGACACAGAGGATAAAAGAGTATACATGATGCAGTGGTTGCCTTTACAAATAAGAGCAGATCATTACAAGGCAGTGAAAGGGCTAAGTCAGAGCCCCCAGGAGGGCTACCTGCCTTCTCCTGGGAGGGTTTAAGGATCTCTTTCCTGGAGAAGGTGATGTCTGAATAAGTAGCAGTTAACTAGCTAAAGGTGGTGGGAAGGGAGTGGGGTGGGGGAGTAGAGTGGAAAGTGGTGGGAAGGGTCAGGGCCGGAGGGTGACAAACAAATGTGAAGGACACTAGGCTGGGGATAAGTACTGAGTCCACCTGCTTTTTTACGGTGCTTTCAATATGAATTTTGAAAAATTACAGTTTCAGTGAATTATCTTTAGTAGTTTTAGTAAATGTGTAGATTAAAGGCAGTTGCCAGGTTAAAATGTGTCCTATAAGTGATGTGTTCTTAATTTTGGATTGACCTTGTGGTTCAAGAGTGAGCCACAGAGAACTGCAATGTGGTTCATTTCAAGTATCAAAGCTACACCAAGAAAAAGAAAAGGGGGGGGGAGAGAGAGAGAGGGAGGGAGGGAGGGAGGGGGAG